>NC_049213.1:380000-980000 GCF_013347855.1 Anguilla anguilla
TCTTTTCTCTCAGAGGAGTGGGTGCGTCCAGTGATGAAGAGGGACAAGCAGGTTCTCCTTCACTGGGGATATTCACCTGACAGGTACACCTTCACTGTCACTAAGGGTAGAATATCATGTCACATGGATTGATATACAGTGCCTTCGGAAAGTATTCAGACCCCTTCACATATTTCACATTTTGTTATGTTACAGTCTTATTCTAAAATTGATTAAATTCATTTTTATTCTCATCAATCTACACACAATACCCCATAATGACAAAGCAAAAACAGGTTTTTCACTTTTTTTTCCCCTTTTTTTTGCAAATTTATAAAAATTAAAAAAAACAACTGAAATATCACATTCACATTTCAGACCCTTTGCTATGACACTCAAAATTGAGCTCAGGTACATCTTCTTTCCATTGATCATACTTGTTTCTACAACTTGATTGGAGTAAACCTGTGGTAAATTCAATTGATTGGACATGCTTTGTTAAGGCACACACCTGTCTATATGAGGTCAGTGTTGCCAGATCAGATTGACAGTTTCCAGCCCAATCACAACGTAAAACCCGCCCACTTCAATAAAAACCAGCCCAAATCATAACAGGGTTTTAGCCTGCTGTATTAGGGTGTGCTGCGGTCCACGGGGGTGGGGGCGGGGTTGGCGGGTGTGGGCGCGAGGAATTATGTGTTATGCATTTC
Source organism: Anguilla anguilla (assembly GCF_013347855.1). Taxonomy (NCBI): domain Eukaryota; kingdom Metazoa; phylum Chordata; class Actinopteri; order Anguilliformes; family Anguillidae; genus Anguilla; species Anguilla anguilla. The sequence continues at coordinate 380,690 of NC_049213.1, forward strand.
GCTAACACCGCTAATTAAATCAACCGGCAGTATTTATTTATTTATTTATTATCCTTTATTTAACCAGGAAGGTCCCATTGAGATACAATATCGCTTCTGCCAGGGAGTCCTGGTCAAGATGGCAGCAGAAAAATAAAAGTTTCATATTAAAAACATACCAAAAAAAAAAAAAAAGACAGACATACAAGGATCAGGAGCTAAAAGGCACTTGTTGCTAAAAGCAATAACATTGTTCAGTAAAAACTGATTTTAACATATTTTTAAACATGTCAAGAGAGGGTAAGGATTTCAGATTAAGAATGCCTTGTAACTCATTCCAGACATGCGGGGCATGAAAGGAAAAGGCTGATTTACCCAGTTCTGTTTGAGTACTTGGGACCATGAGGAGAATTTTCTGCATCAGAGAAACAGTACTGGGATTTTCTGTGCTGCTTTTTGGTAATATTATTTTCACAATAGTTTCAAAAACCCGCCTAATTTTGACAAAAGTAGCCCAAATGTCATCTACCAGCCCAACGCTATTTTTCCCCGCCCAACATAATCAAAAGGAGCCCAATATGGCAATACTGTATAAGGTCCCACAGTTGACAGTGCATGTCAGAGCAAAAACCAAGCCATGAAGTCGAAGGAATTGCCTGTAGACCTCCAAGACAGGGTTGTGTCGAGGTACAGATCTGGGGATGGGTACAAAAAATGTATGCAGCATTGAATGTACTGAAGAACACAGTGGTCTCCATTATTCCTCTGTAGAGATGGGAGAACCTTCCAGAAGGACAACCATCTTTGCAGCACTCCACTAATCAAAGCCTTTATGGTAGAGTGGCCAGACGAAAGCCACTCCTCAGTAAAAGGCACATGACAGCCTGCTTCGAATTTACCAAAAGGCACCTAAAGGACTCTCAGACCATGAGAAACAAGATTCCCTAGTCTGATGAAACCAAGATTGAACTCTTTAGCCACAATGCCAAGCGTCATGTCTGGAGGAAACCAGGCACCGCTCATCACCTGGCCAATACCATCCCTACGGTGAAGCATGGTGGTGGCAGCTTCATGCTGTGGGGATGTTTTTGAGCAGCAGGAACTGGGAGACTAGTCAGGATCGAAGGAAAGATGAATGGAGCAAAGTACAGAGAGAACCTTTATGAAAGCATGCACCAGAGCAATCAGGACCTCAGACTGGGGTGAATGTTCACCTTCCAACAGGACAGCGACCCTAAGCACACAGCCAAGACAATGCAGGAGTGGCTTCGGGACAAGTTTGTGAATGTCCTTGAGAATGTCCAACCAGAGCCTGGACTTGAACCTAATCGAATATCTCTGGAGAGATCTGAAAATAGCTGTGCAGCAATGCTCCCCATCCAACCTGACAGAGCTTGAGAGGATCTGCAGAGAAGAATGGGAGAAATATCCCAAATACAGGTGTGCCAAGCTTGTAGTGTCATAGCCAAGAAGACTTGAGGCTGTAATCGCTGCCAAAGGTGCCTCAACAAAGTACTGAGTAAAGGGTCTGAACATTTTTGTAGATATGATATTTCAGTTTTTTATTTTTATAGAAAGGAAAGATGGGAGCCCGCACTCTTAATGAATAGATGTAGATTCTGAATGTCTACGCAATGTCCAAATAGGAATAAAAATGAAAATGATTTTGTTGCGTAGACATTCATAATCTATATCTATTCATCAAGAGTGCGGGCTCCCGTCTTTCCTTTCTATGATTATCTGTGAGAAGCCAATGCACCATTTATTTGTTATATAGCCGAGTTTGTTAAAAACTTCTTTGAGCGCATGGGTTGGTAATTCTTTTTTTGTACAGTTTTTTATTTTTAATAAATTTGCAAACATTTCTAAAAATCTGTTTTCGCTTTGTCATTATGGGGTATTGTGTGTAGATTGATGAAAATAAAAATGAATTTAATCTGTCTTATAATAAGGCTGTAACATAACAAAATGTGGAAAAGTGAAGGGCTCTGAATACTTCCCAAAGGCTCTGTATATCACAATATCTTTTTTTAAATAAAAATTTGGCATCTGCGGTTCCACATGAATCTAAGAATGTTGACTAACTAACTGTTGGTTTGGGAGAGTGAAGGCAATCTGTAGTTCTCCTCCAATACACGTACCAGCCAGCCAGATGCTTCTTTTCATACTGCAGCCACAAGCCGCACACGTGCAGAGAAGGAGTTTGTACGTGTGAGCAGAGAGCTAGCCTTGGGCACCTGGACAGGCAGCAGGAGTCTTTTGAGCAATGAATAACACTATACCCCCAACTATATCCCTCCCACATCCCTGAGTGGCACAAAGCCCCCGACTGTATCCCTCCCACATCCCCGAACAACACTATACCCCTGACTGTATCCCACCCACATCCCCGAACAACACTATACCCCTGACTGTATCCCACCCACATCCCTGAACAACACTATACCCCTGACTGTATCCCTCCCACATCCCTGAACAACACTATACCCCTGACTGTATCCCTCCCACATCCCTGAACAACACTATACCCCTGACTGTATCCCTCCCACATCCCTGAACAACACTATACCCCTGACTGTATCCCTCCCACATCCCTGAACAACACTATACCCCTGACTGTATCCCTCCCACATCCCTGAACAACACTAGACCCCTGACTGTATCCCACCCACATCCCTGAACAACACTATACCCCTGACTGTATCCCTCCCACATCCCTGAACAACACTATACCCCTGACTGTATCCCTCCCACATCCCTGAACAACACTATACCCCTGACTGTATCCCTCCCACATCCCTGAACAACACTATACCCCTGACTGTATCCCTCCCACATCCCCGAACAACACTATACCCCTGACTGTATCCCTCCCACATCCCTGAACAACACTATACCCCTGACTGTATCCCTCCCACATCCCTGAGCAACACTATACCCCTGACTGTATCCCTCCCACATCCCTAAACAACACTATACCCCTGACTGTATCCCTCCCACATCCCTAAACAACACTATAACCTAACCTATGGACAGTTAGCCTACCTGCATGTCTTTGGACTGTGGGTGGAAATGGAAGTACCCAGAGCAAACCCATGTGGACACGAGGAGAACATGCAAATTCCACACAAGCCGAGATTCAAACGATTATATTCCTGTGAGACAACAGTGCTACCAGCTGCACCACCGTGCCACCAGTATTAGGACTGGAAATAGCTAATGATTAGGTAATTACCTCTGGTAAAAGAAAAAGGTAAATACAAAGAAATTAAATTTTAAACACTTTGAAAGGCCTCTACACTTCAGGTGACTACCTTGTATTTATCAAAGGTTTAGGTTTATTGAGTTTAATTGTGTACCTCCTAGAAATTTAGACAATACCTACACCTACATCTACATCTACACTAAGAACACCTCTTCTATTATCAATTAATTCAACTAACTGTTGTAATAACATATTTAGATTGGTAATAGCTTAATTTTGTACTTCCTAGGAATTAAGGCAGTATTTTCCTAGAAACAAACTTATCTTTCATAGTAATTTTTTACTTTTACACCCATTTAAGTGTTTATTAGATTTGCATAGGGAATGCATGGATAATGGGGATAATGAAGTATTATATCTATTTATCTATCTATGTACAGTATTGTTTTTACAATCTGTATTTATTTTAAAATGTCTTCTATGAGGCATTTTTGTTATTTGACACTTTGATGTGACTCATAAAGTTTGAATGACCACATTCTCTCCAAAGAAAAAATAAGATAAGAAAAAATATGGGGCCAAGTTATTTAAAATAATTTGGGAAACATTGGGTAGCATTGCTTTGGAAAAGAGCTTGTTTAATTTGTGTGCTAAGACAGCCAATATTGATTTTGACTCATTTTGATATCAATACTTTGAATGGCAGGCCTATATTTTGCAAGTTTTAATTAATGACTTACAGATTATGCATGTGTGAGTAACTTGACATTTTTATATGTCTTCAGATATCATTTTTTTAAACTGTTTATTATAAGTAACAACAGTAATGCATATAATTGAAGGCTATGAGAAACCTGCATATGCACAAATACATGCAAACACACATGCATTCTTGTTGAAAGAAACACATCGGTATGGATTCAGTCATTTGTCCTATACCACGAATGACAAATAAATGAAAATGTTTGTCATATTTTTAAATGGAAGTATTTTTAATGGGCTGTTGTATACACGACAGACCCACTAATTGTTTGTATGTCAGTAGAGGATTTATAAGCTTGGCTAACATTAATTTAGAAATGTGGTGTTTGCAAGGTAGCTACAGTAGCCTAGTTAAAAAGTAGCTAACAGTAGGAACACCAGTGGGCAGAATTATTGATTGTGGTCCTGGAGCTTTTGTGATGAGATAATCAATCCGCAGGAAGAAGGATAAAAAAGGCTAAATCACCCAAGTTTGGGGCTTTAATGTGTGGATGTGTGTAGTTGTTTGTGAATTCTATCTGTTTACATGCGGTCAGAAGGTATAGAAGTTAATGCTGCTAAGAGCAGAGAGTCTGTGGTCATTGTGGTTATTTCTGTAGGAAACCCTGAAAAGTGCCAAACTCTCGGCCGTGTGTAGGTATGGGGCATGCCCCGGCAAGGTGTTAACTTGGCGGATGGCATACCTGTGGTAATTGTTTTTAACCAGTGGTAATTACCCAGTTGTGTGCTATTCATACCATGTGTTTACTAGGGGACTGTAAAAGGAAGCAATACCATTTAATTTAGCTTCTGTGCCATATGATAATCTGCTATTTAACATAAGAATGTCAAAGAATAAATGTGCAAGATCAACACAGATGAGCAAAATGAATAAAAGAGACAGCCAGCGGTGCCTCGGCTCGCTGTGGCTTGAAAGAAGAACGTTGCACAAATGAAGCGCAGTGTTACCGCCATTTGAGATGCTAAGCCTGAGCGTGTCAAATCACATCAGTCGTTATTATCCCAGAGGGAGTCTTGCAGGAGAGACAGGGTCAATAAAAGGAACATTTACGGCATGAATACTACACCAGGGGATCTCAAACGCCAGTCCTGGATGACAGCAGTCTGTGTTGGTTATTGTCCTTTCAATCAGCAGCCTGTTTAGCCCTGTTTAACCAATCAATGACTTAAATTAAGCGCAAATGCACCAAAAAGCAGTGGATGCAGCAGCCCTGCAGGGTTCGAGTTTGAAGTCTCTGCACTACACCCAGGTTTTAGTCCTCACGCTGATGCACACAGCGATGATCTGGAGAAACGAACATGAAGCCATCGCTTGCTTGGATACGGACGCGGTTTTATAGCATATAGCATGATATGCACAATATCCAAAAAATCATATTGTGCTTGCAGCTTGAATTTAAGCTGGTGTATGAAATACCGACAATGTACTCGTCCCATTCCGTGTTATGGAGTGTTTTGTCAGGGTGCAGCGGGATGTGGGCGGGGACTGTTGGCAGTGTGTCTGTGCAAGATTTGGTGCTTTGGAGTGTTTTGGTGCTGGGCCTGTGGGAGCCTTGGTGCTTTGGAGCGTTTAGGCGCTGGGTCTGTGGGAGCCTTGGTGCTTTGGAGCGTTTTGTGTGGGAGGTGAGTGTTAGCGGTGTGTGTGTGTTGACAACACGTTCTCATTCCCAAATCGTCAAATATTGCAGCTCGGGCAAGGGCCCTTCTCGTCACTATTCGACGGGTTGGAAAGCCTTGGGCGTCTTGGGTTGACGAGTGAGGTAACCCATTGAATTGAATTACCACTTTGGCGGATTTTGACGCTATAGACAGACAGTAGCCTGAACCTCAGCGCAAATTCGGAGCTCGTATTTGTAGATAATCAATACTATTGTGACCGATTTGAATTTAATTACTTAAAAACACATACACATACACCGAAATATACCAGAAATTATTTCATTTTAATACTATAGGCTACACGGAAAATTATTTTAAAAACATCAACATAAACCTAGGCTAATGCATGCTGGGTTATCTAGTTTATTTGGAGTGCCTAGTAGTCCATGGGCTACCTCACTCGTCAACCCAAGATGCCCAAGGCTTTCCAACGTGTCGAATAGTGACGAGAAGGGCCCTTGCCCAAGCTGCAATATGGCCATGGTAAATTTTTTGAAGTCATTTAGGGACCAAGGATCATGTTATTTTAAATCCCCATCCCTAGTGTTGAAGTGCTGGGTCTGGGGGAGCCTTGGTGCTTTGGAGCGTTTTGACGCTGGGTCTGGGGGAGCCTTGGTGCTTTGGAGCGTTTAGGCGCTGGGTCTGGGGGAGCCTTGGTGCTTTGGAGCGTTTAGGCACTGGGTCTGGGGGAGCCTTGGTGCTTTGGAGCATTTAGGCACTGGGTCTGGGGGAGCCTTGGTGCTTTGGAGCGTTTAGGCGCTGGGTCTGGGGGAGCCTTGGTGCTTTGGAGCGTTTTGGTGCTGGGTCTGTGTTCACTGAGCTGTACTGCTGCCTCACAGCTACGACACCTGGATTCCTGCCAGCGAGGTGGAGGCCGCTGTGGAAGACCCCCCCAGTCCAGAGAAACCCAGGAAGGTGAGTGTGGGTGGGGGGGGGGTCACTTTTTATCATTAATTTAGTTATCTATTTATTTACCAATCTGAATGCCTGCCTACCTTTATTTAACCAGGTTGCTCATCAGGGAGCTCCATTATTAATTGTCATGACAATCTGACAGATTGGGCTAGATTGTTTTAGCCAATCACATGAAAGGGGTGATAATTTGGCCAAATGTAGAGAGTCTGTTTTTGGGGAAATCTGGGTTAACATCCCAGCTCTTCAGAATATTGTCATCTCTTATGACCGCAATACCAAGGACCTTGGCGGACCTTGGCTTGACGTGTCTTCCCAAGGACAGTAACTCCGCCCCCACAAAAAGCATTCTGGGGCACCGGGGCAGTGCTGGTTTTTGTGTTACTCAGCCCTTCATTGATGTCGATGACGTGGTTACCTCACCTTTAGCGCCTGGAAAGTTGAGGATCCGCTCGCTTTTCCCTGACAGGTGCATGCCAAGTGGATCCTGGACCTGGACCAGTTCAACGAATGGATGAACGAGGAAGACTATGAGGTGGGCGAGGGTGGCCCCAGGAGGAAGAGGATCTCGGCCAAGACCCTGACGGACGAGGTGTCTACGCCGGACGAGCGGCGGGACAGGAAGCCGGGCAGCGCCAAGAAGAGGAAGCGCTCGCCTTCGCCGTCCCCGACCCCGCCCCCCCAGGAGAGTAAGAAGAAGAACACCAAGAAGGGGTATGTCCTGTCCCGTCCCGCCCTCCCCGAGCACCACCCTGTGCATGATCACCACCTGTTTCACCCCTTTGCCAGAAACTTCCATAGCTGCCGTTAAGACTTTTAATATTTGGGGTGGTGTAGAGCAGACCTGGGTAAGTCTGGACTAAAAAGCAGAGGTGATCATGCCTTCTCTGTTAGGGCTCTGGAAAAGCCTTCCTGCTATGGATCAGTCTGCAGATCAGTGTTCATCTTCCTTTCAATCAGTCTAAACTCACTTTCAAAGTGTTGCTTTCCTGAATGGCTAGATGTTTATTTTAAATATTCATTTTTGTTCTTATTTTTCACCATTTTATTTTCCCCAAATGATTGTTTCTTTTTTATATTTAATTTATATTAAAAAATTGAATTATTTTATCTCCGTAAAGCATTTTGTGCTGTATATGCTTGATAAGTACTATACAAATAAAGATATTTTTATTATCATTATTTGAGATCAGTCACAAGCCTAAACACGCCCTGGGGACTGAATTGGTGGACATGGTCAGTTGTGGTAAAGCCAGATTGGGCTGGTATTTATTGACAAGGTTCAGAGAGAGAGATGCGGAGTGAAAATAAAGCTTCACTGTTAACCTGGGATCCTGGGTGAAAAATCAGTTAGAAAAAAGCAAACGAGTGGTTTGCTGTTGGTTTGAGTTTTTTGTTTGAGGTTCTCTTGCTGGTGCAGTCTCTGGTCTTAGACACAGGTAAAATCACACATTTAAACACTTTTTAAGGTGCATGTATCACCTCTCCCAGAGAGAGCTCAGTCACAGAGTACTGTATAACACAAGGGCTGGGTTAATTACATATATTGAATACTGGTATAGGCTGGTCAAATCTGAAAAAATTTCAACTCAACAAAGTTTTTTTTTTCTTGTGGAAAATCTATGAAATTTAACTCACTTGGTTCAGCTGGACATTTAATGCAGTCTAAAGGGTTCATTTCCAGCTGTGGGAACGGCAGAGGTTTCACCCAAAACTTTTAAAGCACACTTCACCCGATGATGTGCACCACAGTGTATTGAATGGGTCTGTGATTGACAGCTCATCATACTGTAGCTCCATGCATTATCAGGTTAATGACTATGCGTCATTCCTGGTGTAACGTGTATTTGTGTGGGTGTGCGTGTGTGTACATGCGTATTTACATGTGTGTGTATGTGTGTGTGTGCATGCGCATGTGTACGTGTGTGTGTGTGTGTGTGTGTGTGTGTGTATGTGTATTTGTGTGTACATGTTTGTGTGCCTGTGTGTGTGTGTGTGTATGTGTGCGCATGTTTGTGTGTGTGCCCCGTGCCTGTATGCGTGTGTGTGCATGCTTGTATGTGTGCCTGCGTGTGTGTGTGTGTGCATGTTTGTGTGTGTGTGTGTGTATATGTGCGTGCCTGTATGTGTGCCTGCGCATGTGTGTGTACGTGTGTGTATATGCACATGTTTGTGTGTCTGCGTGCGTGTGTGTGTGTATGTCCATGTATGTGTGTGTGTGTGTGTGTGTGTGTGTGTGCATGCGCGTGCCTGTGTGCCTGTGTGTGTCTGCATCTCTCCAGACCTACAGCACCGTACACCAAATCGAAGCGGGGACACCGGGAGGAGGAGCAGGAGGACCTGACCAAAGAGCTGGACGAGCCCTCGCCTGTGCCTGCGGTGGAGGAGGTCACCCTGCCCAAAGCTGGTAGGGCTCACACCACTCCTCTAGCGCACAGCTAGCACTGCTCACGTCTGAGCCGACAGAGGCTGTGTCTATTAAAGCACTATACAAATAACGTTCAAATGTCAGCCAATCAAGTATCCTCCAATCAATATGCATTCATATCTGATTGGCTGACATTTAATAATGCGTTAAATAAATATTTATGTATTAAATTAGCTCGTTATTATATAATGCATTAATAAGCAGCATTCTAATAAATGTATGCCAGACAATTTACACACTTCACACTTATTGGCACCACTATATATTCTTATGAAAAGAAATATCAAAAGTATATTGCTGTTTGTATTTAACTTTTTAAAACTTTTTTATTAAAGCCTTTAGGAGTTATTAAATTGTGGCCCTTGGCTTCCTGTTTCACTGGGGCAGTAAATACGAGGTGACACTTGCCAAACTCCTTTAGTCCTCAGTCAACATGGGCAAGGTAAAGAGCACACAAATGAAATGAGACTAAAACTGGCAAAAAATAGGTAAAGAATTTAAGGACGTTTCAAACAACTGGAGCAACGATGAACCTGCCTGGAAGAGGATGCACATGTATTTTGCCCCTACACGCTGTGTAATGTAATTAAAGTCAAACAATTGTCCAAGGATTACAGTTATAGAATAGCCGAGGTTTGTTGCATCTTTAGGTTGCTCCAAAAATACATTTAGATGCAGTTCAGAAGGCTTTCCAGAATAAAGACTGTACTGTCAGCTATCCACATAAGTAAGTGCCTTAAGATTTCTAATGTCACTGGAACATTGTTTGGAAGCAGATTTGATGGTCAGATTACACAAACTCTGGCAGCCCATGCCTGTAGGCTAAACTCTGGCAGCCATTGGCTGTAGGCTAAACTCTGGCAGCCCATGTCTGTAGGTTAAACTCTGGCAGCCCATGTCTGTAGGCTAAACTCTGGCAGCCCATGTCTGTAGGCTAAACTCTGGCAGCCCTTGCCTGTAGGCTAAACTCTGGCAGCCCTTGCCTGTAGGCTAAACTCTGGCAGCCCTTGCTTGTAGGCTAAACTCTGGCAGCCCATGTCTGTAGGCTAAACTCTGGCAGCCGTTGCCTGTAGGCTAAACTCTGGCAGCCGTTGCCTGTAGGCTAAACTCTGGCAGCCCATGTCTGTAGGCTAAACTCTGGCAGCCCTTGCCTGTAGGCTAAACTCTGGCAGCCCATGTCTGTAGGCTAAACTCTGGCAACCCTTGCCTGTAGGCTAAACTCTGGCAGCCCTTGTCTGTAGGCTAAACTCTGGCAGCCCTTGCTTGTAGGCTAAACTCTGGCAGCCCATGTCCATAGACTAAACTCTGGCAACCCTTGCCTGTAGGCTAAACTCTGGCAGCCCTTGTCTGTAGGCTAAACTCTGGCAGCCCTTGCTTGTAGGCTAAACTCTGGCAGCCCATGTCCATAGACTAAACTCTGGCAGCCCATGTCTGTAGGCTAAACTCTGGAAATGGCTGGATCTTCCAGCAGGACAACAAGCCTTCATGCTCCTTCAAATCCACCAAAAATGTTAAATGACCACATTTCATGCTAAATAATTTTTCTTTAAAGAATAGGATTATATAATTTTCTCATACTACTGAGGATATAAATCATTTATGAAGTCAGTTTAATACAGCATTTTGGTTTCTGTTAATGGAGGATGTCAGTAATTCTGGAGGGCATTGCGTGTACAGTATGGCAGTCACATGTATTGTAACCTTATGTGGAATTCCCTCTGTCTGATAACCTTGGCTTCCTTCTTAATGCTTGCTTCTTAAAGTTATATAACAAAACAAGCCTGTTCTCTAAAGCATCGCCTTGATGTTTTTCTACAGTCAACACTAAGAAAGACTCAGAATCTACCCCGGTAAAAGGTGGCACTATGACTGACCTGGGTGAGTCCTTGGTGTTTTTCATATGCACTAGCCACTACCTTTTTCTCCTTGTTCTTCCCCTTACTCCCTCACTACCTGGTGTACATTCATCATTACTGCGTTATAAGGTGCATTAAAAAGAACCTCACTCTTTTTCCTTCTCTCTCTCATTCTTCCTGCCTTCTTATGATGAACAGATGAGCAGGAGGATGAGTCTATGGAAACAGTGGGGAAGGTAAGACTGTACAGGGATACCCGATTGGCCCTTAAGCGTAAGGTAGGAAAATGTATAACATAATAGCTCTCATATCTAGCACTTCCAGAACATTGGGAAACAGTCTAGTTAGATTCCCATGTAATTGTAAGATGGCATTATTGTGAGAACATCCCTCAAACCGGATTTGCAGTATATTTATTGTTCGGGGCTGCTTTAAGTTACAGAAAATGTTCCAGGGATGTCATGAACCTGCTTACTGTTAACATCCCATGATGGACATCAGCTAACTTTCCCACTAAAATGCACATCCCATATGCACAATGCAATATCTTTTTTTAAGTGGAATTTGTAAGAATCCCCTCAGATACCAAATAGCAGAAGTATTTGAGTGGCGAAGGAACGCACGTTGTCTTGCCTAGTGCTGCTGGATTAATGTTACCTTTATTATCTGACTCCAAAATAATTTTTTTAATCTTTCCTCTGTGCTAACCGTTGTACCAAGGAGTCTACTAATGAGGAACTCTCATTCATAGCCTTTTTCCGCCAGTCGTGTGGCTCTATACGGATCGCTATCTATCTTGGTAGATACGGACGTGCCTCTGGCTTGTGTATGCTACAAGGATACAATTGTGTATTTTGCAGTTGCATTAATGTATTGGTGAGTGACTATGGGGTGCAGATATCGTGAGTTCTAAGAGTGTGTTTGGACCTTAAAACCACTAGATGTGCAGTGGCAAGAGTTAAAGAGGAATGGCAGGATTAAGTGTTAACTTATTGTACAGTTTGTTAAATAATGGCAATATACAGTTATGCAAAATGTGGGTGAAGTGGAATGGTTGTATGTGTTGTACTCCTGTCAATCCAGGTTAATCTTGGTAGTACAGCTGGCTGCTGACTCATAGGTAACTTGAATTACCTACTGTTTCCCAGATCTTACTGATTACACAGTATATGGAAAACCTAAGGTTTACATAAAGCTGACCCAGGAGAATGTTTGCAGCTGTGCAGTATTGGGGCGATAGCATTATTATTAAACCATTATTATTAAACCTTAGGTTTAATAATGTAAAAAAAAAACCTGTATTAAACCTTGCCGACTCCCTGTCAGCACCATAAACACAGCCTGTTTTCCTTTGGGGGTCTGATTATGGGGCACACTTCTGTAAACCACTCTAAAGATGGTAAAATAGAATGACATTCCAAATCCAATACAGCAATGGTCCTTGTGACTTTAAAATCATATTTGTATGGGAAAAATGCTTTGGGAGTGGTTGCCCTAACCTATGAAATGTTCTGGAAAACAAATTGTCCACTGGGCTGACCCATACAGGGGCAACATAGCTCAGGAGGTAAGAGCGGTTGTCTGGCAGTCAGAGGGTTGCCGGTTTGATCCCCCCGCCCTGGGCGTGTCTAAGTATCCCTGAGCAAGACACCTAACCCCTAACTGCTCTGGTGAATGAGAGGCATCAATTGTAAAGCACTTTGGATAAAGGCGCTATATAAATGTAGTCCATTTACCATTTACCATACATGTGAGGTACATATCTGTATGTCTGTCTGTCTGGCTTTCCGTGCCGTCAGGAGGAAGAGGAAGGCTCCCCCAGCGTAAAGGGAGAGCCAGTGAAGAGCACCGACTTGCATGAAGACAACGTGACGGAGCAGACCCACCACATAATCATCCCCAGCTATGCTGCCTGGTTCGATTACAACAGGTATGTAAAAAGGCTTAAAAACAACTGAGTAAAACAAGACTTAAAAAGATGAATAATTTATTTTAAAAACACCAGCGGTACAAATGATCACCTTCTCACTCCTTCTCTGTCCCTACTGACACACTTAAGTAGGTTGAGCCAATCAAATGCACCTGGGTTACAATCACCATCAAATTAACAAATTAAATCAAACAATTAAATACAATCAATTAAAAGCAATTAAGCAATTGACTAGTGGGCCACTCCTTCACAAGGTACACATAATCACCACCAGCTATGCTGCCTGGTTCGATTACAACAGGTACACGTAATCATCCCCAGCTATGTTGCTTGGTTCCATTACAACAGGTACACATAATCATCCCCAGCTATGTTGCCTGGTTCGATTACAACAGGTACACAATCATCCCCAGCTATGTTGCCTGGTTCGATTATAACAGATACACATAATCACCACCAGCTATATTGCCTGGTTCGATTATAACAGGTACACATCATCATCCCCAGCTACTCCACCTGGTTCCATTACAACAGGTACAGGTAATCATCCCCAGCTACGCCGCCTGGTTCGATTACGACAGGTACACATAATCATCCCTCACCTGTGTTGCCTGGTTCCATTACAACAGGTACTGTCAGGGTGGGCGAGGGAATGGACCCAAACGCAGAGTGCAGGAAAAACACAAAACTCCAAAAATGGGGAGAACAAAGACCTTACTCACAACTCCACAAAAAGGGAACAAAAAGCCTCGCAGGGCAACTCTCACAAACACAAAGAAAACTCCAAAAAAAGCAAGAAACAAGACAATACAAAAGTCCTAAAGCACGTAGAAAACAGAACAGGGGCAGGAACACTCAGGGCAGAAACACGATCGGAGGCACGATCAGACAAACTAACAGACTACAACAAGCAGGCAGGGATCCAGCGCCTGAGTCCGGGAGAAGGGAAACTTAAATAGGCGCGACACAGACGAGACACAGGAGGGCACAATGAACAATCAGGCCACAGAGAAGGAAGGGAAATCGAGACAACCAGCAAACAATAATAGGATAATTGAAACCAATAATACAATTAAACAGGACACAAGACAGAGGTGCCGCCATCTGGCGGCCCAACCAGGAAAGACAAAGGGAAAAACACAGAACCCTGACAGGTACACATCATCATCCCCAGCTACGCCGCCTGGTTCCATTACAACAGGTACACATCATTATCCCCAGCTACTCCGCCTGGTTCCATTACAACAGGTACAGCTATGCTGCCTGGTTTGATTACAAGAGGTACACATAATCACCACCAGCTCTGCTGCCTGGTTCGATTATAACTGGTACACATAATCACCACCAGCTCTGCTGCCTGGTTTGATTATAACAGGTACACATAATCACCACCAGCCCTGCTGCCTGGTTCGATTATAACAGGTACACATAATCACCACCAGCTCTGCTGCCTGGTTGGATTATAACAGGTACACATAATCACCACCAGCTCTGCTGCCTGGTTCGATTATAACAGATACACATAATCATCCCCAGCTCTACTGCCTGGTTCAATTATAACTTGTTCAGGGCTCGCACGCGATGGCCCTTGCCTGCTACATACTGTGGGTCACACTTGCTTTGAGCTTGTGTAACTTGGTTATATTGTGAAGAAATATTGTGTAACAAACTCAAGATCAGGGCCACAAGCTCCTCCCACCTACATTCTAACTGTAGATCCTTCTCAGTGTAACATGCAGAGACTGAGAGATGCTCAGTGGAATATATTGAAGAGCATCTGGCTTTTCACACAGCTGAAATATGATTATGAGTGGAGGTCAGCAAAATTGGACATTTTTAAATCTGATTCAGATATACGCTGATTTTGGATGTGCTTACAAACGCTGTATCCGTTGTTTTTAGAAAGAAAAAGTATAGTTTGTTTTTAGAAAGTTTTATATTTACTTCAGTGTGCCAGTCAAAGTCAGTCAAAGCCTTTTAGGAATTTGAAAGTGATTTAAATCACCCAGAACTGATCGTGCTTGCCTCCCTCTCTCCCTCCCTCTCTCTCTCTCTCTCTCAGTGTACACGCAATAGAGCGCCGGGCCCTCCCAGAGTTCTTCAATGGGAAGAATAAATCCAAGACTCCAGAAATGTGAGCCTGTGTTGTTCAGGCTGTCTCAGTTTCTGACAGATCTGACATTCCCCCATTTTATAAAGTTTTATGAGAAGTTCTTATGGAATAAATCTTTTTTAACTGTTGGTCATGAAACACACTACTGAAATATTTAAAAAGGAGATTTCATGTGTTTCCCCCCCCCAGCACTAATGCTAAGAAACTGTTGGGTAATGAACTTTCCTACTACCTTGCTATTGTGTGCATGCTGAAATGAGTCATTTAAACTAAAGCTTCCATTTGTTTGTCAGTCAAATTTAAAAGCAAACATTTTTTTAAATAGAAAATATAAAAATGTTTGAATCTAGGCAATGAACGAACTAGGAAGTACTTTTTGAGGAGCGATAGTGGTGCTTATATTAATGCCCAGCTAGGGTGATATTAGCCATGCTGATAAACCTACATGAAAAAACTGGATTTGTTCTTCAGAACTGTTCAGGCATGAACACGCCCAACTTTCCTTTCATTTGCTCTGTATAGATAACAGCACTGGACAAAAAGGACTAGACTGGAGCTTGTAGTTCATGCTTCTGTCACTACTGTCGAATTACACTTAAGTGTGTGTAATTTTTTTGATAAACTGAAATTGAATTTGTTACTATGCAGCCCATTACTGACCTTTAGTGTTGTCCTCTAACTGTCATCTCAACACGTCTTTCTCTGAAGTTACCTAGCCTACAGGAACTTCATGATAGACACGTACCGCCTGAATCCCCAGGAGTACCTGACTTCCACCGCCTGCCGCAGGAACTTGGCAGGGGATGTGTGCGCCATCATGAGGTGAGGAGGACTTACTGCATCCGAAGACATGTCTGTGTTGTTCTGCTCAAGGTTTCTTCCTGCTATCAGTCAGGGAGTTTTTCCTTGCCACTGTTGCCCTAGGCTTACTCTTTGGGGGCCGGTTCTCTGTAAAGCTGCTTTGTGACAAAGCTCCTTTGTTAAAAGCTCTATACAAATAAAATTGAATTGAATGAAAGTCTGTGCTGTTTTCCATCTTTGCTGATTCGTCCATCAACAATTCGCAGAATAAGCTTTATTGGCAATGCAAGAGTCAGGCAGTTTTACGAAAGCATTTTAAGAATCCATTTGTGTCTATATCTGTTCCCATCCAGTTCTCTCATACAACAGTTCTCCAGTGTGCAGAGGCTGCTGATAGATGTGTCCTGATAGGCTGTCTGAGCAGGTGACCACAACCTCTGCCCTTTGCCCTCTGACCCCCCAGGGTTCATGCGTTTTTGGAGCAGTGGGGGCTGATCAACTATCAGGTGGACGCAGAGAGCCGCCCCACCCCCATGGGACCGCCCCCAACCTCCCATTTCCACGTGCTGGCCGACACGCCCTCCAGCCTTGTGCCCCTGCAGCCCAAAACCACACAGGTACCGCTGCCACAGCTTTCTGTGGAGGGTTTACCTGAGATTTGTGATGGAGAGTTCTAAATGTTCAAACATTAATATAATTACATTACTGCCATTCAGCAGTCACTTATGCAGAGTGACTAACGCAACTTTTGTATTTTTGCATAGCATCCATTTTTACAGCTGGACATATGCTTGACCAGTTCAGGTTAAGTAACTTGTTCAGTGGTACAAGCAGCTTACTGGGGAATTGAACCTGCACCCTTTAGGGTTCAAGCCCAGTTCCTAATCCATTATGTGACTATAGCGGCGTTTCCACCGCAGGAACATTACCCCGGAACTAGGAACCTTTTGAGGAACTCAGTGCGTTTCCACCGCAGGAACTAGGGTCTAAATTTAGTTCCGGGGGCTTTATTTTACCCCCAAAAAAGTTCCTGCTCGCGGGGTAGTACTTTCCGAAAGTACAGGAACCTTTTGGGTGGAGCTTGCAGCGCTGAACATTTCTGATTGGTCGAGTACTCGCAGCATTTTTTTGTGTTTATTTTCAACCGCCATGTTTAAAAATATGCAACCGCAAACCAATTTATTTTCATAATAACTTCAAATCAAACTTGTATGTTATGCGGCGCAGTAGCCTAGTTTTGGTTATAGCCTTCCGGATTTTCTTTGTTAGCCCGTTGTAATTGACTCAAAACGTTTGATACAGTTATGTGAAGTATGCGGTAGTTCTGCGTAATTCACATTGGTGATACAGTAAAAGCAAACTGGAAATCACCTTCCGCACTTTTTGTCAGGGTAAAATAACAGGTTAATTCTAGTAATCGTCCCTTTAGCTTTTTCAGACTGCTGTAATTTTACTCTGCCATTCTTCAATTCCACAAAAAGACCAGGAAGACTATGGACTCATTTATGGTGCATGGTTCGCATCTGGAGGGCACACTTCGCTGCTCGGCTAGCAGTAACTTTGAAGGAAAGCAAACGGAGGCTGTACCACTACTAATTAAAATTTTCACGCAAGTCCGAGTTTTCGTTCTATTCTTGTCATTTTGCGATTAGCCTATATGGAATTGACGATGAGAAAGTAATCAAACAGCAAATTGTTTACAACGTGTGCATGTTTTCTGCTGTTGTTGCCAGTTATACATATAAATGTGAATGCATTCTGTCGCTTCGGATGACAAGACATGAAAGCGAATGTTCGCATAAAAACATAATGAATGTGTTTGAGAGGATATATAAAACAGTTACAATCTGACTATTGGCCTGTTATATCCTATTTGTTGCATAACAACGGTCCAAGTTCAACTACCAACGACAGTTGTGCTTGACAACGGTAAAATATGCCCAAACGGCTGCAGAAGAATATTTAAATTCCAGGTGATTAAATCGATAAAAAAAATAAATACAAAAGTAACCATATATAATCATTGTTGGTGACCCGTTGTATATAAGTGGAATAAACCCCTCCGGGCTGTCCCGGTTATTAGAAAATAATGTAGGCTACTTCGGTGGTAGTATGGGGTTACAGAAGAAATCATAGGGCAGATGGACCGACGACGACGTCGCTTTTTCATACGTCAGTGGGCTAATTTGCCTAATCTTCGCGGGACTTTAGACCGCGGTGGAAACGCAGACAACCATGGGCTGAAGGAACCTTTTAGTTCCTTGAAAAGTAGTTCCTGGGACTTTTGGTGGAAACACGGCTTATGCCACCCAAATGTGTCCTTCAGCCGGAGGGTTGGCTTGCCAGATTGAGGAAATTCCACACAAGGCTACAGTGTGAGTGTTGTTGTTTTTCTTACGTATGTTGTGTTGGAGAAACGGGCGGTAGAACTGCAGCTGCGGTGTAACTTCTTGTTTTACTCACACCCCCTCTCTTTCCCCCCTACCCCCCGCCCCCCCAGGCCCCAGCCTCCCAGCAGATGCTGACCTTTCCAGAGAAAGTGAAGGAGAAACCGGCCGACCTGCAGAACTTTGGACTGAGGACCGACATTTACAGCAAGAAGAGCGGGCCTGCCAAGGTGGAGAAAGCACGGAGGCAGTGGGAGGGGAGTTCTGAATGGAGCGGGGTCAGAGGGGAGTGGGGGGTTAAGGGAGAAAGAGAGGAGTGGACCGCAGTGGGAGGGGAGTTCTGCACAGGGGGGTGGGGGGTGGATAAGGGAGTGAGGGAGTAGTGGTTTGGAGATGGTGTGGGTGGTAGGGTGATGCTCATCTGTCGGAAGGAATGACAATGTGGGGGGAGCAGTTGGCGGGGTGGGGGTTAGGCTGCATGGAACGACAGGTGATTCTGACCTCACCTTTCCCTTCTCAGAGTAAGAGTGCCGCCAGTGCCACACGGGAATGGACAGAACAGGAAACCCTGCTGTTGCTTGAGGTAAACGAGTGTACTCCTCTCCCTTACCCCCTCTTCCCCCTCTCCTTCCCTCCTCCACTTCCTGTCTTTCACTTTCTCCCTGCCCCTCCCCCTCCTCCTTCTCCTTCATTCTTTCCTTCTCCTTCTCATTCACTCTCTCCTTCCTTGTATACATATATATGTACAGCTAGTGACTAACTATGTGGAAATACTTAGAGACTCAAAGTTTATCAAAAGCAGGTGCTTCCACACAGGTATGATTGCTGAGTTCATTTAGCTATTTGCATCCCAGCATGCTCTGCATCATGCTCAAATAATACTGGGCTGGGTTGGTTACCCATTATGAATGTTTCTCAATACTTGTTCTTTTCTGTTCCATGTGAAATTGTGTGGTGTAATATTTAAAAGCAAGAACGCAAAGAAGAGAGAGTTCTCTCTCCCCCTCCTCTGTCTCTATCTCTCCCCATCCTCTCTCTGTCTCTCTCTCCCTCCGTCTCTCTCTCTCTCTCTCTCTCCCCCTCTCTCTCTCGCCCAGGCTCTGGAGATGTACAAGGACGACTGGAACAAGGTGTCGGAGCACGTGGGCAGCCGCACGCAGGACGAGTGCATCCTGCACTTCCTGCGGCTGCCCATCGAGGACCCCTACCTGGAGGACAGCTCCGCCTCCCTGGGGCCCCTGGCCTTCCAGCCGGTGCCCTTCAGCCAGGCCGGCAACCCCGTCATGAGCACCGTGGCCTTCCTGGCGTCCGTGGTGGACCCCCGCGTGGCCTCCGCGGCCGCCAAGTCCGCCCTGGGTGAGGCGCCCTTCCTCCTCTCCTCCTCACATGCAGCCATTTCCTGCGTGGGCTCAGGCTGCACGGCTGCTCGGCGCCCAGGCCTCAGCGTTTGCATCCAGCCTGAGAAAGCAGGGTTACAGGCTGTCTGAGAGGGACAGTGCCGGAGCTTTCCTAATCTTCGGGGAATGGGTTGGGACACACACTCGGGAGCACATATGTTCAGAAGTTTAAAAACAATCATAACATGGTGTAAGTTAAACTACTACATATGGAACTCCCTATATAGATCAAGTTGTAATTGACTGAAAGTCAATAAAACTGGCCAGATCACTGATGAATTTAGTGATGTGTTTTTCTGTCAGTTTCATACTGCACTTTTTCCCAGTGGGGAATAATAAGAGAGCACTCTGTTTAATGGTGTTTCTTTGTGCTTTGTGCTCAGAGGAGTTTTCGCGGATGAAGGAGGAAGTACCGGCAGCGCTGGTGGAGGCCCACGTCAGGAGAGTGGAAGATGCAGCTCGGGCCAGCGGGAGGCCCGACCCCCTCTATGGCCTGGAGGGCAGCGGGATCGCCGGAACCGACCTGGAGGAGGGCGAGCGGCCAGGTGCTGGAGGGGCGGGGCCGAATGGGGGAGGGGCCAGGGCAGGATGGGGGTGGGGCCAGGTGCTGGGGGGTGGGGCATGGTAGGATGGGGAAGGTGCTAGGTGCTGGGGCACAGGGCAGGTTGGGGGAGGGGCCAGGTGCTGGGGGGTGGGGCATGGCAAGATGGGGGTGGGGCCAGGTGCTCGGGGGTGGGGCATGGCAGGATGGGGGAGGGGCCAGGTGTTGGGGGGTGGGGCATGGCAGGATGGGGGTGGGGCTAGGTGCTGGGGGGTGAGGCATGGCAGGATGGGGGAGGGGCCAGGTGCTAGGGGGTGGGGCATGGCAGGATGGGGGAGGGGCCAGGTGCTGGGGGGTGGGGCATGGCAGGATGGGGGTGGGGCCAGGTGCTGGGGGGTGGGGCATGGCAGGATGGGGGAGGGGCTAGGTGCTGGGGCACAGGGCAGGTTGGGGGAGGGGCCAGGTGCTGGGGGGTGGGGCTAGGTGCTGGGGGGTGGGGCATGGCAGGATGGGGGAGGGGCTAGGTCCTGGGGCGCAGGGTAGATTGGGGGAGGGGCCAGGTGCTGGGGGGCAAGGCAGGATGGGGGGTGGGGCCAGATGCTGGGGGGTGGGGCATGGCAGGATGGTGGAGGGGCTAGGTGCTGGGGCACAGGGCAGGTTGGGGAGGGGCCAGGTGCTGGGGGGCAGGGCAAAGCAGAATGAGGAAGGGGCCAGGTGCTGACAGGCGGTTGGAAGTGGCACAATAGGCATGCTGCATGCCTCACAGACACAATGACCTTTGACCTCTGTCCATGTGTTCCAGAAGAGAGTAGTGAGGAGAGCAAGAACGATGGTCAGCCCAGCGAGGAGCGGCGAGAAAGCAAGGTGTGTGTGTGTGTGTGTGTGTGTGTGCAAGTGGGGTGCTTGTAAGAGAGTGTGTATGTGCGATGTGTCTGCGTGTGTATGTATATATATGCACACATGTAAGTGGGTGAGTCTGTATATGTGAATGTGTGTGGTGTGTGTGAATATGACTAGATGGATGTAAATCTGTTTCTCAGGAGATTAAAGAGGGAGCCATGGAGGAAGAGGAGAAGCAGGGGGAGAATGGAAAAAAGGAGGAAGAACGGGGCAGAGAGGGAGAAGGGGAAAGAGAGGGAGAGAAGACCGATTCCGAAATGGGTAAGAAAAGGCTGAGTTCAACAGCGCATTGTGGATGCAAGAAGGGACAAACACAGAGAATATACAAACCAGCCAATCACAATGATGAATATATAAACCAGCCAATCATGGTGATGAATATACAAACCAGCCAATCGTGCTTGGTAAGACCCACTAACCTTTGGATGTTATCCTGCTTCTCTGTCTTCGCTGTGGATGGACCCTTTCCTGGGCCATTCACTCACTCCTTCAGGTAATGGAGAGAAGGAGAAAGAAGGGAGAGAGGGGTCAGAGGAGGGGCGGAGGGAAGGAGACGCTGAGGGAGAGCGGAAGGCCAAAGTTGAACGGGAAGTTGGAGAGGGGAATCTGGCCACTGCTGCTGCCTCTGCACTGGCTGCTGCTGCCGTCAAAGCCAAGGTCTGTCAGTCCGCCCGGCTGTCTTTCTGGCCGCCTGTCCATCTGTCTGTCTGTCCATCCGTCTGTCCTTCTTCTGTCCATTCGTGCATCTGTCTCTGTCTGTCTGTCCGTCCGTCTGAGAGCCGCTCAGTGTGTCTTTCCGGGTCTGCTTCTGCGAGCAGTTCAGTGAACGTTCAGCAGAATTTAATCTGTGTTCAGTTTTGTCAGTGACAAATACCGTGCAGTTCAAAAGTGCTTGGAAAGTGACGCAGAGCCAAAACAACAAAAATTCTGTCACTGTCCAAATATTTACACACTATATATACAGCATGGTCTGTAAGTCTACAGTGACATGATTTCTGTACTCCAGCACATTGGATTTGAAATGAAACAGTGAAAATGAGGTTAAAGTGCAGACTGTCAGCTTAACTTCGATTAAAGGGTATTTACATCCATTTCCAGTGATCCATGTTGTAATTGCAGCTCTTTTTGTTTATAGTCCCCCCATTTTAGGGGAGCAAAAGTAATTGGACAAATTAACATAATCATAAATAAAGCTGTCATATTTAGTACTTGATTGTAAATCCTTTGCATTGGATGACTGCCTGAAATTTGCAGCCTATAGACATCCCCGGACACAGGGTACCCTCCCTGATGATGCTCTGCCAGGCCTGTACTACTACATCTTCAGATCCTGTGTGTTTTGGGGGCTTTTTGCCCTCAGTTTTGTCTTCAACAAGTGAAATACATGTTTAGTTGGATTCAGGTTAGGTGATTGTTTTAGCCAGTGTAGAACATTCCACGTTTTATTGCCCTACAAAACTCCTTGATTGCTTTAGCAGTATGTTGCAAGGTGAAGTGCCATCCAGTGAGTTTTTGTGGTATTTAATTTGATCAGAGCAGATAAGATGATTCTGTATTCTGAAGAATTCATCCTTCTGCTTCTGTCAGCAGTCAGATCATCAATGAAGACAAGTGAGCCAGTTCCAGTGAAAGCCATACATGGCCAAACCATAACACTACCTCCACCATGTTTACAGATGGAGTGGGGTGTTTTGGATCATAGGCAGATCCTTTCTTTCATCACACTTTTCCCTTTTAATCACTTTGGTGCAGGTTAACACTCATCTAATTTGTCCATAATACGCCACACCCCATGTCCTTTGTGTGTGAGAGTTTCCTGGACTCCTGCTAAATGGAGTGAGATTCCCTCCTCACCAGGCGGGACATCTGCCTCCAGCAGAGGAGGTGCAGAGCCTAACAAGGCTCACGGACCAGATGGAATCACGGGTCGGGTCCTCAAAACATGTCCACTCAAATTTTCACCTACTCCCTCTTCCTTAAATCCATCTGCATAGCCACTCATTGCTACAACACATTGACACCCCCGGAAACTGCATCCGACTACTCTTCATTGACTTCAGTTCCGCCTTCAGTACAATCCAACTGCATCAGGTGATCAGGAAATGACAACATCTTCAGGTCCCATCCCCACTCTTCTCCTGGATTCATGATTCAGTAACAGCCCTCAGGCAGTAAGGGTTGACAGCATGCTGTCACTCACTATTATCATCACTGGTCCACCACAGGGATGTGAGCTCAGCCCAGTCCTCTACACCCTTTACACCAATCACTGTCAGGGCCCATCTCCGGCCACTTTTTGTTTCACATATGCAGATGACACAGCCATCCTTCCACTGCTCAAAGATAATACCTCTCTCTCATGGGATATCAACAGTAGGTGTTTTACTTCTCTGCATGGTGTAGTACTAACTTTCTCCAGATTAATGTTGCAAAATCCAAAGAACTGCTTCCCCCCAAAAGGTCTCAGATACAGGACACCCATGTGGAGGAGAGTTCGCTTCAGAAGATTTATACCTTCTGCCATAAGGAAACTTAGCAACTCTCACCTCCCACTGTGATTTCAGTTTAACCTCCAAAATCACTGAAATCAACAATATCTCAACTCCATGTTCTGCTGTGTCGTGTCAATGTTGATGTCAGTGTTTGCTGTTGGTTCACTATGTTAATGTTATAAGCGCTGATTCTGAAAAATAATTTCCTTACTGAGGACACACACTCACACACACACACACACACGCACATTTACACTCACACACACACACACACACACACACACACATATACACACCATCATCGGCGATCACTCGGGGTCGAGTATGACTGTCCTCCTTCAGGGTCCTTGTGGGTCTTCAGGTGAGCAAAGAGGCCGATCCTGGAACCACATATTTTGGTGCAGTGTGGACAGGGGTGAGTGGTAGTTGTTGTGCGTGTAGTTGGGGCCTTTTTGGTGGAAGCTCTCTCCTTTCTGAGTCTGCGCTTGTCTTGTGCAGCACAGCGGAGGTCGTTGTCATGGAGTGCAGCTCCTTTACAGACCATATTTCTCCAGGTCTCCCTGTTGGTTGCTGTGTCCTCCCAGGTGTTATAGTCTGTGGCACTTTTTGATGTTTGCTTTGATGTTATCCTTGTACCTTTTCTTCTGACCTCCTGGGGCATGTCTTCCTACAAGAAGCTGGGAGTATAGGACTTGTTTTGGCAGGTGCAAGTCAGGCATATGGATAACATGGCCAGTCCATCTGAGCTGGTGTTGGGCGATGGTGGCAGTGATGGTGGTGATGTTGACCTCCTTCAGTACGCTGGTGTTAGTGCATCTGTCCTCCCAGCTGATCTTAAGGATTTTTCTGAGGCACCTCTGCTGATGTGCCTCTAATGCCTTCAGGTGCCTGCTGTACGTGGTCCAGGTGGGCGACATAGCTCAGGAGGTAAGAGCGGTTGACTGGCAGTCGGAGGGTTGCCGGTTCGATCCCCCATCCTGGGCGTGTAGAAGTGCCCCTGAACAAGACACCTAACCCCTAATTGCTCCCAGTGAGTTGATTGGTACCTTGCATGGCAGTCTTTCACCATTGCTGTGTGAGTGTGTGTGAAGGGGTGAATGAGAGGCATCAATTGTAAAGCGCTTTGGCTAAAAGCGCTATGTAAATGCAGTCCATTTACCATTTACGTGGTTGAGGTTTCTGACCTCATACATTAGGGTGGGCAGCACTACCGCTTTGTAGACCAGGATTTTAGTCCCGGAGGTCGCGGTTTTCAAAGACCCTTTTTCTCAGTCTTGAGAAGGCTCTGCTGGCACAGCTGAGGCGGTGGTGGATTTCATCGTCAGCTTTGGAGGATAGAACGCTGCCGAGGTATAGAAAGTGATCCACATTTTCAAGTCTGGTGTCCTCAATGGATATGGCTGGGAGTAGAACAGGAGTATTTCTCCCAGGTGGTGGTTGGTTAGAGGATCTGAGTCTTTTTTATGTTAAAGGCCAGACCAAGTTGCTTGTATGCCTTGGCGAACGCATCCCGAATGCACTGTAGATCCTCCTCTGAAAGGGCCATGAAGACATTGTCATCGGCATACTGCAGCTCTATGATGGATGTGGTGGTGGTTTTGCTTTTTGCCCTGAATCTGTTGATATTAAGAAGTTGTCCGTCTGTTCTGTATGTAATTCTTACACCCTGAGGCAGATTTTCACCCGTGAGGTGGAGGATGGCAGCGATGAATACAGAGAACAGGGTAGGAGCAATGACGCAACCCTGCTTGACTCCAGTGTCTACCCTGAAGGGTTCCGTTTCATCTCCATTGCCACTGAGTACTGTAGCTGACATGTTGTCATGCAGCAGTCTCAGTATTCAAATGTACTTGTTGGGGCAGGCAATTTTGCCAGAATCAGCCAGAGGGTCTGATGGTTCACAGAGTCAAAGACATTGGTGAGGTCAAGAAAGGCTATGTATAGTGGTTGGTTTTGTTCCTGGCATTTTTCTTGGAGTTGGCAAGCAGTGAAAATCATGTCCATGGTGCCCCTGTTTGGGAGAAATCCACTCTGTGATTCAGGAAGAATTTTATCTGACAAGGGAAGATGTCTGTTGGCTAGAAACCGAGCTAGATTTTTCCCAGTGGTGGACAGGAGGGAAATGCCACGGTAATTCCCGCAGTCTGCCTTGTCTCCCTTTTAAAAAATGGAGACAATTAGAGTATCCCTAAGTTGTGCAGGGATTACCTCTTTGTCCCATATTTTGAGGAGCAGTGCATGGATGTGGCTGAGGAGATCTGGCCCACCTGCCTTCAGGACCTCAGCTGGGATTCCATCAGGTCCAGCAGCCTTGTTATTCCTCATCTTCCTTATGGCATCTTGTATCTCTCTCAGGCTGGGTGGTGCTCCCATGTTCTCCATTATGGGTGCTGAGAGAGTTGGTCAAGAATCTCAATCTCAGCAGTGGTGTCCCTGTTCAGTTGGTCCTCATAGTGCTCTTTCCATCTGTTTTTGATTGCCTCATCATCCTTCAGCAGTGTTAGCCCATCTTTGGTGCGAAGGGGGTTTAGACCGCAGTAACTGGGCCCATATACCATTCTAATGGCGTCAAAGAAACCTCTGGTGTCCCCAGAGTCTGCAAGCTGCTGGATCTCCAGAGCCTTCTTCGTCCACCATTGGTTCTTCAGTTCCCTTACCCGGTATTGGACGGCTGCTTTTGCTTCAGCATGGGCTTCTCTTTTACACTTGCAGTTGATGTCGTTCTGCCAGATCATAAAGGTTGGCCATTTGGTGTTGATGAGTTGTTGACACACACACACACACACAGTCCCGTACTGCTATACTTGTGAGAACTTCCCAGTGACTACATTCATTCCGTAACCTCTAACCCTAACCCCAACCCCAACCCCAACCACTACATGCCTAACCTTAACCCTAACCTTAACCTAATTCTAACCCTAACCCTAAGTCCTAACCCTAAGTCCTAACCCTAAAACAGCCTCTTGACATTGTGAGGACCAGCAAAAGGTCCCCACAAAGATAGACTTTCCTCATCTTTCTATCCTTGTGAGGACATTTGGTTCTCACAAAGATAGTAATACACGTTCACACACACACACACACACACACACCTAGCTTTCTCACAGCTCCTCACTGGGCTGGCCATCATTCTTGCTTTCCTCACTACTTTTCTCTGGAACACATGGACAGAGGTCAAAGGTCATCTAAACTCAAACCTGGTCCTTTTGTCCTTGAGGCTTATCCGTGGCTTGCATCTTGGACTGAAACTCTCTGAGTTTATGCTGGTGTAGTCCTCTCTTTATGGTAGTCTTTGATACATCTATGCCTACATCCTGGAGTGTAAAAATGGGGTTTTCTTCGTAATTTAAAGTCTAAAATTTAGTCTTGGGTCATCCATATTATTGGTCAAAAATAGATTTTGACCAACTATTTTGGTTATGTCTCAGATCAACTTGCCCTGATTTTTCAGTCTCATGCTTAACTGGCTTTGACATTTCTTTGGTTTTCATGCTGAGAGACAACAGCCACAGACTTCAAATGTGAAGGGTCTAGCAGGTAGTAGAAAGGGGAGAACAACGGAAAATGGCTGGTGTGTGTTTTGAGGGTGTTTGTACCAGGCCTCAAATGTCAGCTTTCTCAAAGAATCTTGAAAAGGAGATAATTTGGAGCCAATATGGATTTGGGTTTTTTTTTATTATTCATTGGAACTTTGGAATTTTTGGGAATCTTTTTTGTTCGTATTTTTTATTTTTCCCTTGGATTACTCACTTGCTGCAAGATTGTGGGAAACTTCCAAACAGGCCCACATCAGTGGACTGGTAGGAAAATGGACATGGTTTCCTTATTTTTTTTTGTTTATGTGGACATTTAAAAGAAAAACCTAGCTCTTACAAGATTAATTCCAAAAAACTGGATGCTGTATGTATATATATATATATATATATATATATATATATATATGTCTTTGAGGTGTGTGAAGACAATACACTTATTGATTTCTCGCTTGCAAGTTCATATTGGTATTGTGTGATGTTGGTTTTCGATTGTTTTATTACTTAGGGTATGCTTACAAAAAAAAAAAACACATACTAAATAAGAAGGAAAAGATACTTATGTTAATTTAGTCTGCATGTAAATATATATTTCTCTGTCGGTTTGTCCAATTAGGGCAAAGTCTGTTACATCCTTAGGTTGACAGTCTGGAAAAAAGCAGAACAGTTGGTTTGCACACGGGTTGAAAGTTCTTTGAGGTAACTGAAAATTTGCATTTTGCACCAAATTTAATCTTGAACCTTGGCTACATTGACGTCTCACTGACGTCACTAGACTCACGTGATGCAACTTTCATGACTACAATAAATTTGAAAATGTCTGTTTTGGTGGGTATTTTGAACACAAGTGAGAGTTTTAATATCATGAAGTAAATTTACTGTGTGATTAATGCAAACCTGGTTTCTAATGGCAGCCTCTCTCTCTCCCTCTGTGATAGCACCTGGCTGCTGTGGAGGAGAGGAAAATTAAGTCTTTGGTGGCTCTGCTGGTGGAGACACAAATGAAGAAGCTGGAGATTAAACTAAGACACTTTGAGGAGCTGGAGACCATCATGGACAGAGAGAGGGAGGCGGTGAGTGAGAGTGAGAGAGAGAGAGAAAGAAAGAGAAAGAGGAGCAAGAGAGAGATAGAGGAGAAGAGATTAAGAGAGACAGGGCAAAAGAAAAAAGAAAAATGCTTATGGTGTAATGTGTGTAAATTATGGGGGTGTAATGCGTGCAAATTATGGGGGTGTAATGCGTGCGCATTATGGGGGTGTAATGCGTGCGCATTATGGGTGTGTGATGCGTGCGCATTATGGGGGGGTGATGCATGCGCATTATGGGGGCGTGATGCGTGTAAATTATGGGTGTGTGATGCGTGCGCATTATGGGAGCGTGATGCGTGTAAATTATGGGGGCGTGATGCGTGTAAATTATGGGTGTGTGATGCGTGCACATTATGGGGGCGTGATGCGTGTAAATTATGGGGGTGTAATGCGTGCGCATTATGGGGGCGTGATACGTGTAAATTATGGGGGTGTAATGCGTGCGCATTATGGGGGCGTGATGCGTGTAAATTATGGGTGTGTGATGCGTGCACATTATGGGGGCGTGATGCGTGCGCATTATGGTGGCGTGATGCGTGCGCATTATGGGGGGTAATGCGTGCGCATTATGGGGGCGTGATGCGTGCACATTATGGGGGGGTAATGCGTGCGCATTATGGGGGCGTGATGGGTGTAAATTATGGGGGTGTAATGTGTGTTCTTTACTGGGGTGGGGTTCCCCGGTCTTCTTGTCCTCTCCAGCTGGAGTACCAGCGGCAGCAGCTGCTGGCGGACCGGCAGTCCTTCCACATGGAGCAGCTGAAGTACGCAGAGATGCGCGCACGTCAGCAGCACTTCCAGCAGATCCAGCACCAGCAGCACAGCCAGACCCCCCCACAGCACCCCTCCAGCACCCCGCTGGCCCCACCCCCGGGCATGACGGGGTCCCAGCAGGGCCCCGGCACCCCGGGACCCCCACCTGCCCCCAGCCCCGTGCCGCCCCCCTCCACCTCGTCCACAGGCTCCGCCCCCTCCGCCCAGGCCGCCGAGCCGCCGGGCCAGGCCCCACACACCTCCCCCTCCGCCCCCGCAGGCCAGCCCCCCGCCCCCCAGCCCCCCACTGGACACGCACCAGCACTCCACGGTAAGACCCGCTATTTTTACTTATTCATCTTTTGATAGCACATTATATGCACTCATTAATTTGTCTATAATGTCGATTAGGAGCTTGTGCCAATAATGGTGATGTTTGTTGTGATGTAACTGAATCAGGTATATTATCTATTTAGTAAAATTCACAGCATACATAACAGCCCTGTTACATTTGTCGTTAGATGCAACATGCTGTCATAACTGTTCATGGCAGGTGCTATGTCATGCTCATGTACGCTACATGTACTTTGTGGCATTTAGTTCTAGTGTAAACAATCCTTTTTATGGGGTCCATGGGTACTTTGTGTTATAACCCCTGCCATAAGCATACCTATGTGTTATAACTTGAAAGCAGCTTACATTACTTCACTGCTTATACAACTGTTTTTCATACTACGTGACATAATGTTAGTGTCTCGTGTCTAAGGCTTATTGTTATGTGAGGCCAATTCTGATCATTTTTAACCTGTAAATGGTGAACTTTTGTCTCTCAGTGAGCAATGAGATTGAGCTGCTTGTACCTATGATGAACCTCTCGCTGTTTAATTGAATTCTTTTTCCATCTTTTTTCATGAATGCAGATTCCAGTGCACCCCCCGATGGGCTTCACCCCACCCCACCTGTCCCCACACCACAGTAAGAGAGGGAGAGAGAGATAGGGAGGATGGAGAAAGAGAGAGGATGGAGTGAGAAATGGAGACAGGATCTTTTAGTGATAAACAGTGGCAGAGTAAGTTACAGGAATAGAATCTGACTGAGCGATATGATCGACCAGTGATGTTGTCTGTTTGACTCTAACAAACTTAAAGAGGAAAGAGCAGGAAGTAATGGAGATATGTCAAACTCA
Source organism: Anguilla anguilla (assembly GCF_013347855.1). Taxonomy (NCBI): domain Eukaryota; kingdom Metazoa; phylum Chordata; class Actinopteri; order Anguilliformes; family Anguillidae; genus Anguilla; species Anguilla anguilla. The sequence goes on from NC_049213.1 coordinate 410,612, forward strand.
TTGCTCCCTGAAAGGAAGGATCATCGGGAAACAAAAAATCTAAACTTAGGACAGAGTACGTGAAAGTATTATGTATGAAAACATAGTAAAAGACTGCAGGGAAGTGTTCAGGGTTTTTTTGTTTTGTATTTTTAATGAACTGCTGCTCTCTTGAAGTCCATCAGGAAATGAGAGCTCACCCCAGTCTCGCTCCTGAAAAAACCCTGCAGCAATCCTGAACAGCTCTCTTTTGACCAATCCAAGTGCTGTCATGTGATTACAAGCAGTTTTTTTTGCTTCTGTGTTAATGAAAAGTTTGGTTAATATGTGGCCGTGTACAAATAGAAAAAAGAAACATCCTCTTGCTATACAGTTTAGCTATTACTATTAATAACATAATCTGTGGCACAGAACTTTCTTCCAGTCTGATTAACTGTGCTGAAAAACAACATACAGGATGCAAGAAATCTGTGTTTGTGTGGGAGCGGCATATTTTAACACACTGAACAGTATCCTTCAGTCAGTATTCTGCCGTGCACAGTGTTATGGCACCGGCCCTGTCATAAAGTGTTCCCTGAATCTGTCCCCCATAACCCAACCTTCTGTCTCTCATAACCCAACCTCTCCCCCATAACCTAACCTTCCGTCTCTCATAACCCAACCTGTACCCATAACTCAACCTTCCGGCTCTCATAACCCAACCGGTCTCCCATAACTCAACCTTCCGTCTCTCATAACCCAACCTGTCCCCCATAACCCAACCATCCGTCTCTCATAACCCAACCTGTCCCTCAAAACCCAACCTTCCGTCTCTCATAACCCAACCTGTCCCTCATAATCCAACCTTCCATCTCTCTTAACCCAATCTTCCGTCTCTCATAACCCAACCTGTCCCCCATAACCCAACCTTCCGTCACTCATAACCCAACCTGTCACCATAACCCAACCTTCCATCTCTCATAACCCAACCTGTCCCCATAACCCAACCTTCCATTTCTCATAACCCAACTTGTCCCCCGTAACCCAACCTTTTGTCTCTCATAACCCAACCTTCCGTCTCTCATAACCCAACCTGTCCCTCAAAACCCAACCTTCCATCTCTTCTGGCGTTGGGAGACAGACAAAAGGATGAGTGATGTGGACTGATATCAAAAACCATAATGTGCTCCGTCTTGTTACAGGCAGAAACCTGCATTGATGTAATGGAAAGCAGTCATAATGCCGTTAGTATTATGGGGAGGAGGGTGGGGAAGGGTGTAGCGGGTATTCAATTTTTGGCCAACAAATGTCCAGAAGTATGTAGTCGGGTTAAAAATGAAACAGCACTTTGAATTGTTTTTTTTTCCTGAGACTGGAAAAATGAAATGTTTTTTAAATAGAATTCCTGGAACTGAAGAAGCACTTAAAACAGATACTGATAAAAAAGTGTTACAAATCATAATGGTGATTTTGTGTATTATATGAGTTTTTTTATGTTTTGAAATGGGGCCAGTTGTAACTGCTTGAAGTGGTTGGTCATTTGTTCCATTGGGAGAGTGCAAGTTACATTTGCCTGGTTTCTGTGAACAGACATTTAGAGAAGGTTTTAGCTGTGCCTGCCTGGGCCAAAGATACGCCATTGCAGGAGATTCTCCTGGAGCAGGGCAATCTCAGTATCGCTTTTAGTCAGCAGCATTGAATGTATCCAAAAAAAAAAACAGGAGCAGTCAACTATCCAGTGCACCCACAACCATCCATAGATTGTACGAAGTGAGCAGTCCCCAGTTTGGCTCAAGCTGAAAAAACTGCCAACTGATTGGGTTTTTGATGTATAGCTATGTAAATGTAATAGCTATGTTTCCATTAAGATGTATTTATGTAACTATAGGATGCCAAATCACAATTTGCTGTGATTTCCCTACTGGAATTGTCACTGTGTGCATAAATATGAAAGACCTTAAATTTGATTAATACTAATTTGTTTGTTCTAGCAAATCTGAATAACTCGTGTTATAAAGTTAAGGTAAATGGAATTGGTAACAGTTTTTACAAAACCTATCCACTGCATGTTTGTCTGAAAAAAAAAAAAAAAAAATCCACCCTTCTCTCGGCACGTTTTTACGCTTTCGGTGGTGGTTTCACGCTCAACTAGAAGAGTTTTAAGAGCTCTAGGGTACACTAATTGTCTTTGGCATCCCAGTGGAAACAGAGCTAGCCAGCATCCGAACATGAAGGAGCTCTGGGTTTAGACTAGCTAGCCTGCATCCGAACATGAAGGAGCTCTGGGTTTAGACTAGCTAGCCTGTATCTGAACATGAAGGAGCTCTGGGTTTAGACTAGCTAGCCTGCATCCGAACATGAAGGAGCTCTGGGTTTAGACTAGCTAGCCTGTATCTGAACATGAAGGAGCTCAGGGTTTAGACTAGCTAGCCTGTATCTGAACATGAAGGAGCTCTGGGTTTAGACTAGCTAGCCTGTATCTGAACATGAAGGAGCTCTGGGTTTAGACTAGCTAGCCTGCATCCGAACATGAAGGAGCTCTGGGTTTAGACTAGCCTGCATCCGAACAAGAAGGAGCTCTGAGTTTAGACTAGCTAGCCTGCATCCAAACAAGAAGGAGCTCTGGGTTTAGACTAGCTAGCCTGCATCCGAACATGAAGGAGCTCTGGGTTTAGACTAGCTAGCCTGCATCCGAACATGAAGGAGCTCTGGGTTTAGACTAGCTAGCTGGATACATTTGAAACTGTAATTTAATCAGTGCTCAATAAATTTCATGAATTTAAATTGGAATAATTGAAACATTGAAATATTTTCAGAATGTGACTGAATAGTCTGTCTTTACAAAGTACAGATTGCCCTGAAACTGCACAGTAATATCCGCCTCACATGGTACAAGGCGCAATTCTCCTTTCCCGGTCATACTACAGCTAGTATTTTATGGGGCTGCTGTGCTGAAGCTGATCCACTAATGGTAATTATGTGGAGTAGGAATGTGTGCGAATGTTTGTGAATAACGCAAGTATGTGACTGAAGTAAAACATCTGCATCCAGCTAAAAGGAAGTGTTTCCTTATGAAGGAATGCATTTGCATTTGTGTCAAGGGCAAAATGAATCCAGAAAGGTTGAGGGGACTCGTGGTCAAAGCACAGTCAGTGCAGGCAGCCATTCTGTGCTCGATTTGTAGAATGATCTTTTCATTGTACGGTTTCCTTTTTATATTTCCGACTGTGTTTATGGTATTCAAATATTAGTACAGTCAGGACATTACTGTCACTGTTATATCTATGTACCCATCTTTTATATTGCTTTCTTTACATAATCATGTGTATTCTGATACCTTTTTTAGGTTTTACGGTAAATTGTGAACAGTGAGATTGATAATGTGTGTGAGAGTGCACATTGTAATTGAGTTTTCTTGAGATATCCTCATAAACCCAACTGCTTCTTCGGCACAGTGACAGTTTTTAAATTGGCACACACACACATGCACTCATGCACACGCTCACATGCACCCACACACACTCACATATGCACACACACACACACATGCACTCATGCGCACGCTCACACACACCCACACACACACATGCACTCATGCGCACGCTCACACGCACCCACACACACTCACATATGCACACACACACTCATGCACACGCATCCACACACACTCACATATGCACAGACACACACATGCACACGCGCGCACGCTCACACGCACCCACACACTCACATATGCACACACATGCACTCATGCACACGCTCACACACACCCACACACACTGACATATGCACAGACACACACACGCACTCATGCGCACGCTCACACGCACCCACACACACTCACATATGCACAGACACACACACGCATTACTCTGACACCCAGTATTAGAACCCTTCTCATGATGTATACTCAAAGGAATGAACGATTTGGTTTTTCTGTGTCTTTTGTTGTGCGGACCTTGTGAAAAAAAATGGTTGTGTGTGTTTATTTTTATTTATTGTATTTTTATGGCTAACAGTAAGAACTGAAGCAATGAGCAGGGACCTCTCTGTCTTAGTGCACTGTTTGCCTCATCTGCAGTTTGTCATATCTATAAAGAAAAATTGAAACACTACAAAAATGAAATGTTCTTACTTACGTCAATTGATTGGGGGAAAACTGCTTATAAAGTGTTACGACAGTCAATGGAGACTTCAGTTTGTGTCTTTCATTAAAGCGTGCCACTTAACCTTATTATGCCAACCATACAAACTTATCACTTTAATTCTGTAGACCAGATTACTTTGTTCTCAAATATTAAAAGTACATATGCTTGCTATGGAATGATTTTAAGAGAGGATTTTGGCTGAAGCAATGCTAAGCTGATGCAGTTAAAAGTAAGCAAACATAGGTGTATGAAACACAGCTGAAGGGATATTACTTGCAGCCACAGTCACTATTAGGACTACAAATGTTCCATTAATGGGACAGGAATGTTTAAGTGTAAGCTAGAATTACAATACCGCATTACAACACAGCGATCAGTGACTTCAAAGGTTTTTCCGAAATAAGGACAAAAGCTATAAAAATGCCTGCGTGTTCAATTACAGGCTACATACTGCTTCATGCACAGCTGCAGCCAAAGACGTGAATAGCATGCACAAGTTAAGACATTCAATTCTTATTCTCATTGTACGAAGAGCTTGCCTATTGTAATTTGCTATATTTAGTAGTGGTGTAACTAGATAGGCTCAAGTTTCACTCTCACAACTTACGTGAAATTGTTCTTGAAAAATTTTAAGCTGAGTCAACTTTGTTGGAGAAAAATGTACACATAAATATTTAAATAAACTTGATCAAATTGAGCAAAGCTTAAAGAAAACACTCCAGATAAATGAAATTGCATGAACTGCATCTTATAAAAATTATTGGAATTTAAATTATTTTGTCAGTAATGTCCAGAGTTTGTTTTCTTGCATGGCATTGTTCTCCCTGACATTCCACTGGACTAAAACTTTTTTTTTCTTCATTTCAAGAAAACTTGTTTAATCTACTGTCGATGACAGTAATTCAGATAAATTCAGTTTTATTCACTGGCAAATGCCAGTGAGTGCATATTTTATTGGGGTGTATAATGCCACAGTGTAAAAAGTCCATGCAAGTTAATGAATTCAACATCCAAAGAGTTAAGCATGACACAAGCCAGGTGCATGATGGAAACTCTGATATCAATATTTTCATTGAGTTTATTAAACTCAATTTATCACCCTGTTCTCATTAATGAAAATGATTGGCAGTAAAAGAAAGTAATTAATTGCTTCATTTTGATATTTTTTGAGCTGATTTAATGAAAGAAATAAAGTGCAAATTGTTAAAGGAAATTACACATTAAATATATGTAGCAAAAAAGAAACAACTTTTCTGTGTAGGAATAGTAGATATCCGCTCCACAACGGCGAAACTGGAATTGAATATTGAGCCTGCACAAGAAACACAGAAAACTGTTTTTCCACATAACGTTCAGTTAAAAAGCAAGCACAAATGAACAGTGTGCCCTGCCCACAGTACAATGGAAAGCTGCAAACCAGAAGCGCAGAACAATCCAAATAATAAAGCCAGCATTAAACACATTTATCGAGTTGCTGGGTTAATGATTTGATTTGCTGGGTTAACGGTTCGAGTTGGTGGGCTAATGGTTCGAGTTGGTGGGTTAATGATTCGAGTTGCTGGGTTAATGGTTTGAGTTGCTGGGTTAATGGTTTGAGTTGCTGGGTTAACGGTTCGAGTTGCTGGGTTAATGGTTTGAGTTGCTGGGTTAACGGTTCGAGTTGCTGGGTTAATGGTTTGAGTTGCTGGGTTAATGGTTTGGGTTGCTTTGAGTTGCTGGGTTAATGGTTTGGGTTGCTGGGTTAACGGTTCCAGTTTCTGGGTTAATGGTTTGAGTTGGTGGGTTAACAATTTGAGTTGCTGGGTTAATAGTTTGAGTTGCTGGGTTAACGGTTTGAGTTGCTGGGTTAATGGTTTGAGTTGCTGGGTTAACGGTTCAAGTTGCTGGATTAATGGTTCCGATGGAGCTTGGCTGTTTTAATTTCTGGGTACAGAATCATCGCATGACTTTTCTCATCTCTCGTTGTTTTCGGGTGAAAATTCTGCAAAGGCGACTCAACTCTTAAGGCTTTTATATAGTCTATAAGTACAGGGTGCATACGCTGTGCGGACGGACAGTCCGCAGTCGTTCGCCCTTTCATACTCTAGTCGTACCACCGCATGCCCAAGCCCTACATTTCCCACAATCTTTGCGCGTCGTTTTCCTTTTCTGCCAGAAGTTAGACTGTAAACAACATGGCCTCGTCCTTGCCCAGCGTTGTGCTTATTTCTGTCCATGAATTGTTGTTCTTCTGAAAATCTTTATAATCCCGTTGGGATGAATCGTATAGGTGCCTATACCTTCTCACCTCTTCAGCCAGTCTCTCTTAAAATGTCGACTCCATGTCTGTTTTGTGTATTCCGCATCACCGCGTGTTTCCGGTGCCACATGAAATGCATGTCGATGTGAAGCAGTTTCATACCGAGCCATGATTTGTGTGACACCGGTACGCGTACGCTAGGTAAGCGTGGTCACAAAAATTGAGCTTCGCACGGACTTGCCCAGGCGGCCGTACGCTGAGGTCTGCTATTACATTCTGACCGCGCGGACCCCAGCGGAGCCCGGACGTCTGGACCATGAATTGGCCTTTAGCCGATGCTGCTGTGTTAAAACTATGTGGAAAAATCCTGACCAAACCCTTGTGAAAGGGTTTCCAGCTCAGGGGTCTTTGAGGATTTGAGGAACATTCCATCAGGTTAGGCTCATAGACATGAAGCTCAGAGATCTGACTGGTTTAACTACTACTGTGGGGCTACTTCAAAGGCTATTTATGTTCTTTGTGGGGAAGACCAGTTCTAGGTAAGTTTATTATAATTCATAGGAATTCAGTGTTCAACATTTGAAAACCATTGTTTGAGCTACTGAACATAGAAGCCACTGGTTCTAACAATAGGAAGTAGGCCTAGGCATCTATATTGGGAATTTTCACACTTTTCTGATGACGAACAGTAGGGCAGATGTAGGTTAAATTTGCAGCCTGAAGGTAAGTCGGCATTCAAGCATCGTGTTGGTGGAGTTGGGGGCACACAGTTTTGTGGTTTTCTTTCAATGAGCAGCCCATTTAAGTCTTAGACATGCTGACTCTTTAGCCAATCATTAAAATAAATCTCCTAAGCTGGGACTTCGGAGTTTGACACCTTAGACAAATCTCAGGACTCAAAGTCTACTCAAAGTCTTGTCCTCTTTAGAAAATTAAAATAAACACTTTTTCCAGAACTTTTCCATACATAATAAGCATGTTTTTCAAAGACTGCCCTTATAAACCATATATTTTAACTTAAATATGACCAAGGATTAATTGAAAACAATTTCAATACACAATGGTGCTTTCATTATTGAAAGTGAGCCGTCGCACTGTCAAACTGAAATATCCTTCCCGGGTTTTTTAATTTGGAGGCTCGCCGTGTGTAAGTTGTTGGAGGGGCGGTGCTGGGAGTGTGTCAGTGAAGCTCAAGCAGCACACTGCAGTTCTGGTGTCGGCTTCGGTCCGATTCACACCTGCGCCACCCACCTGCTCAGCCCAGCATGCGGCCAGTTGCTCATTTTGGGGCTTTCCGGTGCAAGTTGTGCAGTCTATTCAAAATCCAATCAACCGTTTTCATGGATCATATGCTGCCCAATTTGACTTTGATATAAATCCTACAACCAGGAGAAATGAATATTTCGCATTTATCGATCATTTTCTTTTTTTAAATGTTACTCTTTGCATTTATTTCTGTTTTTAATAGTTGGTGGCTGTTCTTATACTGCACCCTGGTCCTGAGGTACTGCATTCCATTATTTTTTACACCTGCCTGTAATGAGAAGAATGACAATAAACAACTTGAAATATCAGCAATTCATCTTTAACCATCATAAGGGACAAATGTATATGCTTTAATGGACAAAAAGCATGTTATTCATTTTTGGAAAAGTGTTGGATAGGTTTGTGGACCCTTAGATATCACAGACCCCTATATTAATGAAAATATGGTAATTCTCACTTGAAAATGATGCAAAAGTATTAATGAGTATTAACAGTTGATTAGCAGCGAAATATGGTTATATTGTAATTTACAGTAATGCATCATTTAGACATTTTGAATAGATGTGGAGACACTGGGTACACTGCTTACTTTTTGCTTCATAGATCTTTAGTAGTTCTGCATATCCACCCTTAGATTTTACACACTTGTGGTCAAGGAGTTTTTGATCCAGGACATGTATAGTTTAACGTGCTGTATATACACAATCTCTCAGTATTTCGTTGCAAACTGAAAAAGAGCAAATTTTAAATTTTTTGCCTAGACAATTGCATTTGTGGCACTTTATGTCTTCCTAAATTAATATAAATGTCATGGTCCTGTGTTCCTGTCTGCGTTTTCCCTGTTGGGCCGCCAGATGGCGGCACTTCTGTTTCGTGTCCTGCTCCCCCTGTGTAATTGTATGATTGTTTTCAATTGTCCTATTATTGGTTCTTGGTTGTCTCGTTTTCCCTTCCCTCTCTGTGGCCTGATTGTTCATGGTGCCCTCCTGTGTCTCATCAGTGTCTGTTCTATTTAAAGCCGCGTTTCCACCGCAGGAACTATACCCCGGAACTAGGAACCTTTTGAGGAACTCAGTGCGTTTCCACCGCAGGAACTAGGGTCTAAATTTAGTTCTGGGGGCTTTGTTTTACCCCCCAAAACGTTCCTGCTCGGGGGGTAGTACTTTCCGAAAGTACAGGAACCTTTTGGGTGGAGCTTGCAGCGCTGAACATTTCTGATTGGTCGAGTACTCGTAGCATTTGTGTTGTATTTATTTTCCGCCATTACCCGCCATGTTTGAAAATATGCAGCGGCAAACTTATTTATTTTCATAATAACTTCAAATCAAACTTATGCGGCGCAGTAGCCTACTTTTGGTTATAGCCTGTCAACGTCTTGGAATTATAACGTGTGCTCTTCTGTTCTTTTCTTGCTTTAGTATTCGTTTTATAAAATGCTAAGCATTCGTGCTGGGACAGCATATTACGTAGGCTACCGAAACATTCAAACGGATTAATTCGGTTGCTGAATATTTTCTTCCGGATTTTCTTTGTTAGCCCGTTGTAATTGACTCAAAACGTTTGATACAGTTATGTGAGGTATGCGGTAGTTCTGCATAATTAACATTGGTGATACAGTACAAGCAAACTGGAAATCACCTTCCGCACTTTTTATCCGGGTAAAATAACAGGTTAATTCTAGTAATCTTCCCTTTAGCTTTTTCAGACTGCCGTAATTTTACTCAATTTTACTGCCATTTTTCAATTCCACGAAAAGACCAGGAAGACTATGGACTCATTTATGGTGCATGGTTCGCATCTGGAGGGCACATTTCGCTGCTCGGCTAGCAATAACTTCGAAGGAAAGCAAACGGTGGCTGTACCACTACTAATTTACATTTTCACGCAAGTCCGAGTTTTCGTTCTATTCTTGTCATTGTGCGATTAGCCTATATGGAATTGACGACGAGAAAGTAATAAAACAGCAAATTGTTTACAACGTGTGCATGTTTTCTGCTGTTAATGAATGTGTTTGAGAGGATATATGAAAATCAATAGATACAAAAGTAACCATATATAGTCATTGTTGGTAACCCGTTGTATATAAGTGGAATAAACCCCTCCGGGCTGTCCCGGTTATTAGAAAATAATGTAGGCTACTTCGGTGGTAGTATGGGGTTACAGAAGAAATCATATGACAGATGGACCGACGACAACGTCAGTGGGCTAATTTGCCTAATCTTCGCGGTACTTTAGACCCCGGTGGAAACGCAGACAACCATTGGCTGAAGGAACCTTTTAGTTCCTGGTAAAGTAGTTCCTGGGACTGAAAGTTCCGGGTAATTTTGGTGGAAACGCGGCTTAAGTTTCCCTCTCCCTTGACTCAGGTGCTGGATCCTTGTGGTTATGTCTGGTTGTTTTGTGCTCCCCTACCCATGTACCTGCTCCATGCGTTCCTGCCCATGTTCTGGTTTCCTTGCATTTTTGGGTTTTCTGGTTTTCTTTGTTCCTGTGTTGTTTTTAAGTTTTCCTTCGTTTGTTTAAGGTCGCCCTGCGAGGCTTTTTGTTCCCTTTTGTTCCCTTGTGTAAGTAAAGTCTTTGTTCTTATCATTTGGGAGTTTTGTATTTTTCCCCCCTCTGCGTTTGGGTCCCAACCCCCCACGCATCCTGACAATAAACTCATCTAAGTATTAGATTAAGATTATTGTAAATGGTACAAATACCCTGCTTCATTTAAGCCATTTTTCAAGTCTATGTGATGCTCACATCTGGAGTTATAAAGCTTTAAAAATAAATAAATAGATAATCAGACCTCATCTCATCCACTTTAGAGTGGGAGTATCCCCTAAATGGGTGGAGATCGGGAAGTTTTGGCATGCATGCTACGGGTTTAAGTACATTTTAGGTTACTACATTACATTACATTACATTACAGGCATTTGGCAGACGCTCTTATCCAGAGCGACGTACAACAAAGTGTATAACCATAACCAGGAACAAGTATGACGAAACCCCTAGAGAGAAGTACCGGTCCAAGTACAGGGAACAACCGCATAGTTCAACCTGGACCCTGGTGGTTAAACTGATTAACACTAACAACGAGAACGGCAACAACGCAATCTATGGAAAAATAAAAATAAATAAAAATACAAGTAGTCGTTAAGACTGGCGCATCAACTAAGTCACCTATTAAATAGCTGCCTAGTTACAACCCTAAGTTTAGTCATTTACAGGGGGGGAAGGGATGGGGAGAGGTGCAGCCTGAAGAGGTGGGTCTTCAGTCGTCGTTTGAAATGGGTCACAGTCTCAGCTGTTCTGACCTCCACAGGGAGGTCATTCCACCATCGTGGGGCCAGAACAGAGAGGAGACGTGTTCTGGAAGTGCAGGTGCGAAGAGGGGGAGGTGCTAGGCGTCCTGAGGTAGCAGAACGAAGGGATCTGGCTGGCATGTAGGGTTTGAATATCTTGTGAAGGTATGCTGGGGCTGATCCCTTGACTGCCTGGTATGCTAGAACCAATGATTTGAATTTGATGCGAGCTATAACAGGCAGCCAGTGGAGGGTAGTGAGCAGGGGAGTTACGTGGGAGTGTCTGGGGAGGTTGAAGACCAGACGAGCCGCAGCATTCTGAATGAGCTGCAGGGGTCTGGTGGCAGATGCCGGTAGTCCAGCCAGAAGAGAGTTGCAGTAGTCCAGGCGGGATAGAACCATTGCTTGGACCAGGAGCTGGGTTGAGTAGGTGGTGAGAAAGGGGCGGATTCTGCGGATATTGTATAGGAAAAATCTGCATGCCCGGGTTACTGCTGCAATGTTGTTGGAGAGGGACAGCCTGTTGTCCATCATCACTCCGAGATTCTTGGCGCAGGGTGATGATGTCACTACGGTGTCCCCTAAGGAAATGGAAAAGTCGAGGAGGGGAGAGGATAGAGCAGGAATAAAGATTAGCTCCGTCTTTCCCGGGTTGAGCTTCAGGTGGTGATTGTCCATCCAGCTCTGTATGTCCCTCAGGCAAGCGGAGATGCGGGCGGGGACCTGTGTGTCCGATGGGGAGAAGGAGAGAAAGAGTTGCGTGTCGTCGGCATAGGAATGATAGGACAAGCCATGGGCAGATATTACAGGGCCAAGGGATCTGGTGTACTACTAAGTTCAACACCCTGGTAACTAATGAGTCAGTTCGAATGCCATTTGATAGCACTGCTACATCTGCAGTGGTTGTCTCATCAGTCAGTTAAGTGTGCTAGATCCAGCAGTGAATGCAGCATTCACTGTAGAGCAAAACATGCCAAATTTAAAAATAAATAAATAAATGACTCAATAAATGAATGAATAAATACATAAACAAATAAATGTAAATGCAAGTAAAATGTATTAATGAATTAAAAGATAAAATCTGACATTAATTTATTTATTTTTGTATTTATTTCATGATTCATCAATTTTGTATATATTTATTTCTGTATTATTTCTTGATTACTTTATTTCTGTATATATTTAGTTTTGTATTTCTTTATTTCTTGATTCATTTATTTGTGTATATATTTATTTAAATGTATTGCAATGATTATTGTATTACGATGGTTAGAGGAGGTTAGACAAGATTGAACAATTATGTTCAGAGTTTCACTTAGCATTAATGAGTTTGCAGTCATTTAACGCTCAGTATACTTTTGTATGGAACATGAACCCAGCGACTGGGGTTATACTTGAAAAAAACAAAAGGCACCCAAAGCGATGCTGGGTATATCCAATTCCCTCTCCTTATTGGGAATGCCCAATTATGAATCGTGCTCTTGATCCCTACTGTTAATCCAGGAGTTGTGTACACATCCACGGTTCTCTTCCAGAAACACGTGGTGTCACCAGCCTGCTTCTTTTTAAACCACAACGAAGCTCACCAGTAGGGGGCACTACAGCATTGAAACGTGGACCCTGAACCGCTGAACTGCCCTGTACCCTGGGTGATGCAATCAGCAATAGCACCTCACCCGATGGAGCTACCAGCCACAGTCACTGCTGAGCCAAGGCTGTGAGGCTCATCCAGCCTGGTGCCTGAACCGAATGAGCCATCCAGCAGCCCCTGAAAGGCTAACTTTCATCATTAGGAAGTGTGGCACATCCAGGGTGTATTCGGAGTATTGGTGGTGGAGAGCTGATGTGACTGCGCATTAGTACCATCTGCTGGCCATATATGGGAGCTGCAAACTGAGCTTCTGTGCCAACATAAAGCCAGTAATTGAGCCACAGAGTATTCATCTCACGTAGTATTCCTCTTCAACTTACTAACTGATGAATGAAATTCCTGTGGGTTATCAGTAGTACATGGGTGCTTGTGGGATTTTACTGTGGGAGACTTTGTTTTAGTGCCAGATGTCCAGTGCTTCTCATCACCAGAGGCAAAGCCTTTTTAAAAGGATGAAAAGGTAACCGTACCACTTTCGTTAAAAAAATTTCAATTTGTCAATAACATTTACATAAATTTCTAAGTGTTATATATCACAAGTAAATAAATAAAAAATAATTATTAATAATAATAATAATAATAATAATAATAATAATAATAATAATAAAACTTTATTTATATATCACCTTTCATACAGACAGCAGCTCAAAGTACTTCAAAGCAGACAAAATTGTTAGAGATAAATGAGTCAAGCATAAATACAAGCCATGTAAGGTAATGCAAAACACATTTCAAAATACAGTCAATACAAATAAAAGCAGTACAGATAAAATTGCTGAATGGGGTTAAGTAATGATAAGAATAAAAATTAATGTCAAATAATAATAATAATAATTATTATTATTATTATTATTAGAAAAGAAGCAAAACTTTGAAGGGGTTCATTAAAAGCCAACTTAAAGAGATTGGGCTTTAGCCTTTTCATTCTGAGGTCTTGTGGGAGAGTGTTCTATAATTTAGGGGTGTAAAAACAGAAGGCTGTTTCACCAAGTTTTTTGTATGAGACCTTTGGTATAAAAAAGCATTGGGGACATAAGAGCTCTCGCACGGATATTGATAAGGAATCTGTGATATATGAAAGTGCTAGGCTGCTAAGTGCTTTAAAAGAAGTAAAAGGACCTAAAATATAAAATCAGTTCTAACAGCTATAGGTAACCAACATACAGCAGCATGGACTGGAGTTATGTGTTCCCTGTCCTCTTAGTTTTTGTGTAAATTCTTGTTACAGTGTTCAGAATTAGCTGTAATTTTTCCATGGATTTTTTTGGCAGCCCAGTAAAAAAGAGAATTACAGTAATGCAGTCTTCTTGTGATAAAAACATGTACACACTTTTTTGCATCTTTATGAGTTAAAAAGGCCTCACTTTAGCAATGTTCCTAGGATGAAAATGAGGTCTTAGTGATCTTATTAAAATGTGAATTAAAACTAAGGTCAGATTCTGAAATCAAATCCAAGTCCCTTACTTCTGATTTAGACTGTTAAACCAAACAGCCAAGTTTTGGGGCAGTTTTCTTTTTTCATTTCCGACCCTACAAGGAGAATCTCTTATTTTTTCTTAATGTAGCTTTAGAAAGTTTTTGCTCATCCACAAGTTGATATCAGTGAGACAGGTGCGAGTGAGTTTAGGGGTCATTTGGTTTAACAGATATGCACGAGTTGATATCAGTGAGACAGGTGCGAGTAAGTTTAGGGATCATTTGGTTTAACAGATATGCACAACTGTTTCTCATCAGCATAACAGCGATAGTTGACAAAGGGGTGCATTAGCACATTTCTAAAAAAATAAAAGTAAAATGAACATTAAATAAATGGATCAATATCATGGATAAAGTTATTTATGAATGGTAAAATCACAATATAGGCCTAATTGTACATGTGTTTCTCCTGGTTTCAGTTACATATTGTCATTGACATGCATTATGTGATCCGCCTGTTTCAGTGAACCATTGGCAGCCAGTGGCAGATGGGCTCTGCTCAAGGTTTCGTCCTGTTACCAGCCAGGGAGTTCTTCCCTGCCACTGTCACCCTGAGCATGCCCTTGGGGGTTCAGGCCTGGATCTCTGAAAAGCTGCTTTGTGAGAATACCCTTTGTAAAAAGCTCTATACAAAAAAATGCATTTCTGGAATATTATGTGTACTGTTTTCTAACATTTTTTAAAAATGCGTATAATTTTTGAGTATATTTTATCATCCTGAAAGAGAAAGAACATGAGTCCTGATTCCTGTTTATTGCTCTTTATGCTAAACCGCTGCATTGCTCTTTATGCTAAACCGCTGCATTGCTCTTTATGCTAAACCACTACATTGCTCTTTATGCTAAACTGCTACATTGCTCTTTATGCTAAACCGCTACATTGCTCTTTATGCTAAACTGCTATATTGCTCTTTATGCTAAACCGCTACATTGCTCTTTATGCTAAACTGCTACATTGCTCTTTATGCTAAACTGCTACATTGCTCTTTATGCTAAACTGCTACATTGCTCTTTATGCTAAACTGCTACATTGTTCTTTATGCTAAACCACTACATTGCTCTTTATGCTAAACTGCTACATTGCTCTTTATGCTAAACTGCTACATTGCTCTTTATGCTAAACCGCTACATTGCTCTTTATGCTAAACTGCTACATTGCTCTTTATGCTAAACCGCTACATTGCTCTTTATGCTAAACTGCTACATTGCTCTTTATGCTAAACTGCTACATTGCTCTTTATGCTAAACCGCTACATTGCTCTTTATGCTAAACTGCTACATTGCTCTTTATGCTAAACCGCTACATTGCTCTTTATGCTAAACCGCTGCATTTCTCTTTATGCTAAACCGCTGCATTGCTCTTTATGCTAAACTGCTACATTGCTCTTTATGCTAAACTGCTACATTGCTCTTTATGCTAAACCGCTACATTGCTCTTTATGCTAAACCGCTACATTGCTCTTTATGCTAAACCGCTGCATTTCTCTTTATGCTAAACCGCTGCATTTCTCTTTATGCTAAACTGCTACATTGCTCTTTATGCTAAACCGCTACATTGCTCTTTATGCTAAACCGCTGCATTTCTCTTTATGCTAAACCGCTGCATTGCTCTTTATGCTAAACCGCTACATTACTCTTTATGCTAAACTGCTGCATTGCTCTTTATGCTAAACTGCTGCATTGGTCTTTGGCCTTCCTCTTCCTCTCGTGACTCTTTCCACAGGTTTGGGGTTCAGTGGGGGGCTTTCTCTCCTCTTCTTTGCCCTGGCTTTTTCCACAGGTTTGGGGTTCAGTGGGGGGCTTTCTCTCCTCTTCTTTGTCTCGGTGCTTTTCAGCGTCACTTCCACAGGGTAGTGGTCACTTATACTCAGAGCCTGAATCACACAGAGGTTAAGATTATGCTTGTGGTGTAGCTGAGTGAGCAGATTTTCACATTATTTCAGCCTGTTCAGGGGGAACGGCGTTATGCATAGTCTCAGAGCAGACATGCTAATCCAGGATCAGTTTCACCTTTTTAGCTCATAATGAAGGAGGTTAGAAACCTGATCCTAGATCAGCCTCTTTATGATATCCCTTCTCCACTTGGCCTCACCATTAAAGCTTGCTTTCTTTTTTTTAAAAGGATCTTGGGTCTGATAAGGTTGTTTATAACAGAATTTTGGCAGCTCACCATGTCTTCTGTCAGGCCATAGGCTTGGGGGAAATCGAATGGCTGGGCTGAGTTTGGTACTATGGCTTCCAACATGTCATCTCCATAAACCACGATCCTGAACAAGACATATTCAATTAACAAAGCATGTCTTCAGAGGTTATAGTTGTGTATAATATAGCTGCACAAAATATATATTGAACTTTGCAACATGCCCAACTACTGTTTATGACTGTTACTTACCACATTTCTTAAGTGCGTGAGTGTGTTTGTTCATGTGTTGTCTACACTACAATGTTATTTCATGTTTTTATGTGTGTATTTACATGACCATTGTGCTAGGCATTGTGTAAAGCAAGTTCCCTTTGGGGCAATAAATGTTTTCATTCATTCATTCATTCATCCCAATGTAAAACCAGATCATCCTTTTGATGCCCTGGCTACCTGTCATAGGTGTGGTCATTTCCTGTATTGGCAGTAGTGTCTACATCATCCCCGATCAGCCAATGGAAGTTTGTGTCACTGCGGATCCTGATTTTTTTCATCTTCTTCTTGGACACATAGGCACCATCTGCATTGAAGTCTCCAAGGATCATAATGTCCTATGAGAGATGTGACAGCATGCAAGCAAAACACTACTTACTTCCTCATCCAGCATCCAGCATAGGGGCGACATAGCTCAGGAGGTAAGACCGATTGTCTGGCAGTCGGAGGGTTGCCGGTTCAAACCCCGCCCTGGGCGTGTCGAAGTGTCCTTGAGCAAGACACCTAATCCCTAACTGCTCTGGCGAATGAGAGGCATCAATTGTAAAGCGCTTTGGATAAAAGCGCTATATAAATGCAGTCCATTTACCATCTCTGACATTTATTTTTAAAACCTATCCATAAAATTAGCATATGTACATATTTAAATATATACGTATACACATTTTTTTAATTCATTTAATACTTGAATTAAATGTAGGCTACACCCAAACAAGCCTAAAAAAATAAGGACTGGATTGACAAACAGCAGGTTGTTTAAAAATTATATCATATTTGTTCCAAATCAAGTGGGTGTCAACAATAATAACTAAAGCAAACAATAAAATAGAATGCTAAAAATAACCATGGTTTAGATGCGTAGATGTGATTAAACGTATCTAACCAATCACTGCACTATTTATACCCATCGGCATACATCAGAAGTCTATTGACAAGTGCTTACAGCACAATGGTAAAACGTACCTAGTTAGGATAATACGATTATGTTAGTTTATTTGGCAGGATTGTTGTTGTTGTTTTTGTCTGATTAGGCAAATGTAATCCCAGTGCTAGTTTGTACTTGGTAGGATTGTTTGCTGAACAGGTTACTCTACAGGGTTGGAGTCCTGATCGATGTGGTCACTTCTGGCACTACGATCCTTACTTCACTCTAGTGTGTTTCTTTTGCACCTCTACACCGTGAACCAATGCACTTGTTGTACGTTGCTCTGGATAAGAGCGTCTGCTAAATGCCTGTAATGTAATGTAATGTAATGTAATGTTCTCTGGTGCGGAGGCTAGGAAATGATTTAGACGACATCTGCAGTTGTTGTAGCCAGTAGAAATGGGATTGAAACTCTTGCTCTGCATGAGAGCCAGTTCCCCACTCACATCAGTCTTCCACTTCTCCTTCACGGTCAGAAAGACGTCATACAGCTCGTCCAGCTCCTTCTCTGAGTCCTCAGGCTTGGTGTGCACGGGGATCAACACCAGGTCCTTCAGCACTGTGAACACACATGTCCAGATCTGATGGAGGCTTGTTCCTAATCCCCAGAAGGGGGCAGGGCACTTATCCTGTATAAATCCAGGCATGATATCATCAACAGATACAAATATGTTATAGTTCTGTTTGTACAGAATTACAGGCTCACCAGATTCACTGAACAATGTCTTTCTTAAACTGCCTCATTCAGTGTCATAAACATAGGATTACCATATGATGCTAATTAGTTTATCCTTGCCATGGTAGATTTAACCCTCCTGTTCTGTTCATTTTTTAGGTACAGCAAAAATGTTCCCGGGTGATATAAACATACAGGGGGGGGTTGCAAATACATGAAATGAACCATTTTCATTTAGAATGTTGATTACACTAATTAAGGCCAGTAGAAGAAGTTTCATACTGAAAAAATAATTTTAAGTATTTTTCCTAGATTTTCAAACTTTAAAAAGGGTCAATTTGACCTGCAACATAACAGGAGGGTTAAGAATCAGAGGAGAAAGCACATGTTGTGGGAGAATTCTCGTGCAGGGTGTTGTATATTTATTTATATACTCTTGTCCTTTGTTGATCCTGTGTTCATTTTTTTTTTAACAGAAAAGAAAATACAAATGCAACACCCTGCACTAAAATTCTCCCCCAACAGGAGCTTTCTCCTGGAACTTGAGATACAGCACAGTGCTTAAGTATTTGGCCAGTGACACAATTTCTGTTGTTTTGGCTCTGTATTCCAGCAGATTGGGTCTTGAAATGAAACAATGAATATGAGTTTACAGTGCAGAGCCAAAACAAATTGTGTCACTGTCCAAATACTTGCGCACTGCACTGGACCACACAATGACCCTCCTGCAGGGAGAGGAGTGTGGTCAGCCTGGGCCCTTGCTCAGAGTCTGGGACCAGACTGCACTGTGACCCATGCACTGTGGCAAGCCTACCTCCCTCTTTACTTCCTTTCCTCCCTCTCTCTCTCTCTCTCTCTCCCTCCCTTCCTCCCCCTCTCCCTCCCTTCCTCTCCATCTCTCCCTCCATTCCTCTCTCCCTCTCTCCTTCCCTTCCTCTCTCCCTCCTCATTCCTCTCTCCTTCTCTCCTTCCCTTCCTCTCTCCCTCTTTCCCTCCATTCCTCTCTCCCTCTCTCCTTCCCTTCCTCTCTCCCTCCCTTCCTCTCCATCTCTCCCTCCATTCCTCTCTCCCTCTCTCCCTCCCCCTCTCCCTCACTCTCTCCCTCCTTTCCTCCCTCCTTCTCTCTCTCCCTTCCTGTGTTCCTGGGCATCTAAAGCAAAGAACCTGCTATTTGAAGCATGAATCCTGTAAGAAGTGCTGTCATATCTACCATACGTACGTCACTGTGGTCAGTTTGAAACTTACAGTGTTAGACACGTACTATATAAATACCCTTAATTTGAATCCAAATGCATCCAGGCCCTGCTTCATAAAGAGAGTAAAGAAGCATGCTGTGTGTCTTTGAGAAA
This sequence comes from Anguilla anguilla, assembly GCF_013347855.1. Lineage (NCBI taxonomy): Eukaryota > Metazoa > Chordata > Actinopteri > Anguilliformes > Anguillidae > Anguilla > Anguilla anguilla. The sequence continues at coordinate 429,999 of NC_049213.1, forward strand.
GAAGGATGCTTCATGTCATTGAGAAAGAAGCATACTTTGTGCCTTTGAGAAAGAAGCATGATTCGTGTTTGTTGAGAAAGAAGCATGCAGGAGTGATACAACAGAACCTGTGTTGATGGAGCAATCAGAATCTGGCTGCACATTTAGGATTACATTTGTCTTCATAACCAGTGTGCTTTGCATTATCGTGCTTAGCATAACTACATGCACGTGGCACTTGTCATAAAAAGACATTAAGCCAGCCAATGGAAGTACATATATACATAGAATACATAAGCTAAGTCACAATGTGTAATCATAATCTTATGGCTATGAAAATAGAAGTAGCTGTAGTTTAAACATAACCCCAACAAGTTATTTCCAAAGAGCATGCAAAAGTTATTTTTATGGAAATTACCTCTAAAACCTTTGTGTGAACTCATGCTCCCTCGACTCAATACTCCCAAAAACTCCCAATGCTGTTTCTAAATAAACTCTATTCTCTAACTTCAGGTGGAGAACATGACAATGTTTCAGAAATGGTTTTCCTTCACTCCACATGGTGTTTATGAATATAACCACCTATGGGTAACATCAAGTAATAGTCATTAATAATTTCTGTTGAATAGTACACATTTATTTAAATCACCTTGTATAAATATATATATATCAATATTTATTCATGCCCACATCCAAAGCCTACTTATACTGCACACATTTTTATATACTATCAATTTATAGAACTGTATATACTGGAGAAATTTTAGTAACATGGTCAAGGCTACAATAACCTCATCTGGGATTCAAACCTGCAACCTCTCAGTTACAAGCAGAAATTCCATGACTTTTGTTACACTGATTTTATTATGTACATCACCCAGCATGAAACTATCCGTTTTCTTTGAGAGCCGGACAGTGCAGGAGAGGCTCACCTGTGTCCAGGCAGGTAAAGCGCAGGATGTAGGGTTCCCTGGCGAAGGCGTCCTCGTCCCCCTTCTGATTGTCCTCATACTGGTAGGTGTCCGTCAGCGTCACCAGGTCCGCTCTGTCAGACAAACACAGCACTCACCAAACATTTCGTTGGCCCTCCAAATTTCTTGTATCCTGTGCTGAACGCAATGTTCTGCCTCTGGCTTTGATGCCATTTGATGTTTCACAAAGTTGTGAACTACAAACTGCAGTTTGCACATGTGTCCCTGGTGAAAATCTTTTTCTGTGGTCTGATATACGAGTGAACCAGCAGAGCTGTTTAGGGTGAAGGTTACCCATAAGTCAAAATAATTTGTTGGGTTGGAACAAAACCAACAAACACACTCCGGCCTTCCAGGTATGGAGTGATGCTAGAGAATTCACCCAAGGGAGATAAAAAAAATTATAATAAAAAGATCTGTTCAAACAAATAGGCAATCTGAAAATGTGCCAAACTACTGACTGACAAAGGGTTCCCCACTTATCGATGCTTCAGTCACTGTCACCGGCTCCAGTGTCTCCCTTCCACTCAGCTGAGAATCTCGGTGTGACCCTGGAGGACAAGCTGAGCTTCTCTGAGCACATTACAGTACCCACCCAGTATGCAGATTCTCCCTACACAGCATCAGGAGAATCCACCCCTTCCTCACTCGAGAGGCTACACAGTTACCAGTGCAAGCCCTCGTGATCTCTCCTCCAAACTTCGGCCGAGCGTTATGGCCCTGTTCACCAGCTGGTGCTGTTATGCTGCTGCACCAGGATGTTTTGATAGCACAACAATTAATATTCTGGTGTACGTTAAGCATTCTGTACACACAGATTCCAGTTTTTGCCACGCCTACTTCCTGCTTTATATCAGAATACAGATAAAAATAATTTGTTTGTTAAACAAACCTAGATGCAGATTCTGACATCTCTGCACATCCCTTCTATTTACTACCTTTGCATACTTGAAGTATAAATCAAGTTTATATAATTACAGTTCAGGTAAACTGAAGTACTGTGTATTATTTTTTCAGATTGAGTATCCTGTGGAAATACAGTATACTTCAGGCTACAATCTGGACAGTACTTTTTCAGCGTCTTGTTTCCATAGTGAGAGAGGTACAATGGAACACAATCCAACAGTACAGTGCAATCTGGGTTAGAACCGCACCTCGGCCTACGTGTAGCACTGAGTAGAAAACAGGCACTGAAATGGCCACCCTCGGGTTCTTCTCCATTACTTTGTGATACATTGTACTGACTAGTGATGATCTTCATGTAAGCTTGTCATGTAAAATATGAATGAAATACCGGTAGAGGAACATGAACTGCTCTTTGTAGGATTTCCGGCCAAGCCGTGAGCTCATCACCATTTTGTAGGGATGCATTTTATTGGCCCTGAAAAATAATGAGAAAAAGACATGATCAGCATTTTTAAAGATGGCAACTCTCTACTGCTGGCATACACTGTGACTTATAGTACTTTGGATTTTGGAGTGTGAATGTTCAGAATGAACATATTTTGTCACTGATGGACCAGAAGGAAGCTAAGTATGAATTGTGATTGCTTCAGACAGGATCATTATCCACAAGTTAAACTCATCTGGTATTGGAAAATGGATAGACTGACTGAAAAATACTTCACATAAGATCAAATAATTATCTGATATACTTTAACCCTTTAGCGACCAGAATAATTGCTGCAGATTAATGGCAATTATAAAATAAACAGTTTTCACCAATTACCAATCAAATTTCAAAGGAATATTTCACCCTGGTCTGATTTACATGCAGCTGGATATGGGGTGACTGATGAGAAGAGAAGATATACACTGAGCGAAAAGTCCCCTTTCCTGTCAGCTGGAATGGCTCAGGTCTCAAAGAACAGACTTAGAGCTTCTGTTTTTCATAAGGGAGATAGAACATTACAGAGGTCCTCTATTTAACAATATGGAGCTGAGTGTAAATCAGGCAGCATTAGGAATATGGAGCTGAGTGTAAATCAGGCAGCATTAGGAATATGGAGCTGAGTGTAAATCAGGAAGCATTAGGAATATGGAGCTGAGTGTAAATCAGGCAGCATTAGGAATATGGAGCTGAGTGTAAATCAGGAAGCATTAGGAATATGGAGCTGAGTGTAAATCAGGCAGCATTAGGAATATGGAGCTGAGTGTAAATCAGGAAGCATTAGGAATATGGAGCTGAGTGTAAATCAGGAAGCATTAGGAATATGGAGCTGAGTGTAAATCAGGAAGCATTAGGAATATGGAGCTGAGTGTAAATCAGGCAGCATTAGGAATATGGACCTGAGTGTAAATCAGGAAGCATTAGGCATATGGAGCTGAGTGTAAATCAGGCAGCATTAGGAATATGGACCTGAGTGTAAATCAGGCAGCATTAGGAATATGGAGCTGAGTGTAAATCAGGCAGCATTAGGAATATGGACCTGAGTATAAATCAGGAAGCATTAGGAATATGGAGCTGAGTGTAAATCTGTGGGAACCCTCACTTATTCAGCTCCTGAAGAAATTTCCTCATGGCTGTTCCTTTGGCGTCGACCACCTCCAGGATCAGGATGATTCCGTAACGGGATACAATCTGGGAGGCAAGAGGAGGGACAAAGTGTGCATTCAGCCACTGTACAAGCCCACTGTATAAGTATATATATTAATCTGTAAAATGTAATCAGATAAAAATAAATACAGGAGGGTGTATTAGGGACAGATTAAAAAGTTCATACATTACATAAAATGTATGAAAAATACACATAAATTGGTGCTTTGCATGGTACAATAAAGTACAATTTTATGCACATGGTAAATGCATGAAAAATGTATGGTAATTTGCATATGTTGTGTTATATTGTTATTATATTTTCTTGTAATATCTCATATATACTGCAGTATCATATCAGTAATGCTATACAGTAAGATGTACTCTCAGTGGCCACTTTATAAGGTACATCTAACTAGTACCGGGTAGGACAGACCCCCCTTTTACCTCCAGAACAGTCTGAATTCTTTACGGCATGGATTCCACAAGGTCTTGTTCTTTATGGCATGGATTCCACAAGGTCCTGTTATTTACGGCATGGATTCCACAAGGTACTGTTCTTTACGGCACAGATTCCACAAGGTCCTGTTCTTTACGGCATGGATTCAACAAGGTCCTGTTCTTTACGGCATGGATTCAACACAGTCCTGTTCTTTACGGCATGGATTCCACAAGGTCCTGTTCTTTACGGCATGGATTCCACAAGGTCCTGTTCTTTACGGCATGGATTCAACAAGGTACTGTTCTTTACAGCATAGATTCCACAAGGTCCTGTTCTTTACGGCATGGAATCAACAAGGTCCTGTTCTTTACGGCATGGATTCAACAAGGTCCTGTTCTTTACGGCATGGATTCCACAAGGTACTGTTCTTTACAGCATAGATTCCACAAGGTCCTGTTCTTTACAACAAGGATTCAACAAGGTCCTGTCCTTTACGGCATGGATTCAACAAGGTCCTGTTCTTTACGGCATGGATTCACAAGGTCCTGTTCTTTACGGCGCAGATTCAACAAGGTTCTGTTCTTTACGGCATGGATTCAACACAGTCGTGTTCTTTACGGCATGGATTCAACAAGGTCCTGTTCTTTACGGAATAGATTTAACAAGGTCCTGTTCTTTACGGCGCAAATTCAACAAGGTCCTGTTCTTTACAGCATGGATTCAACAAGGTCCTGTTATTTATGGCATGGATTCAACACAGTCCTGTTCTTTACGGCATGGATTCCACAAGGTCCTGTTCTTTACGGCATGGATTCCACAAGGTCCTGTTCTTTACGGCATGGATTCAACAAGGTACTGTTCTTTACAGCATAGATTCCACAAGGTCCTGTTCTTTACGGCATGGAATCAACAAGGTCCTGTTCTTTACGGCATGGATTCAACAAGGTCCTGTTCTTTACTGCATGGATTCCACAAGGTACTGTTCTTTACAGCATAGATTCCACAAGGTCCTGTTCTTTACAACAAGGATTCAACAAGGTCCTGTTCTTTACGGCATGGATTCAACAAGGTCCTGTTCTTTACGGCATGGATTCAACAAGGTCCTGTTCTTTACGGCGCAGATTCAACAAGGTTCTGTTCTTTACGGCATGGATTCAACACAGTCGTGTTCTTTACGGCATGATTCAACAAGGTCCTGTTCTTTACGGCATAGATTCCACAAGGTCCTGTTCTTTACGGCATGGATTCCACAAGGTCCTGTTCTTTACGGCATGGATTCAACAAGGTACTGTTCTTTACAGCATAGATTCCACAAGGTCCTGTTCTTTACGGCATGGAATCAACAAGGTCCTGTTCTTTACGGCATGGATTCAACAAGGTCCTGTTCTTTACGGCATGGATTCCACAAGGTACTGTTCTTTACAGCATAGATTCCACAAGGTCCTGTTCTTTACAACAAGGATTCAACAAGGTCCTGTCCTTTACGGCATGGATTCAACAAGGTCCTGTTCTTTACGGCATGGATTCACAAGGTCCTGTTCTTTACGGCGCAGATTCAACAAGGTTCTGTTCTTTACGGCATGGATTCAACACAGTCGTGTTCTTTACGGCATGGATTCAACAAGGTCCTGTTCTTTACGGAATAGATTTAACAAGGTCCTGTTCTTTACGGCGCAAATTCAACAAGGTCCTGTTCTTTACAGCATGGATTCAACAAGGTCCTGTTATTTATGGCATGGATTCAACACAGTCCTGTTCTTTACGGCATGGATTCCACAAGGTCCTGTTCTTTACGGCATGGATTCCACAAGGTCCTGTTCTTTACGGCATGGATTCAACAAGGTACTGTTCTTTACAGCATAGATTCCACAAGGTCCTGTTCTTTACGGCATGGAATCAACAAGGTCCTGTTCTTTACGGCATGGATTCAACAAGGTCCTGTTCTTTACTGCATGGATTCCACAAGGTACTGTTCTTTACAGCATAGATTCCACAAGGTCCTGTTCTTTACAACAAGGATTCAACAAGGTCCTGTTCTTTACGGCATGGATTCAACAAGGTCCTGTTCTTTACGGCATGGATTCAACAAGGTCCTGTTCTTTACGGCGCAGATTCAACAAGGTTCTGTTCTTTACGGCATGGATTCAACACAGTCGTGTTCTTTACGGCATGATTCAACAAGGTCCTGTTCTTTACGGCATAGATTTAACAAGGCCCTGTTCTTCACGGCGCAAATTCAATAAGGTCCTGTTCTTTACAGAATGGATTCAACAAGGTCCTGTTATTTATGGCATGGATTCAACACAGTCCTGTTCTTTACGGCAAAGATTCCACAAGGTCCTGTTCTTTACAGCATAGATTTAACAAGATCCTGTTCTTTACGGCGCGGATTCAACAAGGTCCTGTTCTTTATGGCATGAATTCAACACAGTCCTGTTCTTTACGGCATGGATTCAACAAGGTCCTGTTCTTTACAGCATGGATTCAATAAGGTCTTGTTTTTTACGGCATGGATTCAACAAGATCTTGTTCTTTCCGGCATGGATTCAACAAGGTATTGTTCTTTACGGCATAGATTCCACAAGGTCCTGTTCTTTACAGGATGGATTCCACAAGGTCCTATTCTTTACAGCATGGATTCAACAAGGTCCTGTTCTTTACAGCATGGATTCAACAAGGTCCTGTTCTTCAGAGCACAGATTCAACAAGGTCCTGTTCTTTACAGCATGGATTCAACACGGTCCTGGAAACATTCCTCTGGGATTTCAGTCCATGCAGACTCCATAGCATCATACAGATCCTGCAGAATTTTCAGTCACACATTCATGAAAACCTCCCGTTCCACCTCATCCCAAAGTGCTCTACTTGAGACCTGGGAACTGTGCAGGCCACTGCAGTAAACTGAAGTCATTATTATGTTTCTGGAACCAACTAAAGCTGATGCATTATTTGTGAAACGGTGCACTATCCTGCTGGAAGTGTCCATTTGAGAAAGGTAATACTGTAGGGAAGCACATGGTCAGCAACAATGCTTAGGTATGACGTGGCATTCAAATGATCCTCAAGGGGCCTAATGTATGCAAAGAAAACATTCCCCTCACCATGACACCACCACCACCACCAGCCTGTAGCATTTACACAAGGCAGGATGGATTCATGGATCAATGCTGTTTACGCCATATTCTGACTCTACCATTTGCTTTTCACAGCAGAAATTAAGATTTGTCAGACTAGGCAACATTTTTGCAGTCTTCAGTCATCCAATTTTGGTGACCACATACCCACTGTAGCCTCAACTTCCTGTTCTTACTTCTGACAGGAGTGAAACCTGTCATGGTTTTCTGCTGCTGTAGCCCACCCGCTTCAAGGTTTGATGTGTTGTGCATTCAGAGATGCCCTTCTGCACACCACTGCAGTAAATGGCTGTTATTTGAACATTTGTGGCCTTTCTATTAGCTTTAGCGAGTCCTCCTGTGATTAACAAGGTGTTTTTGCCCACAGAGCTGCCTGGATGTTTTTTGTTTAACACACCATTCCCTGAGAACTCCGGAATCTGTTGTGCATGAAAATCCCAACAGGGCAACTATTTCTGAGATTCTGGAAACACCACACTGTGTCTGGCACTACTAGTCATACCATAAGTCTCTTAGATCATTGTAATGTTTGTTCACATCACAATTGAACCTCAATGTCGGCATGCTTTGAGTTGCATCTGCATGATTCGCTGTTTGGAGGAGCATTTGTATTAACAAGCAAGTATACCTAATAAAGTGGCCATTGAGTGTAAAGCTAAAGATATATCATAACCTAAAATCAAATATTCTATAAATGCATTCTCTTTTAAGAAATATATTTCCATATATTGGAAATGTTGTTCTTTTTGTCATGGAAGTGAGCACCAACTGTAAGCTTGTGGTGCATTTCATAATGTTTCTCTTTCATTAAAACACCCATATAGCATACAAAAGGATAACTTCTCTTGAATACTGCATAACAACTTTATTCTTGTATTAGAAATGTGTTTAAGCCACAAGGTTTCTACTTTTTTTCAAATTCATAAGCAGCGAAATTCTAAATAACATTTTGATGTAAAGTCAGTTCTAAACACAAATATACACTTAATGGACCGCCAATCAGAAGTTGGCAACTGATGGCACCCCACTGATGGCTGAATGCTGAACATATAAATGCTGTGTTAATTACACAATAAACATGGTCTCCAAATGACTAATACCACATCTTTCTGTCTTGAGCAGTACAATAACTTTGTTATTTTCAGGATGAAAAAACTCATTTAACATATAAATGCTTAACACATAAAAAGCCATGTCAATTACACAATAAATATGGTCTCCAAATGACCAATACCAAATTCTTTTGTCGTGAGCAGCAGTATAATAATTTTGTTATTGTCAGGATAAAAATCAATGGAATGAAACAGGTTTAATATTATTGTATTGGCCTTTTCTTCATAGCTATTAAAAATTATGATTTTGACTGCACAGGGATAAAAATGATCAGGATGCACTTCTGATCAATCACGGCTCGTCTTTACCAACAATAATCACCTTGACGAGAGTGGAGACAATCTTTCCGTCTGACACTTTATTCTCCCCGAACCTCTGGATGTTGAAAGATGCCACTTTCATGACTGACCGTTGAGTCTCCCTGACAAATCAAGTATTCCCTGATGAATGATAAACAACAACAACAAAAAGCATGAAAAGGACATTTTTCACAATGCAAGTTCTTTAGTTAGCCAACAATAGTTTTTGGAGCAAGTGATAATTCAGAAATAAAGTTAACCAATCTGTAAGTACAGTGTATGAATAGAGCATACAAGTTTGTCATTTATTTTGGTCCTTGTGGCCTCTTTTACTGTACCTACTACTGCTTCTCCTGAAGTTAAAAATAGTCATCTGCTGTTTTGATGTAAATTTTGCTAGGAGGAGTTGGTTTGTAACCTAAAGGTCGCAGGTTCGATTCCCTGGTAGGACACTGCCGTTGTACCCTTGAGCAAGGTACTTAACCTGCATTGCTTCAGTATATATCCAGCTGTATAACTGGATACAGTGTAAGTCGCTCTGGATAAGAACGTCTGCTAAATGCCTGTAATGTAAATATGGCTGTGCCTGGGCTTGAAGCCTACATTCCACACTTACTTTTGCTTTATCCGTATCCTCCACAGGGGAAACAGTTTGGCTTGGAGGATGTTTTCATTTCTCTTTCTGTCTCAAGCCTCATGACATGCCACTGCAGAGATTTAAGCAGCACGCTTCTTGAGTTTATTCCAATCTTTCAGCCAGTGCCAGGTCACAGCTTTAAGGCACAGTTAACTGGATCGGGTGGCTGTGAATGGATATCAATTTTAAAATAAGAAAGAAAAGCCCCCCTCCCCCACTCCCTCCAGTATTATACTGCGTGATATTGTATTGTATTGTTTCAATTTGTATGCTTTTATAATAATGTCTTGTCCCTTGTCCCTACTTTGAATGTAAAAAATCATAAATAAAAATAAAATAAGAATGAACAAAAATATTACTACTAAAAATACTACACTCATTTTTTATTTGAGCTGATGTGGAATGATAAATATTTTCTCTTCTGTAAGGTTTCTGTGTTGGATGATCTCATTTATGTTATGCAAAAGAAACTTGGTTGGCGCCTTAAGGCTCCACAAATTTTGGACTGTCTGTATTTTATAAATATTTTCCAACACAATATTAGTTTCTAGCATTAAAAAAAAAAGATTACAAATGTTTCATAGACAAAATAATACTTCTCTACAAGCAAACTGTCCAGTTTAAAATGAATTATGATATGGTACTATTAACTGTAATAGAATACATTTAATCACTTTTGTACTTGTATAAAGCAAAGGTAAAGTTTACTTAACTCTGACATCTCTGCTGTAAATCCATTAAAAGGAATTTGGTATGACAATCATTTTGAGGAATTACCTTCACAAGAATTTAATGTATGACAAGACTGACATTCAATACCAAGCAAAACCACATTCAAGACAATGGAACCAACGTTCAGATGCATCATTTATATTGATGTCCGTAGTAAAGGTGGCCGTGTTCGAAAATTTACAAAAAGTACTGTACTATTAACTTTAACAATTATAAGAATACAAATAATAAAGTGCAGTAAAGAAAATGGATAATTTATTACACCATAGCAAAGCGTGGGAAAAAAAGCCTGCTCTGGTGCTGGTTTGCCGTAATGACTCTACAGTTGCTGGGACTCTGTACTTCCTGTAGACGGTTGCAATAATTAACCACGATGCTTATCGCTAGCACAGCCTCATTACAAATGACAAACTGAGAAAGGCGCTCACTCTGTCCTTACGCCCACTGATGCGATATCTGAGGACAAGTAAATATAATTCAGCAATGATTTTAAAGTCCAGAGGGCGGTACTTAGTGTACTGAGGAAAAATGCTCATGAATAAGAAAATGGCGACTGATCAAGGCATGGCATCAGACAGCAAGGCTGACCGCACAGTTTGGCCTCCCAGACAGAGTACTTCCCTGTCTGGTTCAGTTTCTGTGCCTGTGTTCAAAACTGTACACTTGTGTCCTGTGTTCTACAGGTATCGAGCGTAAGAACGCTTAAAATCTGTTCAGTTTGAAATGCATTTGTACTTTCACATCACCACAACTGACCTCTTACCATAACAAGAAATAAACACATCAAAAATCTGCAAATAAAATATACTTCTTTTATTCTAAAATATACTTCAGTATAAATATACTTTGATGTAAGTATATATATTCTAAAATGATTTTTTAATATAAAATATACTTCTTCTATTCTAAAATATATTTCAACAAATTTCTTGGCTGAGTGAAAAATTCATTTTCACCTTCAAATACAGAGCAGAATACGCAATGGCTACTGAGAAGGGAAAGCATGGAAAAGTCTGCATCGAAGTGCACTTTGTTTTTTAGTCCTCCCAAGAACACTAAGAGAACTTCTAGTGAAATCTTACTTTCTTGCCTTGTTATGTTCTCGAACTTGGAACGCACTTGATTACTTGATTGTGTTTCACTTCCACACCTGCTGCCTGATGCAACAGAAGCATGAGGTTTGGAACACAGTGCTTGGTTCCTGAAAAGAAAAGTCTTGCAGCTGCTGCCTGGCATGTTCAGATCTGCCATATAACAGAAAGCAGTCAAAGAACAAACAACAGAAAACGCAGTTTCTCTGACGACACGCAGGCTGATATTCTCGTCCTTTTCAATGTGCAAAGCCACAGCTCACATCTTTAGCTCACTCAAAAGGGCTAGAATGGACTGAGGCAGAAATGAAAGGTTCTGCTTTGAAATGTATTTCCCAGCTTTTTTACTAGATATGAGTGACCTCTAAAGCCCTTGCTTCTGTTTGTGCACACCTGTGTTACCATAGAAATTAAAAGTCTAAAGAAACTAAACACAAACCTGTTAGGAAACTATAAACTTAAAAATAGCAAATCCCTTACCGTTAAATGATGACTCAGGAAGTAAAGGGTAGTCCAGTCAGTGAACAATGAACAGAAATTAAAAACAGCCCCGAGGGTAAATCCTGAAAATCTTGATGTCTGCTGTATCTCTGTTACCTGTTTCCATCCACCTTATTGGCTGAAGAGAACAGCCCCTCTCTCTCGCTCTCTCTCGCTCATATGCGCTCTCTTTCAGTCTTCAGCTCTTTCTCTCGCTCGTTCTCTCCCTCTCATTTACATTTTTGTTGTTGTATTTTAATCACCCGCCTCTTGTGGTTTCCACAGCCATCTTTTATCTGCCTTATAGGCGGTATTATCTAACTTTGCATACCTTGTATGGTTTTCCGTATCAATAATTTAAAAATTGCTTTTGAAATATAGAACTTAATGGCTTGAATTCACAGCTGCCTAGTGAATTCTGGGTCCTTCCTCTTTTATCTTTTTGAGGCTGAGTCAAAACATTGTTAGTTACAGGGAACTTGCTCGTAAGCGAGAACACACTTATCTCCCTGGTAAGCTTACACTAGTGCCAGTCAAACGTTATGCGTGCTTGGCAGCCATTCAAACGAATACAACCTGATATGTACTATTTTCCTTTCTCTCGATAAGCTATTCTTCTCATCCAAAATTTTATATCCAATTAAATGCATTTTATTGGTCAGGACTTATACCAGAAGCAACCTCATTATAAACATTAAAAGCATGCCCCTGATGAGAAGACACAAATAATTTTGCTTAGTTTATTTACATTGCCATAACCAAACATTACATGCAGGCATGGGCAAGAATGCATGAATTTACATTTTTACAATATCTATAAAGAGCAGTCAAAATGATGAAGGTGTAGGGTGCTCAGGGGGTACAGAGATATGAAACTGAAATACATCCATATATGCAAATACACACCTCAAATCCTTTTATTTTCAATGCTGCTCATCCCTGGCGTATTTAAGCATACAGTTCAGTGTGAATAGTTGGATCTGCTAAAATTATGAGGCCCCAAAGCAAACAGGCCGTGCTCACAGTTTAAACATTTAAACAGTTTTGCTGATTGTGCTCTGAACTTCTTCTTTTCTTCTTCCTGCCACTGTCAACTTTCTGTGTATTGCGCAGTTATAATTTACAGAAATGGTTTGCTGAAGCCTTTAAGAGCGAAGGGTGTAAAACTGTTGTGCTCTCAATTTCAGACCTCATTGTGGCGTTTGCAGACTTCAAACACAGTTCACCCTCAACTTCCTGTCAGCTCACTGTGAGCCCTACATTCAGACAACTGTTCACTGTTGCAAACAATTTCCCCTCAAGACTTTCATGGAATGATCTCTTCTGTTGGCTTTTAAATTCCAGGCTGACTTGAAAGAGACTGAATTAAAAAAAAATACAAATCATGGATAAATACCAGGAGTAAATGGATATTACATAGAAGACAAGTAACTAACCCAAACCCAAATTTGTAAATATGTTTTTCTATTATCAGGAATATCAGCTGAGGCATTCAGTATGAAGGGTGATTGAAAGTCTGGCTGAAGCCTGACACAAAAAGCTCTTAATGAACTCCTTATTTATTTACAGGTAAAGACATATTACTGATGATCCAATCTGTATTTCAGATTAAAATGAGACATCAAATTTAAGCCCTGACTCAATCTGTTCATGAAAGATTAAATACAGGTTAAAAAGCCATAGCACAGGCTGATGAATTTGTGTACTTCACAAATTGGCTCACTCAGTCTTGTTACCTGATCATCTTCCAGGTGAACTAATTTAATAATTCCATCCCTCTCCACCTCTTATGAGGTGTGATGGGTGTTCTGGTGTAAAATGGCTGCCGTGCATCACCCAGAGAGTGAACTTCCTCTCCACTGTAAAATGCTTTCAGTTTTCTTCATAACAAAAGTGCCATATAATATAACAATATTAAAATCATGTTTCATGTTGGTTCTTTTAAAACAAGGAAAGACCATGGGGCTGCCTTTGAGAAAATATATAAAAATTAAATAAAGGTTTTCTTCAAGGGGGCATTTTAAGCTTCCACACTGCAGATGTAACACATTCCAAAAACTTATGTGCGTCTTTGTGCAATGTTTGCCGGTGTATGTAACAATGAGTGGTCAAGATCTTTTTCATGTACTACCCCATACGATCAGAGACACAGACAGAAGATACATGCTCAATCCGCACAGACTCACGGATGGATAGTATCTTGAATATATGTATTTGAAATTCATATTTGAATTTTTATATTTATTAGAGCGTTAAAGTCCTGTCCACAACTACTCAACAGATTTTTATGTCATTGAGCTCTCGCTAGCCAAAACATGCCACGGGGAGCTCGATGATGTGTAGTTTTTTTAATGATATCGTAAATCTGAGGATACAATTTTTTAATATAATTATTTTAACTAACAGCTGATATGCAAAACACTTTGTTTTGAGAAAGAGGCTGTGTAATCGTTTGCTTATGAGAAGATACGATTTTAAAAAATGTTCTCATTGTTTCAAACCACGTCCTAGGTCCAGTCACTTTTTTGGGATGGGTGGGACTTTAACACTCCATGTGGATTACACACATTTTTGTACAGGATATACCTCAGTGTAACATGTAAAGCAATCTAAGCCCCCATCATTTTGTTGAAAATAAATACATTTATGGGAGGGAGGTGTTCTGAAATATTGAGTTAACAATTATAGAACTGGTACAGTACATTTTTTCCCCACCCCACTTTCTGGGGGTGATGACCCCTGCCAAGGGAGAGATGTACTTATAATGGACTGGCCATCCCTCCTCTAGATTTCAGCATGAGGCAGGAATTCACCGAAAGAAAACTAGAAGGTTGTTTTGGAATATCTCACACAGGCTGTAGCCTGCTTTAACCCGAGCTGCAGGCTGGGCCTCACTTACAAGTTCAGCCAATCAGGCGCCAGATGGTCCAGTTAAAAGACTTTCCCATTCCATTCAGTGTCACAGCTGCGCGATATAGCAAACCAAGTGGACCGTGCTGCACTCCCTGCTGAACTGGTAAGTGAGGTCCAGGATGACTGTGTTTTTTTTTCTCCCTGAACTCCACAGGTATTCAGTGGGTCTGTGGATAAGCCTAACCTGTTTGTGTGGGCATCCAATTTCAGGCATGCTTTGCCCTACTATTTACAGTGTTGCAAAAAATATAAGGATTGTGGTTTTGGTTCTGTCAGTGTGCATGCTTTTCAGAGTAGTTGGATCAGTTTATAATGGACCAGAGACTTATGTTCTGTTGGGTTTTACTTTTCCACTAAAATGTTAGTTAATGATTAATGTTACTAGAGAAATGTTTAACGAACAGCATGAAGAATCAAAGGGGCCCCAGTTATTACCGTGAGCACCTGCCTCAACTTGTAAACCTTCATGTTTTCTTGAGAAATGCAGTGGCAGAGTAGTATCTCCTCTTGCATTCCTCTCTTTATGGTGCTTTTGTGCTATTGGGGCCTCTAACAGGGTATTGGGGCCTCTCCCTTTAATGGGGATGCATGAAAAAACCCATCTATTACAGCATTTTATACCAACTTCTGTTCATAGTTATTGAAGTAGCTTGATCCTTTGTTTGATTTGACATATTATATAGCATGAACTGCAGCGGCAGGCGGCATCCATCCTTGGTGAGTCTGACGCCGTTATATGCTGTTCAGAAAATAAGCTGGAATAATTGGCTGCAACAAAAACCATCACCAAGACCAGAGTTGTGTACCGATGACAGAGTTGTGTACCGATGACAGAGTTGTGCACCAAAGACAGTGTTGTGCACCAATTACAGAGTTGTGTACCGATGACAGAGTTGTGCACCAAAGACAGAGTTGTGCACCAAGGACAGAGTGTGTACCTATGACAGAGTTGTGCACCAATGACAGAGTTGTGTACCGATGACAGAGTTGTGCACCAATGACAGAGTTGTGTACCGATGACAGAGTTGTGCACCAATGACAGAGTTGTGTACCGATGACAGAGTTGTGCACCAGGGACTTTATTGGGACATTTGTGACTGAGTGGAGCTTTACTTCTCTTCTCTTGATGCTTTGCGTAAAAGAATGGCATGAAGAGGGGAGTAGTGAGTACTGGGCATCCAGGCCATTTGCTGCGTGTTGTTATCCAGGCCATCTTGCTGTGTGTTGTTATCCAGGCCATCTTGCTGTGTGTTGTTATCCAGGCCATCTTGCTGTGTGTTGTTATCCAGGACATCTTGCTGCGTGTTGTTATCCAGGCCATCTTGCTGCTTGTTGTTATCCAGGCCATCTTGCTGCTTGTTTTTATCCAGGCCATCTTGCTGTGTGTTGTTATCCAGGCCATCTTGCTGCTTGTTGTTATCCAGGCCATCTTGCTGCGTGTTGTTATCCAGGCCATCTTGTTGCGTGTTGTTTTCCTGCTTGCATTCATGCATTCCACAGGTGGATTCCATTACCATGGGCTTGGAGGGGGGGCATGGGAACACTGCCTTTAAGAAGGCTGTTAATGCCTACCATGCATTAGACCACTTCTAGACAACCAAAGTCTGACAATCTCTCACATTTAACAACAATCTGTCCCCAGTCATGGGTTTTTAGTGTTAGAGGTGCATTCATATTTAAATTAAGCAAAGACTGGGAATTGTGTAGCTTCATACATTATGAAATTCAAACAGATTCTTTTGGAGATTTTTTTTATTTTAGCCCTCCTCATCCTGTCAGAAACTTACACATCAACATGCTGATGTCAGACAAAGGCAGCGCACCTGTTAGCTGTTGGCAGTGTAAGATTATAAATCGCATCATTGACTGCCAAGACTAAAGACTTACGATAATATTAAACGTTTGATTTTGTCAGAGCAATCGAGAGGAGAAAAGACTGCCACAAACTCAGTGGGAGCCGTCTAAATACAGTCTCACACTAATCGTAAGTTGTGATGGGGACGTTAAGACTGGCAAGAGTTTATTATGACTTCTAAGACTGAAACCGTTTTAAATATTATCTAGTGTAAGGCCAGCAAATGTTTCTGGGCTAGGGTCCCTTATCCTGGAAGTTGGAAAGCTGCAGGGTTTTCTGGTTTTCTGCTTTCAACTTAAAATCAGCAACCAGTGTGGACCCAAGACACCAAGGCGAGGGGATTAACTGTGTAATCAACCACTTTAATTAATCAACTGTGTAACACCAAATTGAGCCCACCTTTCAGCTCCACAGAGCCAGGAATGAGGATCTCTTTTGTAAAATATCTTCAGTTTTAATGAAATTCCTTTGAAATTGTTTTATTCATCCTGGTCTGTGATGAATGGCTCTTATTACAATATGTCAGTTTAATATGATCACATTCAATTGTTTATCACAATGCATTTATTAGATGTTTGGCTAAAAGTGATCAGGGATATCACTGCTTCAGTGTATGCGTATCTCTTTGTGTTATTCTGAGAGTGGGCTTCAGAACCCTGACCATCACATCTTGATATCTTATCATAGATCTCTCAGCTCAGTGTTTAGGACCACTTTCTGTATCACGAGGGGCACAGAGGCTGGGTGCCTGCTTAGACGCTGATAAGCTTTTTTTTTGAAAGCTTCTTCCAGTTTGTTTTACTGTATCCTTCCTCAGATAGCGTGATTGGAAAGCAAATATTGGAAAGTACCCAGGTCAGCAGGTTTATAACCATAGAGGTGTAAGCTGGGTGACCAAGGCTACACAATGCCGACACTAACAAAACAAAAAAAAAAAAAAATTCATTACTCTAACACAACTTTGGAATGGACGATTACCCCAACTTGTTCAGACAGGAGTGATCAGATATACGTCCAGCTAACTCAATCAGGGTTTACTGACTGCACCACACGGTGAAACTCCCAGCGGTACTGAATAGTTTTTCAGCCATACGTAACAGTCATTAAGGAAATGTCTGCCATTACATAGAGGTTCAAACCTTCAGGATTTAGAGAGCAGAGGAAACATGACACCTACCAGCTGGACATGCCCAGCACTGTTCAAAGGCATATTTTTAACACTCGAGGCAAATGGCGGACTTGCGTATAAAGTTAAGGCGCAGTTAACTTTTATGGGAAAAAGGTGAAGAATTTCCTGGTTTTTTTTTTACAAATGAAAAGTTGTTACAATAAAAACAGGTTTTACAAGCAAATGCTGGGCATTAACATGACCACACCCACACTTGGTGGGGGCGGGGGGGGGGGGGGGGGGAGTGGTGGTGGTTACCTGGGGTCGGGGGTGCGGGCTGATGGTGCTGTTGTGATCTTGTGCGGGGCAATAAAAGACCTGGAGCAGTAAAACAGCAAAAATGATATCTTTGAATGCCACAACAGCAGGGCCAGCCCTATAAACGTGAATGTCTCTGACTGAGTCACTGATTGATGAAGTTACACCATTGGTCGGCCGGTCCAGCCATATACTAGGTTTTGACCTGGTTTTGTTCTTTCAGACACTATGAAGATCGCATCTTTTAACATCCAGAAATTTGGGCTACATAAAATATCTGACCCCACTCGTCTATCCATTCTTGTAAAGGTAAAATACATGCTTTCTTGTATAGCTACTGTCTTATTTTCCGGTAGATCAGTTTTCTAAACCTAAATTTTTAACCAAGGTCTGCAATTTGTTTTCATGTCTTTACATTAACATAAAAGAATGAACTTTTATTTACTAATAATCTTTCTGTATGATGAGGCACTGAGTTATAATGAATAAATTCCTGTAGGATTAACCACTAGTAAATAGAAAACATGCAATATTTCATGCAATAGAAATCCTTTTCATGTTTGGATCTCCACCACTTCCCTCTAGATTGTGTCACGCTATGACATCATTGTGATTCTGGAGGTGGTGGACGTAAGTGGAAACTCAGTCGACAGGTTCTTGAAGGAGCTAAACAAGTAAGTGAATCCAGAAATACCAACAAAAAAAACAATTTGACACATATTGCCCTGCCGGGACATTGTATAAATGAAGTTTCACTGGGTAAATTTTTAAAAATCTAACCTCACAAATGGGGAGAGATGGAGCACACAAGAACACATCTGTGATGTCCTCTTAAGAACCACAGCTCTCCTCATTCTTCAGCTTGGTAGTTGTCTTTTCCCAGGCGAGATTCCCTTCATTCTGGGCTAATGAATCTGTTCCATTTGGGGTTGTTCTTTCCTTTTTGAGCACATAAGTACAGATTTTCAAATTAAGGTGATTTTCAAATCACAGTGGATGACTGTACCCCTTCCCCTCTTGCAGTGTGAACAGTATACCTGTGCCGTATGTCATGTAGGTGAAATGGAATCTCAGCATGTGGGGACTTGTATTCCACTCCTGATGGTTTTGTGTACTTGTCTCACTACAGGATGAACCAGAAACACCCCTACACCTTGAAAATAAGCAGCCGCTTGGGAAGGTCCAGGTACAAGGAACAGTTCATGTTTCTTTACAGGTAAAGTTCTGTTGGGTACCTGACTGCTTCCACTCTATAAGCCACAGACAGGCAAGTCCTCAACTCCGAGAGATTCCTTAGTCTTATTGCTCCGCTCCATGCATCACCCTGTACTTCTGGTCTGTATTGGACTTTGCTAAATCAATACAGAAATTTCTGATTCAAACCCATGACTATAGCCGCGTTTCCACCGCAGGAACTATACCCCGGAACTAGGAACCTTTTGAGGAACTCAGTGCGTTTCCACCGCAGGAACTAGGGTCTAAATTTAGTTCTGGGGGCTTTGTTTTACCCCCCAAAACGTTCCTGCTCGGGGGGTAGTACTTTCCGAAAGTACAGGAACCTTTTGGGTGGAGCTTGCAGCGCTGAACATTTCTGATTGGTCGAGTACTCGTAGCATTTGTGTTGTATTTATTTTCCGCCATTACCCGCCATGTTTGAAAATATGCAGCGGCAAACCAATTTATTTTCATAATAACTTCAAATCAAACTTGTATGTTTTGCGGCGCAGTAGCCTACTTTTGGTTATAGCCTGTCAACGTTTTGGAATTATAACGTGTGCTCTTCTGTTCTTTTCTTGCTTTAGTATTCGTTTTATAAAATGCTAAGCATTCGTGCTGGGACAGCATATTACGTAGGCTACCAAAACATTCAAACGGATTAATTCGGTTGCTGAATATTTTCTTCCGGATTTTCTTTGTTAGCCCGTTGTAATTGACTCAAAACGTTTGATACAGTTATGTGAGGTGTGCGGTAGTTCTGCATAATTAACATTGGTGATACAGTACAAGCAAACTGGAAATCACCTTCCGCACTTTTTATCCGGGTAAAATAACAGGTTAATTCTAGTAATCTTCCCTTTAGCTTTTTCAGACTGCCGTAATTTTACTCAATTTTACTGCCATTTTTCAATTCCACGAAAAGACCAGGAAGACTATGGACTCATTTATGGTGCATGGTTCGCATCTGGAGGGCACACTTCGCTGCTCGGCTAGCAGTAACTTCGAAGGAAAGCAAACGGTGGCTGTACCACTACTAATTTACATTTTCACGCAAGTCCGAGTTTTCGTTCTATTCTTGTCATTTTGCGATTAGCCTATATGGAATTGACGACGAGAAAGTAATAAAACAGCAACTTGTTTACAACGTGTGCATGTTTTCTGCTGTTAATGAATGTGTTTGACAGGATATATGAAAATCAATAAATACAAAAGTAACCATATATAGTCATTGTTGGTAACCCGTTGTATATATGTGGAATAAACCCCTCCGGGCTGTCCCGGTTATTAGAAAATAATGTAGGCTACTTCGGTGGTAGTATGGGGTTACAGAAGAAATCATATGACAGATGGACCGACGACAACGTCAGTGGGCTAATTTGCCTAATCTTCGCGGTACTTTAGACCCCGGTGGAAACGCAGACAACCATTGGCTGAAGGAACCTTTTAGTTCCTGGTAAAGTAGTTCCTGGGACTGAAAGTTCCGGGTAATTTTGGTGGAAACGCGGCTATAGTCATATCAGCTGAGTTAAAAGCATGTAACATAAGTTCATTTTGAACAACATAGGCATAGTACATAAGTCAATTGCATGTTTTGACTCCTGTATGTAAGCAGTTATGATTTGGTAAAAACAAAAAAGCCCCCTGAAAAAAATTCAATAGTTCCATTTTGGCTCATTAGACCTCTTGGATTAATCCCTTCTTGGATCATAATCCACTTCCATTTTGCCCTTGAATATATTTGAATGCTGTAAGTTTTTTTAGAAGGCCATCAATGAGAGAACAACAATTTAGATGTTGTTCAATGAGAGCAGCTCTAAACTGATAATGTTTTCTAACAAAACGGGGTTCCTTTAAAAAACTGGCGCTGGTTGTAATGTACATCTCCATCTCCACAAATCTTGAATAAAACCTGATGCATCTCAAAGAGTGCTCTGCAGCAGAATAGCAAGTTCCTCTCACAGGAAGCATCTGTAGTCTAATCTATCAATGGAGAACAACCTTCCTGACCAAATACACCTGCCACATGTTCTGTATACTTTTATGTTTGGACAATATTTTAGCAGGCTTACCACATCCTTATTAAGCAGAGTGCAACCACAGACATATGAACTTCAGAGTTACCAACTGACAAACAGGGTTTGAACCTGCAAGAAGCATTTTAAAGCTCCTTATTACAGACTTTATTTGTTACTATCACTGTTAAATTTTTTGAGGATACACGATTTGCCTTACAGAGATTTTGAATCAAAGTGAAACAGTACTTAAAATACATTCATAGAAAAAGTTATGAATCGGGAAAATAGTGATAATGATTAAAAGTAAAAAAGAACAATACCAAACTAATACATAGTGAAAAGCAAGTGTATGCATTTTAAAAGAAAAATGCTGAATTTGCTGCTCTAATAAAGACATTCAGAGTCCAGGAGCCTTAGCTAAGAAAGCAGGGTTCTCCTTGGGTTTCTAGAGTGGACTATGGAACAGTTGAGAGCTTCATTACTGTTATATGGGGTGGGAAAAGCTCTTCAATATAATCAAGGGTCAATCCAAGAATTGCTTAAAAAAAAAATGAACAAAGTTGTAAAATCAATTCTGAAAGCCATTGAAAGTCGGTGCAGAGATTCAAGGACTCAGTAATGAGAGTTCTCTTGTGGTTCCGCATCACAAGTCTTGCGAATGAACATGGTACCGGTATCAGGTGTGTGGAATAGACAGGTAAGGAGTTACAACAGTTGAGCTGAGGTGAAATAAAAGGATGAATACCTTCTCACAATATCACTGAGAGACAAAAATGAACACATCTTAGGCATGTTTGCTTGTATTAACTCTTTAGTGTGAAGCTCAAAATTCATACTTTAAAAATGACTTTCAAAGCCAGATCGTGTTGACTATGACTTAGCAGCTCTGCAGGGCAATGCCTGATTGGCTCCAGTGTTGCCCAGAGGGAGGCAGGTTTCTATAAAATGGGCGTGTCACTGCTCCCTAGCAACTCCTGCTGGTCGAACCAGAATAGAGCAGCACTTCTCCTGAGCTGCCCATGAAGTGTCTTTCTCTAGCTCATGTCATGTCATGACTTGCCAACTCGGAACTCAACAGGTACCTACAGGGACACCTGGAGGGTAACTGTTGAAATTCAGCATGACAAACATTCCAGGCCCTAATAACACCAATAATGCTAATATATTCCTGTGTGGAAGGGATGGTTTGGTCGATTTAGTGGGTTCCTACCAGTATGAAGATAACCAGGTGGGAGATGAGGATGCATTTGCCCGAGAGCCATATATTCTTCGCTTCACCTGCCTGAACACAGGTAAGAAACAATTCAGACTAACAAAACATTTTACAGTATTGGACTGTGTACAGTACAGTGTGCATACCAGTGGAGCCCCTATGAAAAAGAACAAATTAACCTAGTGAATTAACCGAATGAGTCTGTTCTTTTGTATGGAGCATGCATAAACAGCAAGACAACTCAGATGGCTAGTACGGCTGATCGTGTATCGCTGTTTCCCATGCCTTGTACATGCTGCATGCTACATGCTAACCCCTAAGCTCTGCCAGAGCTCCTCAGCTGGCATGATGGCTGCCAGAGAACATCAAAAATCTCCCATCACTCGTGTTTTAAATAGGTTATAATTAGTTACCTTGGTTACGTGATGATGCACGGTGCATTGTTGGACTTATTTTATTATCATGTATGTATCTACTGACATTGCTGGATGATGGGTCCAACAAGCGCTAAATTCCTTGGTGTAGTCATGTGGCCTGAGATTAAGAACTGAGTCAAAGCTGTACCGGCACTCCCTGGGATGAGACAGGGAGACGGCCGGCCATAGTGTCACTCCCTGGGATGAGACAGGGCGACAGCCGGCCATAGTGTCACTCGCTGGGATGAGACAGGGAGACGGCCGGCCATAGTGTCACTCCCTGGGATGAGACAGGGCGACAGCCGGCCATGGTGTCACACAGGATAGGACGATTTAGTCTGGAAGGCTCCTCCCACCTCACTGAGCATCACCTCTGTGCCCTGGCCAATAGGATGGCTGCATTCTGCCAACCATGCATGGCGTGCAGCGCAGCGAGTCCCTAATTTGGGCCTGAGGATCTCGGCCCTGGCTGTGACTCTGAACTCATTTCAATTTCCACAAAAAAGGTTTCGTTTCAGTGACCAGGGGGTCCACCTTTTCAGCAATTACAACTCAAGCGATTTTACCTGCTCGTCCAGTGGTAACCAAACTGGTT
This sequence comes from Anguilla anguilla, assembly GCF_013347855.1. Lineage (NCBI taxonomy): Eukaryota > Metazoa > Chordata > Actinopteri > Anguilliformes > Anguillidae > Anguilla > Anguilla anguilla. The sequence goes on from NC_049213.1 coordinate 453,064, forward strand.
CCTGGAGATCTACCCTCATGTAAGTTTTCATTTCAACCCTAATTTGGCACACTCAACTGTATTAATTAGCAGCTCAAAAAATCTCTAGCTATTGAATGAGGTGTGCTTTCTTAGGGTTGGAGTGAAAACCTACAGCATTCTCCAACAGTGCTGGTTACCACTGTGCTAGTCTTTGATATAATGATTTCTAACAGAATCATTTCTCATACAGCTCTTTACAGAGAATGAATGCTGACCTTAATGACTAAATGTGCTCTCATATGAATATGAAATATTATTCATAGTGTGCATGGCTATTTCTGACATAATATGGCTTTAATATACACAATTGGTAATTAAAGTGTCTAAGTGCAGTTAGTGTTTTGTTACCATTCTGAGATGGCAATAAAGGTTAGAATGAAATCCAGCATCACAGTGGGTCCCCAGAACCCAGTTTGTCCACAGTGTCACAAGGGGAATTCAAGGAGTGGACCCAAGTGCTGAGAGAATACCAGGGAATAAAAATCAAAAGGTCTTTACATGAGCAAAGGCAAAAATTGGAAACAGGGCACTTAAATACACAAGACAACACCTGTAGGCAATAATGAGCAGACATGAGAAAGCGAACATAAGCTAATAATCTAATCATCACAAACAATTAACTCTTAAAGAGACATGAAACACAAGGACAAAGGAAAACTGGCGGCCTCTGGTGGACAACAGGGGTAGCTTGTGACACACAGCTCAAGTGCAATGGCTGCACAGCCCATCTGGCTGACTGCTGCAGTAATGAAAGCAGCCCTTGGCGACACATGTGTTCCACATTAATGGAAGGTGTTGCAGTAATGGGCCAAAACATATGAATGAGCCATCTGACTTTGGAAAACAAATATACTAAAGAAATAGATTTCTTAAAACTCTAATTTACTCCTTTTCTAGAATTGCTGTGTCCCAACCCTTATTTTATAGATCTAATGCTGCCTATTGCTCTTTATCTGAATCGGTTGCTTCATTTACGATGAAATGACTAGAACCAATAGAAGCCTTTGATGTATGCGAGCCAGTTAAATGGTTTAAAAGCGGGGTGTCAGATATCAGTCCTGGAGGCCCACAGTGTCTGCTGGTTTATGGTGTTTTAGGTTTCAATGCTTAATTTAAGTCAGTGACAGACTGTAAAGTCCATGGACCTTGTTTCCATGGTATAAAGTGACTGATTTTTCAAAAGTAACCACAAAGCCTGTGGACACATACCTATTAAAAGTATTTTACTTTAAATCACCTCTCACAGAGTACGCATGGTCCTGATTGGAACACTGGACATTAACTGTGTTTGAAGGATTTTCTCTGAATTAGTAGTTTATTTTACACTTTTTGTTACAATGAATTAACAGCAATATATGTAAACACACTTTACTCAGTAACATATACTTGGTACACAAAAATATATTTGACATAAACAAACCTTACATGTAACTGCAGGAAGTTGTTTTTGGAGTGCGTAATTGTCTGCAAACAGTTAAAAACATTACAGATTATTTAGTGAGCTCCATAATGTTTGGAAAAAAGATTTTTTTTCTTGATCTGGCTCTGTCCCACAGTTTTAGATAATCAAGCAATTGGTTAAAGTGCAGATTCTCAGCTTTTATTAAAGGGTATTTTATACGTTTTGGTTTCACCATTTAGAAAAGTCTGAATGTTCCATTTCCTTTGTTTTTTCAGAATCGCTTGTGGCAGCCATGTTTTTTATCCAATTGTGTCCAAAATTACTGCACATTGATGCCATAGCACTGCCTTATGTTCCACCAAATGATTAACACAAGGATGACAGACGTAGCCTCATTTACATATTTTGTTATTTATGGAACTGATTAATTTGCATGTTGCAGGGTTGTTTTTTGATGCGGGGACTTTTCCTTTTCAAACATGCTAGGAACCAGAACAAACATGCTACGCACAAATGTTTCTATAAAGAGGTTTATGAGAAGATTTTGTTTTGTGTTATTCACAAAATTCAAAATGGCGGAAAATCTAATGGACACATCTTTCCAACTTTCACTTGATTTTGTTTGAAGAGGCAGTCCTGGCGGTGTGTTTTCTGTCTCTGCGACAAAAAGTTGAAAAGTTACGGCCTCTCAAAGTTTTGAATTTGACTGCTTGTTACAGCACCTCAGGATTTTTTGCATCAAAATTTCTGTGAGGGTGTGGCTTTGGTTCTTCTACATACTGGCCAAATCTTATGAAAAAGCAACAAAAGTTTGAAGTACTCCATTGCCATTTTTCTGGAAAAGGGAGAAGGGCAGAATAATAACTGTAGAAGAGAAATAACAATAACAATAGGGCTCCAGCCCCCTTCAGGTGCTTGCATCTTAATTAAGGGTGTGTGGAGAATGGTTTTGCGTGTGTGTGCGCAAGTGTGTGTGTGTGTGTGTTCGCATTTAGGTATTCATATGGTGGACCACAATGCACCTTGAAAATATGTCAAATTCCTTTCAAAATCAGGTTATGTGTAGGCTATGTGTTATGTGCTATGCTGCATGATTGGGTGTGCTGTTCACAGTGCTGAAGGACCTGGTGTTGATCCCCGTACACACCAAGCCTGATGACTCAGAGAAGGAGCTGGACGAGCTGTACGACGTCTTTCTGACCGTGAAGGAGAAGTGGAAGACTGATGTGAGTGGAGGCCACAGGCCACACAACACTGGGCTTCATCACAAACCGCTCAGACCCACCAGACCACCTGAACCTGTGCATTCCTTCTGTCCTGTCTGATTCAGAACAGGAATTTCTAGTTGGTAATAGGGGGTTTTTTTCTGGTGCTGTATTGCAGTTCAGAACATACCGTCCCAAGTCATAGCCTTTCATGAATTTCCAAAAGATGCATCAAACTAGAACGTTTTCAACTTTCAGGGTTAAAATACGAAATTTAATAGCTGTAACAAACAAATCCGTGGGTAAAGCTTTGGATAAAAGCGCTGTATAAATGCAGTTCATTTACCATTTATTTACCATTTAAAGCTCTGGTCACAAGTGACATCACCATTCTAATAATGAACCTTTCATTAGACCACTGCCATTGGAGAGACACTAAAGGGAAATTTAATCAGAATGGCGAGTAAATTCAGTGGATTCAGCAAGTAATTGGTCAAAATAAATTGACCATTATGGATACATTTTTATCTATTGGTGATGTAGTGTTAACTATAGAATTCTGATACTGACAAGGTTGGCAACTATCATCATTTGACACATATGCTTTCATTTTAAATTATAACATGAGCACCATTCCACCTGCTTGAACAGGCATACGCAGAGTGAGGCATAACCAAACCAGTCACAGTATTACTTCCTTAAAACATCAACATATACAACATATACTCATACTATATATTTCATATATATCATGCTATATATTTCCAAAGTGCTTTTGTGTTTACCTTGCTAAGCAGCATTTCTACTGGTATGTAGTACTATCTTGTTTGTTTATCAAATGTAATCTTATCAGAGTAAAATATATTCTGTCTGCTTTATAATGAATATTTTACTGTGCAGTTTTCCAAATAACTTCCCTTTCTCAGAATGTTATGATCCTTGGAGACTTCAACGCAGATGGTGGCTACGTCTCCAATAAGAAAATGAAGGGAATTCGTATCCGTAGTGACAAGAATTTCCATTGGCTGATTGGAGATGACGTGGATACTACAGCAAGTACAGGGAATGCCAACAGCTATGATAGGTGACTGTACAAATAGTGTTACATTTTTTAAGTGTATCAACCTTTTAAACGCATGCAACATTTTATCACTTATACACATAACCTGAGTGAACGCTTAGGTGAACGAACAATCTGCAGAATAATATCTAGAAATCTTACAGGATCGTTGTTTATGGAGATGACATGCTGAACGCTGTGGTTCCAAACTCTGCTCAACCTTTCAATTTCCAGAAAGCATTTGAACTGACAGAGGAAGAGGTGAGCTCCTCTTCAGCATTATATGAATTTCCCCATGTATTGTAAACACACGTTAAGGTCCTACAAGAGCAACCCTCAAGGCTGGGAGGGGGGTGGGCAAATGGTGGTGATGACCAACACAAACTCAGCTCGTGTCTGAAAGTGTGCAAAATCTGAGATGACTCCGACAGGCCTTCCTTTGCAGGCTCTTCATGTGAGTGATCACTACCCTGTGGAGGTGGAGCTGAAGACCCGTGGACCTAGCGGCCAAAGTAAAGGTAGCCCAAGTGCGGCAGTGTAGTATGATGGTTAGGGACCACAGTACAGAGCTTCTGGCCACTAACAGAGATTAATCAAGTTTGGGTCCCAGCTGGGTGTCCCTGGTCGCACCCCTGGGGCCAGGTAATCAACCTGAAGTGATGTCACTCTGTATTAGAGAATCTGCTGCAAGCCCAAGGGCATCGCCCGAAGCATACTCTACGCAAGCACGTGAACGCAGACGCTTCGAGCTACATGCCGGTTTCACGCACCATTGCGTTCTAAAACGTGTCACCTGAAATTCGTAGCGGAGCGCAAGCGTGAAACACAGTGTCAAGCGCCACAGCGAGGGGTGCTATAGCAGGCAACAAGAGGAAGCCGCCATATTCTTTGATTTGTGCCTTCTTCTGCTGTCTTTCATAACTTTCCTGGATCGCTCCCGTGAGGCGTTGAGTTTATTAGCTCCGCAGGGACGTAAGAACGCACGTTGAGTATGCGCAACCGGGCCGTGAATCGGCAGCGCATCGGCTCGGCGTTGTCATTTGCGGTCTTGTGCATACGTAGCATACGAGTGTGGCCTAAATCATGTAAATTCATCTTCATGTTTCTGAAGAGACCTCGGTCCTCCTTCGCGAATACTGAGGGGGACGGAGAATTGTCCTGAGTAAAACCCAGAACCTTCCCGATTCTGGAACATGGACTGTAGTAAAACAAGCTCTTCCGAGTTTTACTCAGCGCAGTTATCCAGCCGACTCAGTAATCCTGCATCGTGAAACAGGGCCCAGTAGTCTGAAGAGAAGCTGGGAGCCTTGTTTCTACATTCTGCATGTGACACCCCACACAGAAACTGCAGTCTCAAACCCATTTACCCCACACTCTATTCATTCCTTCATGTGCAAAATTTCACATTAAATTTACAACACGTAAAACACTTTCCCACACTCACCCATGCCCAGTTTCGCCCATCTCTAAAGAAACAGAACAGCAGACATTCGCATGGCAATGACAGGTACTGTGAATTAAGAGACAACACAATTGTGCTCTCAGGTTCTGGAGACCAACACCCGGCCCAGGTGAAAACGAACACAGACGATGAAGACGTGATGGAACTGAAGAGAGGGAACCTTCTGTTGGAACGAGAGAAGCTTAATTTGGAGATCCAAATGTTAAGGTTGCAGATTACTGACCTTGAAGCAAATAGAAAATAACAAGCGCAGGCAATTTTTTCAAGAATAAATTTGTATGATGCAGATGAAGTGATTGTTATCATTAATTCATGGAAATAACCCTAAAAAATGAAGGATCACTTGCTATTTTGCTGTTGTAGTTTTTAGCTCAGCAACAGTGAGAAAATTTCATCCAGTTACTGAACATTAAGGACACAAAGGCACAGTAGTTACAAAACTTTATTTCCAGGTTTTCTCATTACAATGACAACCAAAAAGAACAGTTGAAAGGTAACTTCTCCATTCCATTTTTTTTAAATTTTAAATTTTTTTTTTTTTTACAACGGACACAGGGAAGTACAGAGCGCATCTTGAGGGATTATGAGCAGAGCTTCAGACAGAACGCAGCTGCAGTCTGTCGGTGATGTTATCTCACTTTTTCCCAGACTTCTTGATTCCTCCACCAGCTACGGAGAACAAAACCAAAAAAGTCACAACTGATCAAAAGTTTTTATTTAAAAAAATTTGTCTCAACTTCGGAGGATTTTGCAGGCCTACGTATGGTTTATAATAACTACCTGCAATCACAGAAGGGCTGTAGCGAACAGTATCATTCAAATAAGCAGAAAAAGCCAAATTAAAATCTCAGCCAAAATGATCACAACCGTCCACTATTGGCTGACAACAATATAAACAACCAGAGCATGATACCACCAGCTTGACAAGACAGCACTAAGATATCAACCAATATTACTCCAGATGAATAAGGTTGGAAGGACTCCTGTTCAAATAAAAAGAATATATACTTTGGCATTTAAGCTCTTGGCTCCCTTAATGATTTTAAAATCAACCATCTATGCATATGCACGCGTTGAGGCGGTGTGATGTTCATATCTGTTAAAACCTATGCACAAAATGGAGCACACACAACCATTTCTGCCTTTCACTCTCCTCAAGCCAAAAGGGCAGTGGTCTGGTGGTACTTCGCAGGTAATGCGCTTGCGGATGAGGGGGTGAAAAACAGCGTCATGTGCAGTCAGTGTGCAGACTGGCCTCAGATAAACAGGGTCAGTGTGCAGACTGACCTCAGATAAACAGGGTCAGTGTGCAGACTGGCCTCAGATAAACAGGGTCAGTGTGCAGACTGGCCTCAGATAAACAGGGTCAGTGTGCAGACTGGCCTCAGATAAACAGGGTCAGTGTGCAGACTGGCCTCAGATAAACAGGGTCACGTGCAGTCAGAAATATGAAAGTGATTGTCTAAAATGTGACTGTATGCTGTAGCATTAAGATTTGTCTTCACTGGAACTAAGGGGCCTAGCCCAAACCATGAAAAACAGCCACAGACCAAGGGGTGTCCAGATACTTTTGGTCATATAGTGTATAAGCCAGGTCCATGAGGTGCTTTGCTTCTAAAGAGAATGCAGAATGCCTGAATTTATATCCTGGGCACAGACCAATAAGAGCAACAGACAAGGACACAGAGGAATACTACTGCCATCTAGTGTCATATCTTTACTCACTGCAGACGTATTACAAAAAACCCGCCTGTTAAGACTTGAGGGCTTAATATGTTGTAAATGCCCTCAACTATGAACATTATGTTGTAAATACCACACAAAAGATTTCAGTTATTTTTTAATTAAAAAACCTACTTAATAGAAATTTTGACCAATGGAGATCACCATTATTTTAGACGTGCAATGCACTCTGGGTAGACGTAAAATGGTTAACTCAGTTGTTTTGTCCAGCAGTTGCAGTTATTAATGATGAAAAACATCAATACAATGCCACACAATTTGTTTGTGATGTGGTACACGGGATATACAGCTAAACACCTTAGTGTATCAGCACATATTATCATTAGGGATTATGCATTTAAAGGAAGCATTATCACCGGCGCAAGTTCATATATACACAACGTGAATCAATAATAACATTACGTCATTTAAATTAATGGGGATGATGTACACGTTTCAGTTTCACCAAAAACGATAGTCTGAACCATAATGTCGAGGGACTAGATAGCAGAGCTCCTTAAAACTTTTCTGCCTCTGTTGGCGAGCAGTTGCTGCACAGACCAGGGTTCCCACTCATTATTGGAAATCATTTTCCAGGACTTTTCAAGGACAATTTCCATGACTTCGACTTACAGACATGAAACATGGACAATGGTAGCCCAAAGCCGGTGGTGGACTGGGGGGGGGGGGGGGGGGGGGGCAATGTGCAAGTACCATAACAAAACTTTGTGCTGCCGTGTAATCTCAGCAGCTAATAAAAATGAGAAAAGCAGAGAAAAATACAGAAAAAATACAGAAAACTATGCAGTCTCAGATCTAAATATACTTTTTAATAGCTTGACTTTTAGCATAACCTACAATTTTCCAGGACCTCACAAATATTTCCAGCACATTTTGTAAATTTTCTCATTTTCCAGGTGTTTTCCATGACTGGAAAACTAGTAGATAAATTTCCAAGTTTTCAAAGTTTTCCAGGCCGAGTGAGAACCCTGACAGACACATCTCTTATGCCCTACTCTCATCTCCTCTGTACAGACACCATCTCTTATACCCTACACTCGTCTCCTCTGCACAGACACCATCTCTTATGCCCTACTCTCCTCTCCTCTGCACAGACACCATCTCTTATACCCTACTCTCCTCTCCTCTGCACAGACACCATCTCTTATACCCTACTCTCCTCTCCTCTGCACAGACACCATCTCTTATGCCCTACTCTCGTCTCCTCTGCACAGACACCATCTCTTATACCCGACTCTCCTCTCCTCTCCTCTGCACAGACACCATCTCTTATACCCGACTCTCTTCTCCTCTGTACAGACACCGTCTCTTATGCCCTACCCTCGTCTTCTCAGGCCTTCGATCTTCACCGTTTCAATTTATTTGATGAGGGCTGTCCTCGGTGCTTTCCTGCTGAGTAATGTCCCGCTCTGGCTCAAATCGAAAGGCTGAACAGAACACATTTTCAATGCGGCTCAATGAAAAAGAGCCATGGACAGGAGACCCGTGCAACCATTTGACGTCACTACCCAGACTGCATTGCGACGGTAATAACAATGGCGACCTATGAGTTCAAGGATTTTTACATTTTTTTAAATAAATAAAATGTGTTTTTTTGACATATTTATATGACTGATGGCATGTATATTTCACACACACACAGTACTGTGCAAAAGTCTTAGGCAACCTAGATTTTTAAATATAATACATAGTAGCTATATATTTGGTCTTAGATATTTATTTTTTGTTTTCTGCATTAGTGTATCAGTAGAAAAGAGCAAATTTGAGATTTCCAAGCATGAATTTTGCATGAATACATTTTTGTATTTTGTTAAATAAAGTAATATTTTAAGTAATAGACTACTTTTCAGATAAAAACTTGATCAAGGGTCTCTGGGATTACCTGGAGAGCCAGAAGCAAGCAAAACAGCCAAAATCTGCAGAAGAACTGTGGCAAGTTCTCCAAAATGCTTGGAACAAAATACCAACCAATTTTCTTATAAAACTTCCGGACAGTGTACCTAAGATGTAGTTTTAAAGGCGAAGGGTGGTCACACCAAACATTAATTTTATTTAGTTTTTAACTATTTACTGCTCTTTATATTATTTTTTCGATATTTATAACCTTTCATTTCATTATTTTTGAAAGCATCTTAGCTGTACAGCATTTTTTTTTACAGGTGCCTAATACTTTTGCACAATACTATATACTCTCAGACCTCTTGCACAAGACAGGAGATTTAACAATCCTGACTGATTATATGTATCACTTAATGAACACAGCAGGTTCTTTCTTACTTAGGGGACCTTTCCCAGCAGCCTTCGCCTTCATTGCCTCCAGCTGTTTCTGTTCTTCCTTCTGTTTCTGTTTGAAGGCTACCTCATCCTGCAGGTAAAGAACCGCAGAAGGCAGATGTACTGAATGATGGCCCATACAAACAGATCTACCATTCAGATTCAAACATCATCATGCAGAATATATTCATTCAAGAAATGAACGCTTCCTTAAGATGTTAGGCCAACGGTGAATTCCAATACAGGTTTTAAAAGATTCAGATATCATACAATCATGAAATTGAGGAATTACATACATCATCCATATCCTTTGACTGCTTCTTAGGTTGTTTTAAAGGTTTCTTCTTCCCACCTGAATTGTGAAGGAGGATTTCAAAAATAAAATAAACAGTGTAAATAGCTGGCAGACTATAGCTCCATACACACTGTATTTAAGTCGTAATGAGAATATATTTCAACAATTCATTTTTAAAAAAAGGTGAAAGCAGCACATCTTTAAATATTTCAAACACTCAGCTAGTGTAACGTTAGGTCTTGCAGATAGAAACACATACTGACTAACCTCGAAACGCTTTACGAAACGCCTAGCCTCTACTCAACAAATACGATTATTGTACACTGCGCTTAATTAATTGCTAAGGTCTGGCTGCCATTGGTAAAGCTACAGATTACCCAGTGCTCGGACCTATGCAAAGTTATTTTAATCTTAAATAGGTTACTCATTCTCGGACAATCTCAATAACGTGCCTCCAGAAGCGAGGACTGGGAGACAATAACGCCACAATTTTTACAAATTGACGTTAATGTCTTCAGACCATCTCGCGACTTCGCGCACACTTTACCTAGCAATAGTTGGGTATATACAGGGATTATCAGCAAATGAAATGTTCATATCAGTCTTGAAGATTGGCATTATTAGCAAGCGGAGATGTTTCTAGCTAATTCTAAAAATAGAACAATGAATAGTAGATCCAAACAAAATACATGTTAACATATTAACAAGTGTAAACAAAAGTATAATCAGAAATGATTATTCTAATATTAAACCGACTTGCAACACGTGTATCAGGCGATTAGGGCCGAATTAATATTAGCTACACCGCATAATCTGACAGCACCAAGCGTCCACTTCTACTCCACCTTTACGATGTAATTAGGCCGCAGTTGATAATGCCCCAACTCCATCTAACCTTGGATGACGTCAGTTAAAACGCTATTTCAATAAAGGAATTTCCCGTTTTAACACTAATTAGAATACGGGGTTGAATCAGGGATGGAGAAATTGAGCATGAACTGACTGTATCATAATAGCTAGCCATACCCCAAACTGTTAGCAAGCCAGTTTGCCAGCTAGCAATCTTAGAGATGAAATGTTCCACGCAATTAACACAGACAGCTCATGTTTTAATAACATGCACGTTTTTACTACAGTTAGAAGTAAAAAAATAGTGTTTATGGTCCATGTAAAAATGAAATGATTTCATTATATTACCGTCTCTTCCAGACATGTCGGCGATTACTTCGGCAAACGCACTACCGTTAATTCCAAGCTCCGCGCTGTTAGGACCCAATGATTCTAACCGGAAAAAGGATGTCCCTTACATGCCTGAGTACAATTTGACTGTCATTCTGGAAGAGCGAAGCTAACGTAGGCTACTCTATGTGAAGTTCAGTTTGACGACACTGAGTAGCTAACCGGTATGTTAGTAGTGTTTTCTGTTTATATGGCTGCAGTGTGTCAGTGCCTTTTTGTAAACACCTGAAAACTAGAGAGACCAACGTTAGTATAACTGCAATGCCCCAAGGCACTCCAATGACTAACTACAGTAATAGCTAGCAAGCAATTTGTACAACGAAGGTTAGCTTGCTGGGTACATATCGGGTATATTTGCCAAAGGACACGAGTAACAACTCCTTGGCGACAAGTTAATTTATTCGCTAGCTACTTATCAAAATTTGATTCTTCACCCGTTATCAACACATGTCACGATACCTTTATTTTAAGGAAATATTTATGACAACTTGTGTGATTTCCATGGTCTTCAGCTATTTTCATTCTGACCTTTTTTAGTTCATATAACGCTAATAAATGAGATACTTAACAAGCTATTTTAGCTCCAAGACAGTCCTCTTATCTTGTTTTGATAACAATCATTTATTCACGACAGAATTCTGTAATTATTTGCTTAGCTCTGTGTCATACAAAATATAGCTTGCTAGCACGTAGCAGAACTAATTTACACTGTACAATATTGTCTGGCTGTCTGATCCAAGTTGATGGTGCCTTTCGAAATTGTGACTCTCTCAATCATACAGTTGTGTTAGGCTATATTTCGTTTGTACCAGGGTTGGTATTGGTTTTCCGTTCTACCGAACAGAACAGTGCTGAAACGGTACCGACCGCACCGACCATAGACATATACGTCTATGGCACCGACTCTTCATGAGCGAATTGCGCAGTGCGCATGTGCGGGACGTACATCCATTTGTTTTCCGCGTTCCACCATTCATATTCATATTTTGATATTCAAAGTTTAATTGTGCAATTCATTTTAAGAAATAAATGGCAACGACTATTGGCTTTTGCTATTATTTTTCTCTGCTGTACTTTGACCTGTGGACTTCAATTTCGTAACGTTAAATTGGACCAGCAAACCTGAATGTCTGCAAAGTAGTGTTAGAATGACTATAATGTGTAAATTATGGGGAAAACATCGGCAAGCCCGATGTTTTTCATATTTGGGCAATTCGCTATTAAAAAAGGTGTCGGCCGGAAAATATCTTTATGATTCTTAACCATGTCATGCTGTATGAGTTGTTGTATCTAAATTGATACGTAATTCGATTTCGACAGGTGCCCGCAGAAGTGTCCTTCGGCTCCACGGTGGCTAACGTAACGGTATTTTTCGATGAGATACAGGGGTGGTTTGATCTTATCACGGAGCTATGGCACAAGCTCTTACCTTGGTCGGCTCCCTGGCAAGGTTAAAGGGGAAATATTTGCCAGTAGAGGATACTGCACTCCCCACCAAAGCCCAAAAGATGAAATCACTAAAACGGGGGCTGCTCAACATCGCGCAGTGGCAGCCCTGCAGAACTTCACAGAGCTGGGACGGCAATGGGGGCAGAACTTAGCGCGGACCGCCTCGGCCACGGGTAACTACTGGTGGGTAAAGTACGAAGAGTTTGTGGGCCTAAACGAAGTGAAGGACGCCCAAATGAATGTAACAGAGGTAAGTCAATCGATCTTTATTTCCATACACTGCCATATACAGGTTGTGACACAGTAGTTCACAATAGATATTTTTTCCATATTTAACCAGTTTGGGAGAAAATGGAAATGATGAGCAGAACCCTTTAAAGGCAGTCAAGCTGACCTCATAGAAAATGGTGGAATGCCAAAAAGTATAGCTCAACTTACATGGTGTGGTGTTTTATATAAGCTGTTTACCCAAAAACCTGTTAAAATGTTTCCTGGGGACTGTTGGTGATTCTTCCTGTTCAACCACATAGGCACTGTTCTATTTCATGCACGGGCTCCATAGCCTGGTGTCGAATCTGGACCTTTACAGTCTCGCCTGAGGTTGGCAGCCCTGCAGGCTGTAGCATGGATATGAGGGTTTGGGCTGCAGCATGGATATGAGGGTTTGGGCTGCAGCATGGATATGAGGGTTTGAGCTGCAGCATGGATATGAGGGTTTGGGCTGCAGCATGGATATGAGGGTTTGGGCTGTAGCATGGATTGGAGGGTTTTGGCTCTGTAGCATGGATTGGTGGGTTTTGGGTCTGTAGCTTGGATTGGAGGGTTTTGGGTCTGTAGAATGGATTGGAGGGTTTTGGGTCTGTAGCATGGATTTGAGGGTTTTAGGTCTGTAGCATGGATTGGAGGGTTTTAGGTGTGTAGCATGGATTGGAGGGTTTTGGGTCTGTAGCATGGATTGGAGGGTTTTGGGTCTGTAGCATGGATTGGAGGGTTTTGGGTCTGTAGCATGGATTGGAGGGCTTTGGGTCTGTAGCATGGATTGGAGGGCTTTGGGTCTGTAGCATGGATTGGAGAGCTTTGGGTCTGTAGCATGGATTAGAGGGCTTTGGGTCTGTAGTGTGGATTGGAGGGCTATGGGTCTGTAGCATGGATTGGAGGGCTTTGGGCATGTAGCGTGGATTGCAGGGTTTTGGGTCTGTAGCATGGATTGGAGGGCTTTGAGTCTGTAGCATGGAGTGGAGGGTTTTGGGTCTGTAGCATGGATTGGAGGCCTTTGGGTCTGTAGCATGGATTGGAGAGCTTTGGGTCTGTAGCATGGAGTGGAGGGCTTTGGGTCTGTACCATGGATTGGAGGTCTTTGGATCTGTAGCGTGGATTGGAGGGCTTTGGGTCTGTAGCATGGATTAGAGGGCTTTGGGTCTGTAGCGTGGATTGGAGGGCTTTGGGTCTGTAGCATGGATTAGAGGGCTTTGGGTCTGTAGCATGGATTGGAGGGCTTTGGGTCTGTAGCATGGAGTGGAGGGTTTTGGGTCTGTAGCATGGATTGTGGTGGTATTCTTATCCGGGCACAATTGTGATATTAAGAGGTGACTCTTCTGAAGCGAAAGTTGGATTGCTATATATGTGCTGATTTAAAAGGAATGTAGCTTAACATCAGAGATAGTTCAGTTGGGTGTAAAAGGGCATAATTCCTATATTGAGCACTGGAAATGGATGTAAATACATTTAAATTTAAGCTAACGGTCTGCACTTTATCCTCATATTCATTGTGATATGTAATATCCTGCTTGCCGGAGTACAGAGCCAAAACAACAGAAATAGTGTCGGTGTCCAAATACTTACGCACCGCGCGTGCCTCCTCAGGCGGAGAAGGCCTTCATGGTGGCGAGAGGGATGGTGCGCGAGGCCCATGTGGGTGTGGAGGCCCTGCAGGGGAGGCTGAAGGAGGTGCGAGACCGGCTGGACAGGGTGTCCCGCGAGGAGGCTCACTACCTGGAGCTGGCTACCCTGGAGCACAAGCTGCTGCAGGTGAGCACCACGTCCGGAGAACCACCGAGGTCTTCGTGGTTACAGCATAGGTGACATCAGCGAGAGAAAGAATGAAGAGACCACAAGCAGTAACAGACCATTCGATACAATAGACCAGAAACCTAAATGAATGTAACTGAACGTGTTAATTGCAGAGTTGTATTTATTAATAAAGAACCAATCATTTTCAGTCTTGAAAAGTTGTGCCATCATCTTTACCTTCAAGCTTAGATGCCTGTTCAGACCAGCAAATGAATGGTCAGTTACTTCTTCTGTTACATTGAGATTGTGTATAGGTGGTGACTCAAGCCAGCTCACCTGCTAACCTGTGACATAATACTGAGTAAAACTTGGTAGAACCAATGAGCTTGCAGGACACCAGAATTCTGACAAACTGCAATCCCCCCCTCCAGACATTTCACAGGAGTCAAGGCCTAGTTTAAAGTCACATAAAAGAATGAATAGTTTCTGAGTCTCACCGCTGCCCCCTTGTGTGCGTGCAGGAGGAGCGGCGCCTGCGGACAGCCTATGAGAACGCGGAGGGGGCGGAGCGGGAGAGGTTCTCCCTGTTCTCGGCCGCGGTGCGGGAGAGCCACGAGAAGGAGAGAACCCGGGCGGAGCGCACTAAGAACTGGTCCGTCATCGGCTCCGTGCTGGGCGCCCTGATCGGCGTCATGGGCTCCACCTACGTGAACAGGGTCCGGCTCCTGGAGCTGAGGGGCCTGCTGCTGGAGGCCCAGAAGGGGCCTGTGAGCCTGCAGGAGGCCATACGGGTGCAAGCAGGCATGCACAAGGCCCAGCAGGAGGAGCTCAGGGGCCTTATCGACTCCCTGAGCGGGGTTCTGCGGGATAAGAGGACGGAGGAGGAGGACAGGACAGCTCCAGGCCCCGCCCTCGCCCCAAGCCCCACCCTCACCCCACAGAGCCCCTCCCCCAGTGCCTTTGAGTCCGCCCTAAAGGTGCTGCTGCTCTCCACCCAGAAGGCTCAAACTCTGATGGAGGGGCTCCAGCCACAGCTGAGACACCTGGAGGAGAGCGTGGGCAAAATGGAGTCCGAGCTCCAGGCCGTCAGGGCGTCGATAGAGACCCACTATGGTGCTGATAAGGTAGTTGTCAGTGCCCCGGACACACCGGTGTTGGTGTGCGAGACCGAGGACGTCATGCACGGGCTGGCCCAGACTGAGAAGAGGCTTGGGAACCAGATTAATAAAACCACCTTATACAACACAGTTCTGACATACACTGCTTTTGCTGTTACGCTACCTCTATTGTACATAATTTTCAGAGGCAGTTGATCAGTGTTGCTCCAGTAATCAATGTGCTAGCGCTATTAAAATAAATGAGCGAAAGTCAAATTAGAGCTGCTATTGCTTTTCTTCTTTGGTGTACAAGGGAAGCTGAACCATGCACTGACTAATAAAATGTTTCCAAAATAAAATATAAATAATGATATGGTGTCTGTGAAATTTATCAACCAACATATATGGCTCACCAAATTACTTGATTCATTTAGAATGTATTTGTTTTCACTATATTACAGTACCAATAGATCCATTGCATACCTGCGGTGACCATATTTATCATTCAGTGTGGCAGCCCTTCCAACATGTGGTAAACGTTCTGTGTAGACCCTCCAGCTATTGGGTTTCCTGTTCTGTCAAACTTCTTAACAGAAGTTCCGGTTTGTTACGGGAGTTTCTTGTGCTGTACTGCACTCGATAGTCACAATCTTTTACTTGTCTCTTAATTTTTAAAAGAGTAAATATTTAGGTTTTAATAGAGAAACGGACTGGTTGAAAAGTAATAAAATACAGAGCTGAGCATATAAAGCTGAGCATCTGTTGAGTTTACAGAAGCTGTGAAGGTGGGAACTTGCGCATCTTCATTTGCGTCCACGTCATGAAACCGTGAAGCTGTCAGTCAAGTGCGTCTGGCAAATGTTTTTTCAAAATGCACAAAGCACATCTGTAGTTTAGGAGAGACCACTCTTAAATTAAAATGACAAGTTTAGGCTTTTTAGCATCATTAGAAATGATATTTTAACATTAAGATGAAAGATAGAAGAAAGATGATGAGTAATAAGACTACTGCGTTACAAAAAGCTACAATAGCAATAGCTACAAAATGTATTTTTAGTTGAAACAAGTAAACTTCGTCGTTTTAAAATGTAGTCCACACAGTGATGTCATCTTTTGTAAAGATATTCTTGATTTTACAGAGGAATATTCGATATGCAACGAGAAGATGAATATGCATAAAGCCCTGACCAATCACAGTGGGAGTGCTGTCGTCATGTTACATATTCATAATATTTCGCGCGCTTTCGTATCACATGTAATTTTCGCGCGAATTTGTTCAGTTCTAGTGTGCTGTTGAACGGGATAGTAGTATCTGAAAATGGCGGTGAGTAAAAATCTATTTAGTTGCGGTTGTAGTCTAAGTTTTCGAATTGCACGGTCTAGCTACGTAGCAGTGTAAACGCTGTTTGTTAATAACGTTATAATTATTGTTTATATTGAAATCGGTTTTTGTATTAGTAGTAACGTAGTTAGCTAAACAAGAGAGGTGAAAGTTTGCTGATTGTTTAAATTAGTCTGATTTTATCACCGCATGTCTGGTAATCTTGACGGGGATCCATTAAAAAAATGATCTGAATCATAAAAACTAGCGAATTCACGACCGTTAACTGACACGTATTAATATGTATTGCTGGCAATATATGCAGTTTACCATACTAGGAATAATCTTTTCTGAGTAGCTAACTAGCTTTTCTAACTAGCTAGCTGAATGAATTTATAAATCGAGTTTAAGTTGGTGATTACATCGAACTACATTTGGGGGAATATGTGTAATATGTGTAGTCAAATAATGTAATGTCGTTACTTGGCCCATCTTGGCTAGCGTTAGCTATCTAGCTGCTTTGTTAGAGGAATAAGGTCTTGTCTGAGCACTGGGAAGTCGGCTAAGTGCTAAAACGGCAGAGTAAAGTTAACGTTCTATAAATTGTTAACAGCTCATTGCTATTAAACCCGTCATTTAGCTTCGTTTGTTTAAAACTTGTGAAGCGGGCGTAACAGAGATTGGTCAAACTGTGCTGCACCAACTTTGAAACGGTTCCATATTAATTCATCGGGGGAATTTGGCTATAGAGAGAGATTAGTCTCAATATTATTGACAAACACGTGTAGCTATCATGGTCCATAAATAAGAGACGCGCCACAACTGTGTTTTGCTATCCACAAACAAACATCTGTCAACTTGTGTCTCGTAAATTGTCATTTAAATGAATGTACGTTTGTTTTTACAAATGCATTCATATTTGTGAATACCTGTTTTTCCTTTTGCACTAATATCTCATGCTTTATATATGAAAACCAAGTATGTTTCCGATTTCTCCATGTATTTGTTTCTGTGGTATATTCACAAACTGTTTATTGGTTTGTGAAGTGTTGAATCTGCATATGCCTATTAAGGAACACGTGTATTCAGTGACGTCAATTTGAGTTCTTTTACAAAAAAATTATTTTAAAATTATCCTTTCATTGTTCCTGAGGAATCTGTGCACAGATGGTTATATTTATATACAAACCAGAGTACATTAATTTCAATAACCATTGACAAGATGAAAATTGAGACATTTGTGGATAGTGAAACACATTTGTGATGTGTGCATCATCCATAAATAAGGGACACGTTTGTCTATAATACTGAGACTAATCTCTCTCTGTATCTGAGTTTAACGCCACTGCCCTTTGGTGCCCAGGACTCGTCTGAATCGTATCACATGGCAACCAGCCCCCCGGCCTCCCGCCGTGGAGACCTGACCTCCAGCCCCGGCAGGGACCTCCCTCCCTTCGAGGATGAGTCCGAGGGGTTGCTAGGAGACGCGCACCTGGAGGAAGAGGAAGATGACGGGGAGGAATTGATTGGAGATGGGATGGAGAGGTGAGACGGTCTTTAACCAGTTATTTGTTTATGAAGTGAAGGAATGTCTGTATATAGGCTACACATTCTTATGAACCAAGGCCCAGGTGTCTCATCTATAAAACTCTGTGGAGGCTCTACTCTGAAACGTGTGTACAGTCAATGAATATTATGATTTATAAAACTGTAGGCTGACCTGCATGCAGTTTTCTCTAAATTAAAGTTGCACTTGAAATTTCTCATTGCACAAGCTGCATCCTGTCCCATTAACTCCCACAGTTAACCATAAATGGTTAATGGGACACCTGGTGTGAATATGATTTGCATATAAATCAGCTTGTCGTTCCGTTGGATTGTCTGGGAGAATGGAGAAGTCAAACCGCGAAACAAAGAAGACAGACTTCACGGAGTGTGAAATGGAGACGCTCGTTACGGAGGCCAGACGGGCTGTGCTGTCGGGGGAGATAGTTCTGGCATAACCAAGAAAAATAACTTGTGGAGTGGCAGTATGTCACAGCAGTCAAACTATTTCAGAAATTTAAAGATGTCGTTGGGCATTAAAGTGGGTTCAAAGAAGCACATTGCGTGCTCAGCAAAGTGCAAGTACCCGCTGTACCAGCCTCATTGTGGGGCAGTGCCCGCACCCCCAAATGTCATAATGTCTTTACTGCCACAGCCAGGAATGAATAATAAATGTCTGACTCCCTCCCGCTCCCCCCCCGCCCCCCCCCCCTCCCTGCCCCGCCCCGGTGCACAGGGACTACCGGGCCATCCCGGAGCTGGACAGGTACGAGGCGGAGGGCCTGGCCGAGGATGAGGACCTGTCTGAGCTCTCCCCCGGAGCCCGGGCGGCCGCAGAAGCAGCCCTGGACATGAGAGACCGCGCAGAGGGCCTGAGGGGCCGCATGAGGACGAGCCTACTGTACGGTGAGCGGGGGCGGGGGGCCTGAGGGGCCAGATGAGGAGGGGGCTAGTGTACGGTGAGCAGGGGCGGCCTGTGGGGCCGCATGAGGAGGGGCCTACTGTACGGTGAGCGGGGGCGGGGGGCCTGAGGGGCCAGATGAGGAGGGGCCTACTGTAGGCTGAGCAGGGGGGGCCTGAGGGGCCGCATGAGGAGGGGCCTACTGTACGGTGAGCAGGGGCGGCCTGAGGGGCCACATGAGGACAAGCCTACTGTATGGTGAGCGGGGGGGGGCTGAGGGGCCAGATGAGGAGGGGGCTAGTGTACGGTGAGGGGGGGGGGGGGGGGGGAGCTGAGGGGCCTACTGTACGGTGAGCAGGGGGGGCCTGAAGGGTCGCATGTGGAGGGGCCTACTGTACAGTGGGGGGGGGGGGGGGGGGGGGGGCATGCTGTACGGTGAGCTGGGGGGGGCCTGCTGTACGGTGGGGGGGGAGCATGCTGTACGGTGAGGCTGGGGGGGCCTGCTGTACGGTGAGGGGGCGGAACCTTCT
This sequence comes from Anguilla anguilla, assembly GCF_013347855.1. Classification (NCBI taxonomy): domain Eukaryota; kingdom Metazoa; phylum Chordata; class Actinopteri; order Anguilliformes; family Anguillidae; genus Anguilla; species Anguilla anguilla. The sequence goes on from NC_049213.1 coordinate 472,618, forward strand.
GGAACAACACCGGCTGCTCCGTTTATCAGTGGTTTTACCCATAGCCTGGTCTGTGCAGTGGCCCTTGGGGTTCTGGGTTTTTGCAGAGAGATTGGGTTTTTAGTGTGGCCAGAATAAGATGTGGCGCTGGCCTCCCCCCCTGCAGACAGCGAGGATGAGGACGAGGGCCGGCCGGCCCGTAAGCGGCGTCTGGCGGAGCGTGCGGCGGAGGGGGCGGCCGGGGACGGCGAGGACGAGGAGATGATCGAGAGCATCGAGAACCTGGAGGACATGAAGGGCCACACGGTGCGCGAGTGGGTGTCCATGGCCGCGCCCCGCCTGGAGATCTACCACCGCTTCAAGAACTTCCTGCGCACGCACGTGGACGAGCACGGCCACAACGTCTTCAAGGAGAAGATCAGCGACATGTGCAAAGGTGCGCCTGGGGAAGGGGGGCAGTTTAGGGTGACTACGCATCTGCCAGTTGAGCAGTAAATGTTGTCAGGGGAGTGACCTTGTGTTCACACAGCGAGAAACTCGGTTGATGGGTTGCTCAAGTAAACTAGGCTGAGGGAGAGGCAGGAGCTTCCTGTTCTATCCTCTTAGTGGTCTCGTGCAACTACATATTATTGAGAAATAACGGCATCAAAGCAAAGATGTATATTTGCCACATAACCACGTACCATTTCCTGTAATTTCTTTAGTTATGTCAGGACACTGCTAAATATTATTTGTTACTGCTGTCTTGCTGGCCATATATCTCTATCTCTGTCACTGGTTAGCAACCTAGCTAGTGACCTCTCTAGGCTATCTGTCTCACTAGCTGGCTAGCTATCTCTCCATATCGCTCTCTCGCTAGCTAGCAAGCAAGCAAGTGGAATCTGCCGTTCAAGCGTCATTATTTGGAGGCTTGTCCCTGTACTCTTTTTAAAAAAACGTATAACACCAGGTGTGATTGTTCCGTAATAAGTTGTTCCTCCATTTTTTCTCTCTGAGCGGAACAATAATTCACAAAATGGTGTCATATCGGTTGGAGAAATCGTGACCCCGAATCTGATTGGCCGTTGACGGGCGATGCCCGCGAAAAGATAAACTGTGGGAAGCATTTTTCGGGCAACTTTGGTTGCTCAGTTACCCAGTTGCTCGTGTTGCTGGGCGTCCCTCAGCTACATAGGAAATGAATGGACTCCCGGCGAATCATCAACCGAGTTACTATGGGGCGACACAGCTCAGGAGGTAAGAGCGGTTGTCTGGCAGTCGGAGGGTTGCCGATTCGATCCCCCGCAGAGTGTCGAAGTGTCCCTGAGCAAGACACCTAACCCCTAATTGCTCCCAACGAGCTGATTGGCGTGTGAGTGTGTGTGTGAATGGTTGAATGAGAGGCATCAATTGTAAAGTGTTTTGGATATATAAATACATAGATAGAAGGGCAGTCCATTTACTCGCTGTGTGAACGCACCATGAGGATGTTTATTTTCTGTATCCAGCAGTTCCAGTAGTCAGTACCCTTGTGCAATGTTCACCACAGAATACTGAACGCTGTGTACTGAACACACTAGTCTGGGTGTTCTGCATTTCCTCCAGAATATACTAATATAATGGAACTTTGAAAGGAGAGAGCACTCGGGACTCCCCAGGTTTGTGTCCATTAAGGCTGTCAGAACTGCCATGAAATTGAGTTCGAATATTAGCTTTTGTAATTAGAGTTTGAATATATTCGAATATCATTTGCCTATAATTCACAAAAATAAGCTGCTTATTGTCGGGCGCAATATGCACGTGACGCTCCCTCTAAACTGGCCTGCACGTTATTCTCCACGAGCGGGCAGTAGAATAGAGGACATCGGTGAACTTTAATACTAGATTACTACATCTGGGGCCTCATTTACAAAACGTATTTTAGATCAACTGTGGTGCGTGCATAGAAAATCACGTCAAAGTAGTGATTAAAATTTCAACATGACTCGATTTGACCGTGGAAACGGTCGTCGCTCTACGTCAGGTCTTCACTTGGCGTATGCACGCAAGTTCATTTTATAACTGAGCCCCCTGCAGTTTCTAATGCGCAAATGAATAAAGCACTTTCACGTGGATGTAATTTGCCACACATCGGCATTTATTAATCATCGGGAAATGATTGTTCATAGGAAATCCGTTTATTTCTTAACACAAGAACTATTCAAACGGCTACCTGTAGCCTAAAACAACATAAATTACTTACTCTGTTTAGTTTGTTTAACTTCTTTCATAGCATAGCCTGCCATGGGAACATTATTTAGCCTGAATTGTTAGCTGACCAGATCTGTTGAACGAAGTGAAAAAAGAGACTGGCTCGCGAGGCTAGCTGACCAGTAACGTTAGGTTTCAATAGAGCTGAAAGTATCACCGGAGGTTATTGGCAAGGAAAACCAGACGATCCACTTGCCCTGGGTCCAGGGCAGAACGTTTTTTGTTGACAGAGGAAGTAACGTTAGCATAGGAAATGAACTTTGCGTGCATGAACATGATTCGCCGCATGAAATTAAAGCCTGCATGTTAGCTTTGCGTGCATGAACATGATTCGCCGCATGAAATTAAAGTCAGCATGTTAATTACAATACGCGGGATCCAAAACGAATATTAGAATACTCAAATTTAGGTTCTAACTTAAAGAAAAGAAAGATTTTCGAATAGTTTTCGAACTTCGAATATTTTTTGACAGCCCTAGTGTCCATTTACAAGACGTCAGTGTAATTGCCCCGAGGGTGATTGCTTTGGTGTTTGTGGTGGGGAGAGCAGGGACAGAGTGTGTGCCGAGTCGGATCGTCCGATTCTCAAAGACGATAATCTAAATTCCAGATATCCCACAGATCTGAATTAGTTGCAGATATTTTTGAAAACGGCCACCCTGCAGCTTTCCGTGGGCAAGACTGTTTATCACCAACCTGTGGACGTCGTAGAGGGAAATGTTTGTCTAATGAGTAAAACCCTAATCCCAGTGACTTCTTTTATCTACACTGGTTTACTCTGCTTCCGTTGCATGGAATAAATTTCATATCATAGTATATTTATTGTGTTACATGGTAGTAAAATTATCTTTTTTATTGCATGTTTATATAAGCCCATTAGGGAAATTGGCTTGTGCCTTTGACTGTGCACATATACTAAAAAAACGCAGTAGATGAGCATTTTCAATGTGATAATATACATGCACGAGACCTCGAGCGCTAGCCTGTTCTCCAGTGATTTATTTGTGTGTTTTTCCCTGTTTTGCAGAGAACAAGGAGAGCTTGGTGGTGAACTACGAGGACCTGGCTGCTCGGGAGCATGTGCTGGCCTACTTCCTGCCCGAGGCGCCCACCGAGATGCTGAAGATCTTCGACGAGGCGGCCAAGGAGGTGGTGCTGGCCATGTACCCCAAATACGACCGCATCGCACACGAGATCCACGTGCGCATCTGCAACCTGCCCCTGGTGGAGGAGCTGCGTTCCCTCAGGTACCGCTACGGGACAGGGCGAGGTCGGGGGGGAGCGGGCAGGGGGTAGGGGGGCAGGTCGGTGAGCGGGCGGGGAGGGGGGGAGGAGGGCGGGCGAGCAGGCGGGGGGTGGGGGGGGCAGGTGGGCGAGTGGGGGGGGGGGGAGGAGGGCAGGGGGTAGGGCGGCAGGTCGGTGAGCAGGCGGGGAGGGGGGGAGGAGGGCGGGCGAGCAGGCGGGGGGTGGGGGGGGCAGGTGGGCGAGTGGGGGGGGGGGGGAGGAGGGCAGGGGGTAGGGCGGCAGGTCGGTGAGCAGGCGGGGAGGGGGGGAGGAGGGCGGGCGAGCAGCCGGGGGGTGGGGGGGCAGGTGGGCGAGTGGGCGGGGGGGGAGGAGGGCAGGTCGGCGAGTGGGCGGGGGGGGAGGAGGGCAGGTCGGTGAGTGGGCGGGGCGAGCTGGCGGAGCGAGCGCAAGGCTCCAGAGTGCGACCAAAAGTCTGTCAAGTGCGACTAAACATTTTCATTGGTCGCACCAGTGCGCCTGACATTTAGCAGGTCTGTCTCTGTGTGCGTGCGTGCGTGCGTGCGTGCGTGCGTGCGTGCGGCGTTGTTTTTTTCCCACTAACTCACGTGCATTCTGTGAAGACCCGCCCCTACTCTGTCTCTGATTGGCTCTGACCCTGATATTCTTCTTCGCTGAATGCGGGTGGGGAAAAAAATAAGGCGTGTGTGTATTAGTGATGTGCGGATCGCAGTTATATCCGCGGGCACCACGGTTAATCTGCGGATCGGGTGGGCCGTGTCATAAGAATTAACATTCGGAGTAATAGCGGATGGGTTGTGGGTGGGTGAAATAATACATAATTAATGAGGAAAATATTAATTACATTCTCTAAAATGTGAACATATTTTAAGCTCAATTTTTCGTCAGGCGCGAATTAGCAGACTAGACTCTCATTGCGCCAATTGCAGCGTCCAGCAGCAATGGCGGCAAACAAGATACGAGAGAAAATTAAAAAAGGAGAATTAAAAAAAAAAAAAAAAAAAGAAGGGCAGAAAAGTTCTGTGTGGGAGCGATTTAGTGAAATACTTAACCATGACGAGTCAAGTGCTGCGTGTGTCATATGCAACAGCTGCGAAATAATGAGAAATAGCGGTAATGTGTGATCGGGTATTAGGGCCACATTGACGGAAAAAAAATCGGAGATTTCGAGAATAATGTTGTAATATTACGAGAATAAAGACATAATATGAGAATCAAGTCGTAATTTTATGAGAAAAAAAAGTCATAATATTACGAGAATAAAGTCGTAATTTTAGGCTAGGCTACGTAGGGAAATATCAGAAGAGCAGTCTGCCGCCTGCGTTAAAATGAGGAACGTGGAGCATCTTGTGAAGTTATACTTTAGTAGGCTATAGGTTTCACAAATAACGAGAGAGCCTGCTTAATCTTTTAGCACATCAGCAGCACATTATCATAAGTAACAGGACTTTGAAAAGATTGTGCAAGAAACCTTTCTGTTCCGAAAGAAGAACCACACTGACTTGGAGGAAATTGCAGGCTCAGGCTGCCATTAGACTGTCCTCTCGCCCGTTTTGTTGGTTGCTGGTAATATATTTTCCTAAAAATTATGTTTTTTTCCTCTAAATTTAACGATTTTTTTCACGTAATATTATTAAATTGGAGAAAAGAATTTGTTCGGGTGGGTGGCGGGTGGATGATTTATGCGTACATGTGGATTCGGATGACGTCAGAGCCGATCCGCGCATCACTAGTGTGTGTGTGTGAAACCGCGCCCTGTACTCCTCCGGGAGCAGCGCACACTTTTATTTCAGTTATTTGAGTTTGATTTATTTATTTTTTTGTCTGTCAAGCACTTTAAACATCAGCACTTTTTAATTTTTATGTTTTGAACAATTGAGGTTATTGCGATTTCTTGATGGTGCTGTGATTTAAATAAAGAAAAAAACATTTATCTGCAATTTTATTCCTGTTTACACTCATTTACATAATGTGTTAAGAAATTACCAATGTGTATGGGAACTGACAAAAAAGGTAACGCTTAAAATGTATTATTGCGGTGCCAATAGGCGTGGTGAAAAATTTTGGGTGCACCTAAATTATGTGCTGGTGCACCTAAATGAAAAAGTTAGGCGCACCAGTGCAGCCAATGTAAAAAGTTAGTCTGGAGCCCTGGAGCGGTTGGGGTGGTCCAGTCAGTTTGCGCAGCGAGGTTTCAGAGGACCAGCACAGCTTGTCCAGTGCACAGATTAATGTGCACTATTTCGCTAGTGCAGAAATGGACAATTAATAGAAGACTCATTTAAAAAAATGAATTGCATTTAAATGTGGGCACAGTTCTCCTCAAAGGAAATGATTGTGGAAGAGGCCCCCTTTTATATTTTTAATTAGCATTTTGATCCAGTGAACAATGAGAATCAACCTTTTTGCTGGGAAGATTGGAGTCAAATTATGAGCCGAAAGGGATATAGACACATTTCTAAATGAGATCTGAATTTGCCTTGATAATGAGCTTCACTGGGACAAGCAGACTGGTGCTCTGGGGAGGCGGGCAGGTTGGGGCTCTGGAGGGTGGGGCAGGTTGGTGCTCTGGGGCAGGGCAGGCTGGAGCTATGGGGGGGTGGGGCAGGTTAGCACTCTGGGGGGGTGGGGCAGGTTGGTCCTCTAGTGGGTGGGGCAGGTTGGCACTCTGGTGGGTGGGGCAGGTTGGCACTCTGGGGGGGGTGGGGCAGGTTGGCGCTCTTGGGGCGTGGGGCAGGTTGGTGCTCTGGGGGGGGGGGGTGGGGCAGGTTAGCACTCTTGGGGGGTGGGGCAGGTTGGTGCTCTGGCAGGGGTGGGGCAGGTTGGTGGGGTGGGGCAGGTTGGCGCTCTGGGGGGGTGGGGCAGGTTGGCGCTTTGGGGGGGGTGGGGCAGGTTGGCGCTCTTGAGGGGTGGGGCAGGTTGGCGCTCTGCGGGGGGTGGGGCAGGTTGGTGCTCTTGGGGGGTGGGGCAGGTTGGCGCTCTTTGGCGGGGCAGGTTAAAGCGAGCGCCTCTTCTCGTGCCTCTCAGGCAGCTGCACCTGGACCAGCTGATCCGCACCAGCGGGGTGGTGACCAGCTGCACGGGCGTGCTCCCCCAGCTGGGCATGGTCAAGTACAACTGCAACAAGTGCAACTTCATCCTGGGGCCCTTCTTCCAGTCCCAGAACCAGGAGGTCAAGCCCGGCTCCTGCCCCGAGTGCCAGTCCCTGGGCCCCTTCGAGATCAACATGGAGCAGGTGAGTGTGTTCTGCGAAAGGTGTGTGTGTGGGACGGGGGGGCGTGTTTGGACCCGGGGAACGTGAAAGAGGCTGTGGGAGGAGGGCTTGAGGAACCGGAGAAAGATTTGGAGTAGAAGGGATGGTTTTTAAGCCCGTTGCACGTTTACCTAAACTTCCCTGATGCCTCCGTCGGCTGTTGTGGGACAGTTTAAGGTCACATTTACTCTAAGTGGAGTTTGTGCCCTGAACCCGCGCCCCACTGCTGGGTTGAGCTCAGTTTTGTTTCAGGTGAGCTAGCGGAGCGGTGCGCTGTAGTTCTCAGCCCAGTGTTTTTAGGCAGCCGGTCAGGCCCTGTCGTGTGAGCGTTATGATTCGCCGAGACCTTTAAAAACGTTCTCCTCTCCCCGGCGTCAGACCGTGTATCAGAACTACCAGCGAATCACCATCCAGGAGAGCCCGGGGAAGGTGGCGGCCGGACGGCTGCCGCGCTCGAAGGACGCCATCCTGCTGGCCGACCTGGTGGACGGCTGCAAGCCCGGCGACGAGATCGTGAGTTCGCTTCCCTGGCAACCAGCCGTGTGCGGCGGTCGTGTAGTGCCCCGCTGCCGAAAGCCTCAGAAAGACCCGTAGCACTCGCTAGGAGCGGCAGATATAATCCAACCCTGCGCCCCCACCTGAGTCTGGTCACCTGCTGTAGAATGGGGCATGACATCACGAGTTTGGGGTGGGGGTCCTGTCAGTGCAGGCTTGTATGAGAGAGTCCAGATACACAGCAAGTCAACAGCAAACGCATTCTTTAAATGCAATGCAAAAGCATTCTTTAAATGCAATACAAACGCATTCTTTAAATGCAAAGCAACAAAATGTATACATGTACGTATATGTGTATGAGACAAGTACAACATGCTTTTTATTTCGTGGTATTTATATGTGTATATGTTTTTTATGTATGTGTTTTACAGAAACGGCTGTTTTATTTTGTGTTGAATCCCCTCCATTTTCTGCTGTGCTCCATCAATTGGTGATGTCAGTGTGTCATAAATTTGATACAGCTATTATATTTAGGGGCTATGCAACCAAATGTTAGACTTGGTTGATTTGGTTTACTCAACACACAAACGGCAGTTTCTGTAAAATGGTAAAACATGTATTCATGTAAATACCATGAAGTAAAAGCTGATTGTCTATACTCTTGTCTCATAATCATCTTTTGATATAAACAGAGTCTTGGGTATATATGTAGGAAAAATTATGAAGATTTCACTGCGTTTGTTGAGGGCACTGTAATACATGCGAGCTGTCAGTGAAAGGCAGTATGCCCCTCCCACCTGTCAATCAGGAGCTGACGGGGATCTATAGCAACAACTATGATGGCTCGCTGAACATGGCCAACGGCTTCCCGGTGTTTGCCACGGTGATCATGGCCAATCACATCGCGCGGAAGGACGAGGGCGTGGCGGTGGCTGAGCTCACGGATGAGGACGTGAAGGCCATCGTGGCTCTGTCCAAGGACGAGCGAATTGGGGAGAGGGTGAGTCCGCTGTGCCTGCCTTTCCCTGGTACTTCCTCATGAATTCCCCCCTCCCCTGACTACTTAAGGGATGTGATTTTTTTCCCTCCATTAATAAGGAAATGTGGAAACCCCGCCCCCAGTCTCCCTGGCCCCCGATCTTGGGTATTTGATGATCACAAACAATGAGCCTTTTCTTTCTTTGACAGCTGCTAGCAGGAGCAAATGTTCCAGAATAAAGCAAAGTACTCGTTGCCCTGGAGACCTGCATAGTCTGACAATCTGGAAAAATTGGGAACAGTCACATCTCTTCACTAGTTTATAATTAATTTTTTTTCTGACGAGAACAGGCCATTCAGCCCAACAGTGCCCCCAATTTCCTAACTAATTGCACCTAGTGCTCTGATTACCTACAGACTACACAGTATCTAACGCTGTATAAAATGATGCCCTCATGCAGATCTTTGCCAGCATGGCCCCCTCAATCTACGGGCACGAGGACATCAAGAGGGGGCTGGCCCTCGCTCTGTTTGGAGGGGAGCCCAAGAACCCAGGTGGGCTTCGCTGTGCAGCAGCGCCTGCCGCGCTTTGTGAAAGACCGCTTTGCCTCCTCTTTACACGATGTTCAGTGAGACAAAGCTGTTGGGTGCTTTTGAGAAGTGTCTAGGCAGTTTCCTCATTTTAGTTCAGCTAGTTCATGATATTTCTGTATTTGGAGGGTAGGCGGTCCCTGGACTCTAAACTGGGGGCATGAAGACAAGGTTATACGCTGTGGTGTAATCGTTAGACCTTGCCCTTGTGGCTTAACCTTCTCCCACAAGTGGTGCTAAGCGTTCAGCAGTGCTGTGCTAGGGCTGTAGGCCCCAGTAATCATCCCACTGTGTAATCCTGGAGAAGCACCCATCCTGCCTGCGTTTGCTCTCTAAGCCTGACTTTGGAATCAGGTTGTGGGGTCAGTTCAGAGTCAGTCAGTTCAGGTCACCAACAGAAATGTGATTCTGTTTGGATTTTTCATTTAGTCAGTTGAATTGCAGGTTCCTTTTCCTGAATTGAAACAGAGTTGACTCCAAGCTTGTTCAGAAGCATTATGTCAGCAGTGTCCCTGTATTGTCCCATGTAGAGTTGTACTCTCTCGCTCCAAAGAGGCACTAGTTCAGATTAGCAGTGAAAAGTGGCCCATGAATGGACTGGAGACCGCACTGCTGGCGGCTGGAGCCTGGGTCCGGGCTCTGGCGGCGACGCAGACGCGCAGGAAGCGACTGAACGCTCGTCCATCTGCCGCAGGTGGGAAGCACAAGGTGCGCGGCGACATCAACGTGCTGCTCTGCGGGGACCCCGGCACGGCCAAGTCCCAGTTCCTCAAGTACGTGGAGAAGGTGGCCAGCCGGGCGGTGTTCACCACGGGCCAGGGGGCGTCGGCGGTGGGCCTGACGGCCTACGTCCAGCGCCACCCGGTCACCCGCGAGTGGACCCTGGAGGCCGGAGCCCTGGTGCTGGCCGACCGCGGCGTCTGCCTGATCGACGAGTTCGACAAGGTGAGCGTCCTGACACTGCCGCCGGGCTTTGAGCACCACGGTGGCCTGCCGGTGCTTGGCCTGCCTTCTGCATGAAATATATGGACTGTATATATATAGATGTATGTCAGATCATTAAGTTAAGCTACAAGTAAGTATATTTTCATTCATGTGGGTAGCATAAAATGATTTTGCAATAAAAGCTGGTTTACCTTTTTGGAACTCTGGCACCAGACTTTGGGCCTGATGGTACACTATATAACCAAAGGTATCTGGACACCCCTTGGTCTGGGTATTTTTCATGGTTTGGCCTAGGCCCCTTAGTTCCAGTGAAGGCAAATCTTAATGCTACAGCATACAATCGCATTCTGGAGCATTCTGTGCTTCACCAAGAGATTGGGGAAGGCCCTTTCCTGTTTTAGCATAACAGTGCCCCCAAGAACACTACAGGGTCAATATAGAAATGTTTTTGTCAAGAACAGCGTGGAATAACTTGACTGGCTTGCACATAGTCCTAACCTCAACTCCATCCAACACCTTTGGGATCAATTGGAAAGCCAACTGCGAGCCTGGCCTAATTGCCCAATCAGTGCCTGACCTCACTAATGCCCTTCTGGCTGAATATAAGCAAATCCCAGCAGCAATGCTCCGACATCTATTATAAAGCCTTAATTTTGGATGAGATGTTGAATGTCTGCTGTCCAAATATTTTTGGCCATGTAGTGTATATGGGTTGTATAGATATCAATATATGTCAGGCGTACATTACATTACAGGCATTTAGCAGCTTTTTTACATAGCATTTTTACATTGTATCCATTTATACAGCTGGACATATCCTGAAGCAATTTCGGTTAAGCTCAAGGGTACAACGGCGGTGCCCTACCCGGGAATCGAACCTGCGACCTCTCGGTTACAAGCCCAGTTCCTTACCCACTGTGCTACACGCCTATATGTCAGGCGTATATGCATAGCTGTACTCAGCATAGCTGTATATCATTAAGTTAAGCAAGAGTAAGTCTCAATGTATTCTCATTCATGTTTGTAGCATGAGTGAATTTATTTGTAAATGTATTTATTTATTCATTTAACTTGTATGAAAAGTGCTATACACTTTCATACAATAAAGTCTGATTGATTGTAAAGTCATTTTTGTATTTGTGATTTACATTGACTTACCATATATGCTATATAAAGGGAACATCGTTGTGTGGACAGTTATCTTCAGTCCTCACCTCCCCAGTTTTTCAGTAGCATTTGTCATGACAAAACGTTGCTAATTTAGAAATTCAAGTTTTTTGGAGAAATTTGAGTTGTTGGGACGTGATGGAGATTCTTTGGTGATTGAGGGGTTCTGTAGATGCTGTGGTGTGGGGATGGCAGGTTTAAGCAGCTACACCTGCCCTGGGTCAAGCTAATTAGACCTGGCCAATTGGATAATTGGTTAAGAATTAGATAATTGGCCAGGCTAATTGGACCCAGGAACAAGGAGTGGCTGCACCTGTGCGTAGTGAGGTAATCAGTGCGCACAGGTTAAATCTGCCATCCCCACCCACACAAGGGGAGCCTCTCTCATGACAGTTTTACATCTGCTCCTTGGCGGTAACATCTTGCCAACCTCGTAAATAAATGTGGACGGTTTGAACATCATCTCCCTGTGTCTCTGTGCTGGAGGGCCCCTTGGAAAGCCACTTCGGTGGCCTGTGGCAGGCTTGTTTGCCACAGATTCATTATGGCATACTGAGTGGTTGGGCCATTCTGGTTGAGGTGCATTATGGTGTACTGAGTGGTTGGGTGGTTCTTGTTGAGATGAGTCATGGCGTACCGAGTGGTTGGGTGGTTCTTGTTGAGATGAGTCATGGCGTACTGACCCGGTGTGCTTGGGTCTGCAGATGAACGACCAGGACAGGACCAGCATTCACGAGGCTATGGAGCAGCAGAGCATCTCCATATCCAAGGCTGGGATCGTCACCTCCCTGCAGGCCCGCTGCACTGTCATCGCCGCGGCCAATCCCATCGGTGCGCATTATGACATCACCTTCCGGTGACACACTGGCGGAATCCCGTGCATCACCCTTCGTATGACTAAGGATGTGACCCAACCCGTGATCCCCCTCCCTGCTCTGTCCTGCCTCAGGTGGCCGGTATGACCCCTCCCTCACCTTCTCGGAGAACGTGGACCTGACGGAGCCCATCGTTTCCCGTTTTGATGTTCTGTGTGTGGTTCGAGACACGGTGGACCCCGTCCAGGTATGCAAGTTTGTTCAGTCTTGCAGGCTTTCTGTCACACGCCGGGTTTTTTCCTAACACAGGGCGTGGTTTGAATGTTTTAAGTGCATTTCCGCACTTGGATGCTCAATTTACTGATTGGCTGAAGAGCCCACACTGCGTGAATTGCTATAAATTGGATGGAAACAACAAAAAACAGCACACACGGGAGTTTGAGACGACTGTTCTAACAGCATCGCGTCATCTGTTTAAAAGTAACATCTGCTCTCCCCTGCTTTTCTCTCTCCTTCCTCTCCAACTTGCTCCCTTCCCTCTCCTCCCTCCTTCACACCCATTTGCCTGTGGCAGGACGAGATGCTTGCCCGTTTCGTGGTGGGCAGCCACATCAAGCATCACCCCAGCAACAGGGAAGGGGGCGTGGCCAGCCTGGAGGACGTGGTGCTGCCGAACTCGTCGGACGTGCCCCCCATCCCGCAGGAGCTCCTGAGGAAGTACGTCATGTACGCCAAGGAGCGCGTGCGGCCCAAGCTCAACCAGATGGACCAGGACAAGGTGGCCCGGATCTACAGCGACCTGCGCAGGGAATCCATGGTGAGACTGCCCTAAGGCCCCAGTGCACGGCACACAGGGCCTTTCTGTGGCCAGACTGCCTTCAGTGCACAGCGCACAGGGCCTTTCTGTGCCCAGACTGCCTCCAGTGCACAGCACACAGGGCCTTTCTGTGGCCAGACTGCCTGCAGTGCACAGCACACAGGGCCTTTCTGTGCCCAGACTGCTGATCTCTAAGGTTAAGACTTAGAGGGCTCTTAGATGGTGTTCAGAGTGCTTGAAATTGATGCGCAGAAAGTTAAGTACTGGAAAACCTGGAACAACAGACCCCTTGCATGAAAAGGTCCTTAAAACTAAAATGATCTTGTTTCTAAAATTGACTTTTTACTTAGAATATCTACATAGTAAATGTGGGGGGTGAGGTTTGAAAATCGGTTCATAAAATAAAGGAAAATTGAAATCCAAGGTGTTAAAATGAGTAGGTAATTGGTTTACCACTTGAGGATCCAAATTGTCAGCATTCTCTATCAAGTGCTGGTATTGTTTACTCAAACTGGAGGTTATTCCGGTTGCACTGGTTGGAGTGTAAAATGTCCTCGCTCCTGTATTCATGTATTGGTGCATCTCTACCTTTCCCCTGATTGGCTGACGGTTAGGCGACGGGCAGCATTCCCATCACGGTCCGTCACATCGAGTCCATGATCCGCATGGCGGAGGCCCACGCACGCATGCACCTGCGCGACTACGTCCTGGAGGACGACGTCAACATGGCCATCCGCGTCATGCTGGAGAGCTTCATCGACACGCAGAAGTTCAGTGTGATGAGGAGTATGAGGAAGGTGAGGGTTCTGCCGCTCTGGGCCTACGCTGTGCGTGTGCGTGCGCTCGTGTGCGTGTGCGCGTGCGCGTGTGCGTGTGTCTAAAACTTGTGTCCCTCTGTCTTGCAGACCTTCGCTCGCTACCTGGCCTTCAGGAGGGACAACAATGAGCTCCTGCTCTTCATCCTGAAGCAGCTGGTGTCGGAGCAGGTGGCCTATCAGAGGAACCGCTACGGGGCCCAGCAGGACACCGTGGAGATCCCAGAGAAAGACCTGGCAGACAAGGTACGCAGGCGCTCGCTTACCGCAAACCCTCAGCTCGCCACCGCAGCGGGACCTTTACCTGTGCGAGTCTTTCATAACCGCTTTACCTGTGCGAGTCTTTCATAACCGCTTTACCTGTGCGAGTCTTTCATAACCGCTTTACCTGTGCGAGTCTTTCATAACCGCTTTACCTGTGCGAGTGCTTCATAACCGCTTTACCTGTGCGAGTCTTTCATAACCGCTTTACCTGTGCGAGTCTTTCATAACCGCTTTACCTGTGCGAGTCTTTCATAACCGCTTTACCTGTGCGAGTCTTTCATAACCGCTTTACCTGTGCGTGTCTTTCATAACCGCTTTACCTGTGCGAGTCTTTCATAACCGCTTTACCTGTGCGAGTCTTGCATAACCGCTTTACCTGTGCGAGTCTTTCATAACCGCTTTACCTGTGCGAGTCTTTCATAACCGCTTTACCTGTGCGAGTCTTTCATACCCGCTTTACCTGTGCGAGTCTTTCATAACCGCTTTACCTGTGCGAGTCTTTCATAACCGCTTTACCTGTGCGAGTCTTTCATAACCGCTTTACCTGTGCGAGTCTTTCATAACCGCTTTACCTGTGCGAGTGCTTCATAACCGCTTTACCTGTGCGAGTGCTTCATAACCGCTTTACCTGTGCGAGTGCTTCATAACCGCTTTACCTGTGCGAGTGCTTCATAACCGCTTTACCTCTGCGAGTCTTTCATAACCGCTTTACCTGTGTGAGTCTTTCATAACCGCTTTACCTGTGCGAGTGCTTCGGAAATCGGGTGTCATTTTTCTTGCGTGAATTTCGACCTGCAGTTGCACTTTAAGCTTAAAAATGTCCATTGAGTTTGATGCCATGGATTTAGCAAGTCTGTAAAAGTCCGTTGAGCTCGGTGTCACTGGGGTTTCTAATGTTTAACGCAGTGCCGTTTCCCTCCTCTTGTCTCAGGCCAGGCAGATCAACATCCACAACCTGTCTGCGTTCTATGACAGCGAGGTCTTCCGCTTCAACAGGTTCTCCCATGACACCAAGAAGAAACTCATCCTGCAGCAGTTCTGAATCAGCCCGCAGACTGGGCCGCTGCAGGCCTCTAGATGTATATATATTTGTATATTTGGGTCACCTTTGAAGATGATTGATAGTTTGGGGGAGGAGTGGGTGCCAGAAGTGTCTCAGGGCCCATTTTGGCTCTTTTTCCTGAGTTTGTTTCCTGACTGTTTTATGATGATTAGTGACTGCTCAGCGCACTGCCAGTTAATGACCATGAAAATTGGTTTTCTCACCTGTTTTATGTGTTTTGTGTGTCACCGGGGTTGTTCAGAAAAGCTCTGCCTTTGACACGTGCTGAGGGAAAATACAGAAGTTGTACTGGAATATGGAAGTTGTGTGTTGGTTCACTGAAGTGTTACATTAAACTATGAACTGTGCTGGAGGGCTCCGGAAGTCCATTAATGGTGTTTTCCCGCTTACTCCAGTATTAGCCATAAGTATGGTAAGACCTAGCTTGCTCTGGGACCAACTGCAGTCTCAAGTGTATTTCTGCCTTAAACATAATGGAACCATGCACTGTAAAAGCCCTTAGCGACAGTCTTGCGAAATAAATTGAGTAGTTGAAGTCAAAACTCAAAAAAGGTTAAACTAGCAAATATGTGTATGTATATGTATACAGTGAATATGTATATTGCATTTTCATTCCCACTGGTATGGTTCGAGGCAGTTGGTTTCCTCAAACCATTTGAAATGACTGAATGCTTGGCCCTTTTAATGCGATCTGAGAAACACAAACAAGTTGTGTTTGGTAAGTACAAATACAGATGTGTGACAAAGGAGAAACCTGGTTGAGTGGAGAAAACTAATGCAGATGCTCCCATACAGGTGTCCTGCATGATAAAATTAAGCAATTAACTGAGGAAGCCCAGTTGACCTCTATTTTGTATCAAGATGATGAAAAAATCTAAGGGACTTCAAAAGAGGGTTCATTTTTGGGGCACAGATGGCTGGAACTTCAGTCACAAAACCTGCTCAACTGGCTAGTGTTTCAATAGGAACAGTGACTAAAGCGACATTGTATTTAGATCTATTGGAAAGACATCAGTAAATAGGGTTGGGAATTGTGGTCAAAAGGGAACATTTGACAACCGTGATGCTTGGATGAGCAACTCTTCCTCAGGTGAGTGCGAATGTCAATGCAGGACGTGATCAGACTCAGAAAAAGAACTAGTCAGTTGACAACTTCATAGAGGCATATTCTAGGACTGCAGGGCATAAACCCCTCATTTCAAAGCCTGAATGCTTGACTCCTACAGTGAGTGGGGTCCAGTAGCTCTGTTAATGCTGTGGTGGGCATTTTCCTGATCACCTTCATCCTATGATGAAACCTTTCTATCCTGATGGGAGTGGTCTCTTACAGGAAGACAGTACCCCCATCCACAGGGCACGAGGGATCAGTGAACGGTTTGATGAGTATGAAAAAGATGTGCCTTCACAGTCACCAGATGTCAACCTATGGAAGGTTTTCGATGGACTTGCTAGAAAGCGCTCCCAACCACTATCCTCAATACCAAATGAGGGAATATCTTTTCAAAGAAAGTTGTGCTATCTCTCCAGTAGAGTCCCAGGAACTTGTAGAATCTATGCCAATGCACATTTAAGCCGTTTTGCTGGCTTGTGGTGGCCCAACACCTAAATTACTAAGACACTATGTTGGTTCTTTAATTTGTCAGCCGTCTGCATGTGACACATCGATTCGAGCGATTATTTTCATAGGTAAATCGCCCCTGTGCCACCTGCACAATTTATCAGCACGGATGTACGCCAGTTCACAGTTATGAATAAAATACCATGCCAGGCCTTCTGGTGTTGCATTGGGACTAATCTACCCTTGCACATCTACCAGTTAGACAGGCGGCTGCTGAAATCGATTAAAATACGTTGAGTCACTATTGAATGTTGATGATCGCGTCATTTCTGCGCCCACCTGACTTTGCCGGGGAAGGTGGGGGAATTATGTGGGGTCGACAGTGTTTAGGACCCGGCATCACGTGTGGAGCGGTTGCAGCATGGAGACTGCAGGCACTGCGCAAGCATTGAATTAAATTCGCTTTATTTTCTCCACAATCCCACTGAAATAAACGGGCAGAGCGTAAGAACTACTGCAGGGACGTACCGATTATAACGGCGCTCAACGTATTTCCTCTGCATGATAAAATGAGATGTTTTCCTGCGTAACAGAAACGTGTAGTTAGTGACAACGCATCTATTTCTATCAATAGTTGAACATTTAAAGTTTCCTGCACATTTTCTTTATTTGATCTTTCGCTATTGCTCGACAGAGCTACAAGGTGTGGGATGCGATTGGGGACAAGTGGTGTTGGCACAGTCGAATTGTGACATTGCGCGGTGGCTGCGCTGACTGGTCAGTAAAAATCTGCACATTGCGGCTTGATCCAGACTCTGGTGGCTACCAGATTTAAACGCAGCCTCGCTTTACGTTATCCCGCAACTGCAGACTAGACTAGATCAATATACAACGTGCATGTTATGGTTTGTGATGCGCAGGAAAGCTAACCACTCCACTAGTCAGTAATAGTATATAACTATCGGACAACACATTTCATTGATCTGCTGACCCCATTCACGAAGCAGTCATGCCGTTATCACGCCTTCCTTGCAACATCATAATAGGTAAGTTATTTTTCCCCAGCCTTTTAGAAATATGTGTAGGCTACCTCGTTCACTCTCCGCGAAAACAACGTTAAAGTAGCCAGCGATGGATTATGTATTCTTGGTGTTTGTACTGGCCAGCGGTTTACTACAGTGCATTGCTAATTTCATTGTTCGTAAATTGGCTGTCCAGATAAAATACTAAATATTATGTATTGGACATGAACAAACATGACATGAACAGCCATAACTAATTATGTTCTTGCGCGCAGAACTAGTTATGGTTGTTCATCCTGTCTATGCCAATAGGAGTGTTTTGTTATGATCCTTAATACGTCAAAAAGGTTAGTGGTGTATTTCCTTTGGCGTGTTGAGCTCATATCGGAACAATTCTGTGCACTTATTTCTGTGCCTAAATTAGTCCAATCGACATATAGCTAGGTTGCAATGGTTGGATGCGTTTGGCGGGTGTTAATTTATTAAATTGCCGCATCTCGTATAAACCTGGGCTTATCTCGTAGATTGTACACTTGGTGCATATCGTTAATTGCATATTTTCCCTTATGATTAATGTCTACCTGCAGAGTCGCATGATAGGCTATATAAGATCCAGAAGGAAAAAAACGGATATAGCGTAACGCTCCAAAAGGACTACAGTGATTAAAAAAAAAAAAAAAAAAAAAAAAAACTAAACCAATCCAAAGGATGATAGTCGTTACACAAATGAACAATACGGTATTCTTTTTTTATTGATTTCATCAAATAGAACCTTAATTTATTCTCGATTTCTTTTTCTTTTTTTTAGCAATTGAGTTTTTTTTAGTCCTTTACAAGTTACGTACACTCGAATGGGGTGAATAACAATAGCTACGTCGGTCGAATTACTGAGAGAAGAGGCTCAAAAGAATTTTAAAAAGTACTGACAATGTATTGACTGTGCCAAAGGGAATTGTGTACTTGCTCACTGCACTCGCAATTGACTAATTGACAAATGAAGCACATTTAATTTAAAGGATGCGAGACGAGCACTGTATATAGTTTCCTAATTGGCTGTTTGTGCACTTTTTGCTGGTGTAGCGGTTGTGTTGGCATTTATATCTGCTGAATGTAGTGAAATCTGTGTAAGAGGCTCAGCATGAGACGGCATATGCCTACACTGAAGCTAAGAGCAAGCCACGAGGGCAGGAGGTCAATGGCGTATCGTCGGCACCATTAGGCTACACCGTGACTAGAGGAGCCCCCTGGATTTGAGAAAAAACCATGAGTTTGCGTCTTAATTACCCTGCCCATAGAAAAAAAAAAAACGCCCTGATTAATCTATACATGGAATTAAGACGCACTCCATTTCACAGACTCGACAATTAAACGCAGTTGGAAGAACGTATGAATAGGTAAGGTAAGGGTATTAGGTTAGGGCGGCTGAATCGTTGGCCATCTTCCATCAATCTACCAATGCACACTGAAGATTCAGACTGCATCGTGGGTACCTTTCCATCCCCACCCTCCATCATTCCCACCATTTATACTAACTAATGGTATTTGTATGGTTTTATGTTGCATTTTAATGGTTTTATGTTTCTTTTCTGGTTGTTATTTATTCAGAATTATCATTTTGGTGCTTGGTTATTTAGAAACTTCCAGTAGAGCTTTGATGATGTTGTATCTTTACTCCCTGATATGGAAATGCTGTCAGCCAGGTGTGTCACTGTTGCTCATATTAATCAGGCTCTTAATCCACTCTGGATAATAGCGGCTGCTAAATTAAAGTAATGTAGATTCCAGTCTTTCAGGGTGAATGTTTTTTTTAATGGATATTTCTGGGGCAGAAATAATTGTCTGCTCTGTGAGCTTCACTAAAACCAGGTGATTTGCAATGCGCTAATGCATTCCTTTTGATTAGACCAGCAGTTTATTAACTATGCTTGACTAGCCGGTCAAGAAATGTTTAGTGGGGATGATCATTGTAGCATTGTGGGACGAGCTGGAAATGTGAAGGACCTACGTTGAATGTTGAAAGAAACTATGAACCGAAACACCACTAGCTTAGGAGACAGACTCCCTTTACCAGAGTCCATCCTGTTGGGCCCATGAGTTTTCTGTGTTTAAGCGAATCGGCTGATGCCCCTTGCATGTCCATTCTTATAAAGCATGTTGGTGGACTAAACCTGGCTACTGCACTCATTAAGAGAGGCGTATGAGTCTTCAGAGACTGCTCACGGTCCAGTGGGTTTAGGGAACAAGCCGGTGTGTTATCTTAATTTAAACTCTTTCCTTCGTTTCAGGGCCTTTGGCATTGTTTAAATCTGTCTGCCAGATATGTTTAGTCATGCATGCCGAGGATAAATGCTGCACCTTTTCTTTCTGCAGTCCCTGCCTCCACCATATAAAACGATTAGCTAGGCACAGATCTTTTTGTTTCTTCTGGGGATGTTCCAGCATGTCATTGCTAGACAAACATAAGCCTGATATCGTTTGTCTCCACACTCCGTGCTGGGGCATGTCTTGAATGAATAAGACGCTGTAACCAATGGCCATTCCGATGGGCCTGAGGTCTTAGGCCTGTTTCTGCCGCCCCTTTACAGCGTATATACTGTACAGTTATGTGCAGCTCAGGCCTGTCACACTGCATAAGCCAGGCAAACATTAAGTTATTGGTACCAACATCTGCTTGCTTCAGCACATTTGCATTTGTGTTTGGTCCAAAAAGTGGTATTGCGTCTGGCTGTATTGATGCCAAGCGCTTAAAAAAATACATCAAATGGATCCCTTTTGATGATTTGATTCCTGTTGGGAGTCATTTGCTTATGTGCGAAGATGATGTTCATTCGGGATAGATATTACTATGATTTTGGCTGCAGACTAATAGGACAAA
Source organism: Anguilla anguilla (assembly GCF_013347855.1). Taxonomy (NCBI): domain Eukaryota; kingdom Metazoa; phylum Chordata; class Actinopteri; order Anguilliformes; family Anguillidae; genus Anguilla; species Anguilla anguilla. The sequence continues at coordinate 492,746 of NC_049213.1, forward strand.
CTTCGTGTTATGGCAGTATTTTGCCACGGAAAGGTCAGGAGATGCTGGGTAATTCAGTTATGGCAGAGCGCCTATGAATCTGTCAGGGGAATGTGTGCTCGCCTGTCAGCTCTTTATTGTCTGCTGGTGAAGATTGAAGATCTCAGGAGGACTTGTGCTGATTGGTTGAAAATGTCTGTGCCAGTGTTCTGGAAGCAGAGTACCTGCAAGAGGCACCTGCCGCTAAAGGATTAGCTACATCCTGTTTTAATCTTGTTTGGTCATGAAAGAATGTGGTTGTTTTTTTCTCTCTTTTTGTAACCTCCCTCATAGTAGATGGTTTGATATTCGAATGCTTTTGTAATAAAAAAATAAATAACATTTGAGTGCAAAAATTATTAGAAAAAAGCAGTGTGTCTTTACTGGAGTTGTCTTCCTCCCATCCTGGGTTGTGTTAAACCCGAAATAAATCTCACTTTAGTGCCTCCTCTGTTGAAAATGGAAGTTGCTGGGTCGGATTGTTGCTATGCTGTTTGACGGACACGGAACTTATGTGTGTGTTTTTTTTGAGGGAATATTCAAACGTCATTTTTGGCCAGTGTTGACAGCCCTACCTCACGGTGCTGAGCTTCTGAACATGTTTCAGAATGGGGTGCCCAATGGGGCTATGAGTGCAGACTCTTGTGTGGCACCACGGTGTGACAGTGCTGGCAGTCCCTGTGGACCTGGCGGGGCATCTGTAATTCACATTAAGAGGGGAAAAACGCTGTTCACACACTACACCGGCTGAGACACAGCGGTCTAGCAAAAACGGTTTACTAATCGGCTACACATAGTGCTCAGGTGAATAAGCGTAAACGGATCTAAAAGGCGACCGTTTCCACATCCATTAGCGTCATAACAGACATTAAAGGTCTTATATATTCTGAATGAAATTGATATGAGGTGAATGCATTCATGTTTTAACAGGCAATTAGCAAAAGAGCAATCTTAAAAAGTCCCAAGTTTATTACGAGCAATTTATAGGTAAATTAATGTGAAAAGCAGACCAAAGTGCTTCAGAGCAGTAAGAGCATCAGTACACATTAGTTTAAGTAACTGGTAGAACATTATTTACCCAAATGATCAAAGAAAATGACTCAAATTGACAAATTAATTTCGTCCAGAGAGACCGTTTGAAATTCAAATGTCTATTGGATTCTCTTTGGGGTAATTTCATGTCTCTGTCTCTCTCTTACAGTGTGGGCAAATTCATTTCATGCCAAAGGAATGAAAATATGTTTTGCCAAATACAAATGACAGGACACTGACAATTTCTAGTCCAGGCTACTTACAGGGCTCATACACTGAATTATCTCAGTGCATAAAGCATAGGTTGTGATTAAAGGGTGGCTTGCGACTGCTAGTTTGTGGGTAAACAGTGAGCCCTAGGTACCCTTTAGTGGTAAGAAAATGGTGACCATTGTTCAGCTCAATGGTCTGTTCTCATCATTATATTATATTATAAATTGCTTAGTTTAGTAATGTTCTGAAGTTCGTGGATGCATTAATGAGGCATTGTGTAAAATGGAGACAAATAACACAGTTGCAGCAGGGGGCACTTCCGTGTGCATTGTCTAGCATGCCAGATTTGGGGGTAGATGAAAACCAGCTTGTACCAGTTTATCTCTGGGGTTGTTTCCTGTTGAAATAACTAATAAATGCAGGTCCTTAAAAAGATCCCAAAGTTATCTGTCAGTCTAGACAATGTGCCAAAGATCAGTAAGAATCCATCTTATGACATGACTGAGTGGTATAAACGCAGACTGCAAAACACAGGAAAATTGCTTCTCTTTTGTTGCCATATTTTTGTGAGCCCGATGAGTGTATTATAAAAAATTAAAAAGTGGAAAAGGAGAGCCTTTTAAATCTTTCCCTCTTATTCTTTCCCTGGGCTGAAGACATTGCTCAGGACTGCACACAGATGCACACACACCTCTGCTTCGGTCTCAGTAACAGTTGTCATAATATTGAGAGTAACGAGCACTGCAGGACCAGGAAGTGGGAAGGGGCGCCATATAAATCAGAGAAGCCCAAGCTAATGCGCGCTGCGCAGTGTTCTGCAGCTACTGCAGTCCTCCACAATCCCAGGGTCCTGGGATACCATGCGAGTGGGAAAGGTGCTTCATCTGTCCTGCTGGTGAGCCCCTCCTTCAAATGCACCCAGCCTTTGCCAAAGGATATGTATCCTCAGACCACAAAGAAAGTGCCAATCAAAGGTGAAAAATGTCAAAATATCACCTCAGTTTTTAGAGAAATTAATAACTGGATCAGTGTTCTGTTTGGTGTTGGGAATGTTTTAGGGTGTGTGTGCATGTATGTGTGTGTGTGTGGGGGGGGGGGGTGATTTCCAGGGGGCCAAGGGAGAGGTGGGAAAAACGAATGGCATCGGTTTAAATAAACAGCAACAGCAAAATTAAGACAAAGTCAGCACGTTGCAAAATAATACATTATGTTAAACTAAGAATGAAACTTTATCTCAGGGAGAAAGATGAACTAAATACATACCAGCCAAGTGAAATATTGTTTAATCTAGTTTGCTGCACTGTCTGGGCTACTCAGTGAAATGAATGAATGAAATATCGTGCACTGAAATGCTACCACTAGAGCCTTCTGTATTTTGGAAGGGTGTCCCCTGCACCCGTCCCATAGCTACAGGAATCATGACTTCTCTCAGGGGGGATTCATTGGCGTTCATGTTTCATCAGCCCGTGGACACTGCTTGGTCAGAGAGGAGCACGTAAATTATGGGATTGCTGTGACTAGGGTTACATTGAAATGTGGTTTATTGGTTCCTGAGGAGCAGCTGACAGTGACCCCCCCTAAGGACCAGCCCACTCTGACTCTCCATCATTTCGCTTATTGATTTCTTATGTTATTTATTTTAACTCTTTTCATTGTAAGTCACTGCTGTGCAAGGTTTCCTTTGATGTAGGCTATTTAATCACACTGTAGCAAATACAGTGGACATACAATCGCTTGCGTAGTATGTTACATGTCCATGTTAGCTAATCCAATGCTAGTTTACCAGCTGCTACCCACTATCTCAACACTGAGCAGCAAATATCCCTGTCTTCCATGCAAAATTTCCCAAAAATCACCATAGTCAGGAAATTAATAGGTGTACAGTCCTTCCCTTTCCACTGCTAGAAGGAAGTATTTTAAAAGGCCTTTGTTTGAAGTGAAACACACGCCACAAACACGGCAGTAAGCATGCAAACTGTGCGCAGTACAGCGGCCTGCATTACAAATGCAATCCCCTGAACCAAGCTTTGAAGCCAAGCTTCCCAGTGCCGTTGTCAACCCTCGGGCAGAGCCACGCTTGGGGAGGAAAATGTTTCTTAACTAGCTTGAAAGCTCCCCATGCGATGAATGCACCTCAAGGCACCATGACTCTGCATTAAAGCTGCAGCCTAGTGTGGAATGAGAGGGGGATCCGTTTCCCCGCGCGTTGCTCAGTTTTTTTTTTTTGTTTTTTTTTTTAAACAGCGCGCAGATGGAAAGTATCCAGAAGTATCACAGGGGGGGAAATTGCAGAGGGTTGCGTTGGCACGGAGCCTGGGGCTATTTCTCCCACTCTCGTTTGAGTCAGGCTTCATTTAGCCACAGATACAAGACGGCCGGCACTTCGGTAAATACATTTCTAGCCATCGACCTCAGAAAGCATAAGAACAGCTTTTTAATAGGTGTACAGTCCTTCCCTTTCCACTGCTAGAAGGAAGTATTTTAAAAGGCCTTTGTTTGAAGTGAAACACACGCCACAAACACGGCAGTAAGCATGCAAACTGTGCGCAGTACAGCGGCCTGCATTACAAATGCAATCCCCTGAACCAAGCTTTGAAGCCAAGCTTCCCAGTGCCGTTGTCAACCCTCGGGCAGAGCCACGCTTGGGGAGGAAAATGTTTCTTAACTAGCTTGAAAGCTCCCCATGCGATGAATGCACCTCAAGGCACCATGACTCTGCATTAAAGCTGCAGCCTAGTGTGGAATGAGAGGGGGATCCGTTTCCCCGCGCGACGGGCGCGTACATCCAAGGAGAGGGACAGAGGACGTCTGTGACATTGTGTGTGTCTAGTCTCAGCCAATCAGATTCTCAGTGGAAGGATAGCTCTGATTGGGCAGTTAGGGTTAGGGCTAGGAACACATGCACAAACCAGGCAAGCTGGGGAGGTGGGAGAACAGCCCTTTTGATGCACAGCAGCTGGTCGTCACTCAGGGGGTGTGGCTGTCTGCCCCAGGTTTGTCTGGGACCTGGAGTTCTCCCTTTCCCTTCAGAATGGAGCAAACAATGGAGCTGGAGGGAACACTGGAGAGAAATTAATGCACTCGAGTACTAGTGGGTTCAACTACTTGACATGTGGACCAATATTGTTCTGGTTGCAGGGAGAAATGTAACACATTTGTGTTCCTGTTCTTGGAGGCGTCTGACCTGTTTTAACAAAGACAAACGAAAGGAAACAAGAAGACAGACTTACACGCCAAACAGGCTGGATATTATCCCGGGAGTGAGATAATTGAGCGAAGATTTGATCGCACGGCTTGCATTTGAAATGGCCCACTGTGCTCTGCCTGTTCCCCACGCACGCTGTTTATCACACCGATTAACGGGAACGGGCTGTGGGAGGCTCTTTGGGCAGGCTCTGGGGAGGGGGCGGTGGCAGGCTCTGGGGAGGGGGCGGTGGGAGGCTCTGGGGAGGGGGCGGTGGGAGGCTCTGGGGAGGGGGCGGTGGGAGGCTCTGGGGAGGGGGCTGTGGGAGGCTCTGGGGAGGGGGCGGTGGGAGGCTCTGGGGAGGGGGCTGTGGGAGGCTCTGGGGAGGGGGCGGTGGGAGGCTCTTTGGGCAGGCTCTGGGGAGGGGGCAGTGGGAGGCTCTGGGGAGGGGGCTGTGGGAGGCTCTTTGGGCAGGCTCTGGGGAGGGGGCTGTGGGAGGCTCTGGGGAGGGGGCAGTGGGAGGCTCTGGGGAGGGGACTGTGGCAGGCTCTGGGGAGGGGGCGGTTGGAGGCTCTGGGGAGGGGGCGGTGGGAGGCTCTGGGGAGGGGGCGGTTGGAGGCTCTGGGGAGTGGGCGGTGGGAGGCTCTGGGGAGGGGGCGGTGGGAGGCTCTGGGGAGGGGGCGGTTGGAGGCTCTGGGGAGTGGGCGGTGGGAGGCTCTGGGGAGGGGGCTGTGGCAGGCTCTGGGGAGGGGGCTGTGGCAGGCTCTGGGGAGGGGGCGGTGGGAGGCTCTGGGGAGGGGGCGGTGGGAGGCTCTGGGGAGGGGGCTGTGGCAGGCTCTGGGGAGGGGGCGGTGGGAGGCTCTTCAGGCAGGCTCTGGGGAAGGGAACCGTTCGGCCTTCGGGTGGTGCTGGGCTTAGCGGGACCGGCGGGAAAGACGGAACACAGTAAGGAGCGGAGCATTTGCAGGCCGCGCACGCTGTTATTACGCTCAGCGCACAGCGGGGGCCTGTCTGCACTCAGAGTCTCAGCCCTGGGGAACCCGAGGCACGGCTTGCTGGCGGGGGGCTGTTCACCCGTGGCATGTACCCGCAGCATGGACCCTTGGCATGGCCCCCGGGGGCCTGTGAGGGCAGGATTGAGGGGAAGGTGATTGGCCCTTGCCAAAGCGGTGTGCAAACACGCTCCGAGCTGCGGGGGGCTTGATGCTGCCTGGGACGGTTTGGCCACGTGTCACATTTGGAAGAGGCGAGCTCTTTCTGCCCGCTGGGGGCGGGACTTGTTGTCAGGGTTCGGCGTGTGCCTCAGACACTTCAGCCTCTGTTTAGAGCTGCAGCTTCCCCGCCTGCCCGTGGAAAGCCTCCGGGTGCTCAGATTTTACTCAGCACTCAATCCACCAGTTAAAGCAGTCGATTCTGCACCTCACCTCGTTTCTTCACTCTGAATCGGTTGCTTATTAAGGCTATTTGTTTTTTATTTAACCTTAATTTATGCAGGGTAAGTTGACTGAGCACACCAGCCCATTTACTCCAATACCCTGTTAATCCACCCCCCCCCCTCCACCTCAGCCAGCTCTCTACTTGTAGTGAGTGCAGAGCTATAGCCCAAACTATTACGCATGCTCCAGGTACCTGCTTTACTATGGACTACAACGGGGCGGGTACTTACAGTCCATAGGCAGGTGTCAGAGAACACCTGTCCCAGGTTGCCACACCTACTGAATACAAACACAGGGGCTGGGCTTACTAATTGGCTGGAAAGCGGATGATCTTACTCGCTAGAAAGCTATCCACTAAAGAAAGAAAATCTTGGCTTCTATGTTCAGTTATTTTACTGCTGAAGTGCTAAAAAGAAAATGCCGATTGCATGGGTTTAACATAACTACTATTTGAATAACTGTGATTTATACAGTTGACCAGTAGCAAGCTATTTCAGACATGGCCATGACTTATATTTGCAATATTTTTATATTTACTTTTATTTAAAATATTTGGCAATAACAGACATTTCTATAGAAAACTGGTGGTGAGAGAGTGGGGGACAGGAGACTAAGTTGAAAGCCTGGCAAGGAGAAATGAATGCTTGATATTCTCTCATACGAGAGCAGATACGGATAATCTACAAATTCCAATAAATTTTCGGACAAAAATATCACGCTTGTCTCTTTTCATTCATTGCTGGTTTCCATTGCTTTTCTAAGCAACACACCAACTGCAAAACGACCTGCTTGACTTGCCATTTTAGTGGAATACAGACTGAAGTAGCCTGTGAGGGCCTGAGAAATCAATTTGCAGTATTATGTTACCAGTTCTACTGCCAGTTAAAAATGAAATGTTTTCAATGTAGGGTTTTAGTTACTTCACGTGTAGTTACACTGTCTACAAGGTTGGGGTCAGTTAATTGAGCTTCTTACTTGGCCTGTAGCAGGAATAATATCTGTGAGCCATGCTGTTCTTTACATTGCGCCGGTATATCAGATAGACTGATCAGGCTCTCTCTACATGGACAGCAGATGCTGACTAATCAGAATCCTCCTAGGCTGGGTAGACAAAAGCAAGTATAGATATAGCACTCTCACTCAGTGGTCTCCCATTCCTCAATTAAGAGAGTATGTGAAAGAAGCTGAAGTATTTAAATGGAAACTTAATGTCTAATAATACAGCATGTGAGCCGGCTACATAAGTATTTGTTAACAGCAGATTAATAAATACATTTCTCTAAAGTTACTGGAAATGAGCATTTAAGTGCTGCTTTTTAAAAACGTTATTCCCAGGGGAGAACGCCCCTGGACCCCCTAAGCACTGATGTGTCAAATCACCCCTAAGTCTCCTTTTACTAAGTTTGAAGAGATTAACCATCTGAAGTCTTTCCTTGTAGCTTTTAGCTTTCATACCAGGAATCAGTTTGGTTAATTCTTTGAACCTTCCAGAGCCTGTATGTTTCTTTTGTATGGTCCCCAGAACTGCATACAATACTCCACGTGTGGACTAACAAATGTATTGTATAAGATAAGTATAACTTCCTTGGATTTATACTCAATACTTTTGGCTATATATCTCAGCATCCTGTTGGCCTTTTTGGCTGGACCACAACAGTGGGGCCAGCCCTACAAACGCGAATGTCTGTGACTGACTGACTGAGTGACTGACTGAGTGATGGAGTTACACCGTGCATGTCTGTGACGTTGGCCGGTTCCAGGTTTTAACCTGGTTTAGTTTTAGCTACCATTTAAACTGACTATGATGGGAAGATATCCAAATGAAGAGGAATAAACTAGTAGTTTAAATTGAATCGAGACACGCATGAAAGAAGCTCAGCGTAAGTCGTTTGGTACTACCCCCATAAACAGCTTTTCTTTTCTTTTCTTAGAAATAAACGGCAAGTTAGCCAGCTAACCACATTTAACGACAAGCATGTTATCGCTAACGTTAGCCTTTATGGAGGTCACACATTGTTAGATTTCAGGTAAAAGTAGAGTGGCTCATTTACAGACTTTTTGCCCAGCTAATGTTTATTTATCTGTTTACTCGTTGTGACTGATTCATTTTCGGGATTTGCTAGCAAACCCTGCTTCGACTGCTATCAGTGATGGGTGTAAAGCCACGGTTACATAAAGTTCACATTAGTCTATAGGTCCCAAAGTAATGTTTAATTATTGTGAAATATTTCAAACTCGAATTCTGTGTTTTCTAATGTGTTAGTCTAACAAGTTGGCTAGGTGGTGTAGTTAGTTGTCTGACGCTATCGTTAAGAGGGCAAGAGGTCTAATTTACTGTTGAGATCAGCCCAGTTTAATTTAGCAGACGTTAACCTAATAGTTACATGCATCGCTGTTTGCTTTTTATTAGTCACGATTGTGCACTTTAACCCGAAGTTTACAATAGACGAGTTTACGAATTAAGTAGGCTAGAATTCCGCAATCTGCTTTACCCGAGTGTGTAGATTGGATGGCTGATTTATTTCTTTATGTAGACTATTTATTATATTGGAAAAGTATTTGCACTGAACTTTTTCACTATATCAACTTTAAGAAAAGCAACACGCTCTGACTTATCTCATCGCGACCCATTAAATCTAATGGCGCAGACGTTGCTTCATAATTTCAAGCTGCTTTCCTAAGGGCTATTTTGCATCCTGCGACTTGGGTTACAACAGTGAATATGTACGGATTCCTAGACGTGCTGATAGCAGAGACTGTACAAAAGGCTGATAGTGACCACCCTTTCTCATATTAACCTCAAATACGCAAGACAGAAACAGTATGCTAGCAAATTTATGTCAAGTTCTATTCATTTATATGGGGTGGTCGATACACGTCCCCTTAGCAACCACAAGCTAGCGCTGGACCACCTCTGACTTATTTGTCGGCACAGAAAAAAATTGTGAAAGTACTGAAAAAATAACCACTGGATGATAACAAGGACATTTTTTCCTACATAACTAGGTACAGGTTGTTACCAATATTTCGCCTATTTCATATATAGTTGCAACTTGCAAATCAGTTTACGTTTTCCTGTCTGATTCTTGATTCTTGGTTCTAGACCAGCCAAGTGTTGGTTCCGCTTTGGAACCAGTTGTCCTGGCCGAGAGCCGTTTCTTTTGCTGTCGAAAAGCGAAGAACTGGTTCGCGATTAGGCACCGGCTCCGAACCAGCCCTCAAAATGCCTTGGTGGAAAAGGGGCATTTGTGTTCTACCCTGTAGCCAGTTCCAAACCCACTCTGAAATACCTCCTGTAATTCCTACTGTCTTCATTTTGCTAATAATTCTCATGTGGTACCTTATCAAATGCTTTTTGGAAATCTGTGAATGTAATATCATAAGCCTTGTTATAGTCAAGACACTTGGGAGTTTCTTCAAAGAATAGGCCTACCATAAGATTTGTCAGGCTTGACCTTCCCTTGTGAGAACCATGCTGGCTATCCCTTAGGATGTTGTTATTTTCCAGAAGCACTTCTAACTTGTCTCCAATGATAGATTCCAGTATTTTAGATGTGATGCAAGTGAAAGTGACAGGCCGGTTGTTTCCTGGATCAGTACAGTCCCCTTTCTTTTACATTGGTATTATTTTACCTCGCTTCCAGTCCTCAGATATTTCTTAGCTAGGTAGGTTTGACTAGGAATTTTTGTGTTTTAACAATAGTCTGTAAAAAAAAGTCAAACCCCCCCCCCCCCCACCCACTTCCTCAACCACAAATAGGGACCCCCCCCCCCCCATAACTGGTCACTCAATTCAAGCACTGCTAACATGCTTATTACAGCAGTAGCAAAACGCAAGCTAATCTTAGCCAACTTGAGCCCTGAGTTTGATTACAATACAGTATCAAGCATGGTGAAGCTGGCTGGCTAGCACTATAATTAAAAAGAGTGGGCCTACTCATTTTAGTTTTTTTAGTAGCCTCGATGTGTCTACTGTTGGGTTTGGCTGACATTTTTCGGTGATGACTGATTGCACGGTGATCTTTGGTACACCTTTCACTGCAATGTCCCAAACATTATGGTGCCTTGAAATGTGGGTGGATATAACTTCTAATATGCACTTTGATTGGTCTCTGACCTTTTTCACAATTTTCCTTCTTTATGCAATTAAATCTTATAAAAGGGAACCCAGTTCTGGTTCCTAACATCAGTCATATTCTGTTGAACATGTAAGATCACATTTTCATGATCATAAATAATAAAAAATAAATTTGACACTTTCGTAAGGAATTTTTTGGGTATTATATTATAATAGTATTTTGGAGGGAGAAATTTGCTTTGATTTTGTATGGAAGTGTATGTTCATGGTCAAAAGGAACGATTTTACATGAATTTCTGAAATTAGGTATTTTTGAGATTGTGAAATGATAAACTTGCTTTAGCCTAATTGATAATATGTGTCATGCATACTGTATTATGATATGAAATGTTGTTTTCTGTTTATGCTGTTGTTTGTCTGTGTTCAGGGTGTATGCTGTTATTGCCATTGTCTCTTCAGGGTTTATGCTGTTCTTGCTTGTGTCTGTGTTCAGGTTCTAAGCTCTTCTTGCTGTTGTCTGTGTTCAGGGTCTATGCTGTTCTTGCTGTTTTGTGTGTTCAGGTTCTAAGCTCTTCTTGCCGTTGTCTGTGTTCATGTTCTAAGCTCTTTTCACTGTTGTCTGTGTTCAGGGTCTATGCTGTTCTTGCTTGTGTCTGTGTTCAGGGTCTATGCTGTTCTTGCTGTTGTGTGTGTTCAGGTTCTAAGCTCTTCTCGCTGTTGTCTGTGTTCAGGGTCTATGCTGTTCTTGCTTGTGTCTGTGTTCAGGGTCTATGCTGTTCTTGCTGTTGTGTGTGTTCAGGTTCTAAACTCTTCTTGCTGTTGTCTGTGTTCAGGTTTTACGCTGTTGTTTCTGGTGGCCTGTGACACCACTGGTCCGGACCCAGCGCTTCTCTCTGCCTCCCTGGACCCCCCACTGTCCCCCCAGTCTGGGGTGCTGGATGAGGGGGGTAAGATGGCCTCGCTGACTGAGGGGGGGAAGATGGCCTCACTGGATGAGGGGGGGAAGATGGCCTCGCTGGATGAGGGGGGTAAGATGGCCTCGCTGACTGAGGGGGGTAAGATGGCCTCGCTGGATGAGGGGGGTAAGATGGCCGCACTGGACCCTGACGGGCCCGCTACCCTGAGCTTCCTGGGTGGCTCCCAGGAGTCCGGCTTCTCCAGCGAGGAAGCAGAGGACCCCAAAGCCCTCCAGTCCCAGTACTTCTGGGATGAGGTTGGGGAGGTCAACGGCACCAATTTGGACCCGGACTCCACTGACGGTATGTGACAACAGCACACCTACCCAGGAGTCTTCTTTCATAATGTGTGTATTATGCTCTAGTGCCCCTGTGTCTGTGTGGGTTTCTTCTGGGTACTCCGGTTTCCTCTCACAGTCCAAAGACATGCAGGTAGGCTAATTGGAGACTCTAAATTGCCCATAGGTATGTGTGGAGTGTGTGGGTGAATGGGGTGTGTGCCCTGATTTTGGTGACCTGTCCAGGGTGTGTTCCTGCCTCTCTTCAAATGCATGCTGGGATAGGCTACAGCACCCCCCGCGACCCTGACCAGGATAAGCAGGTACAAGTAATGGATGGTTGAATGTATCCTCTAGGGTTCTCTGGTAAATATTTATCTTAGGGCAGAAGTGCTGATCTAGGATCAGTTTTACCTTTGACCTCATAATGCATATGGTTAGGATATGGACAGGGGAAATCTTGTCCTAGATCAGCACTCTCTGAGAAACACATACAACCTTTTTCCTGAATGCAGCATTTCTTAACAGAGTCTAGCCCCCAGGAGGAAGTAGTTGAAGGTTTGCTGTTAATCAGCTGCCAATTTAGGCCTTGAAAACAATGTGTGTGAATGCTTAAGCTAATCAGTGTGTTAAACTAACGCACTGGAAGCCAGCAGACCCTGTGGATCTCCAGGTTTGGAGTTGGAGATCCTGAACATAAATGCTTTTGGAGGAGTGTCATGGACAGACGTTTCCTACAGCACTCCATATACTGCTAGTGGCTCTTTCCTCAAATATCACTTATGAATCTCTTCAGGTGTTTCTTATGAGGGGTTTTATGTAACTTACTAGGTTGTGTGAAATTTTTTTAAACTAGCTTTTTTGTGGGCGGTCTTGGGCTAAAGAGAATAGACCATGTATTTGCAGCCTGCTGTCACGTGATGATTCACTTTTCCATGAACTCAATATTCCTCGTCAGACATAAAAAACTAAGTTAACAAAAAGGGGGCAGGGAAGCTTTGTGGATCAGTCCACAGTTGAAAAAAAGAGTCACTGGTATGTTTTAGAGATCATTCTCAGCTGTCATAATACTGCTATTTGGGTGACAAATCAAAGCCCAGTCTTGCAGGACAGGCATGATGACAGGTCTCTTCCCCTGAATGTCAAAGCAGCCATTTGAGCTGAAGAGGCAGTGATGGAAATGGCTATTCAGCTTCATTAGATCACATTAATATTCATCTCACTCCAGCCTCCCTCTTGCAACTACTGTTTGAGCAGCTGATTGTCCTGGATGCAGAAGTGAATCTGCGGGCCCAAAGTCCTGCGTAGTGCAGTAGATGTCTGGAGGTTTGGCAGGAAGGTATGTGATCAGACTGCTGTGGCACCGAAGCCAGCCATTCACAGGACGGGAGGGACACGCGCGTTGAAGAGCCGAAAACGTGGCTCGCTATAAAAAGATTTGCCGTATTGTAAACACTGAATCACAGAGGCAAGTAACATACGCCATATTCAGAGCATACGTATCTTATCCCAGCAAATTTAATGTGGGGGTGCGGTTGCCCGGTTCAGCGTTAGTATCGTCTCGCCCGCATGCTCGCCGTCACAGAGCTGGGAAAATTTTGCTGCGCTCCGCAGATGGTGGGCTTTGTCCCCCCCGCCACCCCCCACCCCGTCTCTCCCCCCAGACGGGCTTTAAATGGGATTCCTTCTGCGGGAAGTCTGCTGCAGTCAGCTTACTGACTTAAGCAGCACAAGCACTTTAATCCTTCTTGGGAGAGGGGGACCTTTTTTTTGTGCGATGCAGGTTGTGTTTGTTCTTTTTTTCATCGCTGTGCCTGTGCCCTGTTTACTCTGAAAGTAATCCCCCCACCCAGCCTGGCCTCCAAACAGGTGGACAAAGGGATCTGCAGGTCTGCAGTGTGTCTGTGATGCTCCTGCTGTCAGTGGTTAGGTAACCACACCACACCACACACTCTCAAAAATAAAGTCACAGGGGAGGTACATTTTTGTTCTTTAGAGAACAAAATATTGAATTGAGAATGAATTCTCAAATATTGTACCCTGAATGTACAACAACGTTCTATTTGGGTACTGATAAGTACCTTTTATGAGCAAAAAAGGTACAAATAAATTGGGTACTGCTGGCTAGGGGGCGCAGTTTTATGTACCCTTAGGGTGCCACCACAGTGCCAAGCGTACCTTTTATACCTTTTGTCTGAGTGGATCAGCCGCAGCACCAGCCCCTCTCTTTGGTTTGGTACTGCTTTTAAGGTCTCTGCTGTGGTGTGTTACATTCCCCGAGCATATGTTAGCTCACACTTTGTGTCAGTCTGTTTAATTGGCTGCAAGGGGAGAGCGAGTTGTTGTGGGAATGATTGGCTGTTAGAATATTAACAGGATTCCCGCTGTGGCTCTGTCATGGGAGTGGGGTGGGGTGGGGAGGGGAGGGGAGGGGAGGGGGGGCGGGGGGGTGGGCAGCCGGGCAGCCCAAGCAATCTGACAACAGATCAGATTTCGGGTTAGTTAGCGCTAATCACACCTTCCTCTTTGTGCAGACTCGGTAACGTCACAAAAAAAACATTTTTTTGCTTCTTCTGATAATTTCATCAGAATAATGCATTCAAAATGACCAAATTCAGTTTAAACCGTAAAAACGGTGGGCCTCTTTCCCCACAAGCTAAAACTGTGACAGTCTCCCTTGATGTCCTCCTGGTTTTTGTCTTGTAACCATATTGTAATCTGTTTTATCCTAATTGGGTATGCCCAGTCATATCTGTCTCATACAGGAGCTGTGAAACTCTGCTCTGACAGCTGTCAGTTTTACTGGCTTCACTCAGCTTTACTCACTTTGTTCTTACATCTAGTGACATTTCAGAACCTCTAGTAATAAGATCATTTGTTCGTTTATTAATTGCATGGATAGGCCGAGAAGCCTACTGTCCCCAGTAATGCTGCTTCTTTAACTGCAAAGCCTAATCAGCTCATTTGCATTATTTATATTTCAAATAAAGCAGTCGCTTACAGCTTTTAGGATTCCTTCTAGATACAGAAAATATGATTTGACCTGTATCTGGGATATTCCCCAATTTTAGAGAAGGTTTATGCAAATTATTATGTATCTATTGTATGCCGAGCGTAAATGTAAGTGAAGTGTGCTGAAAGCATACGGTATGATTGGTTCACTGATGGACATGTCTAACATGCCAAAAAAGATTTTAAAGGCGATGCAGAGATACAGGCTATACATAATATATTTTGAAATGTGGAAATGTGAACTTGGGTTGGATTTTTAAAATAGCAATTCTACAAAACTTTTAATACAAAAATCCTTAAGTAAACTAGTGACCTAGTTTTTTAGATGAGAAAGTACTATATTACTGGAAAAGATTTCTGGAATAATTCTTCTCATTATCAGCTTTATGAGAAAGAAATGATAGAAATGCTCTTTATACTTTAGCTGAATATCTTTCATATCTAATAGCTTAGTATGATGGAAATATGCTATAATAATGTTTTTGAAATGGCAAGACACTTTGTAAAGCTATAAATGCATTAGGTAATTGTTAAGAGATCAACATTAATGGAATTGAGGGTTTGAAAAAATATGAAAAACTTTCTAGAAGTTTGCTGCACAAGTGACACTTTGTCAACCCCCGCCCTTCTGCCACACTCCTTGGTTACTGTTGTTAGGTAGGACAAAACATTTGTCAGGAGTCTCCCATTGAAAACTGTTGGAAAACCTCTATTTTAAAATTGGTTTGTATTTTGACTTTGTAGTTGTCTCTCATTGAATATTTTCTTCGAAATTTCTACTAAATGCCGCCAACAAGACCTTCTGTATGCCATTGAGTCAATGGTTTGCTTGATTTGTTGTGTATGTTAGTGGCTAAGTTTACAATATGAGCTATTCCAATTTTGTTTAGTCTGTTCAGAAAATGTGGACCTAATTGAACTTGTAATTCACGAATTGAAATAAACCCTTAATGGTCTGTAAGTAATAAATACACAACTTCCTTCCATGTCCAGAATTGGTTGAATTGAAATGTAATTAATTCCATCCCTGTTAATATCATGATTCCTGCACACTTACATTGTGTAACGGCACACTGGGCAGAGAGATAGCAAGCCAAGCAATATCAATACATTGCTGAATCGTAGTTTATTAAAGAGGCTTCGAGATTTTAACATCTCTCTTTTTACAATAGTCCTCCTTGTATTGTTTTAAGTAAGTGTATTTGTTCTATTTTGTCATTTTTATACGATGAATGCAAATAAATCAAATCAAATCAAAATCAAAGTTGTCAAAAGGGGCATTAATATCTCTCCGTAATAACCACCCAGTGTGGCGTGAAACTGAGAACACACACAGCTTGCTTACATGTACAAAGAATAAATAATTAGCCCCTTAGTGCACATGCCAAATCTGGCCAATCCTTGCCCATTTAGGGGGTACCCTATTTAAAGCATCATAACTCCAAATGTGAACACCACAAAGAATGAAGCAAGACATTTGTATCATTTACAATACTGGCTTAGATTCATAATTTTTGCAAAAATAAAGTGCCACAAATGCAATTGTCTAGGCAAAAAATCTAAAATGAATTTGCGTGAGTTTTAGTTCGCAATGAAATACTGGGAGATTGCATATATACAGCAGGTTAAAGTATACATGTCCTGGATCAAAAACTTCTTGACCACAAGTTCATAAAATCTAAGGGTGGATATGTAGAACTACTAAAGATCTGTGAAGCAAAAACTAAGCAGTGTACCCAGCATCTCCAAATCAACCCAAAATGTCTAAATTATGCATTGCTGTAAATCACAACAACTTCAGGTATTTCACTACAAATCAACTGTTTTCACTCAAGAAACTCACTGTTACATAATTTTCAAGTGGTAATTACAAGCTTTCTGTCAGTTCAGTGGTCTACAATAGCTAGGGGTCCAGAAACATATCCAAAATCTCTCCAAAAAGGAATATAATGCTTTTTGTCCATTGTAAAGCATGTAAATGAGCCCCTTATAGAGGTTTAAGATGAAACAATGATATTAGATTTAAACAAAATGCAAACATATTGTCACACAATGCTGTACAGTACCTAAATGTGTAATAACTAACTATTGTGTATATCTATACTCTGTACTCTCGTATGTTTTCTTGTATGGGGATGGGACGATATGAAAACATATATGAAATGTTCAACCGTCCACCACGTTTTGGTAATGTTCAACACTCTCGTCATCACAGTTGCATGCATCACAAAAGCTATTACACTACTACCTAAGGCTTACATTACAGTGTGAAATATCCACATTATATAATACCACTAACCTATTTAAAGACACTCAATTTCAAAAATAACGTATATAACCGAAATATTTTGAGCAGTAATACTTACATAGCAATGATGAAATTTTATCTGTGTTCTGTAGATAGAGACAAAGACAGTAAATCAATGACAGTTCTATCCGCTTCTGTTTTGCTCCAGAAAATGATGTCAGATAGGTCTATCAGCAAACATATAGCTATGCCCAGAAGTCCTCAATAATAATAGTATTTTCCAAGAAATTACGAAAAACGTTATCCAACATTTCATTAGGTGCAGTGTCTTTTACTGCTACCACAGAGTGAATGCGTAAGTGAATGCGATGATAAGAAAAGTTTTGGTTACGCTGACCTATAAAACGCTATTCCAAAAGCACAATTAGACATGTTATACATTGTTAGAAAGCTTATACTCTCACCTACTGAATAAATTAATTGTCAATCAAGCCAGACTGTACTAAAAACGGCGACAACACCGTAAACAACACGTGTGGTATTACGCACAGCTATTTTGGAAGGTACCCAGGCATCACAATGCGTGTATATTTCACAAACGGATTGTCCAAGACAATATATGACCACTCAGACTCAAAAGGGACATCTCTACGCGTAAAACCAATGGTAAGGTTGTATATTTATTCAATATTTAGTCCCAGATATTGACTGTAGAATGACATGGTATCATTTTTTAAAACTTTGTCTTTAATAAACTTTTGGTTTATTTTGTTATTCAGTGAGCAGCGTTTTCACTGCTGGATTGGCATTAGGGCTAATGTCGGGTTTATCTTGTTGCTATAATGGAATACAATTTTTGAGTGGTGAAAGAATATTTTTATGAATGCCCAGATAGACAATATTGTCCATTATGTCGTGGGTGGGGGGTGTAGTTGCAGATGAGACTGCAGGTAGGGGTTGCGTGTTAAATGAACGACCAGAGCGACAATGATGGGGCTGCGAAACTCCGTATTCGGCATAGCTGTCGTGTATCGTCAACTAATGCAACTGAAACAAAGCGTTTCTGCTTTTAACTCGTACTTAGTTGCAGTAACACTGAATGTCTGAGTTCAGCAATCTCGGCACGCCGGCGTGCCGACCACTAGGGGCTTTGCGCTAAGAGGTTAACGTTACCACAACGCAGCTGCTGGAAGATCCTACCAGCTTCTGGGCACGGCGTCTTCGTCCGGTCGCCCTCCGCATCGACGATGGCATTCACGGGGGGTCACGGAAAGCGGTCGCTAGCTAGCGTTAGCTGCGTCCAGCTTTGTTGGTTCAGGTTTTCTAAAAGGTTCTAAAATGTTCTCGGGCTATTGTTCGGTTGTGGGTTTGTGCCGTATGGTTGATTTGATTGATTGACAGTAAACTTGGTTTGACATGCAAATGGTAGAGCTATGAGAGCTACGTGAAATCCTTCAGTCATGCCTTCCTCAGGACGTGGCCATCTTGGTCCGTCATTCAAAGCAAGCTAGGAATCCCCCCCCCCCCCCTTATTCCGGGTCACGGGGTCAAACCACTTTTCAACATACATTATCAAACATGGGCTGCATCTGAATAGTCAAAAACAATTACGTCCTATGTCTTTTCCTAACCACTTTTCCTTGACCTCGATGGAAAACGTCATGAGGTCAAGGAAAGATGTGAAGGAGAATTCATAAGGACTTAGGAAAAAGACAACCGCGGTGCTAAGAGAATCCGACTGCACTTACACTAGGCTACATAATTATGCGACGGCGGATGTTATTGACGTGAGTCTGCTGTGGTGAAACTACAATGTTCCGAAGATGGACTACTAAAAGCGCATCTTAGATACTTCGCCCCGTGCGTTCTTATTGTGTTGTTTCATGCAGGGCAGGCTATATAAACGTGGACAACCCGGTGAAAAATATTACTTCATTCCCAAGGTTGGAATTGAAATAAAAAAGAATATAGGCTACCAGTCACAAAAGTGAAATGAAATGGTTGTCACATTGAGAATGGTTTCTCACACTCACCCTCCTGTCCACTCATATTTATCGACATGAATTCCAATTAGTATGATTGCATGAAAATAATTGTTAAAGTTATGCAAGATAGGCATAACATGTTAGGCCTACAAATCTACTACTGTACATATCATCATTAAGTTTCAAACATGTTGAATTAAAAACAGCATCTGGCTAAAAACGTCTCATATCCCTTTTTCTTGAAAGACAGATTACTGTGTTGTGATTAATATGCTGATTATGATCTGATTATAAGCCTATGCATGTAATGAATGTAATGTAATAGCTTAAGAACCACCACACAACTCAGTCATGTTGATTGTTTGTTTTTGTGAACGGCCGAATGGTGCGTCGCTTTAAATGATGCTGCTGCAAGGAATTGTGGGATGGCATTATCTCCTTTCTTTTCGTAAAGGAGGGTCCAGTGTCCACTATGCTAAAGGAGATAAGAAAGGAAGCATTTAAGCACCTTTCCTTAGCATTTAGAGAATTCGAACAGCTGTCATCATGGCTGCCACTTAGATACCTCCGGGTCATTTCACTCAGTTAGGAACCTTCCTAAGCAAAAAAGACTATTCAGACGCAGCCATTGTCAATGGTCAAATATCATTCAATTGCACATCAAGCAAGCTGGAGACATTTATGAACCCACTAATTCTAAAAGTGGGATTTTAACTAGATAACTAACCAAAATAAAGTAAATACCAATAGGCTTAACTAGGACCTGAGATCTAGTAGCACTCTTAACTAGATAACGTGGTGTGCCGTAAAGGTAGGGTTCAGGCACGGCGTGTCCATTGTGTTTGAGGGCTCCTAACTATGATCCATCCAGGCTGTTGCGATGGAGTGCAAAGGCATGCAGAGACATTACATCAGTGGTGAGATTTCTGGAGAGGGCACATCTGGTGGCGCATGTGGACATGGCCGCTGTGGCATGGTGACATGAATTCCAATTCCAGGGGCAGCCAGTCAGCCTTCTCACCTGGTCATAGTGATCAGCTCAGCCTTCTCACCTGGTCATAGTGATCAGCTCAGCCTTCTCACCTGGTCATAGTGATCAGCTCAGCCTTCTCACCTGGTCATAGTGATCAGCTCAGTCTTCTCACCTGGTCATAGTGATCAACTCAGCCTTCTCACCTGGTCATAGTGATCAGCTCAGCCTTCTCACCTGGTCATTTCTGTGAGTGATGATGGATTGCTGTGCTTATGCACACCTTAATACACCTCAATAGAAGCAGCACTGAAAACATTGAGATGTACAAGAACTGAAGACAGCTTCCGTTTACCGGTTCCATGGTTTCCTATGGGAGCTGCTCAAAAGCACATGAAGCCAATTCATGGATGCAGACACGTTTGACTATGGGCCGTTGGCCCCAGAGCGTGCGCACTGGGTACCTAAACATGAAGGATCACTGTAAACGCAGTAATAACGTTAACCCACGGGGGTGCGCTGCGAAAAAGCTTTCAAATCTTCTGATGAGCTGTGACATTGCTGGCTAGCTACAAGATGTTGTGGAAGAAAACAAGTTACTCATTGTGACAAGGCCATTTATAATGTGGTTTCTAACATTTCTGCAAGTTAAAGTAATAAATACTTCTCCCTACTCTGTCACAATCCTCCCTCATCTCCACTGCTCTGTCTACACTTCCCCCTCCTGCGTCTTTCTCTAACCTACCTGTTGATCTTGCCACCTCCACCCTCAACTCCTGCCTCTCTCAGTCCCTCGACTCACTTTGTCCTCTTGTCTCCAAACCAGCACGCTCCTCACCCCCCTGCCCATGGCTGACCGAGTCACTACGCTCCAGCAGAACATCACTGCGGGCTGCAGAGAGGAAGTGGAGAAAATCCCGATCCTCTGATGACCTGACCGCATACCATACCCTGCTGGCGACTTTTACATTTGCCCTCACGTCTGCAAAAGCCTCTTTTTTCCAATCCAAGATCAGCGCATGTGTCTCTAATCCACGTAAACTATTCTCCACCTTCTCTTCCCTCCTCATTCCTCCTCCACCCCCACCTCCCTGTTCCCTCTCCGCAGATGACTTTCTGGCCGCCTTTGAAGGAAAGGTGGCTACAATCCGGAACTCCTTCACCCATCCAGTGAGCCCCCCAACCCCCCAGGACAACCCCACAGCCATACTGACCTCCTTTGAAATGCTGGAGGACTCCGATGTATTACAACTCATCACCTCTCATCGCGCAACCACCTGTCCACTTGACCCCATCCCATCTAAAGTTCTCCAATCTATCTCCAGCGAGCTCCTTCCCTATCTGTCTTCCATTGTTAATTCCTCTCTCTCCTCTGGTCATGTTCCCTCTGTTCTTAAGATGGCTCGTGTTACCCCACTACTCAAAAAACCCACCTTAGACCCCTCCGATGTAGCAAATTATCGACCCGTATCCCTTCTACCCTTTCTATCCAAAACCCTTGAACGAGCAGTTCTTAAACAATTAACCTCTTTTCTCCATCAGAACAACCTGCTAGACCCTCACCAGTCTGGCTTCCGATCTGGGCACTCAACAGAGACTGCACTCCTAGCTGTGACGGAGGCACTTGCCACTGCAAGAGCCTCACGCCTTTCCTCTGTCCTGATCCTTCTTGACCTGTCTGCAGCTTTTGACACGGTCAACCATAAAATACTCCTCTCCACCTTGGCTGGGATGGGAATTGCCGGGACTGCCCTGTCTTGGTTCGCTTCCTATCTTGCAGATAGGACCTACCAGGTCACCTGGAAGGGGTCTGCCTCTGCTTCTCATCCACTTGTTACGGGAGTGCCGCAGGGATCTGTACTGGGTCCTCTGCTGTTCTCCTTATACACCAGATCTCTTGGTTCAGTCATTAATTCACATGGTTTTTCCTATCATTGTTATGCAGATGACACACAACTCTTCTTTTCTTTCCCCCCCTCGGCCACACAGGTCAATGATAAGATCTCTTCCTGCCTGGCTGACATCTCCACCTGGATGGCCAGCCACCATCTGAAGCTCAACCTCAACAAAACTGAGCTGCTCTTCTTCCCGTACAAGACCTCCTTGCTTCGTGAACTCTCAATCACGGTTGATGGCACCACAGTGACTGCCTCTCACTCTGCCAAGAGCTTGGGGGTGGTCCTGGATGACCAACTGGACCTCAAGGAGCACATCAAGGCAACATCAAGGTCCTGCAGATTCCTCCTATACAACATCAGGAGGATTCGACCATACCTGACGACGCACTCCACCCAGCTGCTCGTCCAGGCTACGGTGACCTCTCGCCTTGATTACTGCAACTCTCTCCTTGCAAACCTGCCAGCTTGTGCCATACAGCCACTACAGATGATTCAGAATGCCGCTGCCCGGCTCATCTACAACCTCCCCAAATTCTCCCACGTCACTCCTCTGCTGCGATCACTTCACTGGCTACCGGTCGCTGCCAGGATCCGATTCAAAGCCCTGACCCTTGCCTACACTGCCGCCAACAGGACAGCCCCCATCTACTTGCAGGACATGACTCAATTCTATGTGCCTGCTCGACCACTCCACTCTGCGGCAGCAGGGCGTCTTGTAACCCCTCCCACCCGCCCAAAGGGATCACAGAGCTTCTCCACCCTAGCTCCCCAGTGGTGGAACGAACTCCCCGCCCCTCTCCGAACCTCCCCCTCACTATCCATCTTCCGCCGTGGCCTGAAGACTCATCTCTTCAGACTATACCTAGAATAACCACCACCACGCTGTATATATAAAAAAATAAAAAAAAACCTTTTTCCTGTCACTTGTTACATGTTGCCCCATCCCTGCACTTCTTGGTAAATTGTATTTGTCCTAATACTGTAGCTTATTCTTCTGCCTAGTTTGGCTTTGCAGATGTTAGACCAGGATAGTGTTCATTGTTCTCGGCTAGAAATAGCTGTACAAAATAAGTAATTGTACCTTACTGAACCCGTGTTCAGCAGTTGTCTACGATCATGAAAATGCACTTCTTGTACGTCGCTTTGGATAAAAGCGTCTGCCAAATGAATGTAATGTAATGTAAATAAGGCAGTTAATGTTTTTATAGAAACATCCAGCAACACTTGACTGTATGCGGGCTAGCTAGACTGAGTGCGCTGAGAAGTTGTGGTTTTCTAGCCAACTAAATAACTATATGTTTTACAAGGTAGCCATTGTGTCGTCTTACCCAGCTAGCTAGGCAGTAGAACAGTTGTACTGTTAGCGAACTTTTCCCGAATACTATAAAAAATTTGGTGGCACTCGACTGTAACATTAACATATCTAGCTAGCAGGCTAGCCACGACTGTTCGAAATTCTACAGTCAAATGTGCATGCTCCATTCTGTTCTACTACTAGCTACTGCTGAGATAGTCAAGTGAAATGTGGTTGGTAACTTGGTAATTCGATTGTAGTATAACGGATGCTCTCTGCAGTTCCTAGCTATTCCTAGCCTGACCGCGATCTCAAGAAAAATGCACCATTGTGAAAAGCGATTGCAGACAGGAACAGCTAATATAATTGACTATTTATCTGCTTGCTTTGTCTTGCATGCATGTATGGTGCATGAGAGGAAGCAAAAGATTTCATCCTTATTAAGTTTTTTTAAGGAAATGGAAACATGTAATCTGCTTTATATTTTTGGCTATGTATATAAACAATGTGTAGTCATAAAATAAGAGCTTGTCACTACCTGAAATATTGGCTTGTTTTCATTGTTTACAGGAGAAAGTAGCTACAATATGGTCAAAGACAACCTTTTTATACGATTTAGCTGTACTGTAATGTTGTTAATCCTACTATCCTGAACTCTGGTACTGACATAGCTAATCTAAGCAATACAAGGTGGAAATTATTCAAGATAAATAATTTAAGGACTAATTAAATATAGCTATTCAATTTTTTAAAAATTTATGCTGGCCTATTTATTTTTCATATGTGATTACTTGTTGTCATCATCAGCACCCTCATCATGCAAAGACAGGCGGTCTTTTGTGCTTGTGTGTTTTCATATGATGAGTGTGACTGTGTGTGTTTCTGTGCTGGTGTCCATGTTGTGCAGGTGACAGCCCTGCTGGGTTTCAGCCCTCCTCCCTGCCCCCGTCCCTCCCAGGGGAGGTGCCCAGTGACCTGAACTCCTCCACCTCCCTGGTGCCGCTGGGGGAGTCTCTGGACCCCGACCTGTGGGAGATCCAGGGGGAGACGAGCGGGACCCCGGCAGAGCCCGCTTACGACCCCCCCGCTACGGGCACGGCCCCCCCCACCCCGGACTCGGACGCGGGACCGGTGCTCCTGTGGGACGGCCGTGGCCCCCGCGGGACGGCCCCTCCCCATGAGGAGGGCGCGGCAGAGGCGGAGGAGGGAGGTCTCACACATGTGGACTTCCCCGCCCACCTGACCACTGAGGCGGGCGTGGCTGCGTACTTCCCTACGGATGAGGCGGAGGGTGAGCAGGGGGGCGAGGCGGAGGGGGCGGACGTGCCCTCGGTCCTAAAAGCCGTGGCGGGTGTGGCTGAGCACTTCCCTACAGACGAGGCGGAGGGTGAGCAGCGGGGCGAGGCGGAGGGGGCGGACGTGCCTTCGGTCCTAAACGCCGTGGCGGGCATGGCTGAGCCCTCCCCTACAGATGAGGCAGAGGGGGCGGACGTGCCCTCTGTCCTAAACGCCGTGGCGGGCGTGGCTGAGTCCTCCCCTACAGATGAGGCGGAGGGGGCGGACGTGCCCTCTGTCCTAAACGCTGTGGCGGGCGTGGCTGAGCCCTCCCCTACAGATGAGGCGGAGGGTGAGCTACGGGGCGAGACGGAGGGAGAACCGGGCGGCTGGGGTCATCACACCCCTCTCACCACCGTCCCCTCTTCCTCCCCATCCTCTTCCTCATCCTCCCACACCGGGGCCTTCACAGACATCCCCTGGCACAAAGCTGCTCCCACTCTCCCCCAGGGCCGGGAGCCAAAGCCCAGGCAGGGGAGTGCCGAATTCAGCTCTGAGACCGATTTCCTGGACAAACACCCCCCTCACGATTCACTGCAGGTACAGCACAGCACAGCACAGCACTGCACAGCACAACACAGCACAGCACAGCACAGCACTACACAGTACAGCACAGAATGGCACAGCACAGTACAGTACAACACAACACAGCACAGCACAGCAAAGCACATCACAGTACAGTACAACACAACACAGCACAGCACAGAACGGCACAGCACAGTACAGTACAACACAACACAGTACAGCACTGCACAGTACAGCACAGAACGACAAAGCACAGTACAGCACAACACAAGACAGCACAGTACAGCACAACACAACACAGCACGGCACAGTACAGCACAGCATTGCACAGCACAGAACGACAAATCACAGTACAGCACTGCACAGTACAGCACAGAACGACAAAGCACAGTACAGCACAACACAACACAGCACTGCACAGCACAACACAGCACAGCATTGCACAGCACAGAACGACAAATCACAGTACAGCACAACACAAGACAGCACAGTACAGCACAGCACGGCACAGTACAACACAGCACTGCACTGCACAGCACAGCAAAGCACAACACAATACAGCACAGCACTGTACAGCACAGAACAACAAAGCACAGTACAGCACAACACAAGACAGTACAGCACAGCATAAAACAACACAGCACTGCACAGCACAGCACAGTACAGTACAGCATTACACAGTACAGCACAACACAGCACAGCAAAGCACAACACAGCACAGCACTGCACAGCACAGAACAGCACAACACAGAACGGCACAGCAGAGTACAGCACAACACAACACAGTACAGCACAACACAGCACAGCAAAGCACAACACAGCACTGCATAGCACAGAACAGCACAACACAGCACTGCACAGCAAAGCACAACACAGTACAGCACAACACAACACAGTACAGCACTGCACAGCACAGAGCAGCACAACACAGCATGGCACAGCACATCACAACACAGCACTGCACAGCACAGCAAAACACAACACAGTACAGCACAACACAGCACAGCAAAGCACAACACAACACAGAACAGAACAACACAGTACAGCACAGCAAAGCACAACACAGAACAGAACAATACAACACAGTACTGCACAGCACACCAACAGCATAACATAGTACAGCACAGCACGACGCAGTACAGCACAGCACAGCACAGCATAGCAAAGCTCCTCATAATAGAGTACTGCTGTATAATGGATTACAGCACCTCAATGCACTGAACCATTAGCACCAGACAGCACCACATAGTAAAACTACTAGCATTACACAGTACAGCACAACACAGCACAACACAGCACAGCAAAGCACAACACAGCACAGCACTGCACAGCACAGAACAGCACAACACAGAACGGCACAGCACAGTACAGCACAACACAACACAGTACAGCACAACACAGCACAGCAAAGCACAACACAGCACTGCACAGCAAAGCACAACACAGAACAGCACAACACAGTACAGCACTGCACAGCACAGAGCAGCACAACACGGCACAGCACATCACAACACAGCACTGCACAGCAAAGCAAAGCACAACACAGTACAGCACAACACAGCACAGCAAAGCACAACACAACACAGAACAGAACAACACAGTACAGCACAGCAAAGCACAACACAGAACAGAACAATACAACACAGTACTGCACTGCACACCAACAACATAACATAGTACAGCACAGTACAGCACAGCACAGCACAGCACAGCATAGCAAAGCTCCTCATAATAGAGTACTGCTGTATAATGGATTACAGCACATCAGTGCACTGAACCATTAGCAGCAGACAGCACCACATAGTAAAACACTGCACAGCACTGCACAACACAGGCCAACGCAGCTCTACACAGTACAACACAGGCCACATCACAGCACTGGAGTGTGCTATAGTGCTCCTCAAACACTTACCACAGATATTTGAATTGAAATGCATTTTGGCCCCTCTTCCGCCCTCCCGGGTCTTTACACAGTTGTACAGATAGAATTCTGAAAATAATCAATTCGGATGAAACGGAATATCGCCCATTAATATGTGCTGCAGTGGTAGGACCTCTTCAGTAAGTCGGGGGCAATTAAAAAACGAAAGGGCCCATTCTACCGCCCTTTCATCCTTTGCTCTGAGGGTTGCCCCAGACAATGTGAATGGTTTCCTGCTCAAAGCTGTTATTCTCTTGGGACCGACAATAGCCACTGAAGTCTGCCAGGTTTGAGATTGACTAAGACTGTAATCTCTGCTTCCTCAGTTAATGCGACTTGGGTTTCCTAGTGATTAACACTGAGTACATAGGAGCATAAATCAGTGAATGTGATTATCAAATAAATGAAATGAGACTGATGTGCATTTCCCCTATGAGGTGCCCTCTGTAACTGCAGCAGCCTGAGTGTTCGCTCCTCTCGTTCCCCCTCTCAGGTCATTTGTGTTGACTGGAGTGACCTCACGGGAAAGGGCTACGTCATCCTCAACATGTCTGAGAACTTTGATTGTGTGAGTATTGTGAGGTTTTTTTTATTTTTCATTAGCGACCTTTTGTTGACATTTTCACAAGTGTACATCATCTTTCAAGCAGGACTAGTGAAAGGCATTAACTACAGACAAATACAGATGAAAATTACATTTTCATTTGTGTTTTTCATTAATTATTCTTCTATTTTAAAGATGTATTTCGACCTCTCTCAAACGTTACGGTCCTTACTGTAATTGATGCCTGCACTAGCCAATCATATCGAGACCTGAAAACCAAAAAGTCATGCCTCATGACCTAAGCAGGACTTCCGTACAATATGTAATATGGAGACACCTGACTAACTTCCTTCTTGCCTTCTTGCTTGAGGGTAGGATATTTGTGTGCATTCGTGTAGCTATTAGCAACCTGTCACCCTTCAGTGATGCAGGCTGCCTTTCTGGACCCTGTCAGTTGCGATAACTGTTTCCAACGTCTTTGTGTTGTTTTTATATCGTTCTATTTGTTTTGGGTGTTCTCTCCTTTCAACGCTGTCTGTGTGTTTATGTCAGCTCGTCCCTGACAACATTTTAGCGACTATCAAGGTGGGATGCCAGTGCTAGCTCGTGAGCTAGCCAACCCCAGGCTTTGGCTCATAAAGGGCAGTCGCGCCCATTACGAGTGGCAGCTTGGTTAGTGTGCGTTCTGTGCTGTCTCTGGACACTGTTTTAAAAGCCACTGGGCTCTGTCTGGCTGAATTCTCGAGACAGATAAAACTAACAAACAGTGTCTGGTACAGCTAATTAGCATGATCCCTTTGTGTATCTGCTTTTAGCAGAGTGTAGTGCAGGTGCTACTAACACTTGCCTGTATTTAATTAACTGCTATTTGTAGTGAGTTAATTGGTTGGAATACTTTGTGCTCCCACAGCAGTCTCTCACAAGCATTTTACAGTAACTTGTAAAAAAAGTATTGGGTTGAGATTTCATTGCAACTCCTTGCATTGAGTTTAAATTCTAAATCTGAGTACAGTTCATTTCCAACAATTTTGTGAATAGTAGCCATGGCTTCCCAGACATGCTGCTACTGCCAGACCTCCATGGACACCAGGGATGGCCGTCCTGAGGGCCCCACCTGCTTAGGTGTAACTCATCTTATAAGATATCGATGCACTATGTGATGCCACTTGGGACCTACCTCATGAAGCTAGGGTCCAGCGTGCTAGACAGGCAGTGTATGTAATAAATCCAGCAGAGGGGTCCGCTGGGTCAGAAAGCGTGAGCCCCACTGCCTGGTTCTCGCTGCGGGAGTGCTAAACGCAGCTCGTTACTATAGGCTAGCGTGGAGCCGACGTGTGATCCTGAGCTTGGATACCCAAACTCCTTTACTGAGAGCCATCCAGGCTCTCGCCAGGAGGAATCTGTCAGAACAGACACCCCAGACATTGCTACCGGTGACCATTCTGATAATGGCTCTTCTGTTACAGCTTTATTGGTGACCAATCACCTAAGACAGGGTGAGTTAAGTCAGGATGACCACTCATCAGGTGATGACTTGGCATATACAGTGCTCAGCGATGTGGCTATAATCACAAGCTGAAGCCGCTCCTAAGGGTGGGATTTGGTTTGGCATGTCAAAAGGCCATCCCTGTTGCTAACGATTGTACTAACACCTTTAAGAGGTCTTGGCCAAGCCCCTCTCCTCCCACCAGTGTAACCCAGGTTGCCGCTGGCTCACTAGAGTGCCTGAGGTACTCTAGTCTGGCATGGGCGACATGCCTCCAGTGGACATGGCGGCCCTCACCGCACTGGGGCCTGAACATTCTGCCACTCCGCGCTGTCCAAGGAAGCAGAGTGACAACACGGATCGTCTCGTCTGCCGCAGGTATAACCCAGCCGCTCGAGCAGCCTGTATGGGTAAGTCCCCGGCTATGCTGCTTGCGGCCCTGAGACAGACTGCTGGGTCTAAAACCCAGGATGTCAAACCTCTGATTGATTCTGCCTTGTCGGTGCACGCACTGCTGACTGCAGATATAGGGCTCACTTTGGCCTCAGCAATGCTTCCACACAGCATTGGCTGGCACAGACTCTGCTGCCTGAGAACATCAGTAAGCAGCTGATGTCTCTCCCTGTCTCCCCTGGCCATGTGCTTGGCACTGGTTCCAGTGTGGGTCTGGAGGCTGCTGAAAGCTCACGTAAAGCTAGGGAGGCGGTGCAACACTCTTTAAAATTTCCCCAACCCCCCAACCCAAGTGGCTAAGGCCATGTAACTTTGCCCTGGGCTGGTCATTAGTCCAAGCAGGAGTCCTGGGGTCGTGGGTTTAAAAAACCTGTGTCTGCTGGAAACAGTATCCAAAGGGTACCATTTACAGTTCCGACACCGGACCCCACCCACCACAGGAGTGAATGCAACTACGGTCACAGACTCAACCCAGACTCTGGTCTTTCAAGAAGAAATTTCCCTTTTTGGAAAAAGGAACGATTATGGAAGTAGACTCCACAGATCAGCTGAATGAGTTATACTCCTGATATTTTCTTTCTTGGGTCTTTGCCCATTCCTTAGTCTCAGACGGCTAAATCGGTACCTCAAGGTGGTAAAATTCAGAATGCTAGACACCTCACTCATTGTACGCTCAGTTAGACGGGAAGAGTGGCTTACTTCTCTAGATATCTGGGATGCATATTTTCATATCTGTCTTACTGGCGCATCCATTTCTACAATTTTTTTTCCAGCAATGAACCTATCAATGCCCAGATAGCAGACGATTCCAGGTCAGATATAGTCGAGTTCAGGCACTTCAGGGTCAGCTATTGAAATGGCAAGAATATTGTGGGCTATAAGTGACCCAACTGTAACCAGCCGCATTTATCATGGCAGTTGGATTTTGGGCAAAACTTAGCCCAAATATATATCACACCTAAGATATAGTCTCATCAAGGTTGAGTTTTGGCTGTGTTCTGGCAGCCAGATTTGGATGGGTTCATTGCCGTCATTCCATGGTAGTATGTGGGCTAACTGAAGTGGTAAGTGTCGGTCAATGCTGGGCCATCAGTCTGGGATAAGAAGTCCTACCTTTTGGATTGTATCACGGCAGTGTTAGCACCTCCGAGCTGGAAAGTCTGAAAACACTGAAAATACTGCCCTACCTAGACGACTGGCTGATTTGCATGTCTTCACGAGAGCAAGTGGTCGCAGACACAGAATGGGTCGTGACTCGTGTCAAACAACTCAGATTTTCAATCATCTAAGAACAAAGCCATATTGTTTCAAGACAACAGTTTCGGTTTGTAGGACTGGCTCTGGTCTCTCTGAACATGAAAGCATGTCTGGCAAGTCGGATCAGAGGCTCAGGTGCTTTCGCTCGGGAGCTCGGGTGGAAGCTCTGCAGTTTCAAAGCTGTTAGGCCGGACAGCAGCAGCCCCTGCCATGGTCCCCCTGGGCCAACTGAGAGCAAGACCCGTTCAGAGATGGTTCAACAGCTTTCGTCCCCACCCCAAAGCTGACTACAGAGCACATCCGACTGGAGGAGCCTGTCCACATTTCAGCAGTAGCAGGACTGAAAAGATTTAGGTCAGGGGGTCCTGCGGACAGAGCCCACCTCCAGGTGCACCAAGGGGTGTGTTTGACTGCCATTGGAGTTCTGCATCTAAAAGCTGTGCATTTAGCACTGCAGTTCTTCCTACATCATTTCCAGGGAAAAAAATGTCTTGGTAAGGGCAGACGACATGTCGACCGTTTTCTACATCGATGATCAGGGAGGCTCTCGCACTCAGGCATGCCTCTGCACAGCTGGGAATCAGCTGATATGTTGTCCAAGGACAATTATGGTTGTTTTCTCTTGAGATGGAGCAGGAAGTACTTCTGAACTCCATGAAGAACTGAGCAGAACATTTTAGGATGGGCCAGTGATAAAAGTGGGTTAGGCCCACCCACAGTGCTGCATCTGGGTCGAAGTAGATCATAGGTTATGAACATAACTGTGGATCCATAAAACCGAAGGATGACTGTTAGTCGACGCCTAGAGGGCATGGGACTTGACTTTTTAAAATTAAAGTTGCGATATGATTGGCTGGCAGAGGCATCCTTCATGGTAAGGGCCGTAACACTTTCATGGACGACGGTTATTCTTCGGTCTCATAGATCTACAGGCATCTTCATAACAACATTATCCTTGATTATGCCATGTGATATTATAGCATAGGGCAAGACAATCGGGTGTATAATTACTAATTTAGTGTGTCCCCCACTGGTGGTTGACTTGTACATTAGATAAATTGATTCATATAGGGAGTCAAGAACAGCCCTCAGCTGCCTTTTTTCTGCCTATTAAAAATGTAGCTAAAATGGCTGATAAACAGATCACATGAAGTTGGCATGAAATTCAGATACAGACATTCCCCTTCCTCCCTCTTCCCATCTGTTTTCTACGGTTTAAGGGAAGAATACACAAGGCACAAGAAATATAAAAAAATATATACAGAAACCAGGACTGCATTATAATAAGCCTCTAGTAGCCTGAAACTCAAGTAAGGTTTTTAGACTGTTGTTGTGGCTGAAAAGCATGCATGCGAATGCTGCTAGTGGATTATTATTGTGTAAGAGCACTCCCAGAGGCCAGTGTCCCTGCCCTCGGTTGCAAGTACCCTATATGTGAATGCACTTCACATATAGCAGAATATTTTATTTACAATTTAAATAACCGTTTCTTTGTCTGGGGTGGCCTGGGGGGATAGAGCCCAAAGTGAGATCTTTTCATGGCTTTTCGTGAATATACCCAACAGGTATCAGTGGACAGGGTGAACAGCCATGGAACATAATGAGGCATTTCATGTCATTTAAACCCAAGGAACAATTGTAAGGGACATTTTGATTGTGTGTGTGCTTAAAAGCTTACTTACATCTAGTTACACATCTGTACTATAAGGGTGAACTTCTAGGGATGTCCTGGGGATCGAATAAAAAACCAGATACAAATCCCCCCCCCCCCTTTATAATGGTACGTTCTCCCCTGAAATTAACCACAGGACTAACATTGCCACAGCATGAGAACCCTTTTCCAGTTTAGTGGAGGGTGGGGGCACACAGAATCTGATTGGCTTTTCTGCAAAAAGCTGCCATTTTAAAAGCAGGAAATATTTACCTTTTCTTTGCATCTGGAAATGTTAAGGAGGGTGTATTGCATGGTTCTTGTTGAATGAATAAATGCATAAATAAATAAGTTATATATATATATATATATATACAGTGTATATGTACAGTGAGCTCCATAATGTTTGTATTTGTAATCAAACAATTCTCATGTGGCTAAAGTACAGATTCTAGGCTTTTGTTAAAGGGTAGTTAAAAAAAATGCTTCAGATTCATTTGATGCTGTCGCCCTGAAGACTGGAAGAAAGGGTCATGTAGATTGCAATAAATGGCTTTGCACTGTTTCCATGGTGATGTCGAACTACTGGCTGGGGCAGTGTGGTATGGTTGGGGGGGGGGGCACAGCTGCTGTAGCAGGGTAGTGGGGGGGGATACTTATTGTGATTAAAGACAGTCTGGAGCACCAATCTCCTTTGGCATTAAAATGCCAGTCGGTGACTAAGAGGAAGAAGTCTGGGGAGTGATGAAGTAATTTGTCTTTTTAAAGAACAACCAATGACATTTTGAGTCACATTGATTCAGACAATGCAGAGGGGTTGGGGTGGGGGTGTGAAATAAATGTTATGGAGCCTTTCTTGTCTTGTGCCAAGTTGCAATCTCAAAAGGCCTATGAATCTTGCACAGAAAAAACACCTTCAGCAAGATTTTTGATGAGGGATATGAGCCCTCAAATAGTGAGTGGAGCAGTCCCATGGTCATTGTCTCCAAGAAAGATGGCTTGCCGTGGGCATGTATCGACTTCAGAAAGATTAATGTTGCCTCCGGGCTCGACGTATATCCCCATGCTGTGCATCGCCGATGTGGCAGAGAGAACTGGCTACGTGCAGTACATCACCACACTGGATCTCTGTAAGGGATATTGGCAAGTGCCACTGGAGGAGGGCGCCAGGGAGTACACTGCCTTGCAGTCCCCACAAGGCCTTCACCAATTTACCGTTATGCCTTTCGGCTGACATCGAGCGGCAGCAACATTCCAGCGCTCAATGGACCGATCCTCAATGGATCGGGGGTGAGTCTATCCCTAACCCTAACCTCCACCACCTCCAAGATTCACTAGGCAGGACTGACGCTCAACGAGAGGAAGTGCGTGTGGGCACGGCAGGAGGCGAAGTACCTTGGGTACCAACTGGGTAGCAGCCAGGTTCGACCGCAGGGGGCTAGGGGAAGGCCATCCTGGAGAAGCCCAAGACCTCTCACCGAGAGACAGGTGCGATCCGTCCCTGGGCTTGTGGGATGGTATCGCTGCTTTATCCCGTAGTTTGGGACCATGCCTCTGACCGACCTCACCAATAAGGCCAGCAGAATCTGGTGCCGTGGACGCAGAATCTGGTGCCGTGGACGCTGAATCTGGTGCCGTGGACGCTGAATCTGGTGCCGTGGACGCAGAATCTGGTGCCGTGGACGCTGAATCTGGTGCCGTGGATGCTGAATCTGGTGCCGTGGACGCTGAATCTGGTGCCGTGGACGCTGAATCTGGTGCCGTGGACGCTGAATCTGGTGCCGTGGACGCAGAATCTGGTGCCGTGGACGCTGAATCTGGTGCCGTGGACGCTGAATCTGGTGCCGTGGACGCTGAATCTGGTGCCGTGGACGCAGATGTGCGAGGAGGCCTTTACCACACCGAAGCGGATTCTGGGCTCCTCACCTGGCCTGATTCCACCAGGTTTCTGGTCCAGGGGGAGGCCTCAGCGCTCAGGATTGGGGCTGTCCTCGCCGAGGGTGAAGAGGGTGAAGAATCCCCGGTGCTTTACCTGAGCAGGAGGCTTCTTCCCCGTGAGACGCGGCATTCAACCACAGAGAAAGAATGTCTGGCGATCAAGCGGGATCTGGACAGTCTGAGGTATTACCTGCTGGCCCGGGAGCTTGACATTGACACTGGTACCTGGCACTCCAGCTGTTCACATTCCAGAAGCCTGGGGGAGGGAACATCGTAGCAGACTGCTTGTCTCTATTCCCCAACTGTGTCAATCTGGAAGAAGGGGAGGGGAGGGTGCTGTGTCCAAACCCTCATTCACATCACCGTCTAGCTAGACTTGCTGTCAATGCGCTATACAGCATTATAGCTATGTAACCTATAGTTTGCACGTATAGTTAGATATAAAAAGCTTACCGTACCATTCTGACAGTTCCTGCGGAGCCCTTGATTCCTGAATCGGCTCCTGGTTTTTCTCTGGCTTTAAATTTGAGATCCAACTCAAACGTGTATGGTGCTGCCAACCACAGAACTGTATAAGAACCAGGCCTGGGTCATATACAGATACTAATCAAAATTTTCAATTGAAATATTTGTTTTGTGTACTTTAATTATTTGAAAATAAACCAGGGAAGACCAATTCCTTTCATTTGAGTTATATGGAAATAATTGGTAGATAGAACAAATGCCTTCATTTGAAACAACAGAAAATATTTAAATGATTGATTCAAATATTATTTTAAAGAAATTGATTCAAAATTGAAATATCAATTTGTCCTGTATGATTACTCCAAATACTTTAGAAATTATATTTTAAATAAAATTTTAAGTATTTAATCTGCACTTTATTTAACGAAATAACAGTGTTTACAAACAAGCCATTAACTCCCTTGTTTTCTGTGTGTATTGATCATCCGGCTCGTACCCCATTCTTTAGGACCTGCAGCATTGTACGCTTGGCCCTCTGTCAGTGGAGGGAATAGCATGCCTGGTAATTGAGCACTCCTGAGATGAATCAGCTACCAAAAGTGCTTGAGTGTACTAGTGTGGAGTGTGTGGAGCTGTGTTATTGGAAAGCCATATTTTGTGACCAGTGTTTGCCTGCCTTCATTTTGAATGGCACAAAATGTGAAAAATCATGGTATGACCATAAGGTGCTAAAAGCCTGGAGACTAATGCCTGTTCAATGACCCTGTGGATATACTTAAGATGGTTACCATCAATAGAAGAGCATAACATTGGTACTGGTGCAACAGATAAACAGCTGAAGTTAAACATGAAACAGGTGAAGTTTTGTATGAAGCCCCTCTAACACATTCATTGTCAAACAGGAACAATCACCCACTCTGCTCATCATTTCACCTCTGTCTGTGAATGCAGACGGGTTAGGGCCATGGGTCTGAGTACAGCTGCTAGTCAGGGCACTAGGGGCACCTGAAGGCCAGACAGAAGTATCAGCAATTAAGAGTTGAGGGGTGAGTTCAGACAGGATTGCTGTATATTAATAATGTAATGTTTTCACAGCTTAAATGCAACCTTATCGTAGTGTATGCTTTATCTTTGCAGTCAGACATGAATTGATACCGAAACTACTTCTGAATATCGGTCCCCATCCCACACCCCAAGGTTGGGGATAAAATATCTTAAATAACATCTTAGTGAAATTTGTACCTTTTACAATATCAATTACAAGCCTCACATAGACAATGATAGGCTAAACTACTGGAATTAATAAAACTGACCCAAAAAAATGACATAAAACAAAGTAAAAAATATTTCAGATATATTGAATGCTTTCAAATCAAATAATTGGCAATATATTGCCAGATTTGGCATCTGTACAAAGGGGTTAATTTAAGATAAATTGGCTAACTTTGTTAGCTAGCTAAGTCAGCTAGCATTAGCCAGAGGTGTAGATGGCACACCATAAAGTTTAATGAGAATACACCAGTGGTAGCTTGATGTACATAAAAAATAAAAAATAAGGGTGGCTGTCTAGGCTACTTTCGAAAAGAATATTTGGCTAACCTTAACTTTTAACCTTAAGCTAACTGCCTCAGTGTCTTCAGCCACAGTCTAATTTGAACATGATGTTGAAAAACAGAGCAGTGTTAAGCCTAACTGCTATTGACATATTTATGTTAACACTCCTATTCATGAACTTTAAGCCGTTATTAATGCGGAATTCATTACATTCTTTTATTTATTATCAGTATCGGTGGGAATCTTTGGTGGGAGGTATTTACAATCCACTTTGATTTTAGTGCCCTGTAAAGTTTGTGGATGGTTCTAGTGATGAACTGAATGTGAACATAAAACACACTGCCAGTCCTTTCTTGGTTATTGCTTCTCAGCATTTGCCAGACACAGAGTGTCGGTTCTGTGTGAGGGCAGTTGATGTGAAAACCAAAACAATAAATGAATACATAGGTCTATGATATAATTACATTTACAGATTTAAGGAATGATTACTGTATTTGCCTGCTTAAGTGGGTTAACTGGTTGATGGTACTTCGGTAGGCTAAGCAGTGTAAACCTTGCTACCGGGGCAAAGCAAAAGGAGTGAGTCTTCCGGCTAGTACTCTTCCTACTCTGGCCTTATTATCTAAATGTGTTTAAACAAGAAAGAAAAGAAACTGCCTGACCGCCTGCAACCTACAAGAGAAAAGTACCAACACAAAATGTTAACAGAAAACAAAACATGGTAGCTGTGAATTGTAAAATACAAGGAAGCAAAGGGAGTCTTAAAAGGAATCTCTAAAAAGCCATCTTTATCTGAAGTGTCTTTATCTGAAGGCTTTATCCACTTGGCTGTCAGGTGGACACAGGTGCACATCATCAGGTAATCAAGCCCTCAATCAGCTCCACCTGCAGGACTGAGACGGGCATGCAGAGACTCCACAAAGCAAGGGAACACAACTGCTCTGTTGTAATCATTCTGCTGGCTCTATGGAATGCTCCTGCAACTGAGTTTAAATAGCATTATGTAATCATTTGGTTTTCCGTATGAAGTATAATCATGTTTGGTGTTGTTGGAAAGCTCATGTCATGGGGAACAAGTTGGTGTCATTGATGGTGTGGTACAGTTTGATGCTTGGGTATATAAGGGGAAAAGTGGAGTAGTTTGAGGAGACACAATCTCATGGACACAATTTGCATATAGCCATTCCATTACATTCACATTTTGCACCATTGTATATTGCCATTATTAGACATACTGTACAATAAATTGAATACATTCACTTTAACCTGGCATTCCTCTTTGACTTTAAACCACCACACACCTAGTGGTTTTAAGGTCCAAACATACACATAGAACTCAGGAGATCTACACCTCAGAGTCACTCGCCTATACACTAGTGCTGTCGCAAGATACACATAGTATCCTTGTTGGCTACACAAGCCTGACGCACGTTCGTATCTACCAAGATAGATAGCGATTCCCGTGCAAGACCTCCTTACTTCGTGAGCTCTCAATCACGGTTGATGGCACCACAGTGACTGCCTCTCACTCTGCCAAGAGCTTGGGGGTGGTCCTGGATGACTAACTGGACCTCAAGGAGCACATCAAGGCAACATCACGGTCCTGCAGATTCCTTCTGTACAACATCAGAAGGAATCGACCATACCTGACGACGCACTCCACCCAGCTGCTCGTCCAGGCTACGGTGACCTCTCGCCTTGATTACTGCAACTCTCTCCTTGCAAGCCTGCCAGCTTGTGCCATACAGCCACTACAGATGATTCAGAATGCCGCTGCCCGACTCATCTACAACCTTCCCAAATTCTCCCACGTCACTCCTCTGCTGCGATCACTCCACTGGCTACCGGTCGCCGCCAGGATCCGGTTCAAAGCCCTGACCCTTGCCTCCACTGCTGCCAACAGGACAGCCCCCATCTACTTGCAGGACATGACTCGATTATATGTGCCTGCTCGACCACTCCACTCTGCGGCAGCAGGGCGCCTTGTAACCCCTCCCACCCGCCCAAAGGGATCACAGAGCTTCTCCACCCTAGCTCCCCAGTGGTGGAACGAACTCCCCGTCTCTCTCCGAACCTCCCCCTCACCACCCATCTTCTTAAGACTCATCTCTTCAGACTATACCTAGACTAACCACCACCACACTGTATATTTCACTCTTTTATATAAAAAAAAAAAAAAACCCTTTTCATGACACTTGTTACATGTTGCCCCATCCCAGCACTTTTGGTAATTTGTATTTGTCCTAATACTGTAGCTTATTCTTCTGCCTAGTTGGCTTTGCAGAGGTTAGGTCAGAATAGTGTTCACTATGTGAACTGTGTTCTTGGCTAGAAATAGCTGTACAAAATAAGTATTGTACCTTACTGAACCTGTGTTCAGCAGTTGTCTATGACCATGAAATGCACTTTTTGTACGTCGCTTTGGATAAAAGCGTCTGCCAAGTAAATGTAATGTAATGTAATGATTCGTATAGAGCCACACTACTGGCGGAAAGAGACTATGGTCTCTTATTCTGTGTATAACTCTTGTGACAGAGGAAAGATTAAAACATAATTTTGGAGTCAGATAATCGAGGTCACATTAGATTGATCCTGTTCCAGTGGCACCAGGTCAAGACTACACGCGTTCCTTCGCCACTCAGATACTTCTTCTGTTTGTTGTGCCTGAGGGGATTCTTACACTTGAAATGGCCTAAACTTATTTCACATGTAAACTGCCACAAGGCTGATTTTTTAACCAGGCTAGTCTGGTTAATACAGAGAGACAGGCCATAGTCCAGGTGCATTCTGACGATACACCTTAATTTTCAATGCAGCCTCATGTTTCAAAATGCCATCGCAAAACTGGAGAAATTATCAAAGATCAAAGGGGGCCCTGGCGTGAGTGTTTCACGATGGGACCTCGGCATCAGAAATATTCTTTTTCATGGCTGGCTTTGATGTATATGGATTACCTTTGTGCCAAAATAGATGTGTGAAGGTCATTGCCAGTGATACCTAGACTATAGAGTGTAATCCCCTAAAAAGGCCACACACTGACACCTTTCCAACGAACAGACACATGTATGTGCAGTTAGAATATCTTCCTCAGATTTCTTTCTGACTCCGCAGTTCTTCCTTTTGGGTTTTGGAGATAGCTTCGCCCGGGAGAGGATATGCTTCCCCATGTCTGGTTTTCTGAGATTTCCAGCAGGGAGTTTACTCTCCCCACTGTTCGAGTGTTTTTCTCCCTCCCACTGGGGAGTTTTTTTTTTCACCTCCCTTGTTAGTTGTTTGTGGGTTTGTGCCTGGCTTTGCTCCATTTTCCAGTTTCCTGTTTTTCTGTGATGTGTCTTTGCCACAGGTTCTCTGTCAAAAGCACTATTTGATTGGCAGTAATATAATTGCACTGAATTGGAGCAAAATATATTCACTAGTGTGTTTATAATGAGAGATAAAGACTGCTGCCCTCGCCTTGTGTGCAGTTATGTTCAGGACTGCATCAAGTTCCACTCATTCAATGAATGTATAATTCCAGTTTATCTCTAGTTATATGTCAAGTCTTGCAAAATGATATCACGTTCATTTTCGCAGATGCTCTGATCATTGTGAACTTAACAGTGTTAAAAATAACTTAAATGCATTCAGATTCTTATAAATGTACGAAATGATAAATTCCTCACTTCATGAGTAAGTTCCCAGGGGAAATGGGGATCCAGCTCGGGGGAAGTGAGGGTCCAGCTCGTGGGAAGTGGGGGTCCAGCTCGGGGGAAGTGTGGGTCCAGCTTGGGGGAAGGGGGGGTCCAGCTCAGGGGAACTGGGGGTCCAGCTCAGGGGAAGTGGGGGTCCAGCTCAGGGGAACTGGGGGTCCAGCTCAGGGGAAGTGGGGGTCCAGCTCAGGGGAACTGGGGTTCCAGCTCGGGGGAAGTAGGGGTCCAGCTCGGGGGAAGTGGGGGGTCCAGCTCAGGGGAACTGGGGTTCCAGCTCGGGGGAAGTGGCGGTTCAGCTCGGGGGAAGTGGGGGTCCAGCTCAGGGGAACTGGGGTTCCAGCCCAGGGGAAGTGGCGGTTCAGCTCGGGGGAAGTGGGGGTCCAGCTCGGGGGAAGTGGGGGTCCAGCTCGGAGGAAGTGGGGGTCCAGCTTGGGGGAAGTTAGGGGTCCAGCTTGAGTGCCTTCTGTTCATGGTGCTGCCTTGCCCTTGTTGTACGTGGCCCCTGACGTGTTGTGGCTTTGGGCTGCCAGGACGAGTTTCGGGTGGAGAACGGAGACCAGCTGCTGGAGATGCTGGAGACGGCCTTCTCCAGGAAGATGAACAGCCCGCAAGGCTCCTGGCTGATCTCCCTCAGCAAGCCCGTTCGCCAGGATCGACAGCTCCTCATGACTCTGGCCAGTGAGCAGGGTAAGGTCCAGCCCCCTCAGGCCCTCAGCCAATCACGTTTCACCCTTAGTTCAGGGGCCGATGCAGAAAGCTGCTCGGAAGGAACAAATTCCACAGATTATGGAAATGTACTCTTGCTGCTAGACGTAAGAATAAGAGATATTCAATATTCTTTAGCATTAAATGCAAATGTATCAGAGACCTCAAAGCTCTCTTAAGCTTTTAAGAGTAACCACAAGGGATGCATTGAAATTGTTATAGTTTCTAACTACAATAACACTGAAAGATTTGTTTTAAAAAAAATCAGTTTTAAATAATGAGTTTTACTTAAAAATAGTATTTTCCTCAAAATAGCCTCATTTGGCTTACATTACAATTAAACAAATTATTGGAAGTCTATCCAGTCATATTGCAAAGTGGGAGAAGGGGGGTGGGAGGGAGGTTGAGGGGTAGTTAAATTGACTGAAGTCTTATCTAAAAAAGACTTTTAAAACTACAGGTAGCCTGTAGTGCTAAAAACGTATAAAGTAAAATAGGAACTAAAGTTGCAAGAAATATGGCAAAGAAGTTAGGGTTTAGATGTTTAGATGTGTGGGGCCAAGTAAACATATTGTGGCAAGAAGGTTATTCCCAGCAGGAATTTGCAAAGAAATTTTAAGATTCCCAGGTGCAGTGTTCAGTACACACTCAGAAGGGTCCAGCTGTTGGGATTGCATTTACGATTGGAACAAAAACCAACATAAGCGAGAATGCCTAGGACTGAGAACCACTGCTATATAGAACTCCAGGGCCTTTGGGTCACACTTTGAGAAATACTGCACTAGATAACATTATAGATGCATTTAGAAAAAATGATAAAAGATATAACAACCCGTTTTTTCTTTTTTTCCCACAGGGGTGATTGCCACTAAAGATGTGTTGTCAATGCTTGGAGAAATCAGGAGAGGATTACATGACGTAAGTTTTCTTCCATTAATGTTCCATAGTCACACATATATTCAGATGTTTACAGGATACCAAAGACTGCTGTGTGAACTTTTATTATATTTAAAAGTTATTTAATAGTAGGTGTATTATTTAAACATCTATTTAATAATTTTATGTTTTATTAATATTCACAGGTGGATTAGCCAGTGTAAAACAGTAGTGTACTGATGTGTGATGGAGGTGGTGAGTGGTGGAGTCCACTTCAGTCATTTCACAAAATTAACCAATTTTTTGCGGATTTTTGAATCACTGGATTTAATTTCTCTTCATTTCCAGGACTGACTGAACTGATTGTGGTGTTCAGTACTGTGGACTCTTCTCCTTTGACCACCACATATTCATAATGTCTCACACTTGGCATTATAAGATGTAACAGGAAATCTCTTCAGCTTCTTATTTTTCTCTTCCCCAAAACAGTGCTACCAGACCTGGACCAAATATGTTTAAAAAACTACTTAACAAATATGTTAACCAAAATAGATACCAAAAGATTTTTTTAAATACAGTGGACACATGGATGGGGCTAAGGGTTCAGAAGAGTTTTTCTATGCAGGATTCTCCAGACTCTAAATTTTAATCTAAGCAATAACCACAATACTACGCAATAGAAAATCCGGGGAGTCTCCTGGATTATGAAATGTTACGAGAGATTTTGCCCTCGGTTATGAATGTTTCAACTTTAAGAGTTCATGTTTTTTGTTAGTTCAGTGTGCCTTATGTTACAGTACCCATGAGCCTCAGAGTGCGTTACTATGGTGATAGCATGGAACAGAACCTATGGCCAGGGCCTGTGGAATCGAATAATTCTCTGTAGCGTCTTTGTTGTATGGTCTAATCAGACACAAGTATCAAGTAGCCTACAGAAAATCTATGATTGAATGTAGAGACTTTTAGTTTATGTATCTTCTAAAATCGTCATGTACTTGTACCCTTGCCTTTTTTTCAATGAACCAAAATTTTTTCAACACTCTTGCTAATTTTTAGAGGTGATGATTCATTCAGCAGTTTTACGCCTATCCAAGGTTGGGGAATGGCCGAACAGCGCTTCACATTCAGCCTTTTTTTGAGTATTTTGCTTCCAGAAACCATGCCCATGTTTCCACTCTATAGATGTTTATTTTTAAAAACTGTCAGTTACCTGCATGGATTTTACCGGTGCATAAAGGACTGTTTCTCCCACAGTGTACAATCTTAAGTACAGGCTTATTCCCCAGCCCAGGCCTAAAAGCCACAGTATACAGGCTTAAGTACAGGCTTATTCCCCAGCCCAGGCCTAAAAGGGAATATTCTGTCATTTGTGTGCACTCAGATCGGCATCCAGAACTACACCAGCATGACCAGCTGCCAGTCTCGGCCCAGCCAGATGCGCAGTGACTACGGCAAACTGTTTGTGGTCCTGGTCATCATCGGGTCGGTCTGCGTGGTCATCATCGCCTCCGGGCTCGCCTACATCTGCTGGCAGCGCCGCCTTCCCAAGCTGAAGAATACGGTAGGGGGGGCGGGGTCAGGCCTGGGTCAGACGCGTATCTGGAATACTCTCACATACTGCGGGCGCTGGTGCCAGACCTGGGTCAGACGCATATCTTCGAATACTCTCACATACTGCGGGCGCTGGTGCCAGACCTGGGTCAGACGCATATCTGGAATACTCTCAGATACTGCGGGCGCTGGTGCCAGACCTGGGTCAGACGCATATCTGGAATACTCTCACATACTGCGGGCGCTGGTGCCAGACCTGGGTCAGACGCATATCTGGAATACTCTCACATACTGCGGGCGCTGGTGCCATTCAAAAGCGTGTGTTTTATTAACCAGATCAAAGTAGAATGGTCATTTCATTTTTATTTTCACAGGGATAAAGACAATGAATGAAAGGACATACACAGTCTTACGTCCTGGCTCAGTCAATCTGTTTTTCAGTGGTTTCCATTGATTAGGAACAAGGAGAGCAAGAGAAAAAGGAAAAGAGAGAAATTACTGCAAAAATTAAATTAAAAAAGAAGATGAGAGGAGTGAAAAAGAGTGCATGTGAGGAAAAATATATATAGATAGAGATGAAGAGATAAAGAAGTGAAAAAATATCCATAATATTTGGGACTTATTTTTCTGGGTCTGGCTCTGTACTCTACAATTTTAGACTTGTAATTTTAAAAAATCTAATGAGATTAAAGTGCATATTCTCAGCCTTTATCAAAGGGTATTACACATTTTGGTTTCACCCTGTAGAAATGACACTACAAGTTGATCAGAGTATGAAATAATTGAAGGAAGGAGTACATTGTGAAGTTCTTTTAAGAGCACTGTCTGAC
Organism: Anguilla anguilla; assembly: GCF_013347855.1. Taxonomy (NCBI): domain Eukaryota; kingdom Metazoa; phylum Chordata; class Actinopteri; order Anguilliformes; family Anguillidae; genus Anguilla; species Anguilla anguilla. Next base: position 536,128 of record NC_049213.1, read on the forward strand.
CGTAGATGTGCTTTTCAGTTGCTCAGTGATGTAAGTATTTTTGGAACTGTGGATATAGGTACTTCAGAAAAACAGAAATGTATAGAATTTGTTTCATAATTACTTTCATTGTTAGAAATAGGTGGATATTCAAATTAATTTGCAAGCTTATAAAAATAAGAAGTGAAATATTCATAGTTTCTACATTTGTACTGAAGGAAAAATATTGGAAGAGTGGTTTACATACAATTTGGACAGTACATCTGGGGGTTTGTACCAATGATGTATGTGCGTTGGAGTCAAATTAAATTTTACGACAAGGTTTCAGTTTTTGATTGAGGTGACATATGTACATGTTGCCTTTTAGCAGACAAAGATTTTTTAGGACAGGTTGGGGCCTGTTCAGGTACAGGTGTGTCGAGGTGTAAGCGGGCAGCACGGAAAGGAGGGGTGTGACAGTGTATTGCAATGGGACACTGACTTGAAGCAAGGTTGTAAAGGGTACTGAGGTAAAGAATTTTGTTCTGAATATTGATGAAAGGATATTTCTTTAAAAGTTGTCAGTAAACATTTAGGCATTTTATTTGTGCCTAAAGAGTTACTAACTATTTCAGATAATTGATCCAGGTCTGGACGGAGTACGTTGTGTGGCTGAATTATATGTTTGTATTTATTTGTACATATTTAATGTTGGGTGTGATCATTACAACGTCCCAGCAATACTCTCAGTCATTGTAAACAAATACAAATACATAGCCCTATATTACAGAAGAAATTATTGATATAAAATATTCCGTTCATACTAAAAAAGAGAAGTACTTTATTTTTCATGAGAAAATGTTTGTGTCTGTCCTGTCCTGGTTGTAGAGCTGAGAAAATCTTTAATTTGTTATCTCAAACTATCACCCTCATTGAAAGAAATTAAACTAGACTGATCCGCCTTTTTTTCTATTTTGCTCGTTTTCCCCCTGGTTTTTATAGTCTCGTGGTGAGGAGCTCCATTTCGTGGAAAACGGCTGCCATGACAACCCCACCTTGGATGTCGCCAGCGACAACCAATCGGAGATGCTGGAGAAGAAGCACAGCGCGAACGGAGTGGTGGCCGGGGGTGGCGGGGGCAGCGGCTGGCAGGTCCTGGTCAACAAGCCGGGCAAAGAGGAGGCTGAGAATCTGGAGGAAGACACTCATCTTTAATATGCAGAAAGGGGGGAGGAGGGGGGGGGGGGGGGGGGGGTAAGGTCACAAAAAAAGAAACAAGTCAGCGACTCTCGCAGCACGCAGCTCCTACAGGCTCTACAAACATCCGCTAGCCAAATCCCAGCTTAGAGACTTCTCGCGGAGCAAATCAACACAGTATTTGAGAATCATTAATTAAACAAAAGACTGTCAACTTACTTTGCTTTCTTTGGCAACGGTGCATGGTTCTAAAGGGAATATGTGAAAGTGATAGCAGGATAAATGTTTGTTTCGGAATAATATGAATGGTAAAGTGAAGGAAACCAGCGAACCGTACTTAAGGCACAAATGTAGAATTTAATTGCGTGCGCTTGGAGTCCTGGTTTGTGCGTCATTATGGTCGTTTTGAAAGCTTTGAAAAGAGTCGAGCTGCAGCTCAGCTACTTGAAATGAATCACTTCAAATGTGCCGCCCATTGTCGGCAGCCAGCTCACAATCAGAATGGACCCTTGCAAAATGGCCCCTGCCAGCACTTATGTACGACTCAGCAGTTATGCCTATTTAACAGAACTGGACTATTTGTATGCACTTGCAGGCTTGTTTTTGGCTGTGCTTGTAACTTATTTTTGAAAATGAATGTTATCTGACCGAAGGCTAACGCCTTCATCATGCTAGCACTGAAAATAAAACTGAACATTTGTAATGTTAAAGTTGTCTTTTGTTGAACAGTCTGCAACAGAGACAGAGAATGTAAGTCCTGTTAGAGTTCTGACAGACAGAACGATGAGCTTGTGTTCGTGTTTACAAGCTTTGCGTTCTGCACTGCCATCGGTGATGTATGTAGGCTGCAGTCTTCTCTGTTCCAATTGGATTCTGTATATTTATGAAGTTTGTCTGAAAGACACAATATTCAAAGTTATAATGATATCTGAAATGGCATTAATGGGATTTATCTTTTCACTCGTGTGGCTTTTTAGAGGAACTTTTTGAGAGGCAGTGTTTTTTGCTGTGTGTTCTTCGGGCACCTGCTTGTGCTGCTGGTGTTTGTGACAGGTTATTGTGTGCATATGAGCACTTTACCTGTGCATGGACAGACCATACGAGCGTTTGTACATGCCGTGTCATTTCCATTCTAATGCTTGGGGGAAATGCGTAAATGTAGCAGTACCATGTAATTATCTGTTCTCTCTGTATTTATTTATGTTTATTTAAGGGCTGTAGGCTGTGACGTTTGTGATGACCATACTTTGACAGACCAGTCAACCATTGTACAGTTAAAAAACAATTTATTTCTTTAACAGCTGATTTTATGTATGCGTGTGTTTGTGTATATAAATTAAATTCATCGAAGCTTTCTGCTTAATTCTGTTGATTTTGTAAAATTTCGAGACGTGCACCATAGAGAATAATCACCATGTCAGAACTGGAGGAAAATAAATGTTTGGAAAAGCATATTTTTCTATAATGGCCTTTGATAGTATCAGCATATTTTGTTTTACAAAAAGGCCTTGATTCTAATGAATAACACAGTAGAGAGCTTTGGCTGTGAAGTGCAGTATGAACACACGTCTTATCAGGATCTTGATAATGCTACACCTGTTTGGTGGATGGATTACCTTGACAAGAGAAATTCTCACTAACAGGGACGTGACAAATTTGTGCTCAAAATTATAGAAAACTAAGCTTTTTGCGCTCATGGAAAAACTCTGGGATCTTTTAGTTTAGCTCATGAAACATAGGACCATAAACCTATATGTTGTGTTTTTTTTTTTTGTTCAGTATAAAATGGTAGCCCTGGTTGAACGCAGTGGGTTTTTCATTGAGGTTTTTTTTAAAGTCACGGAGTAAGAGTTCTTCCAAATGGGATCCCGAGCCACAAATGCCATGTCTCCACTTGTTTTAACATTTGTGGCTGAGACAGTGAGGAGGTGTTCTGTTGAGAATCTAACACAGTGTAGTGCAGTGTATGCTTTCAAAGAGGCAGTTCACCCAAAAAATTAAATAAAGCTGTTTCTACTTACCCAGAGTGCTATCTATCCATCCAGATAGTTAAAAAAAACGAGTTTTTCTGGAAATCTGCTGCAGCTCACCCTGAGATACAGTTACAATGTTTGTGGCGCTCAAAGAAAAACTTACATTTGAAAGATTCCACCGCAACATCTCTTTCCAAATAGACCTTTTTTAATTGAAAATGAGTTTCTACTAAAGTACGCCAACTGTGTACATTCACACAAGTCTCAACCAAAGCACAACAGTATTCTTGGGCGCAGTGTCAACATTGTTTTAAAACAAAGAGATTAGTATTAGATTCTGGGCCTAGACCATGCCTTGCCTTCAAAACAGAAGTAAATATCTTAAATCAGTTCTAAGAGAAACTTGAAGCCAGTGTAGTGAGAGCAGGGCGGGGGTTATATGAGATGTCCTGTTGTGGTGAGAAGCCTATCTGTACTGTAAAAAGTTTTCTTGTAAAAAAAACAGTAAACAGCTGGCAGCAGGGTTGCCATTATGTTACTAAAATTAACTTTTTTTTTTACTGTCACTAACATTTATGGTTTTGTACTGTTAATGAAAAATACACTAAGAACTGGTTTTTAATGATTTTCACAGTATTTTACTGTTAACTGACATAAAATTTTAAAATACGTTATATAGCTGTTTTTTTACAGTACCTTCCAGTTCACTGATTTGTTTTAATGCACTATTTAGTTACTATTTTTACATACATTTTAATAAACCTATTTTTTTAACCTAAATTAATACTGACTTAGCAGGTTATACACATAGGAATAGTCACACTACATACGATTAAAAGGACTTTTGTTAAGAAAAGGGCTATAATAGACCTTACTGGTTGTCAGTCTTCCCAAAGTCTCTGTCCAAAGCTGACTACAAGCACAGAATGCAAACCATAACAAAATGTTCTTTGTGAATGAATAACAGAGCTAAATCACTGATTTTTCAACCATGCAATTACATGTGAGAGAAAAAAAATCCACAGCTTCTTATTGCACTTTACTTTTTATTTTAATATAAAGTTGTTGTCTTTTTGTTGGTGACTTTGCCAGTTTTCTTTGATAACACTTTGCCCTGTCCAGCCTTGGTGCCTCTCTCAGGGTTTATTCCAATGAAGCTCCTGAAAATGATAGTGTGTAAAAATCAAGTTGTGTAACTCACTCAGATTAACAACACAATAAAAGGCAGCATATGTATAGATGTGCAATAGCATGTCATCGAAAAGTTAAGAAAAATACAGGTTTTACTAAAAGTATCTAACCTTTGGATGAATTTGAGTATGCATGCTGCCTCTTCTTGGTATTGGAGATTAAAGGTGTAGAAGGTGGAAAATAATGCAGCAAGTCCCGTCAAGAAGGTGGGCTGGATCCCCTCACATATGATGTGGCCCTCAAGGCTGACCATCCAGCGCTGAATTAAATTTGTGCATCTTGTTTGGCTTGTGCCAGAAAGATGAACAGCTGTGGTTTTTTGATGCTCATACAACTAAGTCACCATGGTACAGTCAGAGGTGCTTTTGATTTCCTGCCTTGGTCACACAGACAGCAATACATTTTGAATCACTGCTAAAATACCACACAATAACCAGCGTTCACTGAAGTCTTAATGTTAGGCTACTTCTGAACTGTTGAAGTGACTTCCATAGACTGTAAAAGGTTTACACTGTCAAGACTATCATTATGCTACATGAATTCACTGGCAAAATGCATGTGTCCACACGTTAATTTAGACATGTAGAAATTAAAATGAGTTCCTTGTGCTGTCTGATTAATCAGCAACCATCTATAAAATTCTAGCTAGCTGCTGAATCCTTCTATCACAATGTGCACATATTCAGTAATGCAAACAAACTGGAAACATCACTGATAGACTTTGCACCGATTTATGAATTAAATAAAGTTGCTACTCACCAAATAATTAGTAAGATGGGGATGGATTAAGAAAAGAAAAGATCCAGCTTCACATGTGCAGTCCACGTGGAATTGCTTTCCCAAAATGCAAAAAATACTGCATGATACTGTTACGTAAAATAGGGCCCACTTTGGACGATTGATTAGCGGTTAAGCACTGTATTTTAGGAATACATTATAGTTCTGTTAAAAAACGGTCAATGGAGTGCAATTTAACAGATTTTCTTTTGTATTAACAGTAAAACGCTGTATTTAAAAATAACTGGTTAATACTGTTGAAATCCTATTGTTAATTTACTGCAATCATTTACAGTGTGATTAATTTTTCATTAACTGTATAGAGAATTGCAATATATGTGTATGTATACTTCTCTTATGGAAGTAGCAGGACTGGACTAACTTTTTCATGCTGTTCGAATCTCAGTTTTGGTTCAGAAGTAACACCAAGGCCTCTGGAGGTAGGTTCAGATTTATGGTGAGTGCACAGATTAGATTGTTTGCTTAATAATACACTAAGGCCCGAGACTGCAATCTAATCTTTAGACGTTCCACATTGTATATCAGAAAAGCACTTTTGAAGGGATGCCAGCTTCCTAAAACCACTGGGGTTACCATGGCATGACAACATAATTGGAGTCCAAGACTGAACCCTGAGGGACCACACGAGTAAGAGGAAGACACACAGTCACCAGTTAAGACTGAAAATAGCCAAAATCTTCCCAGGGCACCATTAGTTTAAATGAGAAATCAGACCATAGCAACTGATCTGGTCTCAGGTTGGTCATGGCAGCCTCTGGTGGGAAAGTATGTCTCTGCACTAGGTGTGCTAGCATTTCCAGGCCTAGGCCATTTTCAGTTTGCTTGGCAGTAACAGCAGAAAAGGGCTTGTCTGTTTTTTTCCTTCACAGACAGACAATATGTACATGTGTTAGCATGTGTTAGCATGAGTCCGTTTTGCTTCCAGCTCTGCAGCTAGGCACCGAAGTACTTGATTATGATGGCAGGTGTGTCTTCCCTGTGTCAGACTGTGTTGCAGCCAGAAAGTAGTTTGTCCTGTTGCTGTCTAAACTTTCATGTGATTTTCCTCCTCTTGATGCTGTCCCAGTGCATCCAGCACCCCTGCTAGGCTTGGGATGCAGCCATGGCGTTTCTGGATGCTTCCTCCTGATGCCGCACCTCCGCTCAACCAGGCTGCTGTCCTGGTGCAGGTGAAGCTTTTGGCCAGGTGTGTCTGCTTGCTCCCCAGCCTCCTCTGCCTATTGGCGCCCGACCCACGATGTGCTGAGGTCTGAGGGACGATTCTGTGTAAAGCACCACCGCTTCCACAGGGGTCCACTTCCTCCCTCCTTCCTCCTTACACGGGATCCCCGAACTATGATAGATTTCCAGCCTTACCTTACTTTATTCTCCCTGGAAGGTACAGTGCCTTTGGAAAGTATTCAGACCCCTTCACTTTTACCACACTCTGTCACATTACAGCCTTATTACAAAATGAATTAAATTCATTTTTATTCTCATCAATCTGCACACAATACACCATAATGACAAAGCAAAAACAGGTTTTTAGAAATTTGAGATCTCCTGTAGGTATTTTCAATGTCCCTGAGAATACCATGCCTCCTGTGAAAGATGTTCTCCTACCTGTTCAGTGTCCTTAGTTTTGACAGTTCATTGGTAAGTTTTTCCAAGAGGCAAAATATTTGTGATTTGGTTGATGGATATTTCAGATGTTGGAGTGGAGGTAAACTCTTCAGTGATAGCCAATGTCAGCTTTCCCGTTTTCCATGGGGTTAAAAAGGAATGGGGTAAATATTCTCCAGCAGCCACACCTCCATGCATTGTGCTCCTGTTGAATGGCTGAAGCAAAGCAAGTGTGGGCTTGGTTAGTACTTGGTTAGATGGGTGACCACCCGGGGAAAAGCTAAGTTGCTGCTGGAAGTAGTGTTGGTGGGCCAGCAGGGGGCAATCTGCCCTCTTGTTTGGGGGAAGAAGAAAAAAACAATTCCCCAGTGCAGTGACGGGGACACTGCTGTAGGATATGCCGTCTTTCAGATGAGAAGTTAAACCGAGGTCTTGACTCACTGTGGTCATTAAAGAACCCATGCCACTTGTCGCAAAGAGTAGTGGGGTCCTGGCTAAATTCCCAACCTGGCTCTCTCCCACTTGTCACCTAATCATCCCCTGGTTTAATTGGCTAAAAAATGTTCTCTCCCTTTTCACCTTAGCTAATGTGTGGTGAGGGTTTGGTGCAAAATGGCTGCCGTGCACCACCCACAGTGGTTGAGGAGAGTTCCCACTCATCATTGTAAAGCACTTTGAGCATTTGGAAAAGTGTTATATAAATGAAATCATTCATTCATATTCTCATAAAATGTGATATTTTCCCTTTAATGGAATGTGAAGTAATAAAAATGTATGGGCGGGACCGTGGTGCAGTTGATAGCACTGTAGCCTGATGGTGGAGTGTGCGTTTCCTCTGGGTACTCCAGTTTCCTCCCACAGTCCAAAGACATGCAGGTTAGAGTAATTGTGGCAGGGGGCGTGAACAGGGCACTGCTGTAAAAGAGCATGTGTGCTCAGTCAAACTGCCCTGTATAAATAAAGGTTCATTAAAAATAGGAAAAGTAATTCAGTGCAAAGTTCAAGAAAATCATTGCTTTTGGATCTTTATGGAACACTTCTGAAAAAGACTTAAATCCCAAAGTGTTCCAGTGACTGAAGACTTCAGGAAAATCAGGATTGAAGGCTATTGGACTGTTAGAACTGATCTGACAGGCAATACCCATACATTTCTTGCAATCCATCCAGGCCAAAAGAATGTTATATGCCACAGGTTTTGTATATTATACCAACCTACCTTACATAAGCAACTGACAAATATAATAGATCTTGGATGTTTGTCTTCAGATCTACAGTTGTTCTTGTCTTTTCAAGTACCAAGTTCATCCGGAGTTAAAGATGAGATTCATAGTTTCACAGATTCATGTTTATTCAAAGCTGATAACTGTTCCAGGCTTCTTTTTGTGGCATATACAGTGGTCACTGGTTTCAGATGATGCGTTTGCTGCCGCGGCGGCAGTTCTGCCAGCCAGAAGGAAATGGATGCGGGGTTCTGACAGTAGAGAGCAGCAGAGTGTAATATTTCCTCATAAGGAAAGCTTTCAATATTCTGCATTGTACTTGACGTCACGCTGCGTTGCATTTCGGGGTGATTCGCAATCTTAAAATGAGTTTAGCTCTGTGATTTTAAGATTAGTACTTGGGAAAAATAAAGCCCTAATACCAGCTGATATTTGGCTAGTATCAGCATAGAAGCCATTCAAATATTTTTATGGATCTGGTAACTCTCTTTTAAAAAAAATTATTACAACAGTTTGCAACATTAAACTCGTAAGACCCTAACAGGGACGTCAAACCCCTTTTGGCGATTTTTCAGCAAACAAAGAGTTTATTTTTCACAATTTCATAAATGCTACTCAAATAGCAACATATAAATACCTAACTTATCAGAAAATAACAGCTGTTTTCTTTAATACGATTTAATACGAACCAAAGTCATTTGGGTAATTATAAAAAAATCTATTAAAAAAAGCCTACCCAACGAGCTGAGGAGTGAGCGCCTGTCTAAGCCTACCCAACGAACTGAGGAGGAGTGTGTGCCTGTCTAAGTCTACCCAACGAGCTGAGGAGGAGTGTGTGCCTGTCTAAGCCTACCCAATGAGCTGAGGAGGAGTGCGTGCCTGTCTAAGCCTACCCAACGAGCTGAGGAGTGCGTGCCTGTCTAAGCCTACCCAACGAGCTGAGGAGTGTGTGCCTGTCTAAGCCTACCCAACGAGATGAGGAGGAGTGCGTACCTGACTAAGCCTACCCAACGAGCTGAGAAGTGTGTGCCTGACTAAGCCTACCCAACGAGCTGAGGAGGAGTGCGTGCCTGTCTAAGCCTACCCAACGAGCTGAGGAGGAGTGTGTGCCTGTCTAAGCCTACCCAACGAGCTGAGGAGGAGTGTGTGCCTGTCTAAGTCTACCCAACGAGCTGAGGAGTGCATGCCTGTCTAAGCCTACCCAACGAGCTGAGGAGGAGTGCGTGCCTGTCTAAGCCTACCCAACGAGCTGAGGAGGAGTGCGTGCCTGTCTAAGTCTACCCAACGAGCTGAGGAGGAGTGCGTGCCTGTCTAAGTCTGCCCAACGAGCTGAGGAGGAGTGCGTACCTGACTAAGCCTACCCAACGAGCTGAGGAGTGCATGCCTGTTAAGCCTACCCAACGAGCTGAGGAGGAGTGCATGCCTGTTAAGCCTACCCAACGAGCTGAGGAGTGTGTGCCTGACTAAGCCTACCCAACGAGCTGAGGAGAGGGCAGCTGAACACAGCTGTATATCACTGGGCAGTGGGAGAAATCAGTTAAAAGACTCCTGAGCTACAGTCCAAAGACCCTCACACAGTGGATTAACAATGGAACCAAATCCCAAGTTCTTTTCGAATTGTTTTTACAAATGTTCCTTAATTTCTGAGGACAGCAGTGTGTTGTACACACTACCACAGCTACTCGTGATTCATTTAGGGAAAAAGCACAACACCAGTTGCGATCTTTCAGCTACTGAGAAAGACATGAAACACAACTATGCACAAACACACAAATTATTAGAAAGAAGTATTTATGCTGGACTTTTTTACTTTGAAGTGAAAAGCCTGTGATCTAAAAGCCTGTGTCCCACATTCTATATCACATGTTTATGGAAAAAAACCTTTAAATTCCATCTGACATGAATAGCTGAAATCATACAGCTCAGAGGTGTCATTATGAACACTTCAAACAATATCTACCTCAAGGTCTAATGATCATCAGCAAAAACAAAGAAGTAGAATTCATGCACAGAAGACAGAACAGAAATTATATGAAATATCACACAAGATTGACAGCATCACACAAGATCTTGTAAAAGTTGTTTAAAAATAGATGCAATACTAAATAAAAATATAACTTTTATAACTACACATGAAGTATCAATGAAATCACTGAAGTCAATTATTCACTGATTATTTCCCTCATTTTAAACACAGATGTAAACCACTCAAAGCTCTACACAAATATGATCACTATTCTGTGACTTCTGTGAATCTCTGGTGAAAGTTTCACATTTAATGCTTTTCTGATTTAATCAAAGTAATAATTCTGCATGAACACACTTCCAATGCCCTTGAAAACAGGAGAATAGTTGTAAATAAGGGCTTTTTCTTCTTCAACGGGGCTGGAGAAGGAATGCTGACTTTTCATGGCTAGAAAGAAAAAAGTTCTATTCAGTAGGAAGCATTTTTACTGAAGACAATGCAATTCATTTGAGGACAACAAAAAATAAATAAATAAAGGGGATAGTTCACTTTCTGCACTTTTTTATGCCCTTTCATTTTTAGTGTATGTTTGCAGAATAATAGTGATAGACAAACACAAACTCTGGAGGCACAATGTCGAAGGCATAAAACTGCTTTGCAAGTGCAACTGTGTACAATGTTCCTTCACCATTCAGAAAAACTTTAGTACGAAAAAATCCAGAAAGAAAATTATCCTTTTAAGCTTGACCTTCATCAGACAGCAACATCTTATGCACAGACATGAGAAAAGGTATACATATGTATGTAGCATTATGTGGATGACAATATAGCACATTGTTTTGCGAGAAAGAATATTGTTAGTTATACTTTTCTGATTTTTATTTAATGTGGTTGTTTTGTCTTGTGTCTTGTGAATGGACTGCATTTATATAGCGCTTTTATCCAAACGCTTTACAATTGATGCCTCTCATTCGCCAGAGCAGTTAGGGGTTAGATGTCTTGCTCAAGGACACTTCGACACGCCCAGGGCGGGGTTTGAACCGGCAACCCTCCGACTGCCAGACAATCGGTCTTACCTCCTGAGCTATGTCGCCCCTGTCGTCTTATCTGTTGTCTTTTTTTTGTTTTGTGTGGGCCCCAGGAAGAGTAGCTGATGTTCTCCATCAGCTAATGGGGATCCTAATAAAATCCTAAATCCTATTCTGTGCATATTACATTACTGCACATTACTCTATAATGCCTATAATGTACTCTGTGCATATGACATTACCACACATTACTCTGTGCAGATGACATTACTGCACATTACTCTGTGCAGATGACATTACTGCACATTACTCTGTGAATATGACATTAGCGCAGGTTACTCTGTGCAGATGATGTTACTGCACATTACTGTCTATGACATTTCTATCCATGCACATGACACTGCTCTCTGTGCATCTGACACTGCGCTCTGTGCACCTGACACTGCTCTCTGTGCATGGCACTGCTATCTGTGCATATGACACTGATCTCTGTGCATATGACACAGCTCTCTGTACATATGACACTGCTCTCTGTGCATATGAGACTGCTCTCTGTGCATATGACACTGCTCTCTGTGCACATGACACTGCTCTCTGTGCATCTGACACTGCTCTCTGTGCATCTGACACTGTTCTCTGTGCATCTGACACTGCTCTCTGTGCATCTGACACTGTTCTCTGTGCATCTGACACTGTTCTCTGCGCATATGACCCTGCTCTCTGTACATATGAAACGCTCTCTGTGCATATGACACTGCTCTCTGTGCACCTGACACTGCTCTCTGTGCACATGACACTGCTCTCTGTGCATATGAAACGCTCTCTGTACATATGACACTGCTCTCTGTGCATATGACACTGCTCTCTGTGCATGTGACACTGTTCTCTGTGCATGTGACACTGCTCTCTGCGCATATGACACTGCTCTCTGTGCACCTGACACTGCTCTCTGTGCATCTGAGACTGCTCTCTGTGCATATGACACTGCTCTCTGTGCATGTGACACTGCTCTCTGTGCATGTGACACTGCTCTCTGTGCATATGACACTGCTCTCTGTGCATCTGACACTGCTCTTTGTACATATGAAGGCTCACCCTCAGACACAAAGAAGATGGCTGAGTGGAAGGAGGCCTTGACGGCGGAGGCAGTGTGCACCATCCCGGACTTCTCTATCCACTCAAAGGGGGCCTTCTCCGGATGCCACTGGACCGCGTAGAACGGGTAGCGGTAGGCTGTCACAGAAGAGCATTATCTAGGTTAGCCAGCACAGATTTCACATCATCTAAATCAGGGGTTTCTGTAAACTGGTAACCTGGACCCACCTGGACCCCACGGAGGTGAACAAACTAAGTACCCTCCAGACATTAAGCTGTAAGATTCTTGGAAGAAATTTTATTCTGTGACTAAAACTACATTTCGTTGGGTTTTGTTTTTGCTGACTAAAACTACTAGACTAAAACTAACAGTATTCAAATGACTAAAATGTGTTTTAAACTAAAGGGCAATTTAGAGAGCAGACTAAGACTAAAACTGAAAAAAAAATTGTTGTCAAAATGAACATTGCACAGGACTGAGGCTGAGCTCACGTGTCTTTTATTAATCAGATCTACACGACTGCCAAGCGGATCTTGTGATGGCTCGAGAGAAGATGCCCCACGTGACTCATAGTCACATTCCAGAGACAGGCCGCCTACCTTCCATGGTCGAAATGAACTCCTTTTTACCGTCTGTGTTGATGGAGAGAACCTTGTAGAACCTTCTTAACCTCATATTCCGAGAGAAATTCTGCCAGAGATCAAAGTCAGGTTATGAACAGCAGTTAAACAACAGTTTAACAGCTATTTCATTTTAAGAGATTGAACTGCTTGGAGCACACTGCAACAAATTACATATCTCATCCCGTTTAAACAGGTATACTAACAGTCTTGGTACTTGTTCTCAGAATAGGCTTACCCTACAAGTACGGCCAGTGAGAACCGACCTTGAAAAAACTGTCCCTTATGTCCTGTACACTTCTAATAAAATACAGGGCACTTCAACCCTCAACTCACTACTGCCATGTCAACAGTTCAAAAGATCTCAGAGCTTTTAAAGTCTGAGGGCAATTGTTTTTTACTTCTGTTTTAATTTTAATGTAATTTTTTTTTTTTTTGGTTGCACTTATTAATTTCTAATTCTTTTTACACTAAATGATTTAAAATTTAAAGTTTTATCACACTTAATATTTGTTTTACTGTTTTAATGTCTGTAAAGCCTGATTTATACTTCATCTTATAACCTTTTCGACAAGAGTTGTGCAACAAAAACAAAAGTCTATATATCTAAATATCTAAATATTGAAGCAAGCAACCTAAAAACTGTCTGGGGTGCACATAAAAGCCCAGGTAGGTGTGAAAATGACCCCAGAAGTGTTATAACGTGAAATTCCCCTTCAACAAATGATGCTTACTCAGATTAACTGAAAATAATGACGTAGCCATGACAATGAATTTCGGTGTTCCATTTGCCAGTTCAATCAACACTGTGCGACGACGTATGAAGTTCTGCGACATAAAATTACAGAGGCCCACGACACTAAAAACAAGTGTTGTGCGACACTTTTTTCCAATGAAAATACATCATTTTAGTCATGCGAGAATCGTCGAAAGGGTCATGAGATTAAATATAAATCAGGCTATACTCTGCACATCTCCACACAGCCTGAGACAGAAGTGGGAACACAACACAACACAAAACTCTGCTAGTTCCCCCTTCCTGTTGCCTCCTGCATCTCATTCTGTGTCTTCCTGTCCATGCTGTTTCTCAGGCATCTTTACAGTACACTGCTGTCCACCAATAGCTGTCCCAAAGTTGGACCCGTTGAAACTGACAACTTTCTCACGGTCTCTATTTCACACTTACACTCAGGATAAGTCTGGAAATTAAGGTGGTGTGATGCTCAGATACCTGCCTGGGAAATCTGAAATCTGTCCTTGTTGGGAACACACAGCAGATATTTGAGGGGTTGTAGCTGGTGGAACATTTGGCCTGCCTTGCTGTTTTCACCACAGTTCACCAAAATGATCTGTGCACTGTCACTGTCACAGGTAAGGGATGTACGAGTATTCTCTGATGCTCATAACCTTCACAGGTAACGGATGTACGAGTATTCTCTGATGCTCATAACCTTCACAGCAAACAAACAAACGGGCTACCTGCAGTGTGAGGCTCCAGCTGTGGAAGTTGGAGGTTATGTTCTCCACAGACAGGGACTGCAGCAGGTCCTTTGGGAAACTCTTGAGCAAACGGCTGTTCTGCGCAGCTGCAGAGACCAATCACAGAACAGCCTTCAGGTCGAGCCACAACAGACAATACGGACACAAAAGTGCCATCTCTCACTTTGTCCTTCAAATCATACTGAAATATGTCATATAAACTCATAATTTTAATATATTTGGTTGTTATGCAGAGAGAATACGGAAAGCCTAAAGTTCATAATTGTGACGTGTTAGTACCTTATCATGATTTGTTGCTGACAGTTAAAAAATAAATGTTTGTGAAGAAGTTGAGTAAGTCATGCAGACAGACAGGAATGGGCACTATTTCAAATACTGGGACTACAGGTCTTACAGAACAAAGCATGCAATTAACCTGTGCTGAAGCTCAATGGGTCTAACCACACTGACATCACATCCCTGTGTGGACATTCCTGTGCTGACTCACATTTCTCAACTCTACAACCCCTGCACCATTTTGACTGTAGGTTGAGGACACACACTTAGGATGAATTTAAACAGTAGAACCTAAGAGTTACTGACTAACTAGTCAATTGAACAGGGTATGAATCCAGAAGTATAATATGCCATTCAAGCTCATTATTATACATTCTCTTTCTTATTATCAATGATTCAAAAGACTTACAACTTACAAAATATATTTATACAACACCTGCTCTCTGCATCTGTGATTGGAACAATGTTTCAAAGCAGCAGCAATGCTGTCAGTTTAGTGCTGTAAATATTGACTTGAAAAACCATAAAGAGTATCTACTTGTTTAAACAAAAATACATATTTAATGCTTTGTTTCAGAAATTCATGTATTGATGCATTTATTCATGAAGGGCCTTTTCGGTATTTTTCTAAGAAGGAATTCAAACGTGCTTTGTACCCATGCTTTTCTTTTATACAGGGAGCCCCGTCCTTTAGCACAAAAATACCACTACAACCAAACAAGCCACAAATTATTGTCAAATGAGCTTTAATTATGTGTAATTCAACAACATTTGAATTTGACAGGCAGGTACTGACCTAACAGAATTTCCCAGTATTTTTTTCACCTGTGACATACTTTGCAGAATTTCACAGTCACGACAGGTTCCTTGGTCATTTCTCCTCCCTGCACAGTCAGACAATCAGTGCCAAACAGGAGTGGAAATGAAAAGACAACTGACCTGGGGTGAATGTTAAGGGAAGGGCCACAGCCTTGGTGTCCGTAAGGGTCAGTAGGTTTTTGCCGCTGGTGAGAACAGTCAGTTGCTGGAATCCCTGGCACGTTCCCCAGATGGGGAAGTAATCGGACATGTCATTGGCCTGTGGAATGGACAGGCAACGGGCACAAGGGGGACCAGTGACCATAGCAACCTAAAGATCATAGGTTCGATTCCCAGGTAGGACACTGTAGTTATACCCTTGAACGAGGTGCTTAACCTGCATTGCTTCAGTATATATCCAGCTGTATAAATGGATGCAATGTAAATGCTATATAAGAAGTTGTGTAAGTCGCTCTGGATAAGAGTGTCTGCTAAATGCCTGTAATGTAATGTAATGGATGGAACTATGGCAAAATCAGTGCGGAGAAACCAGCATGGCCATAGGCTTATAACCTTACATCCCTGAGACTGACAATAGCTTATTTTTACTTCCTTGCAACCTTTCATTGCTCCTTAGCTCCACCCAACAGAGGACAGAAGGATGGAGGAATCAAGGAAATGAGGATTAAGAAAATAGAGGCAGATTTATTTTCACAATATCAGAAATCCAGTGGGTCAAAAGTTTACATACACCAAGTTGAATGTCTCTTTAAACAGTCTGGAAGATTCCAGAAATTGATGTAATGACTTTTTAGAAGCTTCTGATTGGCTCATTGTCATAATTAGGAGTTAATTGGGAGTAAACTGGCACCTGTGGCTGTATTTAAGGGCCGACCTTCAGAGCCACTGCCTTTTTGCCCTTAATACCATGGGAAAATCCAAGAAACTTAGCTAAGACCTCAGAGAAAAATTGTGGACTTACACAAGTCTGGTTCCTACTTAGGTACAATTTCCAAACAAACAAAATGCAAATATAAAAATCATGGGACCACACAGACACTGCATCGTTCAGGAAGGAGGCACAAATTAACTCCCAGGGTTGAACGAACTTTGGTCCAAAAGGTTCAGCTGAACCCCAAGACAACAACAAAGGAACTGGTGAAGGAGTTGGAGGCATCAGACGCCATCTACATCCACCATTAAGTGAATTCTACATTGCCATGGTCTGAAAGGCTGTCATGGAAGGAAGAAGCCCCTTCTCCAAGACCAGCATAAAAAAACTAGAATGAAGTTTGCAGGTTATCACCAGATCGAAGACCTAGCTTTTTGAAGGAGTGTTCTCTGGTCAGATGAAACAAAAAAGTGTTTGGCCATAATGATCAGCGCTATGTATGGAGGAAAAAGGGTGAGGCTTTTAATCCAAAAAACACCATTCCAACTGTGAAGCATGGGGGTGGCAGCATCATGTTGTGGGGGTGTTTTGCTGGAAAAGGGACTGGTGCACTTCAGAAAATAGAAGGCATCATGAGGAAGGAGGCTTATCTAGAAATACTGAAGCAACACCTCAAGACATCAGCTAGAAAGTTAAAACTTGGTCACAACTGGGTCTTCCAGCAGGACAATGATCCTCCAAAGTTGTAGCAAAGCCCTGACCTGAATCCCACAAAAAATTTGTGGACTGAACTGAAAAAGCATGTCCGAGCAAGGAGGTCCACAAATCTGACTGAGTTACACCAGTTCTGTCAGGAGGAATGGGCAAAAATTCCAGCAAAGTATTGTGAGAAGCTTGTGGAAGGCTAACCCAAGCGTTTGATTCAAGTTAAGCAAATAAAAGGCAATGCCACCAAATACTAACAAAATGTATGTAAACTTTTTACCCACTTAAAATCTGATATAGTACATAAAAGCTGAAATAAATCTGTCTCTTAGCTATTATTTTGAAATGACCTCTTTATGAAAATAAAGTAGATAATCTAATTGACTTAACACAGGAAATGTATGGTAACATGAAATGAGTGGAGCTATGAAAAATTTAGTTTGAATGTTTTTAGCCAAGGTGTATGTAAACTTTTGGCCACAACTGTACAGGCAGACACAGGTGTTCAAATTAAAGTGTATTCACAGTTCATGTAACACATAACATGAATTTCATACAGATATGAAACCCACAGTGCAGCATTAGTTTGGTATGTTTTTTTATTTTTTTTTCGGATTTCAGTTACGTATCATTCTTAATTCTGACCACTATTATATAAACTTCAGAAGACAGAAAAAATATGAGATTACCTTTATTGCCAGGTCATAAAATATCTTTGACACTCTGCTGTACTGTGATTTTTGCAGATCGACATCTCCACCTGGAAGCAGCAGCCTGGAAAGCCAACCAAGAACATTGCACGTCCCAAAAAAATATTTTACCAAGATGGGATTCATGCAAAATTTGTATTTGCAAGCATGCATCAAAAAAAAAATCTTACCCATTTATGGAGTGGAACAGCGTGACATATTCCTCATTTGTGCGGTTTATTCTGACAAACAACAAGAGGAAGAAGTTCGCCTGTTAGCAGATGCTACCCTGTTTTCAAATCAAATCATTAGTATAGTGCTTTTTACAGGACACTTCCACACTCCCACAAAGATACTTTACAGAGTAGCAGAAAAAGGGCAAGAAACAGCAAAAACCAGACAAAATTCAGGCCTGAACCCCCAAATATTGAGTACATGAGGTTAAAAAACTTCCAACGAGGAGGAAAAACCCTGAAATGAGAAGAAAAAAAACTCCCATCCTCCACTAGACAGCCTGGTAATGGAAAGCTAACAGAAATGAAATAGATCCCTCATCAAAGCAAATAAAATGGGTTACGCACGTTACAGCTGAGTTACTAAACTAACTGGAGCAGTAGAAGTTCTATAGTATAGTTCAGAATGATTTAGTCCCACCTGACTGGCACCACTCTCGCCCCAGCCGACTCCAGGTATTTCACATATGAGGCGGGAATATACGAGGATCCCCGTGCATGGCGGTCTCCCGAAATAATCTCCTGGGCCAAAATCCCTGCCAAGAGACAACCCAATCAAAGGATTAGCCGTGCTATAACAATACATTTCTGCAGAAGTAGAACTGAGCATTGCCACCTTTTGTACTGCCTCTCACCCACCGTATGGCGTGTTATTAACTCACTGATGTCCGTCAAATGACTGAAATCGACACTGATTATAAAACAACTAGGAAATGTTTACATGAAGTCATTTGTGTGTAACAAAGTATATAACAGTTCAGGTAATCTTCAAAGAGAGCAAGCTCTATCCCTCTTTATTCAATTATGAATTATAATTATTTATACTTCAATCTGTCATGAAACAATAATAATAACTCAAAGTTTGAAGGCATGGAATTCTATTCAGTTGACTCGACTCTCGTGCTCAAACGACATAAAAACATCCACCAGATTTTAAAAAAAAGTATTTTTAAACAAAGGAAAGGGGAGTAACTACAATCTATATTGCTGTTTATTTATTATTGCGTATTTAAATGTTTATATGAGTAATAATAATGGTAAACCTCATTACTTGCAATGTGTGTGACTGTCTCTGCAGGTGTTTGGAACAAAAGAGTGACATGGATAGAGCAAGTTGCATGTGGTAGCTATCGTGCAGCTATATGATCTTAAATTGAATCAAAAGCAGGAACTCATTCCCATAAACAAGATCATGCATTTCATGAAATAATGTTAACTACTACAGCAAGCCAAGATAAGCCCATATCACATGAATGTTGGTAAGAGTGAATTAGAAAAAGGAAGCAAACCGTGACGCCCGCACTGGTCAGCTAAACAGGGTTAGCTATAGAACAACAGAGGCTAGCTGCCTGGCTTGCTAGCCAACGTAACAATGTTAAGAGTTATTGTTACAGCTCGATCTCAACTCAAATCCAGCAGAACTGCAAAGAAACCGTTCAGACTAAACTTCCTGAGCTAGGCCTGGAACGTTTGTTCAGTCTTGCTGAAGTCAGATTCAGTTCATGTGACAGAAGATGTGTCGGGAGCAGTGTACACTGGAAGTGTACGTCTGGATGTGCTGTCTCGGAGGTGGATCCATCAGAGATTCGTCTGGATGTGCTGTCTCGGAGGTGGATCCATCAGAGAATCGTCTGGATGTGCTGTCTCAGAGGTGGATCCATCAGAGATTCGTCTGGATGTGCTATCTCAGAGGTGGATCCATCAGAGAATCGTCTGGATGTGCTGTCTCTGTACTGTTAGGTGATATTCTTTTAAGTGGTGATGATTTATTATTAATTAATATCTGTAAATTTCTATTTGTCAGAGCAGACCAGAAGCGTGTCCCACACAAACACTGTGCTCCCTATGGCCTTGAGGCCTGCCCTCGCTTCTGAGTGCCCCTTACCGAAGTGGCACTTACACTGAAGCACAACTCCAAACAGAGGGGGAGTGATGAGAAGTTGATTTGGGACTGGGGGATAGATGAGGTGTATTTCCCACCCTTTCTGAACCACAACCAATTTAATGAGCAAATACATTTTCTGTGACCTACGCTTCATTAAAAATACAGCCTGAGACATACATGGAATGGAAAGTCTATGTATTTATTTCTCTAAACAGTGCAGTGTATGTAATATGTGCACTGTTTAATTTGACTGGCATGAATATCAGTGAAGAATTCTACATACAGTAAATACTATTTCATGTGCAATCCCTCCGACTACCCTGCCGTTGGTTATCCACTGATTATAGACAAATAAAACAACCACAACAACAGGAACAACAACAAACACCTTAGTTGTTTGAAATCATCAATGCACTCCAGTTATACCAATCAGAAATATTAACCTCTTACAACTGGGTTCTGTGCCATGTTAATATAACCACAACAAATGCACTTATTTCCTAATTTCAAATATAAATAGTATCTCTGAAGGGAAATATTGCATCATATATAATTTTTTATTCATATGAAGAAAAAAAAACGTTAAACAACGATAGACATAGTCTTCAAGGACATTCCAGAATGTTCTATATTCCAGAATTTTCTATAATACCATTCCAGGCGAATTATAACCTGAAAGAAAATATCAGTGACCATATTGCAACATGCTCTCTGATCGGTGTAGCATACCCTAATAAGCAGTGAAAAGAGAAATACTGACGCATTTAACTGTAATACATACAAAATGCTTTCAAAGCATGCCCTGCTAGTGCTTATGCATCCATCAGCTCGTAGATATTCGCGGTTCATTATATAACGTTCATTTAAAAATTGCATGCAGCTGAAAATAACAGTTTATATAAGAAACGAGTGGGGTAGACAGCGCCGCGAATTCAATGCCATTTATTATATGGATTCGTTCTAAGGATGCAATTAAAGTAATTTAGGCACATGCACACACAAAAACACCAACTTTTATTTAAATCCAAGTTAAGATTAGAATAAAAAAATAATGGTGCACGTATTCAGTATTTAAAGAAGTAAGTCTTAGGCTGTGCAAAACATATAAAAAGAATACCCTTACCGATTATTGGTCTGTTATTCAAACGCGGGCCGGCTTGTACTGAAACGGGAACACTGCAGAAGACGGCGGCCAACACCGCAAATGCAACTGCCGAGGAACACATTCACGTAGGTTTATCAAAATGTTAATAAAACAAAATGGCATGCACTTAGTAACGGTATCGTTTTGTGTAACAGAGATAGTAACGTCGATTTGTAAAATATCCTGTTTTTGCTTTGTCCTTTCCTTCGTCTTCGCTTGTGCTGGCAGAACCACCAAAAACCACGCACGCCAGAAGGCTTAGTTGAGTATACCTCCACATAGGGAGGAACATTTTGGGCGGTGGTGAAATGGGCGGAGAAGTGACGCCTCTGTACTTGCCCCCTTCCTGATTTCCTCTATCATTACACATTTGTCAGACTGAATGGTTTCAGATCTGTAATCAAATGTAGTATTAGACAAAGGCAGCCTGAGTAAACACAAAACACATTTTCTGAATGATTATTTCATCAGAGAGGGGCAAATACATTTTCATGGCACTGTATATATATATATATATATATATATATATATATATATATAGGCCTACAGGGTTTCCGCCAGTGTATTGCAAGCCCGGCGGGCCGCCGGGCCTAAATTGACCCCCCGCCGGGCCTAAGCATCGGGGATTATTTTATTCTATTTTATTTTTAAACTTATTTTTAATGTTTTTTAAACTACAGTTACAGTGGGGCGGCTTGGTTGGAAAGCTCACCAGCGACATCTGTTGGTTAAAACGTGAACGCACTATAGGAAAACAGCAGGTCTGTTCTTTACCCTCATTGTGCATAGAGTGACGTTCAACACTTGACGCTTCCAACTATCACAAGCTAACGGTACCTAGCAAGGCACCATTTCTTTAGTAGGCTAACTAACCTCGTTACAAACTGTGTTATCACTTCATCTCGTCGGTAAGTACATTCTTTTTATATTAACGTAAGCAGTGTGTAGGTAACGTTAAACTAGTAGCATGAATGTAACGTTCGATATATTGTAACATTACATGATGTATTAATCGCCATCTACATAACGACTTCACTTGTTTATTAATAACGTTAGCTTGGTGACATTGATGTGCACGACAACGTGGTCATTTAGCTAACTTAGCTAGCTAGCCAAACAGTCAGTAACACAGATACGTAGATATTTTGTTGTTGTTGAAGTGTGCCCAGCATTCCAAGGCTGTACATTGTTGTATGATTTAGTAGCCAATAAGTAAGCAGTGTTGTGCATATCCCGCTCTTACAGCTCGTTTTCAGCCCAAACTACTACAAAGACAGCAAACTTTTTTTTTTTTGTCAGTGACATTTCCTTCTGACATCTACGACGGCAATCGCAAACACGACATTTATTTTGCCTTTTTGTATAGCTATTTCCATGGATAAAATCGCATTTATTATTATTATTTATTGGTAAAAACATTTATTTCGTGTCCAGGGAGATAGCCAACTACTTGCACGTTACATGACATGTGTAGCCATTTCGTAATACGATTGCATTTCAGGCTAGAAAATAACCTGTTAATCCAAAGAAATTGCTGAGTCGCCTTAGAATCTTTATCGCAACAGAATGTATCAAGGCTGGCAACTCGGATCAAATTTGTTGTGACAGCCGCCGTCCAAAACAAACACCTGAGAGAGGCCGCCTGCGCCCCCAAGGCGTTACGTCATTGTTTTGCAATGCGCAGCTGTCGTAAAAACATGCTGGCTTCGATGAGCGGAATCGATAAGCTCGGAGCCATACGATTCCAATGAATAGGACAACTTGGAACCGGTTCGCGATTCCCATCCCTATTTAAATGTGCCCAGCATCCCAAGGCTTGTTGTAAGATTCAGTAGCCAATCAGGACTTGAATACAAGTTTTTTCTTAGAGTGCAAAAACTTTGATATTATTTATTTTAATTTAATTTATTTTGTTGTTGTTGAAAACACATCATTCCAAGTCTGTACATTGTTGTCAGATTCTTTGTAAGACTATGCTATGCTGTAAATAGTTGTTGATTTTTAAAAATGTGTGTTGAATAAATGACTTATTTATAACATTCACATTACGTAGTTATATTTTCAAATCTTCAGTCAGCTTTTAGCACTGACTTAATGTAGGGCCCTATGGAATCTGTGTTATAGCTTTTTTAAATTCTCAATTCCGCGATTCCGCGATATCACAGAAACTATAGGGCCCAACCTTAATGCTGCCATCAGCCTGTCGCTGGCCCGTGCCGGGCCCCCATCAAAAAAGACACTTGGCCGCCGGCCCGCGCCGGGCCTAACAATTTTTCTGGGGGAAACCCTGATATATATCAGCGGGGCAGGGGGCTCCAGAATTATTGGCACCCTTAATAAAAATGAAGAAAAAAAGGCTGCATATAATAAATGACACAGATAATAATCTATATGTTATGTTCAAACATATGGGAAAACTATATACTTTTATTTCAATAAATTTACTCTCATGCTTCAATGTTTTTTTATTAAGTAATCTAATTTTTTCTGAAAACCATAGGTGCCATAATTATTGGCACCCCTAATACTTATTGTATTAAGTAAAATCAAACAAAATGAAATTGGCAATACAATTTTACTTAATTTAGTCAATCTCAGTCTAAAGGAATTATATTGTGTCATTCCATCATGTCCAGTTTCACTAGAGAATAAAAATGAGGTAACAAGCATAGAAAATCCCTTTGTCATTCACCAGCATGGGAAAAGGCAAATAACTGTCAATTCAGAAGAGACCGATGGTAATTTACCATCACAAGTCTGGTAATGGGTACAAAAAAAGACATAAACAGTTAAACATTCCACTTAGCACTGTAAGGGCAATCATAAAAAGTTGTAAAACATATGGAATGGTTGCAAATTTGCCAGGAAGAAGAAGCAAGTGCATGGTGTCCTCACAGACAGTGAGGAAGATGGTGAGAGAGGCCATTAATTACCCAAGGATCATTGTTTAAGAATTTCAGAGATTGGTTTATTTCTTGCGGTCAACAAGTCTAAAAAAAACATAAAATGGCACCTCCATACCAACTAACTCTTTGGAAGGGTGGCACGAAGACAGCCCTTACTGAGCACAATAAACAAAACCAAGAATCTGAAGCTTGCCAAACCTCATTGGAATTATGACTGGAAGAGAGTGCTATTGTCAGATGAGACCAAAGTTTTGGCCATACACACCATAAACATGTTTGGCGGCAAAAGATGAATGCATACAGGAGAAGCACCTCATACCTACGGTCAAATATGGAGGTGGGTCATTGATATTTTGATTTGAGATGTTTTGCTGGCAGTGGTCCTGGGGCACTATTTTAGATCAAGGATCTAGGACTTAGTCATAGGTAGATTGCCCAGCAGGACAATGACTCCAAGCATACATCAAAATCTAAACAGAAATGCTTAGGTGAAATCAACATCCATGTTTTCCAATGGCCATCTCAGTCTCCAGACTTAAATTCCATCAAAAAACTGTGGTCTGAACTGAAGGGGGGGGGGGGGCATAAGTGCAAACCCAAAGATATCAATGATTCTGAAAAGTTCTACATGGAGCAATGGTCAAAAATCCCTCCAAATGTGTTCTCTAACCTTTTCACAAATTATAGGAAAAGACTCATGGCTGTCGTCTTTGCCAGGGGTGTTTTCACAAAGTATTAAACCAGGGGTGCCAATAATTGTGGAACTTGTTTTTTGGGGAAATATTTTTTTATTTAAAAAATTGAAGACTTTGGTTGATTCCAATGAATCATTAATCAAGCACACTAGTTTACACATGTTGGAAAATAAAGCTTATGTCAATAACTATTATTTTTTAGTTTAGCATTTTTTTAAATATTTTTTGTGCATATTTATCAAGGGTGCCAATAATTCTGGAGCCCACTGTATATATGTATATATATATATATATATATATATATATACACTCACCGGCCACTACAATAGGTACACCTGTTCAACTGCAAACTGCACCCGATAACACAAATATCTAATCAACCAATCACGTGGCAGCAACTCAATGCATTTAGGCATGTAGACATGGTCAAGATGATCTGCTGAAGTTCAAACCAAGCATCGGAATGGGGAAGAAAGGTGATTTAAGTGACTTTGAACGTAGCATAGTTGTTGGTGCCAGACGGGCTGGTTTGAGTATTTCAGAAACTGCTGATCTACTGGGATTTTCAGACTTGATTCTAGACTTTGCAATTGCCTTTGGAGATTGTTGTTGGGGTGTGACAACATGAGGAAGACAGCAGTGTCGATGCAAATTAAGCTGGCCGTCATAAGGCTCAGAAATGAAAATCAATCAATCAGGAACATTGCAAAAACCCTAGGCATGCCCAAGTCAACAGTTTGGTTCATCATTAACAAGAAAAAAACAACTGGTGAAAAGACCCGGTAGACTGGTCAAAAGACCCGGTAGACTGAGGAAGACCACTGTAGTGGATGACTGGAGAATACTCTCTATGGTGAAGAAAACCCCCCTGACATCAGCCCAACAGATCAAAAACACTCTCCTGGATGCAGGTGTAGATGTGTCAAAGTCTACCATATGTAGAAGACTACACCAGCAGGACTACAATACAGAGGGTACACTACAAGATGCAAACCACTGATAAGCCTGAAGAACAGAAAGGCGAGATTACAGTTTGCTAAAAAGCACCTAAAAGAGCCCCAAGAGTTCTGGAACAAAGTCTTGTGGACAGATGAGACAACAAAGATTAACATGTACCAGAGTGATGGAAAGAGGAAAGTGTGGAGAAAAAAAGGAAATGCCCATGATCCAAAGCATGACACTTCATCCGTGAAACATGGTGGAGGGGGTGTTACGGCTTGGGCCTGCATGGCTGCCAGTGGAATGGGCTCACTTGTCTTCATCAATGATGTGACTGCAGACAGAAGTAGAACAATGAATTCTGAAGTCCACAGAAATATTTTATCTGCTCAGATAAAACCAAATGCCTCAAAACTCATTGGACAGCACTTCATTATGCAACAAGACAGTGACCCAAAATATACTGCTAGAGCAACGAAGGGGTTTTTGATGGCCAAAAAGTGGAAAATCCTTGACTGGCCGAGTCAATCACCGGATCTGAATCCAATTTAACATGCATTTTACAAACTCAAAGTGCTAGAGTACAGAACCAAAATAACAAAAAACATGTCACTGTCCAATTAATTATAGTGCTCACTGTGTGTGTGTGTGTATATATATATATATATATATATATATATATATATATATATGTATATGTTTTTTTTTTGTTTTTTTTAGTCTTGTCTTACTGTTTAAATACAGTGATAATGATATGATGGCATACAATTTGCTCAGTTCACAGGGCCCAAACTGTCTTAAGCTAAACCATCTACATAAGAACATAAGAATACATAAAGATGAGGAAAGTTATGTAATTGAAAACCCAGTTCCCATTTGCTGAACCTAAAGATATTAAAGGGGACAGAAAAAAGATTGCAATACATTTGTGCCCCTTAAACCATCACAAGTACCAGAAAAAAATTATGTACGATTCACAAAGCAAGCACAGTGGATGGAAAGCATAATACACTGCCAGGAAAACAGCAATACACTGTACCACCTGGGAATTTTTATTTATTATCATTCAGTCTTCTTCCCTTTTGCAGGAAAATGGCCATTGAGTATTCCAAACATTTGTAACTTTTTATGGACCCACAGCCACACCCTCACAGCAAGTTTGACACAAATAATCCTTAAGGGGGTGCTATAACAACAGTAAAATTCAAACCCGAGAAGACATAACTATTGAACCACTTGTCGTAGAGATGTGAAACCAATGCTGCCAGATCTGTCTTTAGTTATTTAGTTTATTATTTAAGCTAAGATACCTAAATGTAAATACCCAGCATCAGGCTAAAGTATGCAGCTAGCTACTGTAACTAGCTAATCATCATGCAATTTAAACTACCTTTAAAGTAAGAAAGTCTAAATTAAAGTATTATCACATCTAAAATGCAAGCGATGAAAAGGCTTGGATATTGAGAACAATACAATATGAAAAATAGTATTAAATAATTAAAGCAGGTTAAGCTGGCAGTCTGTTTCCCAGAATCGCTAATCAGCATGAAACTGGCAAAAGCAGTGCCTGCTTTGCCTACTATGATATTAAGGTTATAGACGGGGAAAGGCAGAGATCCAAAAGCTGGGTTTTCAGTTTGCAGAAGCAAATGGAATCAAAGGCGGCTTTTAATGGAAAGCAAAAAAGCTGGAAACGGTTCTGAGGGCGTTTCGAGATCCAAGAGTTTTCATAAGCAAATAGAATCAAAACCTGCTTCTCTAATGAGTAACCTATACCCTATTTGTCCTTTCATTTCCCCCCCAAAAGGCAGCACATTTCCATGCAATTCACTGCAGACACGCAGCCCCACAATGACGAGCGCCACCAGTAGTTTATGTATTCATAAAAAGGCAAATAGCTTTCAAAGAAAATATATTCAATCACATGGAAAACTCAAACAGAGTCAAGTGCGTTTAAATTAGCTAGTCAGCTGGGAATCCCACATTCATTCATTCATGAGAGCAAGACATTGTTACACTAGGTTCACTGTGACTCCTAATATTTTATCTTGGGCCAAAATAGTCTCACAGTTCTGTCATGATAGCTAGTTAGCCGCCCATTCAATTTGCTTTAATACTGCAGCTATATCTACAGCTGTAGCAAAATCATAGCAAAGCCATCTTCATTCAATTGAGCGCCTATACATGAAAAGCCATCGATGTTAAAACCTCTTTGAAAAAGTAATCTCATCTCACGGGACGTGTTGGAGCCTATCCCAGCATGCATTGGATGAGAGGCAGGAACACATCCTGGACAAGTCGCCAGGCCGCCGCAAGGCACACACACCATTCACTCACACGCCTAGGGGTTATTTAACTCTCAAATTAACATTACCTGCATGTCTTTGGACTGTGGGAGGACACCCGGAGGAAGCCCATAAAGACTTGGGGAGAATATGCAAACTCCACACAGACAGGCCCACACCAGGATTGAATGATGGACCTTCTTGCTTCGAGGCAGCAGTGTTACCGGCTGGTGCCCAGGAATGAATCTG
This sequence comes from Anguilla anguilla, assembly GCF_013347855.1. Lineage (NCBI taxonomy): Eukaryota > Metazoa > Chordata > Actinopteri > Anguilliformes > Anguillidae > Anguilla > Anguilla anguilla. Next base: position 563,973 of record NC_049213.1, read on the forward strand.
AAGTAGCAAATCGAGTCATCATTTTGCCACTTAACCAACTGACTAGGTGAAGTTAAATAGTATCTGAACACACCTTTATAATACCTTTACCAGATTATCAAGACGTAGGCGGAGTTTTCCAAAAAGCTGTGATGTGTACATTCGTAGGGCTTTTCTCCTGTATGAATCATCTTGTGACAGTTTAATGAACTTGTTTGAGAAAAATACTTTCCACACTCTCTGCATTTGTAGGGCTTTTCCCCTATATGAATTCTCTGGTGCATATTTAGGGGTCCAAGGAGCGAAGCTGGTGGAACCCTATTGTATCTGTTAGGATTATTATTAGGGGTCCAAGCAGCGAGGCTGGTGGAACCCTATTGTATCTGTTCGGATTATTATTATTATTAGGGGTCCAAGCAGCGAAGCTGGTGGAACCCTATTGTATTTGTTAGGATTATTATTATTATTAGGGGTCCAAGCAGCGAAGCTGGTGGAACCCTATTGTATCTGTTAGGATTATTATTATTATTTTTCTCCGCTGAAAGTGTCTGAGGCTCAGCAACCATAAGTCCTGGAGCAACCAAATTTAGCAGGTGGGTTTCTATGGCCCCCCACTACTCAGGCACTAAAAATCACGTATGTCGGCCAGATGGTGGCGCTATAACAAAGGGTAATGCGTAAAAGGCCATAACTCCCACACCATAAGTTAGATCAACACAAAACTTCATCGACCTATGCATCTGAACGTGCTCTCCAACTTTGCCATTGGCACCACCTATGTCCGCCATATTGTTTGCCCGCCATTTAGACTTTTTAGTTGGGGCGTGGAGGTTTTCTCCACTAAAATGTCTGAGGCTCAGCAACCATAAGTTGTAGACCAACCAAATTTGGTAGGTGGGTTCCTATGGCCCCCCACTACTCAGGCACGAAAAATCACCTATGTCGACCAGATGGTGGCGCTATAACAAAGGGTCATGTTTAAAATGTCATAACTCCCACACCGTAAGTCAGATCAACATCGACCGATGCATCTGAATGTGCTCTACAACTTTGCTTTTGGGAGCACCTATGTCCGCCATATTGTTTGCCCGCCATTTTGACTTTTTTATTAATTGGGGTGTGGAAGAGCTGGAGCTCCAAATCTAAGTGTTACGACATCTAGTAAACTTCTTTACGGCAAGCGACATCCATGGCGACGCAAGTAATCCGACACTGTAGGGTCTAGTTTTTATCAGTGAGGGGAGGGTCTGACCGTCGGGGAAGGAATGGAAGACAGTGCCACCCAGAGTGCATGCTAGGATACCAAAAGTTTGTTAGTAAAAGCTTTTTGAGAGGATGTATAATTACTTTTCTTGAGCATGGATCCATTCGAAGACAGTATCGGGTGAGTTCGTTTAGTCTTTGAATCTTTCATTATGCTGAGAAATAGCTAAACCATTTTATTGATAGGTTCTGAGTTTCTGTGCAAACGTGCTAAAACACGCTGGTATAATGAAACAATGACGGTAATACATATATAGTCCGCTTCGTTCCGTTGCTACCATAACATAACAGACTATCTTGTGTCTACAGCTGCAGTTTCTCGCTGCAATTACTAATATTGAATATAAGCAAAAGATGCAATTTATGCTGTAAATCGTATTCTCAATTTAATCTCTAAATTGACTGTAAGCTTAGGGTTGTAACTAGGTAGTTGTTTCGTAGGTGACTTAACTCGTCTTAACTATTGCTTGTATTTTTGCATAGACTGCGTTGTTGCTGTTCTTGTTTGTGTTAGCGTTAATCAGTTTAACCTACAGGGTCCAAGTTGAACTATGCGGTTGTTCCCTGCACTTGGAACGGTAGGCTACTGCCCTCTAGGGTTTTCGACACACTTGTTCCTGGTTATGGTTAAACACTTTGTTGTACGTCGCTCTGGATAGGAGCGTCTGCCAAATGCCTGTAATGTAATGTAATGCAATATTCCGTAGCAACAAGATAAACCCGACATTAGCCCTAAAATATGCCAATACAGCAGTGAAAACGCTGCTCACTGAATTACGAAATAAACGAGACAATTTTTTTTTTAACTATACCATGTCATTCTACAGTCAATATCTGGGACTAAACATTTTATAAATATACAATCTTACCATCGGTTTTACGCGTAGCAATGTCCCTTTTGCGAATGAGTGGTCATATATTGTCTTGGACAATCCGTTTGTGAAAAATACACGCATCTGTCACGCCTGGGTCGGCTATCTTCATAAATAACTGTGCGTAATACCACACTTGTTGCTTACGGCGTTGTCGCCCTTTTTAGTGCAATTTGGCTTGATTGACAACTCATTTATTCCGTAGATGAGAGTATAAACTTTCTAACGATGTATAACATGTCTGATTTTGCTTTTGGAATAGCGTTTTATAGGTCAGCGTAACCGAAAATTTTCTCATCTGCCAATGTCTACATAAATAAAACGGTAGGCTGCTCTGCTGCCAGCACGCAGGTCGCGTGTTGATATTTCGTCTTTTGTTTCATTTTTTTTTTCATCTATTATTTGAAATGTGTATTATTATTCCATCTGTCTCTGAGGCGCTCTGAAATGTGCATTCTCTGCTAAGCTGAGCAATGGATTGGAATAGGTATGTGTCTGACGTAATGTTGCACGATACCGAAACTTCAGCACTTTTTCCATACTTAAAAAAAAAAAAAGAAACGGTTCGGTATTAGAATTTTCCGACGTTCGGTAGTTTTGCGTCAAATGTAAAAGCCAGGGAAATGTGTCTCCCGCATTACTGATTGAGAGGATGAAAAGTGTAATTTGTCAGAATCTTCGCTAGATGGCAGCAGCAACTAAGGTTGGCAAGTGAGGTGACCTGCGCTTGTGCATTCTTCGTGGTTGATACAGCGCAAGCTTAGACTCAGTTCACTTCAGTAGCAATAGCTGTTCTAATTTGTAAATATTTTATTATAGGAAGATGCTGTATTGTTATTGAAATATGCTGTTTTTAGATATATTTTAAAGTGAAAGACCTGTTTAAAGATAATTTACTTTACAATTGTTTAATTTTTTTAATATATTTAGAATCAGAATCAGAATCAGAATCAGAATCAGGTTTATTGCCAAGTAGGTTTACACATACAAGGAATTTGTTTTGGTCAGGTGGTGCGTAACAGTGAACATAAAATAAGATAAATAGAGTAAGAAATAGTGCAGTAAAAAACATAACAGACATAACATAACATAACATAAACATAGTGCAAAACAATAACAATAGTGCAAGGGGATAAAGTGGTTTTAAGTACAGGTGCTGTCTGTTGGTGTCCGTGGGGGTCAGGATAACAGTACAGTGACAGTGGCATCAGTGGGGGTCCCGGGCCTTGTTGATAAGGCCAGCTGCAGTCGGGAAAAAACTGTTCTTATGACGTGAGGTTTTGGTCCTGATGGACCGCAGCCTCCTGCCGGAGGGGAGTGTTTGCAAGAGTTTGTGTCCAGGGTGGGAGGGGTCGGCCACAATCTTTCCTGCCCGCCTCAGGGCCCTGGAGGTGTGCAGGTCCTGGAGGGATGGCAGATTGCAGCCAATCACCCTCTCAGCGGCGCGAATGATACGCTGCAGTCTGCCCTTGTCCTTGGCAGTGGCAGCAGCGTACCAGATGGTGATGGAGGAGGTGAGGATGGACTCAATGATGGCAGTGTAGAAGTGCACCATCATTGTCATTGGCAGGTTGAACTTCTTCAGATGCCGCAGGAAGTACATCCTCTGCTGAGCCTTCTTGGTGAGGGAGGTGATGTTCAGCTCCCACTTGAGGTCCTGGGTGATGATGGTGCCCAGGAAGCAGAAGGACTCCACAGTGTCGACTGGGGAGTCATGCAGGGTGATGGGGGCGGGTGGGGCTGCGTTCCTTCTGAAGTCCACTACCATCTCTACTGTCTTTAGGGCGTTGAGCTCCAGGTTGTTATGGCTGCACCAGGACACCAGATGTTCAATCTCTCTCCTGTAGGCGGACTCATCCCCACCAGAGATGAGTCCAATGAGAGTGGTGTCGTCTGCAAACTTCAGGAGCTTGACTGACTGATGACTGGAGGTGCAGCTATTGGTATACAGGGAGAAGAGTAGAGGAGAAAGGACGCAGCTTTGAGGGGAGCCGGTGCTGATGGTCCGGGAGTCGGAGACGTGTTTCCCCAGCTTCACGTGCTGCTTCCTGTCAGACAGGAAGTCGGTGATCCACCTGCAGGTGCAGTCAGGCACGTGCAGCTGGGAGAGCTTGTCCTGTAGTAGAGCCGGGATGATGGTATTGAAGGCGGAGCTGAAGTCCACAAACAGGATCCTGACATAGGTTCCTGCAGTGTCCAGGTGCTGGAGGATGAAGTGGAGGGCCATGTTTACGGTTTAGTGTTGTACCACTATAGTCCTATGCTTATTGATATGTTGAACAGGCTTCAACTTAAAGGTTGTTAATAAACCAGGTTTTTAATAAACCGTGAATTCGAAAATGAGGTCATCCCTTGTGGACATTACATTTCTGATCTATTAAGGTAATTTCAGTATCGTTAGGTACTGAGTATTGAATCAGTATCGTTTCAGTATCAATTATCGTGATACTAAACCTGGTATTGGTGTCAAAATTTTGGTATCGTGACACCTATTTTAGTCGCGGCATGGAACCGCTGCAGCTGTACATACACACCGGGCCATCTAACTGTTACGACATGCCATCTAAGTGTTACAACATAGTAAAGGCCTTTACGGGAAGCAGCCAGGACACATCCATGGCGACGCAACTAAGTCATCCACCAGCGTCTCTTAGCACAAAATTGGCCATAAGTCATCAATATTTAATACAATCATCATGATATTCAGTAGATATGTTTGGGTGAAGGTATATGATCATGAGGACAGAGCCATTTTAAAATTGCTCCATATGGGGCGCAATAGAGCCAATGCTTGGACCCTCCCAACGCCGCTTGCAGCTTTAATTAATATAGATATTGAGGAAAAGCACTTCCCACACTGAGTACATTGATAAGGCTTTTCACCTGTATGATTCTCTGGTGGATATTTAAATTGTATACTTTGGAAAAGGACTTCCCACACTGAGAACATTTGTAGGGTTTTTTACCTGTATGAATTTGCAGGTGCGTATTTAAACAAAATTTGGGATAAAAACACTTTTCACACTGAGAAAAATTGTAGGGCCTTTCACCTGAATGAATTCTCAGGTGTGTATTTAAACTAAATTTGGTATTAATACACTTCTCACACCGTGTACATTTGTACAGCTTTTCACCTGTATTAATTTCACCTTCTACAATTCTATGAATTGTCTTCTTCTGAACGAAATTCAAAAGGCTTGGATTTTCACTTGCATTAGTTATTACGGCTTCAGTTATCCCATTATCCCGTTTGTTGCTTCTGTTTATAGTTTCCTGGACAATTCTGGTGTGACTATTCTCATTGTTTATATCATTGTGAAAATTGCAGTCTCCACATTGGGCCAGCAGATCATGAATTTCTTTTTTACAGTTTTGGTCTAGCTCTCCAGTATATTGCCATGGTTTAGTCTGGCCTTTATGATCAACACCAGCTCCATATATCACAGTATTCTTCAGATCACTCACTAACCTTTCACTGGATTCATACTTCATTTCATAAGATTTAATATTAACACATTTAATGTCCTGCAAGTCACCAAAGTGTTCTGCCTTAAGGTATCCTCCATCATCAGCCTCTGTTTTGATTTGGTCAGGATGTAGATGGGTTGCACATCCCATCTCTGTACTGTCTAGCTTCTCTGTCTTAATAAGATCTCCCATGTGGGTGGAGTACAGATCAGTTTCTGTTTTAATTAGTGATATGTGTGTGTGGTGTACATCACTGACCCCGCTGTGTGCTGTAACACACTCTGGCTCCAGTGTGTTGAGTCCTGGTGCAGCATGTGGACAGACTCCAATCCACTGAGCTCTTCTTCTTTCTGTCTGATCCTGTGCTGCTCAGTGAGCTCTGGTAGTATTGTCTCAGTGTCCTGTCTCAGACAGACTCCTGCCCGCATCATACTGCTGCTCAAAGGTGTGCAGAAGTGCAGCTCCTGGATGGAAACAGGGAAAGAGATTTAGCCTGAATCAAACAGGCCCTACTGCAGCAGCTGACACATTCTTTACACTGTGCAGTCCTACAGATGCCCGACTGACCACTGGGGGACGCTCTTGCCTTATGAGGTGGGGGAAACCCTTCCTCCCTGATACCTCAATTTTTAGAATACATTATTCATTTTAACTGCCACTGATTTTTTTTCTTCTTCTTGTTGAACAGTGGAAGAAAGCCGTTTCTGTGTCTCAGAACATGAAGCCTGAGCTTGCTGTGGCATAAGGAGGCCAGAACACCGTTCTGATTCAGATTTATGGTGGAATCAGGGTGCACCAGCACCATCACTGGAACCATCAATTCGAGCCACCCTGGTCCCGCACCTCCACACACAGGTCACACACCACCTCTACACACACCAGATACACACCAGACACACACCACCTACACACACTGGACACACACCACCTCTATACACACCAGATACACACCGGACATACACCACCTACACACACCAGATACACACCAGTCACACACCAGACACACACCAGACACACACCACCTACACATACCGGACATACACTAGACACACACCACACACACACCACTTACACACACAGGTCACACACCACCTACACACACCAGTCACACACTAGACACACACCACCTACACACACCGGACATACACCACCTCTACACATCAGATACACACCACCTACACACACCGGACACACACCACCTCTACACACCAGATACTCACCAACTTTGTGGGTCCTTCAAAGTGATGCCACTGTAACTAACTTTATTGGACGAGATTTTTAACTGATTGTAATGTTATTGACCATCTAAAGAAGTAATGTTGGACCAGTACTTAGTTTCCTATGATAACTAGCTTAAAATGAATTAAAACGAGCTACAATTCTAGGGTACAATCGACAAATTAGCAAACAGATATGTTAAACAAACATCTAGTTATTGGAAAACAAGCCGAGATTTGAAGCTTGCTTTAAAAAAACTTACGGAACAGTTAAAGCATCAAGATTATGGGGTCAATTCGTTGATGAATGAATTATTTAAACTCGTAATGTGTACGTAATGTAATTCTCGGAGACTATAGTTCCCATGTGGATGTTTAGGCTGCACAAACCATAAAGGATAAGACGGAACCAGTTCTCTGAGTTCAGCAGTGCCCGCTGGCAACAATTGGGAAGAGTTTTTCATAATAAAAGTTAGGTCAATAAAATTATTTCTTGTGTAATTTTGTCATTTTTCTTCTTGTAACTAATGCAGTTGGATATAATTGCATCTAACATTTTGATATTTATACGATTATATAGTAATTTCTATGAAATCACGTTCCTAGCAATTGTTGCTGGTGTTTTAGTGTAGCCCGGGCATGCATTGCCAATGTGAGTTCACTGCTGGTTCATTTGCCTGATTACTGCAAAAAATAAAGATAGTTAACAAATGAAAGGGGTATACTTTTAATCTGCATACCCATATCTTTAAAATTTTACTGCCATTTTTGTGAAATTTAATAAATGTAGACTATGAGAAGTATGCGTACACATACATACATGCAAACAGCATAGGCAGTGCCGGATGTAGGCTGGTTTGATTGGGAGGCAGAGCAAGATTTTGGGGCAGGGGAGCAAGTTGAAGACATGATTCGTGATGAACAGCGGAGCGGACCTGGGTGTAAAAATGCAAAGTAACACTTTAAGAAACGGTTGTGGATTATGACCGTCATTGTGTGAATTTGTGCAGTCTGATGAACGTGTACCATTTAGCACTTTCGTTTTGCTATATATGTACAATGACTGTGACAAAGGGTGCGGTGGCATAAGTATAAAAGAGGCTCCGGCTCCATTTTCTGTTATTTCGTTGAGATGCCTTATATACCTTAGAAACACTAAAAGTGCATTTTGATACGCTTAACTGTAGGTAGGACTCCTCTTTGCTGTTTTGCTTAGCTAGATCACTGACCTTACATGAGAATTGGTAGTAGTTTGAGCCATTGAGTCTGCAACTGAGTGCTTAACCAGATTTGTGCTGCTTTGTAAATTACATTGTAAATTACGTCATAAGGCATAGGTTGCAACAAACAAGACCACACCGTTTAACTTCAATGTACAATACAGAATCAATACCAATACCAACAGATTACATTGCATTATCACTGTACACAGCTGAATGATGCCCATTCTTCCTGATGCCAGAGTTGAACTGAAGACCATCTGCTCCATTTTGTTGAGCAACACCTACAGCACTGGCAATATGCATGAATTTCTTAACCGAGACCTTTCCTTCATAGTTAAATTTCTGGAATTCTTAGCAATTTAGCACTGAGTTACAGCAGGGCTGCTCCACCCTGTTGCTGGAGATCTACCATCCTCTAGCTTTTCATTTCAACCCTAATTTGGCACACGACTAAACTAATTAGCAGCTCAATGAGACCTGATAGGTTGAGGTGTGCTTTGTTAGGGTTGGGACGAAAACCCACAGTACGGCAGATCTCCAGGAACAGGTTTGGGCAGCCCTGAGCTACAGTGTGAAGATTTCCACCCTCTGTTTAGAGACCTTGATGCTGCTCTGTCTCTCTTATATTACTTTCACTCATCTCCACATGTTCTGGTTTTGTAGTTTGGTACCATCATTTACTGTGCTTGCTAGGTACTTTGGCTTGGTTGTGTTGATACATGATTTGGATGAGTACTGAATCAGTAAGCTAGCCTGCACAGCTGTAGCACAGTAAGCAACAGGAACTGTGCTTGGTATTACTTCTAACGGAGGATGCAGGGGGAAGGGCAGAGGGAAGAGCAGATCTCATTGGACCTACAGGACCTTGGACAGCAGCTGTTCCTGTTCCCTCCCACAGCCAGGGAGGCTTACAGGACCTTGGACAGCATCAGTTCCTGTTCCCTCCCACAGACAGGGAGGCCTACACGACCTTGGACAGCAGCTGTTCCTGTTCCCTCCCACAGGCAGAGAGGCCTACAGGACCTTGGACAGCAGCTGTGCCTGTTCCCTCTCATATACAGGGAGGCCTACAGGACCTTGGACAGCAGCCTCACACACAGGCATGTTCAACTGAGGCCGACCAGCAAACCAGAGGCTGCCATGACGGGGGACTTTTCAGTTGTTTAATTAAGGAAAAAACTTTATTTCTATTTGATTGTCCTTGTTTGCTTTCCTTCGGTGAAGGACACAAAGATGTACTTATACGTGTAAGCAATTTGGGCTATACGTTACTGCAAGTTCCACAATGCTTCGCTTTGGACAAGTAACTGAATCAGTGACAGGAATGAAAGTGTGTACATTAACGTGTGTGGAAGGGAAGGAATCAAGGGAAAATATTTTGCCAATATAAATCACAATAACTACTAATCAAAAAGAGCTATACTGTACACAAATATATGTCAACATTCACAACAGCTTGTGTCAACAGAAAGATAATAGCATATAAGTAAATAAAAGGTCTAATGACATTCAATTATTTTTTTAAATTAGATTTTTCATTGAAACATTTTTTTTAATGTAATGAAGTTTGTAGACTTTAAGAGTTATTTGTAATGAAATTCAGGGTAACAATGGAGTTGGAGCCTATATGCACTGTAAAACAATGTGTTCAAATTATTTTAAAAAAATAGGGTAAGTCTGCACTGATCTATTTGAATTTTAATTGGTATGTTTTTAGGTAAAATGAAGTCAAATATTATTACAATTACACAATCAAATTAAGTCAGGAGAACTACAATTCATGTGTTACCACGAAGAAGACTTACGTTACCTTTAAACCAATTAAGTGGTTCCAAAAGAATTATTTAAAAGAAATTTAAAAGTAAACTATTGTCTGCCAGCTAAAATAAATAAATTCTTTCAAAGAGCTGAAAGAAAAGTTTTCCATTTATTGAAATACTTTTTTAAAAAACAGAATCTTACACAATCTTACAGAGCCTCTATAACACAGTTTCACATGGATTTCAGGAGATAAAACAGAACCTTAATTTTTAGTATACGTCAACTATAGTTTAAAAGAAGGCATAACATTTTACTGAACTGTGATTTATCCTTTGATGCTTACTCAGAAAGCATAACAGCAGACCTTATAGACTGATTTCCTATCCAGATTACATAAAAATCTAAGGTGCTGTTTTTAATACCATTCAGGCATCATTTTAAAAAAATGGTTGTTGCTATATGACAAAATGTCCAAGTTGTCCTTTCACATGTACTATAAAGCATAACACAAACCTTTTAACAAATGTGCACTGGTAATTTCTCATTGAGATTTGACTGAATCATGATGCCTCTACGAAAGACTGGCACTTCGAAGCTCTCTTTCAATGCTTACTAACAAAGCATAACTTCACACCATAAGATTCCTGTTTCACATGGATACCAGGTGATAAAACAGACCCTTAATTTGTGTCCTTGAACTATCATTTAAAAAAGGCACAAAATTTGGCTGAGCTTTGACTCCTCAAGACTGATTTTGTTCAAACTCTCCTTTAATGTTTACTCACAAAACATTATTTCAGAACTTGATGCCTGTTTCATGTGGACTTTGTGGCATAAATTAGCCATCATGCAAAAACAAAAAGGCACAAGATTTGATGGAAATGTGATGCCATGACAATGGCATCTCACTCAGAAAACTACAGACCTTATGAGGACCTACAGACCTTAATTCAGATTATAATAAATGAGACGATGCAAAAATGCTTGGACCCCTAATGAACAAAGGCATTTCAAGTTAACAATCTGTTTTTTAGGGAGTGCACTTTTGGGGACATTCTGCCGCTATCCAGTTCCAGGAAAAGCTTCTGGAACACCTCAAACGTGTATTTAAGCTTTTTAGGGTATTCCAGATTCAATGAGTACGTGAAGCCTAACAGAACGGCGCACGCTTGAGACACATCACGCAGATCAGTCAGGGCTTCTTCACCCTCAACAACGATGACAATGCCCTTGTGGGTGCCATTCCCCAACGGAACTTCTTTTTTGACGATGTAGACATTCATTGGGTTTTCGGAGGGGTCCTGTGTGTCTTCTCCATCCATATCCTGTCAGATCACATTACATTACAGGCATTTAGCAGACGCTCGTATCCAGAGTGTCTTACACAGCTTTTACGCAACACTTACATTTCATTCATTTATACAGCTGGACGTGGACTGCACATCTCAAACATCTTAAAGTCAAGCAGTGCATTTTAAATGTTCTGCGGCACCCCGATCTCTTCATAGAGCCCCACTGGGCTGGAAACAGACCTTCAGCATCGCGACAAGTCACCACATCAGCGTAACTGCTTCATGACCTTGCATCATGAATCAGCAGAACTGCCAAAGAGAGCAAGTGTAACTATGCAACGAGTGCAACTATGGCAATGAACACGCATTTTAGACTAAAATACTAAAAATGTGTGTGTGTGACTTTGCTTACCACACCGTTGCCATACTGTGTATTGGATGTAAGAGATGCGATGTCACATCTCACTTCGCTAAATATCTGGGTGCGGTAAGGTGGGAGACAAAGTGTGGTAGGGCATAGAACGACACCCCATGAACTTGAAATGATGGTTCAGCTCAGGTTCAGACAAATTCAGCTGACTGACAAGTGTCCATTTTCCACCCACACACACTAGAAGACTGCTGCTGCTGCCTCCCTCGAGAAAGAAGGACCAGGATTCCACTCACAACTGGACACGGTGGGCACCATCGCCTGGGATACCTCCAAGCCCTAATCTCACCCCCTCCAAACCCTATTCTCACGCCCACCAAGGCCTAATCTCACCCCCTCCAAGCCCTAACCTCACCCCCTCCAAGCCCTACTCTCACCCCATCCAAGCCCTAATCTCACCCCCTCCAAACCCTATTCTCACGCCCACCAAGGCCTAATCTCACCCCCTCCAAGCCCTAACCTCACCCCCTCCAAACCCTACTCTCACCCCCTCCAAACCCTACTCTCACCCCCTCCAAACCCTAATCTCACCCTCTCCAAGCCCTAATCTCACCCTCTCCAAGCCCTAACCTCACCTCCCGATCTTACCCCAGGGAGAGCTGGCAAACCCCGGCCTCAACATTCCATTCAAACCCCCGACCGGGGAGAACCTCAAGTTTCCATTTCACCCCAATCCCCTCCCCACATAGTCTGGAAAAATTGCATATTTTTTGTTTTGATTACACCACATATAGCTGGATAGCTCACAATTCATAAAATAGTTCAATCATATCACTCAAATAATCAATATCATATGGGGTCTGACACTCATTCTGGCCACTTGTCTATTTTGCGCAACTCGGTTGTCAATGGTTGTCCATTTCTTAAACAGATGTGATTTCAACTTCTATGTGAGCGTTAATACAACACAATGAGCTCATATTTTTCAAAAGTAATTTCCCAATGTGCTCGTTGTTATTTGTGTGATTTACTGTTTCTTGGCAGTTTAATTTACAATAAATATTCACAGATTATTTTGAGTGTGTGTCAAGGGTGTATATTCAGGTCATATTTGAGCCAAACAGGGTCCCATTGATATATAATACAAATCTATATAACATATGTAATATAGTATACATATATACAGTGCCTTTGGAAAGTATTCAGACCCCTTCAGCCTTATTATGAAATGGATTACATTCATTAAAAATTATCATCAATCTAAAACTAATCTGGCCACTAGTGTTGCTAGACTTTCTGCAGCTTTTATGTCGTGGAGAGTGCAAGGATATTTTTCTGACTAACTTTAGAAAGAGAATACGCGCCCATATGAAATAAATGAGTCACACCCCTAACACAGCTTCATTCAACCAGCTCTCCACCACAACTACATCACGGGGATGTGACTGAGTTACTAGCAGCAGCCTGAACGAATGGAAAACTTGCATCAATTCAGACTAAAATCAAAGATACACGCGCGTATCGCAAAGGAGTATGCCAATTTCAATTTAAATCAATTTCAAAGTAATGCTAACAGTACAGTTAATAACACAAAATAACAAGAAATAGGCTAATGTGCACATATGCATCAAGGCATAAAATAATGTTTGACCAACAAAAACAAAGCTCCTGGTGTTACCTGGTGGTCTCTGATGAGACCATCTTCTCCTAAGTACTTCACCAAGCACCGGATCACAACCTCTCTTCTTTCCTCTATGGCACAGTGGTGCTGTGAAGTGATGTTTTGTTTAGTGAAAATCTCAAACAAATTAATTTGCAGTGAGCTCCTATTGCAAACGCTTTGTTATGACCCCAGATATTAGTAACTGAAAGACAAATCAGGGTAGAAAGTTCAAAAGGAATACTACACTTCCAGCTCCAGGAGAACTGCAGCCAAGCAGAGGGGGACAATGCCCACCTTGCATTAGGTTGAATGATGACATTCTGTATCAGCACACATAAGCAGGAGATGTGCTGAAAAGGGCACCCAACTTAAAGCAGTTTTTGAGATCTAAGAAACAAAAATAAAAGCTGATTCATTGTTACACGGTGACACATTTATCAGGTGTGATTTTCTCAAAGCATACCTGCTGTAGATGGTCCAGTATGGTCCGTATCTTTCTTCCGGCCACACCTCCCTTTGAATTGAAAATAGACAGCAATCTCGGGCTGTACTGGTCGAGCTGTGACATGAATTTAGCCTCCAGGTGTATGGTAGTTATTCTCAGGAACTCATTGTTCACCTGAGAGTCACAACAGACAAACAATCAAGCAAGAAAACACAGCGCCACACTGCCCCATTATAACACCCGCCGAAACAATTCTTCATGTACAAATGGCAACTATGGGCATAGACAACCATTTTATTCCCTACTATACTGCTGGTATACTGTACTGTTAACCTCTAAAACCCACTTAAAATCCAGGTCTTTTGCTGGTATACTGTACTGTTAACCTCTAAAACCCACTTAAAATCCAGGTCTTTTTTGTAAGAATCCCCCATCTTAAATAAACCCTGTTATCTCCAAAATTGTATACAGTACCGATGTGGTTCAAAGCTTGAAATAAAAAAGAAATCTGTAACAGAATGGCCAAATCCCCTGATCCTATGGGAGGCACAGTCAGTAAACACACAGGACATATTTGTTCTGAAAAACAACAAAGAAATCCATAAATTGTTATGTATTTTCTTTATTCTGTAGTGATAATGTGCACTTCTGATACTGGATGAAACCAGATTTATTTTTCCAATTGTACCCCAGGATGTATACAACACCAGCAAAAAAGTTTAGAGTGGATTTAACAAAAGTGGGCCCAAATCTCCCGAAAACCTCTCCAAATAGCACCAAATCTCTCTAAATTGTAATATTGTCTATAACTTTTCCCCCAGCCATATTCCACTTGCAGATGCTAATTCCACTGAGGGTGGTACCCTCTGAAACTCCACAAAACAAATATTCTTTATTTACCCATTCCCTCTCCTTTTCACTAAGCCCTGTATGTCAGTCAAATGCTGTCCTTTTGGAGAGCTTCTATGTACAAAATGAGTTCATAATGGTTAGTTATCTCACAAACTGAATTCACTTAGAAACAATAAAACCACATGGGTTTACCTTGCTGAGTGCTCAGACCTGCAATCAGCTGCCAGACTGCTATAAATCAGGCTTGTCAGCAGCAAACCTCCTGATCACAAACAGATTGAGAGCTCACAGAGAGGAAAATGACAAAGAATCATAAACCATTTACAATAATACAGTGCCCTTTATCACTACTGCAATGTCTTTTATGCAAAGCATTTGCCGATAAACAAAAAAAAAGCCCAATTAAAGCGTGCGCTAAGCTTCCACTCATGCACAATGCGAAAATGCTACGTGAAAGTAGCCGTCGTTTCAGCTAGAAGGAAGCCGTAAGCTAAATTTGAAAGCTGTGTAAATGAGCTTGAAGAGCATGCCACTGTATGATTACTGTAACATATACAAGGTTTCCAAGCAGGGGCAAAAGTCACGATGAGTAGATCTTAGAGAGGGTAGTAGTTGCTTGCTTTTAGGTCATTTACTCTGCACTAGAATGTCTCATTGAAATCACTGTTTCGCTGCTTGGAAGAAGTTGCTGTTTTAGAAAAGACGCACTTTTCGCATTTGACATTCTATTTACGAAATTATAGTTTTCAAATGCGCATGAAAACACATTTGGCTCAATGGAAATAACGCATAATGAATAATGACTTTTGCTAGCCTGTGTACAAAGCGCAGATTGACTGCTTAGGGATCAGAGGGTGATTTTAGCGATATCAATACCATCACTGTGGTATTAGGAGTTGTTTGACTTGTTTCGGACAGTTAATGGATTATTAAATACCATAATAATCCACCAGGGGTGCCAGTTTCAGCCCTCCTTTGGGGAAGGGGACTGCTTTGTTATTCTTCTGTTATCTCTAGTGGTTTTACCGATTGAGGCGGGGTGTGTGGCATCGAAGTGCGAAGAGTCTACGCTTTACAACGGTGTTGGTGTTATAGTAGCGCACCTTAAATCACTGACCAATGAAAGCAATAAGAGCAAAAAAACCTTGAAATGCTAGAATCACGGTCATCCAAATCAGCAGAAGCAAATCTGATGTTGAGTGAACTGTGGCAGATTCATGGATTCACATAAAATGACAACAGGAGAAACAAGGCGATTACATCAACTCACCTGAGATGCGGTAAACAGGGCAGGCCATCTCTCCTTCAGATCGGTAATCATTGGGCACTGAATGACAACTTCCTGTCGGCGCAGTGAAAAAGTCTTTGTCATTTTGTCATTGATGACCTTGAAGTTGTCTTTTTTCTTCATTTCTTCAATTAACCGCACCCTCTCATTCTCTAGAGTTTCCCTAGTTTCTCCAGCTGGGTAAGGTGGCAGATAGTTCACTTCGGCCTTTTTGGGTTTCTTCACATTTTTGGCGGGCGTCATTTGATCCGGGTGTTTCTGTTTCAGGGAGTTCACCATAACCTCAGGGTACCCAAGGCTCCGGAGCTTCGACCTGTAGTTGCCCATTTTGTATTTTAAGCTTGACTGCCATCCATAGTAACCTGTGATCGAGCCGGGTTCCTTCAGGCAAGGATGCTTCGAGACAAGGGCCTGTGCAACAGCACAAACCTGTGCACTGGATGGATAGGCTACATACTGATAGATTGTTTCCGCCAACTTTTCAAGGACGTCAATTTTAATGCCCGGAGCGCTGAAGAGGCTGCCGTCCTTGCGATAGCTTTCGTTGCCCCTCTCTAGCATAAGCTCAGTGTTGAAGGAGAAGCGTGGGATTGGAAACTTGGACGGCCAAGGTACAGATCTTTCCAGATTTTGGTCGGGCGACGGCAAAGCCGCGTCAGCAAACGAGGAACTACGCGATGTGGTGGGACTGCATGGCGTGGAGGGACAAGCGGACCCTGGTAATAAGGCTGGGGCCATCTCGATGGCCTCGACATCAGAACTCCTCAGTGGTGACAACAGCATAACAGGGGATTCAATGAGCACAACTTTGACAGTGCCCTTATCTTGAATTAGGTCTGTGGAAGATAAAGTAAAGAACTGGTTCCCAAAATCACTGTCCATATAATGAAGAATGAAGTCCACTGGTACACTGAAGGCCTGTCTGACAGCTGTGTGGAGATCCTCTATTGTATGCGGGATTCCTGATGGTAGAGTTAGTTTCCGAATGTCATGGTCTTCAAAAATTACTCTTAAATTTGCGGGCGGAGCAGTTGGTTCCACCTGCAACCAGGAGTGTGAAATAGCATAGAACAGAAAGTCAGTTATATCTCTAGCACATGATAATAAAACATTATTAATCATCCCAATTTTGGCTGTTACAAAGATTACAGAGTACATAGCTCATCACAAACACAAAAAGTGAACACAAAGAAAATAATATATAATATTTATTATTATAATATTTAATTGGAAGTCCAAATCTATAATATTATAAAACGTATGGAATCGGACGCTTAATGTAAATTAATTGTGACCCAAATACTGTGATGACATCAAAAGAACAAGGTAACTACTGAATACTGTCAACTATTATTTACTCCACATCTACAGTAAGCTATGCATGTCCTGGGATAAAATCGGTGCAAATGCGTGAAGAGATTTCCAGTACACCATAGATATGCCTTGGCATGGTTTTACAATATTTTCAAGGGAAAAACAGGAACCAAGGACATTCCAACAGGATACATGACAGGATATAGCATTTGACAACCGTGCACTAGTTTGGCTTGGAAATTTACATTTAATAGCTAGCTTTATGTCCTCATGTAACACATCATAGGGCAGCAAATACACTTTTGTGTCATAAGAGGGTTTCAGACAGCTTTCATTATGTAAATGATGACATCACCATCTGGTGTTTCACTGCAAGTGACTGTAGCAGTCAGTCCGCTGGAGAGGCGGATTGGCCTCGGCTGCGCCTTAAACACCTGGGTTGCGTTGGCTAATCAGCCCAGGTGCTTAAAGGTGTGCTGCTCTCCACAGTTCGGGGGGCGAGACCGGGAGCTAACGCCGAGAGCGAGTTTTCTTTATTTGAGCTGCGTTTCATTTCAGTTTTTTTCTTTTAAAAAAGACAGAGATAAGTGAATCCGCCACTGAAAAGGAGGAGCTGGCCAGATTCTCATATCAGGAGGATAACCAGAAACAAAGTGGAAATGCTCCAGTTTACCAGTCAGGGCGCACGTCTAACGTTTTCTTATGCTTATATTTTCTTTACCAAAACTCACTCACGGCCACCCATATGCATTTCATGAAGGCAAATGTATTCCTTTTATTAAAAAGTTTCACCAGTTCACCACTGTGCCATTTCTACTAACTAAATTTCTTCACTTGGCTACCGTACAAAACCTTCTTATCAGCAAACGCCACGTTTCTACATTCATGTTACCTCGCCCTGTTCTCTATCTAGCCACATACAAACAATTAGCCTACTACGCATGTATGTTCTGTAACTCCCCATTAAAACATTACATTTAAAATCATGACTCACTCACAGTTATAACTACTAGTACTGAACATGAGAAAAGCACATCAGTGCAATGGATTTCACACGTTACTTAACCCTCCACTTCAACGACTAGCCTAATGCTTTATACAGACTTTTATAGGCCTATATACCGTTCGATAAGGAAACTAAGCTCGCTCATGGTCACTTCATTTACTTCGCTACTGTGATCATGTCAACCTTCACCTACATGCCCATTCTGCTAAAAACATATTGTTTCAACTACGGAATTTCATAATTTCTCCTAATTTCTCTCACACTGTTGTTATTTTCTCATATGCAAAGCCTGCTGGGACATATGCGTCTGCTCCTATTCTCCACCATCAAGTTTTCCAGTTCTAGCTTAGCAAAACAGCGAACAGGATTCCTACCTGCAGATAAGCCTATCAAAATGCCTTATAAACCATACAAACACTAGAAGTGCATCTCCACGAAATAACAGACAACGGAGCAGAAGGGTACACAAGTTGCGACCTAGGGAGCTCTAATTCTACGGGCTTGCTGATTCTTTTGTCAATCAAATCTCGTTGGATGGCCGTCAAATCCGTGAGTACATACACTGGCCATATTTCACCTGCGTTTCTGATGCGTTTACACTTACGCCACCGCACCCTTTGTCACAGCCACTATTTTACATATATAGCAAACCGAAACTGCTAAACGGTACACGCTCATCAGACTGTACAAATTCACACACAAGGATAGCCATAATCCACAACCGTTACTTACAGGGTCACTTCGCATTTCTCACTCTCATAATAAAACGCTTTGCAAAAAGAAATGATATCTCATAAAAAACACGTTTTCAACGTAAAAAATGCCAAGTTACTCACACATATTGGGTAGCATTGCTTTGGAATACATCTTATTTAATTTCGGTGAGGCAAGATAGCCTATATTGCTTGTAGTACCGTAACTTGGCGTCATTTTGATATCAATACTTTTAATGGCAGGCCTGGATTTTGGCAGTCTGAATGAATGAGTTATAGACGATGTATGTCTTTTATGTGTGAGTAACTTGGCATTTTTGTACGTTGAAAACGTGTTTTTTATGAGATGTCTGTTTACACTGTCTTTTGTCATTGATCTTTCAGTATTACATTGTCTATATCACCCTACTCTGTAGTGCATAGTTTACTTCATTCTCATTATTTGATCGTGTACTATGCGTTTCCTCTGTGCTAAATGTGTGTTACTGCCATGACTATTCTCCAAGTGTCAGGCAGAGAGAGGAAAGTACATGCATACACAATTTTCATATTGTCCTTTGAAATCAATGATACGGAAGCACCCGTGTCCAGCTCCATAGACAGTGTTTTATTTTGTCTTACGCCTTTATTCGTTCGGCTATTGTTTACATTTTCGGACCATAAGCCGCGGGGGATAACGAGATCACATTTACCTTCACCGAGCGGGTCAGATGCGCCGACTCCCTGGTAACGGTATCCACTGAAACAGCAACCTCCACAGCTTTCCGAAAAGTAAGACTTTTCTCTGTTAGCAGGCGTTGCTGTATCGCCTCGTTCCTCAATCCACACACGAACCTATCCCGCATAACCTCATCCAAGTAATCACCGAATTCACAGTGCTCCGCCAGTTTCTTTAAAACTCCTACATACTGTGCCACGGTCTCGCCTTCCTCTTGATTCCGCTTGTTAAATCGAAACCTTTCTCCGACCACCAGTGGCTTGGGGGCGAAATGCTCTTGCAGCGTTGCCACGATGTCCCCATACTCCATTTCACCGGGTTTTCTCGGTGCAATAATGCTCCGTAATAGTCCGTATGTATCACTACCCATCACACTCAGAAGCACCGCCACCCTCTTATCATCTTTAATATCATTAGCGGCGACAAAATGCTCAAATCGTTCAATGTAAGTAGCCCACTGTTCATTACATTCCACAAACGCGGTGATCTGTCCAAAACATACTGCCATGTTAGCAAGTCTCCCGCGTGCAACTTTGAAAGTCTTTGAAGTGTTTTTATCTGGCCTGGTTGCCTTGATTATTAAAAACACCCGGTCACTAATGCTTTCCTTGCCTTTTGCGCGCATTAGAACATACGTCGTCGCCCAGTTAATGCTGTTTATAACATTACTTCTTACCGAAGTAAGGGACCATGGAGAACGGTCTGGCTCTAGCAGACTGAGCTCCAGAAGCTGGCAATTGTTGCTGGAAACAATTGGAGACTTCCGGTTAGAGGATTTCAAACTAAAAGCTCGGTAAATGCAATGATTTCTTAAGTGAGTTTTTTGTCGTAACTAATACAGTTGGATATAATTACACATTATATACTCATATTTAAACCCACACCTTTAACATTACGAAGTCATTTATGGAAAATCACGTTCCCAGCAATTGTTGCTGGTGTTTTAGTGTTAGCCCAGCCATGCATTTTTATACACTCTCAGTTCAGTACTGGCTCATTGTTTACCAGATTACTGGTTGCTGTGGGGAAGGCAAAGCTTGCTGTGGTGAAGGTGCAACTTGCTGTGGGGAAGGCGGAGCTTGCTGTGGGGAAGGTGTGGCTTGCTGTGGGGAAGGCGGAGCTTGCTGTGGGGAAGGTGCAGCTTGCTGTGGGGAAGGCGGAGCTTGCTGTGGGGAAGGTGTGGCTTGCTGTGGGGAAGGCGGAGCTTGCTGTGGGGAAGGTGTGGCTTGCTGTGGGGAAGGTGGAGCTTGCTGTGGGGAAGGCGGAGCTTGCTGTGGGGATGGTGCGACTTGCTGTGGGGAAGGCGGAGCTTGCTGTAGCTGCTGGCATGTAATTGGTGTTTGAGCATAGCCAAACTTTGTATCACTAAGGGAACATCACTTAGCCACTCCTGCATCCTCTGCCATTAAGTATCTGAGGCCCCTCCCATTGAGATTTTTCCCACTGCTCTGGTGTGGCTCTGCTGGTGTGTCCTATAGTAGGGCACAGTAGTTCTACTAAATGGCTTCTGGAAATTTCCGAGCTCTATGAATACTTAACATTCGTGCAGTTTGCCGGGAGACTGGGCATCTGCTAAATTAGTCATGTCAGCCTTGGTGACTCCTCAGCACCTCTCCCTTGTGGAGTCCCTCAGGGATCTATTCTTGGGCCAATCCTTTTTTCCCTTTATATGCTCCCCTTAGGGTCCATTTTCAGAAAATATGGCATTTCGTTCCACTGTTATGCAGATGACACTCAAATTTACCTGCCTTTGAAACGGAAAGATGCAAACTCTATAAAACCATTGTTGGACTGTCTCAAGGACATCAAAGCGTGGATGACCTTAAACTTTTTAAACTTTAATGAGAGTAAAACTGAAGTCCTGATATTTGGACCCTATGATGCCCCTCATATGGACCTGTGTTCCCTGGAACCCAAACCCACTGTAAAAAATCTGGGTGTGATAATGGATAGGGATTTTAAATTAGATAAACATATAAACTCAGTGATCAAATCTAGCTTTTTCCAGCTGAGGCTTTTATCTAAGGTCAAGTCCTTTTTATCATTTATTGACTTTGAAAAGGTTATACATGCTTTTATCTCGACCCGACTTGACTACTGTAATGCCATTTATGTTGATGTTAGCCAGGCCTCCCTCTCACGCTTGCAATTGGTCCAGAATGCTGCAGCTCGTCTTTTAACAGGAAAACGCAAGCAAGAGCACATTTCCCCCGTACTGGCCTCCCTTCACTGGCTCCCTGTACGTTTAAGGATTGATTTTAAAATTTTATTATTTGCCTACAAATCATTAAATGGGCTAGCTCCAACCTATCTCTCTGACCTGTTACATCCACATGTCCCATCAAGGTCACTCAGATCTGCTGACCAATTGCTTCTGGTTGTCCTAGGATCTAGGTTGAAGCAGAGAGAGGGGAGATCACACTTTTGCAGTGGTAGCCCCCAAACTCTGGAACGAGTTGCCTCTGCATGTTAGGCTTGCCCCTACACTGCCTGTTTTTCAATCCCATTTTAAAACGCATTTTTATTCCTTGGCTTTTAACTAGGTATGAGAGTTGTCGTTCTTTTTCTTTTTTTCTTATGATCTTATTGTTTTATTATTTTATTGTCCTTTTGTCTTTTAAACTGGTCTTTGCATTTTTATTGTGTTGTTTTTAGGGTTTTCTGGTTTTTGTGTTGTTTTTAGGGTATTTCTGATTGTGCAGCACTTTGGTCAGCTGTTGTTGTTTTTAAAGTGCTTTATAAATAAATCTGGATTGGATTAGATTGGAAACAACCTCCTAAAACCTGAGGCTTTTCTGAAAAACTTGAATTGTCAACGTTAACTAAAACCTTTATTTCTCAGCCTCTGTTGCAGATAGAAACATGAAATAAAAACCATTTGAGGGCTTAAACCTTTGGCTTTAATTGGAAATTATTGCCTTTTCCCTAATGTTCATTAACATTTTTTTAAAAATCAATAAAACTGAAAATGTTTACAAACATTGTTTGTTGTTTCCAGCCATATTTTCAATAAAACAAACAAACTGGTAGTGCAATAACTATATCACAGTTTGTTCACACTCTTGTAACAGAAATGGGTTCACTGTTGTGTTCACTGTTAACTTCGGGCACACTGCATTTTCTGTCTGTAGTGTCAGTACTTGGATGATTCCATTCTTCACCACCAGAGGGCTTTTAAAAAATACTCTGCGCTCTCGCTGCATTGATGCATAATCACCTTCCCAATGTGTATTTCAGCTAATCACAATGCATTTCATCGGTCACGTGTCTTGAAAATGATGACAGCATCTAAAACGCGCTCACGTCGCATCCGACTCTAAAAGGAGAAGCATGCAAATGTTGCACCCGGTCTTAAACGGATATACATGCAAATGGGTTAAACTGAATATGTTTTGTGTTTTTTTACAGATGCAATTCCAGATATCTGGACATCATTGCTGTGTGAAAACTGGCGAAGAGAAGAAGTTACAAGTAGGTCTTAGATAAATAAGGATTGAAAAATGGGGAGAACAAGGGATGTGGAGGGCCCCATGCTAGTGTTTGCCTTAGGCCCCAAAATGACTAAATCCGCCCCTGATAATAGCAGTGTATGGGGATGTGTGCACTTCCCTGAAGCCTCTCTAAAAGACAGGGGAGCAGAAGGGGTTGGGGGGGGGGCTGATGTTGTGATGATTTTTTAAAGGAGATATACATGTGGTCCCAACTGCTGAATATGTGGGCACCTGACCACTGAAATGCTCCTTACTTACATTGTGACAAGATTAATTTACTTAATTCTGAAAGTAATTTGACATCCATCCATCTATCCATTATCTATACCCGCTTATCCTGGTCAGAGTCGCAGGGGGTGCTAGAGTCTATCCTGGCATGCATTGGGTGAGAGGCAGGATTACACCCTGGACAGGGCACCAATATATCGCAGGTCATTTGACATGTTATTACATTAAATGTTGAAGTATTACATCATTCATATAAAAAGTTGATGTACATTTATTGCATTATCCATTCAGTTATTACATTAACCAACAGTTATTACATTATAAAGGACAAAGTTATTACATTAACTGTTTTTATTACATTAACTGCTGTTACTGGGGGCCCAATAGGGGAGCTGATTAACCACTGAACATTTTACTGTGTAGGAAGAAAAACCTTTTGAAAAAAGAAATAATTGTTTTTATGTGCTGACTACAATTGCACTCTAATGAATAAAAAGGTTATATTAGACTTGCGGTCGGTACATGGTCTGCAGACAAGTAGGCTTAATCAGTTGATTTTTCATTACTACCTTAACTTTTTGAAAACATACCAGACTGTAGGTTCTTTGACAGCCTCCATTTTGTTCACTTCCCATTCTCGGTGAGGCAACAGGTATCCGTCCACTGACTGCCACTCGTGCTTCTTGATTAGCTGAATTAAATTCAAATTCCTGCAGCCAATTACAGCCCAGCAGCCTGTGTAAAGACCCACCTTGGAGCCTGTCGACCATCTTTGCCATTGACTTGTGTTGTGTGAGTTTGTGTCTGGTCTAGCTTTTTATTATTTGTGCATAGGGGTGCATGAGCTATTTTGATTTATGTCACATTTTCATCTGTTTATGTTGGTATAATGAGTGGGGTTTGATCATATATTTTTTTATTTTGTGGCAGATTAGTTAAGTTTTATTTTAAGATGGTCCTGGTTTTGTTTGTTGTTTTGGCCAGGGCTCTTCCTGGTCTTTTTTTTTATTCTCCTTTTTGCACCATTTTGTAAATAAAACAACTCTCCTATACTTCGCAAAACTGGCCACTTTTAACTTTTTATGTTACTTTCCTTTAGTTACATGCCTTGGGAGGAGCCGATGCCAGAAGAGGGACTCGCAGTGACTCTTCGATGGACAGATCGTTGCTGCTGCTAACCTCTCCCTGACCATAGCCTCCGCCTCCTCCTGGTCCTGGGTCTCACATTGAGACTGGAAGGATTTGTACACCGGAAGGGGCTAAACGAGCTTGGAGAAGACTATGTGCTGACAGCACCAGGCCTTGGGTCTCAGGTACAACACCTTTCTCCACTTTCTGCATCTAGTCATCTGAGTGATGTCTTGTCCTTTTCACAGTCATTGTGTCACAGGGTTAGCAGTTGAACCACCTCCTCAGTTTGGGTTCTTGGTTTAGCGTTTGTCGGAGATTGGCTTCGCTACTATTATTTTCTTTGTCTTCTTTTTCCTTCCCTCTGTTTAGTCCTTCGGGATTTAGGGGCTACTTGTAGTAGCTTGGTGTTACCCTTGTCAGTGTGCTTTTGAACCTCCAAACACTACCCATTCCCTTCACAGTACACAGACGCCTCATGGAGGATTCAGCAACAGGCAGGGTAACCAAAAGGGAGCCTACCCCTTTAGAAAGAGCTATGTTGGCTCATCAGGCTACTTTGGATAGCTAAGAACAGGGGTTACGAGAGCTACATGCTCAACAAGTCCTTACCGCTAATCAGCAGGCGGTGATTGTCCGGCGGCAAGATGAGATGCTGGAACGTATGGCTAACCAGCGGGGGGTTCTCTTGGGACTAGCTGAAAGCCTCTGGAGGCTAACTGTCGAGGGTCACTCTCCTCCGGTCCCGGCACCTCGAAACCCACCGGTGGAGACAGTTTCCCAACCAGGGCAGTTTCTGGCCAGAGAGCCGAAATTGCAGCTTCCGCTCCAGTATAATGGTGATGCAGGAAAATGTCGAGGGTTTCTTTCCCAGTGCCATCTCGGTTTCCCACCGAGGATTCAAGGGTGGCATTTATTTTGTCCTTGCTAACCGGCAAAGCGTTAGCTTGGGCGGACCCATTTATCCGGGCTAGTTCGCCAGTCATGAATAGCTCGCAGGGTTTAATGGATGAAATGGCCCAGGTTTTCGACCATGACATCACGGGTAGAGAGGCTGCTACACGTCTTACAAGAATCAGGCAGGGGTCCCAGAGTGTAGCGGAGTTCTCAATAAGCTTCCGGGCATTAGCCGGGGAGACAGGGTGGCCGGAGGAACCTCTCATGACCCTTTTTTCTAATGCATTGTCTGACCCAGTGAGAGATGCCCTAGCCACTCTGGAGCCACCGACTAGTTTGGGGTTGCTAGTATCGGCGGCCATCCGAGTTGATAACCGGGTTCGCGAATGGGAGAGGGAGAAAGCAGAGAGAAAAAATCTGCTGGGAGTTTCTGACCATTTTCAGGCTATAGGGGTTACCGAACAAGTTCTGGTTCAAGGGGTACAGTGGCAGGAAAAACCTATGGAGTTAGGTTCTTCCACGGTAAAGCGGAAGTGGCAGAGAGATAAGCCACAGGGGCCGAGACAGAGGATAACGCGATGCTACCGCTGCAATAAGCTGGGGCACATTGCTAAGTTTTGTAGCTGGTCGGAAAAAGATCAGTCTCACTAATGGGTCGGAAGCCGTTAGTGAGACATATCTCTGGGGCAGTCTCCTGAACTTTTATTCCTATCCAATTGACCGAGGGGAAGTTGTGTGTTCCGGCAAATGCCTTTTTAGACTCTGGAGCAGTGGAGAATTTTATTGATGCCCAGTGGGCTAGAAAGAATAAAATACCCACCTATGCATTGCACCACCAACGACAAATTACCGCTTTAGACGGTCGCCCATTAGGAACTGGTGTTATTAAATGAGCTACTGAAGGGCTTAAAATGCATGTTCCATTTCGGGAACACACTGAACTGATACAGTTTTTTTTGGTCGAATCTCCCACTTATCCCCTGGTATTGGGACATGGTTGGTTGGTAAAGCACAAACCACATATTCTTTAGGGCAGCAAAACCAATCCCATTGTTCAGTGGGGTAGTCATTGCTATACTCACTGTGGGCAGCGGTGTGTTCACTACGCCGGTGCACCTTACGAAACCAACATGTTGTCAGAAGGAGAGGAGGAAGAGGCATGGCATTATCTTTCGTTAAGGGGGAACACTGTCTGACCCGGAAGATAAGTCAGATGGTGAGAGTCTGGCTTGTGACTCAGAGGGTGATTGGCGCCCTCCTGTGGACGATTTGGGGGATTATGATGACTCCAATTCTGAACGGGGCTCTACTCTGTTCGATGAAAGAGAGGAGGGTCATTGTTTTGGGGCTATTTATTTTCCTCTTCCTCAGGGGGTACCGGACGAGTATAAGGAGGTGTTTAGCAAACAAAGAGCCACCACGCTACCTCCTCATAGGACTTATGACTGTGCTTCCAGGTATGTTTCCCCCTAGAGGTTCGCTCTATTCGCTGTCCGCTCCTGAGAGCAGAGCTATGAGGGAATATGTTCAGGAGGCCCTAAAAAATGGGTTTATTAGACCCTCTACTTCGCCGGCAGGGGCGGGTTTTTTCTTTATAGGAAAGAAAGATGGCAGTCTCAGACCCTGTATAAACCACAGAGGTTTGAATAAAATTACCACAAAGAACCGATACCCATTACCACTCGTGAACTCCGCCTTTGAACGTCTTCAGTCCGCAGCTGTCTTCACTAAACTCGACCTTTGTAATGCGTACAATTTGGTGCGCATATGTGAGGGGGGGACGAGTGGAAGACAGCTTTTAATACTCACTCTGGTCACTATGAGTACTTAGTGATGCCGTTTGGTCTTGTCTGTCTTCCAGGTGTTTGTGAATGATGTGCTCAGGGAGGTGCTGGAGAGATTCGTTTTTGTATATCTAGATGACATTTTACTCTTCTTCAGCAACCTTGCTGAGCACATTAAACATGTCAAACTGGTTCTTATGCGGTTACTGGAGGCTCGGTTGTTTGTGAAGGCGGAGAAATGCGTTTTTCACGCAGACATGGTGTCATTTTTGGGGTTTATCGTGTCCAAAGGGAGAATCCAAATGGATCCTGCTAAAGTGGTTGCGGTAAAGTATTTGCCGACCCCAAAATCTGTTAAACAGATACAAAGATTCCTGGGATTTGCCAATTTTTATCGCAGGTTCATTCGCAATTTTAGTTCTGTGGCAGCACCTCTCACAGCCTTGACTGAAAAAACGGCTCAGACTAAATTTTGGTGGAATCCCCGGGCTGAGATGGCGTTCGGGGAATTAAAAAAGAGGTTCTGTTCTGAACCTATCCTGGTGATGCCAAACCCATTACTCCCTTTTGTTGTGGATGTGGATGCGTCTGAGCTAGGGGTTGGGGCCATTCTGTCCCAGCGGACGCCGCAGGACAATAAAATGCACCCGTGTGCATATTTCTCTCGGTCTCTGTCCCCAGCCCAGAGAAATTATGATGTAGGGGACCGAGAGCTGCTGGCGGTTAAGCTGGCTTTGGCGTCACTGGTTAGAGGGGGCGGAGCATCCGTTCACGGTATGGACGGACTATAAAAATTTGGAGTACATCCAGGACGCTAAGAGGCGCAACTCGCGGCAGGCGCGTTGGGCTTTGTTCTTCACCAGGTTTAATTTCATTGTGACCTATCAGCCGGGTTCGAGAAACACGAAGCCTGACGCGCTGTCTAGGGTTTATGATAAATCCAACGAAGACCGCCCACCAGACCCCATTATCCCACCCACCCAAATCGTAGCTCTCCGGTGGAGAATTGAGTCCGTTGTACGAGCGAGTCAGCGATTGGAACCTGATCCGGGAGGAGGATCCCAGGGGTGTCTCTTTGTTCCTACTAGAGTGCGAGCCCAGGTGCTCAAGTGGGGACACACGTCACGACTCACGGGTCATCCAGGCGTCCACAGAACGCGTGATTTTCTGTGTAGACGGTTCTGGTGGCCGGGAATGGAGAGAGATGTGCGGGAGTTTGTTGCGACCTGTCCGGTCTACGCCCGGAATAAGGGTTCACATCTCTCTACATTGGGGTTGTTGCGTCCACTAGCCATCCCTAGGCGGCCATGGAGCCACGTGGCTCTAGACTTTATCACGGGGTTACCACCGTCAGACGGGCACACCGCCATTCTTGTGGTAGTGGATCGGTTCTCGAAGGTCGCCTACTTCGTTCCACTACCCAAGTTACCGTCTGCGCCGGAGACTGCTCGCCTGGTGGTGCGGCACGTTTTTAGGTTGCATGGTCTACCTATAGACGTGGTGTCAGACCGCGGTCCGCAGTTCGTTGCCCGTTTTTGGCGGGCGTTCTGCGCGCTGTTGGGGGCAGTCTCTCCTCGGGGTTTCACCCAAGGACTAATGGGCAGACCGAACTGACTAATCAAACACTGGAGGTGATTTGCAACGAGACGAAATGGTTTTAGAATGTTGCAGAGAAAATTGCAGCGGTGTGAACTGGTTAGTTGCAGAGCCTCTAAAGCCGTTGCCTGCGGTCTCAAAAGACCCACCTTGTCAAATCGCCAAGTGCAGTTTACAATCAGATGTCTTGGAATTTTGCAAGTTGCATCCAGTCTCGTTGCGAATCATTGATCTGAACTGGCCTTTAGTTAGCTACATTGCAACACTGCAACAAGGTAGCATTGCATTCGAGAGACGGTTTGCGAGGTCGGTACCGGTCGGTAGCGTTAGCTAGCGTTTTTTTCTAATTGTTAGCCGACATTAGACATGGTCCGGTAGCTAGCGTTAGCTGTGCAAATAGCTATGTAATTTAGTAAAGTTACATTGTCATTAAATGTAATACAAAATCTACATGAACAAATTATATTTTCTCTCATGTTACACAAAAACTTTTTAGGGTTCCATAACTTCCCCAACGCCCCCTTTCTCTGTTATTGTAACGTATGCAGACACCGGAAAAAACAGTACACCGCTCACACACAAGTGAGCTGAAGAGCGAGTCTGTTGCGTTAGTTCCGCCTACCCTCTCTGGCGGGCCAACCACTGATGGGTGATGAAAAATGCGTCACTAACCGTGCTCCGCTTGTGATTTTTTCCCTTAAAACTATCAGTGAAAAGAAAAGGGTGAGAGCTACATTTACAATAATATTTTTTTCTAGCTAGTTTAGACCATGTGGTCACTAGCCTCCCATGTAGCAAAACTGTGCTAATGGGGCTGGTCGTCACATTTTGTCAGGGGCAGGTTGTCACATGCGACAACCAGCCCCTGACACATGATTGATGTCACAATCTAATGAATTGTTCCATTCTATATGTCTGTCATTCTATAGGCTATGTCTCTTTAGGTAGAAAGATGGTGAGGACATTCGTCAAGAAAACAGAGAAAGGCCAGACAGGGTCAGATGTCATGTTAAGTACAGCAAGAAAGGTGAAGCTAGAAAATAAAACCATCAGAAGCACAGCTAAGGAATTCAATATAAATTATCGCACACTTGCAAGATACTGCCAAAAGTTCAGTGAGAGAGACATAAAGGGTGTTCATCCTTTTCCCTCCAAGCATGTTGGGTACATAAGAAACAGGCTTATATTTGACAAAAAGCAGGAAATGGAATTGGTGAATTATGTGATTAAAGCATCTGACATTTACTTTGGCCTCTCACCCAAAGACGTCCGTGGCCTTGCATATCAGTACGCAGTGGCTCTCAAGCTGCCTGTTCCACAGTCATGGTGTGAGAAGAACCTTGCAGGTCCTGACTGGTTTACCGCTTTTCTCAAACGCCATCCAGCCCTGTCTATCCGAACACCTGAAGCAACCAGTCTGGCACGTGCCACTAGCTTTAATAAAGAAAATGTTGAACAATTCTTCAACAACCTGGAGGAAGTCATGAAAAGACTTCAATTCCAGCCACATGAAATATGGAATATGGACGAGACTGGCATAACTACTGTGCACAAGCCAAACAAGGTAGTTGCACGCAGAGGTTTCAAGCAGGTTGGATCAATTACCTCAGCAGAGAGGGGCACCTTTGTCACATTGGCCTGTGCTGTTTCTGCTTCAGGGAACAGTATTCCACCATTTTTCATCTTCCCAAGAGTAAATGGTAAATGGACTGCATTTATATAGCACTTTTATCCAAAGCGCTTTACAATTGATGCCTCTCATTCGCTAGAGCAGTTGGGGGTTAGGTGTCTTGCTCAAGGACACTTCGACACGCCCAGGGCGGGGTTTGAACCGGCAACCCTCCGACTGCCAGACAATCGGTCTTACCTCCTGAGCTATGTCGCCCCAAACTTTAAGGATCACTTCCTTAATAACGCTCCAATTGGTTGCAGAGGATCAGCCAATATAAGTGGCTGGATGAAGGAGGAGCATTTCCTGGAATTC
Organism: Anguilla anguilla; assembly: GCF_013347855.1. Lineage (NCBI taxonomy): Eukaryota > Metazoa > Chordata > Actinopteri > Anguilliformes > Anguillidae > Anguilla > Anguilla anguilla. The sequence continues at coordinate 594,525 of NC_049213.1, forward strand.
TTACAACATTTTGTTTCCCACACTAAGTGCACTATTCAAAATCCATGCTTGCTTCTTCTGGATAATCATGGGTCTCACCTGTCTATCAAAGGGCTTGATTATGCAAAACGGAATGGCATTGTCCTGCTGTCATTTCCACCACATTGCTCACATTGTCTGCAGCCACTGGACAGGACAGTGTTTGGGCCCTTGAAGAAAAACATCAACACAGCCTCTGCTGCATGGATGATCAATAACCCAGGAAAAACCATGACAATATACGACATCCCTGACCTTGTTGCCACTGCTTACCCACTGTCTGCAACACCAGTAAACAACCAGGCAGGTTTCAGAGTGAGTGGCATTTGTCCTTTTAATAAACATATTTTTCCTGATTTGGATTTTCTCCCATCCTTTGTCACTGACCGCCCAAATCCTGAGTCATGCGCCCCCTCCAAACATCCAGTGACAGTCAAATTTTAGTAACAAACCATGACATTGCAGCACAGGATGAGTCTCTCCCAACCCCTTCAACAAGTAAAGACACCCCCCAACCAGCTGAGGGTGACATCAGCACAACAGCATGCTCCAATGCTGCCATTACTAGTCCAGAAGCCCTGAGGCCATATCCAAAGGCTGGTCCTAGGAAGGCTGTCCAAAAGAGAAGGAAGAGAAAAAGTGCCATACTCACAGACACACTAGTTAAAGAACAACTCGAAGAGGAGAGAAAGAAGCAAAAGATGACAAAGAAACGATGCACAGAGAAAGAAAGAAAACGCCAAAATCCCCCCTCACTCAGTCAAAAGAAAAAACAAAAAACAAAAAGAAGGCTCATTTCAGAGTCATCATCTGAAGAGGAGGAGTGCTTTTGCCTCGTATGTCTTGAGCCCTTCTCAAACAACCGCTCTAAAGAGGTATGGCTGCAGTGCTACCTTTGTCACAACTGGGCACACAAGGACTGTACACCTGGCATGCCAGTATGAGTATATATCTGCCACAACTGTGAATCCTGTGATTCCAACTCAGATTAAGTCTTTGTTTTCTTTACTATTTGTCTCTCTCTCGCTCATTCTCCCCCTCTCTCTGTAATGCGCACACACACACACACACACACACACACACAGTCAGACACGCACACACTCTCAAACAAACACACAGACAGAAGGACACATACATGCCCACATACAAAATATTGAATATGTTCAGTGCAGTTTTGTTAATGTTTTAAAACTATATTTTCATGTTTTATGTCCGTTTGAATCTTACTGTAATGGTTAAAGTTTTACATAGCTTTTATGAATGTTGGCATGAAATCATACATTTTTATACATTTTTATTCAATTGATTCAAATGAAATCAGATGTTTTATATTGATTGAAAAGTTTTATATTGTTTGAAATGAAAGCAGATGTTTTATATTGATTGAAATGTTTAATTAATTGCAATGTTTTACATGTGAAATGAAATCAGACGTTTTTATATTGATTGAAATGTTTTACAGTATATTGATTGAAATGTTTGTCTGTTTTGACAAGTAAAAATATTTTGGAATGCAGTAAGTTATGATTTCACTGAATTAATATTTCTTCTATATATTTTTCCTGTTGTTCCCATTTTCCTGTTAAGACATGTTTATTAATCTTTTTAAAAGAACAGATAATATTGAGACAACCAACCCCATACTGAGTGACAACCAACCCCACCATGGGGTTGGTTGTCACACCTGCACAAGTTGTGTTTGATAATCAATAACTTTTTATCAGAATAAGATAAATAAGCAAAAGTAAGTACAATTTCAAGCCAACATCTTTCTGAACATATAAAAATTAACCTTATACAGCACTGTGTTGCTCGGGAATTTTATTGAAAGTAAAAATTGTGACAACCAGCCCCGGTCTCCCCTACATTAGTTTGAAACATTGGAAGGAATATCCTGACATGTATTCAGCAATAGATTCCCAATATCTTTAATTGTCATACGTTGTCATTGGGGGTGTATACACCCCTGATTAGGAATCGATGGTTTTAATTAGGGCTGTCAAATTAATGCATTCATTTCGATTAATTAATTAATTATAAAATAACGCGTTTAAAAAAATAATGCAAATTAAGGCATATAATATTATTTAATGTTCATGTTAATTAATTGATGTACCGATGTTACTGTAAGTTGCTGCGTGTTGAATACTTATATTGCCAAATAAGTCAACCATCGCATTTTGCCACACTGCCATTATGGAGTTCAGACAATCTGACAAACCGGCCCTTCAGCTGGAGCAGTCGGTGTGGCTCTGAGCTTCTGAGAGCAGCGCTATTTTCTAAACGACAAGAGAGCACTCAGGGTGCCACTGACACCACCGGAGTGAATTTACGAACGCACCCCTCTGACACTGTGCGTCGCACAATTCCAACCGGTCAGTGCGTTAGTTGCGCATGTTTATAGTATGTTAAATAGTTAAACAAATACGAAACCATGCAGACCCATGGCACACCTGTACAATTTAAATAGCGTTGGGGCAACTAATCCAGGAGTGAGATTTATACTTGGGAGACCGGTAAAATTAAAATGAGTTTAATAGCCTACGTTTCCTACACTGCAATAAAAATTGTTACATGTTTGAAGTAATTGTTTGCATTATAGCTCAATATAGCACAATATGAACATGGGAACTTTATTATTCATAGCATACCTAGTTGTTTCTGGCATAATGTGCTGCAGAGGGTAAACGATCCCTCAAAAATGAAAATCACGTAATAAGAAAAACAGCACTTGTTAAAATGATCGGATAGCCAATTGTGGTTGGAACCAAAGCCAATATACTCAGGGGGCTGTTAAGCCGGCGGCTCCCAGAATGCACGGCGTGCAGACATTCATGGGTAGTTCTTGCGGGACTGCTAGCTTGTGAATATCTGTAAATAGTGATTCATTGTGTTGTAGATATGCATTCTTGTGTTGTCTGTTTTGTGTTTGTGGACTTTGGTTGTGGTGGCATGTGCCTCCCTGTGTGAACCAGCGGTGTTGTTTGGGGTGGTTGGTGCTGTTCGCTATGACAACTTGGGTGAATCCCCAAGTCTTGTTTCCGGGTTGAGTTCCTCAATAAAGTTTCGTTGAATGTGAACTGACTCAGTTTCAGCTTCCCGATGGAGCCCCACCTCGCTACAATATGCAGGGAGCCCCCAGGACCGAGTCTGAGAACCACAGGCTTAAAGGGTCTTGTGGGTCTCTCAAATTCTAAAAACACGTTCCTTTCTAAATGCCAGTCTTATAATGATGGTTAAGTTTGTTAACTTCTGTGTGTGTGTAATTACACCATGTGTTTATTTTATCCAGCAAATTAAAGCATAAACCTTAAGACTCTGAATTTGCTTTGTGAAACTGAAAATTCTGCAGTTTATCCCAAAATCGGGATTATAGTTAGCTTTGTCACATCCGTGAAGCATGGCCCAGGTAGACATTTACGGAATGTACACGACTGACAAGCCGTCAGACACTTTTGACAGATTAAATATTTGCTGGATAGGGTTAGTTAGCTAGCTTTCTAGCCAAAGTTGCTAACTGTTTCAGCATACTGGACTACCCAATATAGCAAATAAACATTAGCTGATTATGCTTTCTGCCAACTAATTTTTCTATGCATGGCAAATTGTGGTCACTCACTCATGGGCGATCTGAGAGGGATGTTTCGTAGGACGCATGCGCAGGTGGTGCTTTGTTCAGTAGGAGTAGGCGTAACCATAGATTGTATAAAAAGGCGAAACACGAACATGTTAGGGTTAGCTAAAGTAACGTTAGACGACAAAGCTGGGCTTAAAAATGTTGTGCCGTTCGGGAGATGCAGACAGATAAAGGCGATCGCCTACTTTAGTTAACCTAGTTCATGTGTACGGATGCTATCCTGCACGCATGAGTAGGAGCTAAGGACACACAGCTACAACCACCGATGCAGATGCATTGACACATGGAGGACAACAAATAACGTTACAGAGGTGAGGACGTGCCATAGCTAGCTAGCTATATAGTACGGAGGGAAAAACGGACCTTTAGAATGTCACCAGCAGTGTATGCGCGTGAGTTTGACAACACATTTCTCATAGAAAAGGTAGTAGCCTTTTTTTAGTTCATTACAATGGTGGTAGAAGTGACAACAAGTAAGTGGTACTGTGCTGTTAGCTTTTATTGACTGCCATACAAGGTTAATGTGAAGTAGCTAGCACAATCTGACAGTACTAACAACCCATAAAAATGTACTGTGAATGGTACTTGCTCAATTGAACAGTAAATGTGAAAAACATTTGATTACAGTCAGCGGCACCGACATTTTCTGTCATACCCTCAATAAACGGCAAAAGTCCCAGTAGAAGATTGAATTAAATCTTTTAAAGTTAAATATTTTCTGAAACGTTATCGATTCTGCTTGGTCGCAGTGAGTGAAACTATGTAAATTACTTCAAAAGGATTCAGCCTTGTTGTTTGCTACCTAAACTTCACAGCACTGTCATTGCCGTTATTATGATTGTAGCATGAACGGTCTATTTTCAAAATCCATTTAAACAATTCACAAATGACCTGGGACTTTGAAGTTATAAGGCGGGATGTATCAAGTCTCCAATGAAAATATTGACCTGCCTATCAGTCAGAATTCTGAGAGAACCAACTGCCATATATGAGCGTGTAAAATCAATCGAAAAATATAGTTCGCCAAGTTGCGCCATGGGTCTGGACGGTTTCATGCTTGTTTGGTTAAGTAGGCTAAAGGCAGGGGCAGATTTTATTTACAAAAGTTGCCATAAATTAACCAAAACTATGGGAGTCTGGAGACCTGGCCAAACAGAACAAAAGAATGGGGAAGTCTGGGCCAACCACACAATGGGCCGTCAGACCCAGAACTCCCCCCCCAAACTGCCAAAACAGTGTATAACTAAACTAACAAATAAAGCCGTGAAAACTGACCTACCAGACCTCCATTCTAATAAAGGAATTAAACACAAAATGAGGAGCAAATGAAACAAAAACACTAAGGCAATCAGGAAGGCTGTTGTGTCTGGGAGAGACAGCTCCTTCTCCTCTAGCCTCCCTTATAAAAGGGGCAGGGCCACCTGCTAATTGCCAGATCAGGAGCACCCAGGAGAAGAAAGAAGAGAGGAGAGAGAGAAGAATGCAAAACAGGGAGGAGTGCGTAACAATACTGTTTAGATGTTAATTTTCACCTTCTAGGCTTTAGCATTTGCAAATGCCGATATCAGGTCCTCCATGTCCAGCTTTCTTCTGACTTTTTGCTAATGGCAAGATCCGACAGCCGCTCCTGACACATTGTAGACCTCAGGTAAGTCTTGATGAGTTTTAGAGCTGAGAAACTCCTTTCCCCAGAGGCAACAGTAACCGGGAGGGTGAGAAGCAGACAGAGTGCAATGCTCAGGTTGGGATATAAATCAAGGAGGTTTTCCTTGTATATATATTCCAGTATTTCTGTTGGGGTAGAAATGCGGTCTGGGAAGGCTTTCACTGCAGCCCTTATCTCCAGTTCCAAGTCCTTACCATCAACATCTTCTGTTTTTATCTCCATGTTCCTGCAGCTAAGGCCCAGTGTCGCATCCTGCATGGCTTTTTTCATGTTATCTACTGAATACAAGAACCGATAGAGAGCAAAGAAACATTCCATCTGGGTGAATCGATCATTGAGGCTACTAAGTGCTGTATCAAAAAGTGGCAAGAAGAGCTCCCAGTTGAATCGTTCTTCTGGGGTGGACTGTGTTTTTTTCTCTTCCTTCATAAAGGAACTGGCGAGTCGTCTTCCATTGTCTTTCTTCTGACAGTTTTATCTCAATCTGCAACTCCTCTGTGATCTCTCTCGCATTTGTCTGTGCTGCTTTGAGTCCTGTGTCCCTGTACTCTTGTAGAGAGTCTCTTACTCCATCGGTTTCTCTTTTCAGTGCTTCTATTGAGACTCGGGGACTCTGCAGGAGTTTGCTGACACAGTTTATTTAATATAATATATATTATACCAAATAAAAACACACAATATGAAACTCCATGTCATTTCTTTGAGAATACCCTGAGATGTGGACACAGTCTCAGCATCCTTTTTCTCCAGGCCATGCGTGGTAAGTGCGTGGTAAGCCAAGGCTTCCACAAATTGAGGCATTTGGTACCAGAGGGCCTTCAGACTGTCTATTCTGCACTCCCATCTAGTTGTAGACAGATTCTTGACGGTCAACTGTACATGCTCCTGCATAATCTCCCACCGTTGCACAGAGGAGCTGAACAGGTTGTATAGTCTCTGGAGAAGTCCAAATAAGCTCACTGACCATACAGAGGACTTTGCTGCATCACCAATCACCAAGTTTAAGGTGTGGCTCCTACAGGGCACACACGGGGCCTTCTTGTTTGTGTCCAGCATGCTCTTCTGTACACTCTGGTGTACCCCCTGCATGTTGCTTCCATTGTAATAGGATTGGCCACGACAGTCAGAGATGTTTACTTTTAGTTTTCCTAGATGCTTTATGAAAGTATCACACTTTTCCAGTTGTGTCTTGGACATCAACAAAACCCACAAAATGCTCCTCAATGGAAACACCAACATTTGTTTCACAGTTTACTACACGCATGACAATGGACAACTGCTCAGTGTGGCTTTTGTCAGGTGTACAGTCCATGATGACAGCAAAGTACTTAGCTCTCTTGATCTGATCAACAATAGCATCTGTTGTTTTCTGTGTGACCAGTGATATGAGTTCATTTTGTATTTAATCCTCCTCAAATGCTCATTCATTACAGGATCAAAATGGGCCATTAGTTCTACCTGACCCAGAAAGTTGCCATTTCTGGGTTCATAAAGGTGCTCTGAGCGGCCTCGAAATGCTTGGTTCCGTTCAGCCAAATGGCACACAATGGCTAACAGTCTCCTAAGGACCATTTTCCAATGGTTGATCTCCAGGTTTAACTCTTGGTTAACTGAGTCGATGGTGGTGCTTGATTTTAATCTCTCCGCAAGGTGGTGCCACTTCTCAATATTTTCTATGTGCTCCCTGCTGCACTCGTGAGTTTTCAGATGGTTACTGATATTTTTCCACGTCTGAAAACCATTGCTGCCGAGCTGTGTATCTCTTTTTCTGAAGACACAACAGCTAAAACAAAATACAGCATCTGCACTGACTGAATACATTAGCCACTTCCTTTTTATTTTCTCCCCGTTTTTCATTGTTATCTCGTAGTTTTCTTTTGTAAACCTTCTTGGGGTCGTGTCTGTATTTTTTGGGAACTTGATACCCCTTATTTGTATGGGGCCTTTTTTTACAATTTCAATTCTCTCCTTATCAGTCAATTTATTTGCCACAACGCGGGGGCTTCACTAATGATCGCAGTCTCACTCACCGATTTGCTGCTCTTGCTGGTGCTGCTCAGGTCGCTCTGTGATGGTGGTGGTGCAGTTGCTCCTGCTGGAGCAATCCCGGTCCGAGCGGGTGTCTGGTTTGTGGTGGGCTGCTGCTGTCTGTCGGTGTCGCCTCTGACACTGTCCTCCCACACTGTAGCTGGTTCACCGCAACCAGCAGAGACAGTAACACTAGAAGTTGTTGGTGCGGTGGGTGCACAACAGTCTGAGGCAGCAGGAAGGCTGCTAATGTCAGCTTCTTCAACTAACGTTGCACCTGTTGTAACGTCAGCTACTTGTTGCTTCTCCGACGTGGAGTCTCTGGCTGTTGTTGTATTAAAGAATTTTGTCAATTTAGGCAAACTTTCCTTAAACTGGGAATCTTCCTTCTTCCTCTTTCTTTTCTCACATCCACTTTGAAAACGCTTCATGGTAAGATAGTGCCTTTCTGTCTCTGATGGTAACTCGAATTGCTACATCATTTGATTTGGCGCAAATGTACCATGCAAAGGTACATGAAGGTCAAGGTGGAATAGTTCATTAAATGTGAAATGTGGGTGATAATAAATATTGGCAAATATGTAAGGAATAAACCACGACGGGCTGTCCCATTATTGGAAAATAATGTACAACGGGGGTTGTGATGTGGCCAAGGCAAAGCCAAGGTAGCTTAACCACCACCGAGGTACATTATTTTCCAATAACAGGACAGCCCGTCGTGGTTTATTCCACTTATACAACGGGTTACCAACAATGACTATATATGTTTACTTTAATATTTATTGATTTTTATCTACTTAATCACCTGAAAGTGAAATATTCTTCTGCGGCCGTTTGGGCACATAATTTGACCATTGTCAAGCAAAACTGTGGTTGGTAGTTCTATTTCGACCGTTGTTATGCAAAATCTGGTTAGTAATTTTATTTGCACCATTGTTCAGCAAAAACCTCTGGTCGTTAATTCTATGAAACCAACGATTCTATCAAGAAAAAACAGTTCCTTGTTATACCATACAATTAGCACCAATTTTGGTCATTTTTGTCAGTACATTATTTAAGAAAACTATATGAAACCATAACTCCATCAAATTAATCTCCCTAGCTCTGTCTTCCTTTTTAAAATGTTGCAGTCTCGCAGTGTAGACATTGGGTTTTTCCAAGACACTCTGAAACCGGGTTTGAATGCCATTTATAATAGGTTCGCCGTCACTTGTCACCTAGCCAATACTAAAATTCTGGGTTTTAGGTCAGAATGGTCTCACAGCAGTTATCCCAGCTAGCTAACTATCGAATTGTATTCAAAACAGTGATTAGTGATTACTACAAATGGAATCGTTCACAAAGGTACGGATGATAACGCGTCCCGTAGCCATGCGTTAAATACGGAACGTCGGTCTATTCTGCTGTCCAAATAAGGGACAATTCCGTATTTTTTGTGGGATGGTTGGCATCCCTAAATGAAGCCAGCAACTAGAATTCAACGTTGTCATCTATTGCGAAATTGTACATTGAAAAAGGGGAGGGGACGTAACAACAATTCAAAATAGAAAGAATAATGTTGCTGTTTTAACTGCTTTAGAATGCTGGATTTTGTAGCGCATTGATTTTAGAACTGTTAAAAGGCCGAGGTGTCCCTTTATTGAGAAATAATGCCCACCCTTGGACCGATCAGAATCGAGTATTCAGCCAAGCCGTTGTATAAAGATATTTAATTGGATAGACGAGGCCCACATTTTATCTATTACAGATTGTCATTCGTTTCGAGTGACAAGAAAGGAAAAATGTTTTATAAATTAAAAAAAAAAAAAAAGGAAACACAAATTCACGAGACCCTTGGACAGACGAGGCCCCAAACAGTCGCCTACCTATGACATATGGTAAAACCGCCTATGGCTAAAGGAAATGGTAAAAATGACTTGGCTACCGAAAAAACTTCAGAGAAGGATTATTTTATGGGTGATCAGTGCAGATGTAAATAGCACACGCCATAATGAAATCACTATATGAAATGGGATGTCTGCATTTTCTGACTTCGCACAGATGACAGGTGGATGATGAGTCGGAGCTTCAATGTCAAGGCTGCAAGAGGTGCCACCTCCCACCCCAGTGACCATAGACTGTATCCCCTACTGTATTTTAGTCCTCCGCAGTAATTAGGAAAACTAACCGCAAACTGTACCTCATTGGTCCACAACAAATATTATAACAGTGCCAAAATGACACAATAAATCATGAAATCGACCTCTGGTATGAGGGCGCCTGTGTGCCACCTTCTCAAATAGTAAAATCTACATTCACATAATTAAATGGACACAAATAAATATAGTTTAAATTATTTATATATATTGTCTCTGTACTTAATTTATTTGTTATATTTAGTATTTTGCTCACAAATCACAGATTTATTATTTTATTTTTTATATTTATTTAATTTCACCAATTACGTTTATTCATTGTATTTCTATTTTGTATTTTCCTTCTTCTATTTCCTATTTTCTTGCTCCAATATTATATTTGAAATGTGGTACATTCGGGCCACGATATTATAATGTGGTGACGAGGTCTGTCAATCAGGCAGCATAGAGACACACTGTGTGATGTGACACGTAAAAAACACGCCCACCCTGGGTACAACCTGGGGTACTCGCTATTAAAATGAATTGAGGATTGAGATTTTGACCACCTCCGACATAAACTGTGTTTGCTTTTTTTGTGATTGAATAAACTTTTTGACATGTTTTGTGTGCCCTTATTAACATAAATTGCGATTATTGCCATCAACCAACTACATAATACCGAACAATCACTCGTCCTTTTGTGAAAAAATAGCTAAGCTAAGGCTAGCTAAGCTAACAAAAAAACGACGTTGCATAGAGTAGCGTCAGCCTGTCGTCAAAAAGTTTACGAGAATTGATCTAATTTAACGTTACACTTGAGCCTACTAGCTAGACAGATTTACACGTTAGACAAATTTAGGCTACTTATTGCAAATTCAAAATGCCCAAGGGTTGCTGTGTCCCATTATGCAGCAGCAGTTCCCGAAAGGGAATTAGATTGTTGTTGCCAAAAGAGAAAGAATGAAGAGCTGCTTGGATATTGGCAATAGGCTGTTGTTAAATAATTTTTCACAAAAGGACGAGTTTTGTAATTTGAATGCATAACACGCAATTCCTCGCGGCCACACCCGCCAGCAGAACCATGACACCTAGAAGGAACCATTGTCACATGGTTCCATTTAATCCCATTCGATTCGAGCCGGGAGCGGTTGGGAGTATCTGCAAACCGGAGTACGGGGCGTGTCGAAAGCATGTTTCTGTTGACGATAGTTAAAGAGGTTAGTTACACACATTATGCAATCAAAAGCATTCTCATATAGAAAGAAAACAATGGGAAATGCACTTATGTCTCTATCATTAGTGTTGTGTGTTAGTACCTGTTCTCTTGCATACTTATTGGGTGGTTGATTCAGCAACCCTGTTCTCTTGCATGCTTATTAGTGTGGTTTATTCAGCAACCCACTGTATGTTCTCTGGCATACTTAAGTTCTTTCTATTTAAATTTCTGTACACTACTCCTATAGTTTTTCAGCAAGACATGCCATTCCTTTTGATACCCTTTTGATAGGTTTAGCAATATTTAAAGTTTTTAAGGAAAAAATTCCCTTAGAGAATGAATGGAGAATTAAAAATATGCAATGAACGTAGACTATAGAACCTTTTTATACCCTTTTTTATAGCCTTGTCAGCCAATAGAATACATAGAAATAGTATGTGATAACTTAATATTTTTTGCTAAGGTCAGGAAAAGACACGTAATTAAATTTTATACACAAGCTTATTAAAATATGATTTGGAAGGAGACTGTCAATTAGTTTCACTGTTTTTATGATAAGACTCTTGATTTTAATATCTGAGCTTTCCTTTCTGCGCTGGCCTTGAGAGATTGGGCTGTAAGCAGGCTAGTGCGTATGATTAATAAGTTGTTTTTAAATGTAACTAAAATGGTTGTCCAATGTTTAATGTGTATTTACTGTTAAGAAAGAAATTATAAAATATATTATAAAAGAAAACACCCAACTATTGCTAATTTGTGAATACTAGTGTATGTTTGTGATATGTTAATTAGGTATATTATTGGAAGCCTATGAACATGAAGAATGAAACAAACAACACAGGTTTGTAACAAAATTATTTCTGTTCCGTGTAGTTTTGCAAGAAATTATCGTGCCAGTAAAGTAGCCTACCTTAAATTCATGAGTCTGGAACTTCATTGGAGCTTTTCACTATCTGCTAATTGATACAAATTAACGTGACGAGAATTGGACCTGTCGTTTTTGCATTGACATGTTTCTCTTTATTTTGCAGGCTGATTGGTCGTGTATGCCCCAGCATTATGCAGTAACCTACTGAAAGTCGTAATACATTAGGTCAGAAGTTTCAGAACTCTGGCGCATGTTGCCCTTAAGATATCTCCAGATAATAGATTATGTATTTATCTCAGCATTTAATCTGATACTAGTCAATGAGAGAATGGAGGTCCTCAACTGATTACAGGCCTAATTGATAAAAGAGTTTTTTTAAAAAGGGAGATGGGATTTTGTTGATGAAAAGGCTGCTGACAGAAACCATTTAGTTTGTGGTGAAAAAACTCAAGGAACCGCCTAGGCCTGGCCTGCACACAGCCCTGACCTCAACCCCATCTGACACCTTTGTGAATTAGAAAGCTAACTGCTAATGCTTTTCTGCCTGACTGAAAGCAAATCCCTGCAGTAATGCTCCAACATCTAGTGTAAAGCCTTCCTAGAAGAGTGGAGGTTGTTCTAGCAGCAAAGAGTGGACCAACTCCATATTAATGCCCATAAATTTGGAGATGTTGGATGTCAGGTTCCCACATACTTTTGGGGTAGGTGTTGGTGCAAGGGGCGAGGCAGAGATCACGAGCAACCAGCAACACACAGCAGCAATATATTTTGTAATATATATAGTTTGCTTGTTTGTGTTGGCATGTTGCATTTCCTGGATAAGAAGAAGACTGAGAAAATGTGGCTGGGTGTCTGTGTGACATTCCTTGCATTTCTTGGTCCCACAGCACTCAGCAGATCTTCCGCCAGAAAAAACCAAAAGTGTGAGATTAACGTAGCTGGCTCCTTTGTGTTGTAAGCAATTAGTACCAAGATAGTTCACATTACATTACAGGCATTTAGCAGACGCTCTTATCCAGAGCGACTTACACAACTTTTTACATAGCACATCAAACAAAGAAACCCTTCCCTCCAATTGGCTTGTCAATTGAGAAATCTCTGACTGGTTTAGCAACAAAGCAGGGGACTGTTCTTGTAGCCAGAGAGCTTAGCTTTACAGCGCAATTTAAAAGAAGTTTCTCCATGAAACAAGAGCAAAGTTATTAAACATTAAATACCATATCCCTCTTTTCCATCGCCGGCAACGAGGTAGACCTCAGAGGTTTGAAATGAAGGAGTGGCTGCATCTGAATATCTCTCACCCATAAACTTGCCCTGAGGTAAAGTATCTCTCCTTCCTCCTGGTACTGCTAATGATAACTTTGTGGGGGACAAAGTTTCACTCATCAATCTCTGGGAGTTGCAGCTAGAAATGTTGATGCGTGTTCACGTTCACATGTGTGGAGAAACGGGGAAGAGTATGCTTCTCTGCGTGCAGGGCCAATGGGTGTTGTGATTTTCAAGATATTTTCAAAACATTGATATTGTTGAGAAAGTTGCCTACTGCAAACTTCTTAATACAACTGAAGCCAAAAGTTTACATACACTTAGGCTAAAGACATTCAGACTCAATTTCTCACAACTCCACACATTTCATTTTACCATACATTTCCTGTGTTAAGTCAATGAGGGTATCTACTTTATTTCCATAAGAGGTCATTTCAAAATAACAGCTAAGAGACATATTTATTTCAGCTTTTATGTACTATATCAGATTTTCAGTGGGTCAAGAATTTACATACAGTTTGTTAGTATTTGGTGGCATTGCCTTTTAATTGCTTAACTTGAATAAAACGCATGTAATTGCCTTCCACATGCTTCTCACAATACTTTGCCGGAATTTTTGCCCATTCCTCCTGGCAGAACTGGTGTAACTGTCACGGTACGGGGGCTAGGACCCAGGCGCAGAGTGGGAAAAAACAGGAACTCAAAAAGGGAAAATTAACAAAGACTTTACTTGCACGACAGGGGACAAAAAAAAAACAGGAAACCAAAAGGCCACGCAGGGCACTTCCAAAAAACACAAAACAGAAAACTCAAAATTCAAAACACACACAGAGCAGAAGACAGGTAGGACAGAAACCAGACAGGAACTAACAGGCAGAAACACACAGGCGGAAACACAGTCACACACACAAGCAGGTCAAAACACAGGCAGGCAGATACATGTAAGTCCGAAATAAACACTAGAAGGAAACAAACACAAGGAACCAGCACCTGAGTCAAGGGGACAAATAACTTAAATAGACAGGGGGTAACAAGACACAGGTGAACTCAAAAAACAATCAAACCAGAAAAGGAGGGGATAACAAGACACAGGTGGGAACAATGATAGAATAACGAGACAACAATAATACAATTAACAGGGGGGAGCAGGACACAAAACAGAAGTGCCGCCATCTGGCGGCCCAACAAGGGAAACACAGACAGAAAACACAGAACCATGACAGTAACTCAGTCAGGTTTGTGGGCCTCCTTGCTTGGACTCAGGGATTCATGTCAGGCCTTTGTGATGACCACTCCAATACTTTCACTTTGTTGTCTTTAAGCCATTTTGTTACAACTTATGATCATAAGCAAGGTATGCTTAGGATCATTGTCCTGCTGGAAGACTGAGTTGCGACCAAGTTTTAACTTTCTAGCTGATGTCTTGAGGTGTTGCTTTAGTATTTCTAGATAATCCTCATTCCTCATGATGCCATCTATTTTCTAAAGTGCACAAGTCCCTGTGGTGTGGGGATGGCTGGTTTAAGCAGCCACACCTGCCCTGGGTCAAGCTAATTAGACCTGGCCAATTGGATAATTGGTTAAGAATTAGATAATTGGCCAGGCTAATTGGACCCAGGAACAGGAGTGGCTGCACCTGTGCGTAGTGAGGTAATCACTGCGCACAGGTTAAATCTGCCATCCCCACCCACACAGGGGAGCTCTCTGTCATGACAGGGTTTTTACATCTGCTCATTTGGCGTTGCCATCTTGCCAAACCCTCGTTAATAAAATCTGGACTGTTGGAACATCATCTCCCTGTGTCTCTGTGCTGGAGGGCCCCAAAGAAAGCCACTTCGGTGGCCTGTGGCAGGCGTGTTTGTCACAGTCCCTTTTCCAGCAAAACACCCCCACATCATGATAATGCCACCCCCATGCTTCACAGTTGGGATGGTGTTCTTCGGATTAAAAGCCTCACCCTTTTTCTTCCATACATAGTGCTGATCATTATGACCAAACACTTCAAATTTTGTTTCATTTGACCAAAGCACACTCCTCCAAAAGGCTAGATCTTCGTCCTGGTGATCACCTGCAAACTTCATTCTGGCTTTTTTATGCCAGTCTTGGAGTAGGGGCTTCTTCCTTGCATCTTCCTTTCAGGCCATGTCGATGTAGGATTCTCTTAATGGTGTATGTAGATACTTTAATTCCTGATGCCTCCAACTCCTTCACCAGTTCCTTTGTTGTTGTCCTGGGGTTCAGTTGACCAGTTTGGACCAAAGTTTGTTCAGCCCTGGGAGTTAATTTCTGCCTGTGCTCTCTCCACCAGCCAGCACAGCCGAGACCAATCCGGTTCACCGCTGGACTGAATGCCACAAACACATTTTGGCATGGAAAACAATTTAGATCAAGAACAAGCAGAGCACAATGTTTGCATTGCAGAGGGAGACTGGAAGTGAAATGTCTTTGGTGTGCCTTGATGTGGTCCAGCTAACACAAGATGCCAATAAATGCTCCAAATTGGGTGATGATAATAATAATGATGGTGCTGCTGATTATGGTGATGAGATGCTTGTGACTATGGAGGAGGTGTCCGAAAGACACAGAAAAACATGACAAGACAAATTTAAATGTCTACAGACACAAATCCAGGGCCTCAGTGCTTCACAGTCAAACTGAAAATGAAGGATTGCAGTAAGGGTGGACGTAATTTTGGATCCAACAATCTTCAAAAAAAGGTGGGAAGGACACTATACAAAGCTTTCCGAAATGTCAATCCACGCTGTGCATCTGTATTGAAGTATCACAATCTGAAATTGACGCACAGTAGAGATTTCAGCTTTAATTGTCTGTTTTGGCATCTCCATTTTTGTGCCATTTTTCAGATGTTTGGCAAAATGCACAAAATGAATATGTAGAAACACTGCGTGAGAAACATTGCCTTGGCATTCTAGCTTCCCTGTCTCAAGACTACATTGCAGTGTTCCCACTGTGGTCATGGATCATGCTTGGAGATTTGACCGGTTATGCACATGACCTGTGTAACTCCAGTGCAAACCAGTGAAAACCAACTGTTATGCTGAGAACTAGTTTGGGATTTTTAAAAATAACATCTTTAACGAGAAGCATTTTCTACAGGCAGTGGCACTCAATCAGAGGTTACATAACTCTTTAAAAGAACTGTACATGGTGCAAATTCCTCAGCATGGTCTTCTAGAGAACAGAAAGGCCTCTCAGAATGAGTGAGGACCAGATTTAGCTCTCAGAACAGAGGAGAAAAGGGACGCATGAAACGGGGTCCAGAAAAACAAAATATTCTGATGCCCCACAGAGTACCTGCTCCAAAAACCCAAGAAAAGAAGAACGCCTAAGAATATAGGACGCCTAAGAATATAGGACGGAGTGTAGCACTGTGGGTAAGGAACTGGGCTTGTAACCGAAGGTCGCAGGTTCGATTCCCGGGTAAGGACACTGCCGTTGTACCCTTGAGCAAGGTACTTCACCTGCATTGCTTCATTATATATCCAGCTGTATAAATGGATGCTATGTAAAAAAGTTGTGTAAGTCGCTCTGGATAAGAGCGTCTGCTAAATGCCTCTAATGTAATGTAATATGTTGCATCCTCTGAATTCAAATACCTGTTAAAGTAAAAACAATGGGCCACAAAAAATCCACTGGTGCAGGCAGAGGGGATTAATTCAAGAAGCCCATTCCAGGTTAGTAGTCAGTAAGATGACAGTTTATAATAATATGCAGCAAACAAACCTGAAATCGCTCAACTTCTGAAATGTAATTTTGCCATTATAGATGTAAAAATATTGTTTGTACAGTATACTGTACAAGATGTTTTAAATTAAGTTTACTCGAAAGCACAGACATCCATGGACTGGGAGAGGATGATCGTGCTGACCTAGGGACAATGTACATGTGATACGAAATTATAACAAAATATAACACAAAAGTCATACGCCAGCAAAAAATTCCACTCAATTGAGTTTATTGCAAAAAGTGCCCACTTGTTCACAGGTCATACACAAACCAAAAAAATAAAATACCCCACTATTCATGGGAAACTGCAAGGAATGTCAGCTTTGGTTTTGTATACAATGTCCATCAGTCAGACACCTGCCTTCCAGAAACTAGAGTCCAGGTGGGGGTATTGCACCAAGCAGGATTACTCAGTTAGCCAGGTAACTTCTAATACTGTCAGGGAGGGCGAGGGAATGGACCCAAGCGCAGAGTGCGGGGAAAAACACCAAACTCCAAAAATAGGAAGAACAAAGACTTTACTCACAAAACCAGAAAAAGGGAAACAAAAAGCCTCGCGCAACTATCACAAACTCAAAGGAAAACTTCAAAACACGCAGGCAACAAGGAAAAAAACAAAAATCCAAAGCACGCTGAAAACAGAACAGGGGCAAGAACACTCAGGGCAGAAACGCGATCGGAGGCACGGTCAAACAAACTAGCAGACTACAACAAGCAGGCAACAAGCAGGCAGGCAAGGATCCAGCACCTGAGTCAGGGAGAGGGGAAACTTAAATAGACATGACACAGACGAGACACAGGAGGGCACAATGAATAATCAGGCCACAGAGAGGGAAGGGAAAACGAGACAACCAGCAAACCATAATGGGATAATAGAAAACAATAAAACAATTAAACAGGACACAAAACAGAAGTGCTGCCATCTGGCGGCCCAACAAGGAAAGACAAAGGGAAAAACACAGAACCCTGACAAATACAGAATAACATGACATTTATAATGGTCCATAGAATTACCCTCAATATCTCCAGATCAACTTTAAATAAAATTGTATGCTGTTACAATATTAACCTTAGGTGGCAAAAGAACAGCAAGCCAAACTCAGCCTAGCCAGACCTTCATTTGAATGATTCTGGCTAAGCTATTCATAGTATTGGATTGATTGCAGACACCTTGGTTGGCAAACACAGGTGATTGTAATTTAATAGTAGGTGATTATCATGAAAGACCGGTCCCATGCATTGCGCCATATTGTATGGGCGGCAAAACACATCATGAGAATAGTATGACTAAGTCAGCTAACGCCAGCTAATGTTTGCTTTATGTCAGCAAACCTGACATTAGCTGGTTAGCGACATGTTTGTTTTTGATACTAGAACATAATTGCTGTCAGACAAATTAATGCTACAGACTTTATTTAATTAGACTAACGTTAACGTTCACTGAATTAAATCACTTGTCTGTATGTAACATTACAATGAGGCTTAAACTTATCTAAACTTTGCTAAATTGGCTAGCAAAGTCAATGTTAATACACTCACCTTTATATGTGTTCATAGATTTGTTTGACGTCTTTGCAGTAGAGAGTGTATTTACCCTCGGCTTGCATAGCTCACAAGTAAAAACGTAGGTTTTGTCAGTGGAGGTAGTCAGTGTCATGTATTTGCTTAAGTATGGCCATGGTGATTCTTCTTCAGGCTGAGATTTGGGAGGTTTATCCAAGATGACGCTGTCACTGTGTGAGCACTGAGCAACGCCCGCCCTTTTGCACATGCACTACACAAAGGTCAAGTGTGTGGTGGTGGCTGCCTGATGAATGCATTGCCTGAGCATGTCTTCACAGCAGTCAGGATGAAAGAAAAAGGGGGTGTGGCTGGTCAAAGGGGGTTCATTTACAGTAGAGAAGCAATGGTAAAATAAATTTTAAAAAATCATTCCTTTTATGGCCCAAAATTATTTGTAGTTTCAGTAGTGAACTACAGAAAAAATGGCAAAAAAGTAACTACTTGAATCACTATGCAAATATGAACTACCAGCAAGCTACTGCAAAATGTAGTTAGACTAGTAGTTTAATTACATGTAGTTCACCACTCCCCAACACTGCTTATAGCTAGACAGCTAATAACTTTATCTGTGCTACTTACATCATGGATGCTAGCTGGCTAACATTAGCCAATGTTTCCCAAGGGAAAGCAGAAGGCCTGTATTAAAGCATATTGTTTGTTATTGCAAGGCAGCAAGCTATCGTATATACAGCTATGAAAAAATTAAGAGACCACTTTAAAAATGTTCAGTTTGTATAGTATAGTATGTCTATATAAAATCTAACTCATAATATTTCATGAACTATTGTCCAAATTTAACTCCAAACAAAAATATTGTCATTCAGAACAGTAATTTGGAAAATAAACATTATAAGTACTAAAAATATAAAGCCGATCTATCCCAGCCAGAGATTATAACGTTCATAAGTACACAATATTTTTGGTGAATTTGTAACAGCAAAACAGACAACAATAAAAAAAAGTAAACAATGGACATTCTATCCATGCTTCTCTGAGGTTTTTGGAGTAAAATTTAATGTGTCCTTGCAGTGACAAAAACATCTACTTTAGAGTGATTCAAGTTTTCTGTGGATTTCCAAAACGCATAGAAGGTGAGGACCCCCAAGCTTGTTTTGCCACTCCAGAAAATAAGGAACTGTTGTCGCTAATACATGGGCACTGTAAAATAGTTTATAGAGATAGAACTGTGAGTTTTAACACTTTCAAACAGTATATCGTGCAACCAGACTGTTTGAAAATTTCACCATGCTAACTTGCTGGCGAAACATCAATCCACTCTGCATGCTATTCAGTAGACCCTTCTACGCCAAGTTGATGTGGAAGCCCATGGCTGTCCTATGGTAATCACTTGTTCAAGATCTGATGTCACGTGAACAGCACGGGGTCTACGTTGAACAAATTAGAAAATATTGCTGCTCTGTTCTGAATGTTTCTGCTGATAATCTGGGTGCACATTCTTTGGCAGGCATCCAAGAAAGTTTCTGCGTAAAAAGTGAGAGCTGGCTTAGGACCAAGACCATGACAGGCATGTTCAAGAGGTTCTGCAGGACAGTAGTTTGGTGAGTCACAGGGCTGGCCCTAGGATTGTTACAGTGAGCAGTACAGGTGGACCCAAACGCAAGATGCAGACACAGATAATGCAGGGAAAAACCAGTGATTTATTTCCAGGTACAGTGAACCAGGCTGGGAACCAGAGGGACAAGGCAGGTGTGGTTTGAATGAACAGGAGATGACACAGGCTGGACAGTGGCAGGGAGCAGGCGCAGGGCTGGGCAGCGGCAGGGAGCAGGCGCAGGGCTGGGCAGCGGCAGGGAGCAGGCGCAGGGCTGGGCAGCGGCAGGGAGCAGGCACAGGGCTGGGCAGCGGCAGGGAGCAGGCACAGGGCTGGGCAGGACTGAACTGGACAGGAAGGCCAGCGGAAGGTGAGCTGGAGCCGGCAAACTGCAAACAGGAAAACAAGACAGGACGAAAGACAAGACAGAACGACCACGGAGACTGGACACACTAGACCGACAAGACAGATACAATTAACAAGGTACAGGAAAACACGGGATCAGGGAAGCAGGTAGGCGAACCGAACGAGAGAAGAAAAAACAAACACGAACGGGAAAACGTTTTTTAAAATAATCACTAAGACTGGAGCCGATGTAACGCATCAGAAGAACTGAAAAACGATCTGGCAAGGAGGTGCTGGAAAACCGAGAATATATGCTGCAAACAATCAGCGAATGCTCTGGAAACGGCGTGCGGAATGCAGAGAGCAGGTGAGGGAAATCAGCTGCTAACGGGGTGGTGGAGCTGACGGCGAGGACCCGCCTGCACTGCAGGGAAAGAACAGAGAACAAAGATCTCACGAACAAAGACTAGATACACGAGGCTAACAGAAAACATGAGAAATAAGAGGGCTATGACAAGGATTTTGGTGGCCCTAAGCCAGGGGTGGCCAACCCTGGTCCTGGGGAGCCGCAGGGTCTGCTGGTTTTTGTTTTCACCTTAAATACAACAACCGCTTAGACAAACGAAACCAGGTGAGGTGAGTTAACTGTGTAATCAACTGCTTCAATTGACCAATTAAGTGCCGAGTGAAAACAAAAACCAGCAGACCCTGCGGCTCTCCAGGACCTGGTTAGCCGGAGGGGGTGCTGTTGGGTTCTGTCGAGCAGGAGGGTGGGATTCGCTTGGTAAAATCCTTCTTACATTACATTGTTATGAAATGTTCGGTTGCCATTCCGTTTAAAATTTACACCGCTAGTTCCGCGATAGGGGATGAATAACATAATTGCGAAAATAAAGTTATTTACCTTAGATAAACATTGGATCATGTGGCCCCCCTCGTGGTCGTGTGGCCCCCCCTAGCGGTCGTGGCCCTAAACAACCGCATAGACCCTTTATGCCATGGGCCGGCCCTGGTGAGTCAGTACGGTGGGCAGAGCAGCTGCGCATTGAGTGAATACTTGGAGCATTTCCACTTTGTAGGTTTTTCTCCTGACATGTTACATGACCTTCAAGAGGGGGGTCATCCCTGTTGAAATGGCCTTGTGTCTTAAAGATTTTATATCAAAACACTGCATCTCCCTTGACTCCTTAAACATGACAATCAATGAATTTCAATATGAATCCACAGATAGAATTGATCATCCACAACCAATTCCAAAACAATTCTTAACACGGGGGACAATAGTGTTACAGTGATGACGTCTTTTTGTCGGCTAACTCAGAGGTTTCTCCTGCCAGGGGTTCCCTCAGCAGATTTCCAATGCCTTTTTCCTATAGGGATTTCGTTTAGAATAAGGTCTGGTTAACGTATGCCTACGAGAGTTTCACATTTTGTTCTACAAGAGAAGTGGCACTCGTTAATATCTCCAGCCATGAATTTCAACATCAGTGACTTGCCTGATAAAGCAACATTGAAGATTATCCCCCTAGTGACATCGCCAAGCACCAGTCAAGCAGACACTGAATTGTTCTCAGGCACATCTGAACCATCATCTCCCTTTGAAGGTTAAAAGTCCTGGCCTGAGAAGTTTGAAATCCTTGAAAGTTCTTTGGCAATGAGGGATAAAAATTGTGTCAAGGCAGTCTTGCCTATTTGAAAGACAAAAGGCCTCTTGGAGTGTCAAGAGATTTTAAATATAGTATCCTCGATGATCTGGCTGAAGCAATATATGCTTTTAAAATATACCCCAGTGAAGAAGATGTTGGCAAAGTGGTCACAGCTCTAATCGAGACTCATCCTTGCTTAACTCAGTGAGGCTCCTCAACTGGCCAAGTCAGCTGGGAGAACAGCCTTAAATTTAAAATGGCTTACTACAGTACCAAACAGTGGAAAATTAGATGCAATGATGTTCTAATTAGCAGCGAAAAATAAGAAGAACATGCATGAAGAAGCGAACGAGTCCTTAATGGTATGAAGAAACCCAGAAGATTTGAGGAAATTTTTTTAAACCAATTTCCCTGAGGATGAAGATGTGGAATCACCAAGAAGAGGAGCTTGTTGATTAAATGAAGAGAAAACAGCCAAACTTGGTCTTTGTCAGGCAGAGCATGGTCAACACATTTGCCCTGTGAAGGAAGGAGTTAGTTCACTCTGAACCTGCTGTTGCAGAGACGGTGGACAGGACCTCAGCAAGGTCAGACAGGTTGTTGAGGGATGCACTGAGAGGAACAAAAGAGTAGAAACAATAATATCGAGATTTGGACATACAGGACTTAACCGTACATTATTTATAATGAAAAAAACATAAAACGGGAAAATGTGATTATTGTGATCAGGAAGAAACAATATATCATGTTATGATCCACTGCAGTAGATATTTCTGCTCAGAGAAAAGATTTAATCTCCAGCCTTGGAGAGGAAAGATTAATGATTAAGATCAATGTTAATCTTTTTTGTTCTAGCATCTTGGAATAACTAAACTGATTCATAGAATTTGAGTTTAAAAAGAAATTTAAAAAAATGAATTTTAACATTTTTTAAAAATTTAATAATCCCAGCCCACACTCCATTCCAGTTGGTGGCGGTAATGCCCCATTTCGATGAATTGAAACCGCATAAAACAAAAAAGAAGAGGAAGACGAAGACTTCTGGGAATGGGGATTTAAGATGTCAGTTTCAAAGTCATGCTACATGTTCTTCACCAGAAAGAGAAGGATAGATAATATGCAGCTTAAATTGTATGATCAATGTATGGAAAGGGTAACAGAGTTCAAATATCTAGGGTTATGTTTTGATGAGAAATGTATATGGAGAACTCATGTTAAACATATTGAAACAATATGTAAAAAGTACTGAATCTCATGAGATCAGTTTCTGGTTATGAATGGGGAGCAGATAAACAATCATTACTGGATATCTATAGTGCCTTAATACAATCATGTATTAATTATGGGTGTATGGTGTATGGAGCAGCAGCCAAGGCTGTTTTTGAAAAATTAGACAGAATACAGTTCAGAGCTCTAAGACTCAGTATTGGTGCAATTAAAACAACTCCTACTAATGCACTACTGGTGGAAGCTGATGAATTACCATTATATTTAAGACGTTCAAAGTTGTCATTGGCATATTGGGTTAAGTTAAAGGGATCTGGAGAGGAACAACCTACAACAAATGTGCTGTGTGATTGTTGAGAATATTCACAATTTAAAGGTAAAGGATTTGGTTGGAATATTAATATAACAGCAAAAGAATACGGTTTAAATAGGTTAGAATATGGGCCAAATATTGTGTGGGGTAATATTCCTCCATGGATATTACCAGTGCCCAATGTGGACTTGCAACTCGTGGAGCAGAAGAGAGAATGGATTGAAAGGGATGTGGATAACACTGGATATTTGGTTCAAGATTATGTGAAGATGAATTATTATAACTATATGTCAATATTTACTGATGGATCTAAATATCCAGGGAGTGGACATGTAGGAACAGGAGTGTACATACTTGAGTTTGATGTAGTCATACGCAAAATAATTGATGATAGATTATCTGTAGTTACAGCAGAAATAGTTGCTATAATTTTAGGATTACAATGGGTAGAAGAGGTAAAGCCTGAGAGAGTTGTCATTTGTTCAGACGCTACTGCTCTCTTAATAGTTTGAATTCAAAAGAAACAATAAGAGATGATTTATTGATGGAAATATTTACAATAATGCTGAGAATACAAAGAGTTGGAATTAATGTACAATTTTGTTGGGACCCTGCTCATGTTGGTGTGGAGGGTAATGAGAAAGCAGATGAGATTGCAAAGTGAGTGTTGAAATTAAATGACGATGAAATAATGAAAGTTCCCTTTGGAAAAGATGAGGCCAAATCGTTAATAAGTAAGGCAGTGAGGGATTCATGGCAGAAAAATTGGGGCATAGATATCAAAGGGAGACAATTAAGGTGAAGGCTTTCAAATGGAGGTGCAGAAGAGAGGAAGTGGTTTTTTCAAGGTTAAGATTTGGACATACTGGATTAAATTCAACTCTTCATTTAATGGCAAAGTGTATTTCAGATAAATGTGATATTTGTAATGTCCGAAAATGTTGAGCATGTCATAATTAGGTATAGTAAATATAATTCAGAGAGGAACACTTTACGTGATATAAGATATGTGAGCTAGGATGGGGATGGAATTTGTAAGGGATTTTAGGGATGGGAGAGAAAATGTGGGAGTGCTGCAAGGCTCTCTTTATTTTCCTTAAAGATACAGGGTTAGATCGTAAAATATAGTCATCTAATTTAATATAGTAAAAATGTAATCTTAAGTATGTAAAGCCCTGATGTTACACACTCCGATACAGTAGATGGCGGTATGCACCTGTACACGTATGTTTTCGATCCGTCATTAAATTTAGAGAAGAAGAAGAAGCAGACTTCTGGGAAACTTGAAAAAAATGGCGGATGAAGTTGATCAGGTTTGTGTTCATTTACCTTGAACATTGTTCACATTTTTACTGGTAAAACTGGCTGGTGCGTTGTGTATATGGTTATTCAGCAGTTATCGAACTAATGTTAGTTAACTAAATCGACGTGGTTCAGAGAACTTTGCTAATGATGGCCACTTCACTAGCTATTGCTATTTGCAGGAATCGATGCAGCCGTCCATATTGAAAAGAATAAATGAAAGTTTGAAACGTGCCGGCTGGCTGATTGGTCTTAACTGTATTGCTAATTTATTTGTACACAGCTAGTTAACAATGAACTAACTTAGGTAGTCAGCTGAGTAATCAGCGTTTTAGTTGGTTATCTTGTCTTAAATTATACATTTACATACATTATCACGATCAACTAGCGAGTTAGATTAAAGGATTTGCCAATGTGGTCATTCGTTTGATTAGAATAGTTGGTTTGCTATAACTAGCTTGCTATGCTATGACACACCGGTGACAAGCACTTGCGAAACTCCTCAAGAACTAATTTATATGTAACCTCGCTTACGATAGCTTGCTATCAGACAGCTAGGTGCGTGTTATGTTGAGGCCAAATATGAGATGATTGCTTTGATATGACTTTACACTTAAAACATCTGCGCGTGGTTTGATGGGTTTCTTTTCTATATGCACTTTGACACGTATATATCAAAAATATGTAGCTCATTTTCAGTAATGCTTCTGTAACTAAAGCCAAATAATTTCTTGCAATTGAATAAAGATAAAACTCAGGCTGAGGTTCCAGTTATTGGAGCAAAGGCCCAGAGAGAGATGCTGTGCCCTTAAAATCCCTGACACAAAGCATCAACCCCCAGGCTAAAAATCTTGGTGTGCTTCTGGATCCTGATTTGAATTTTGAAGCCCACATCAGAAATATCACTAAAGTTGCCTTTTATCATCTTCTAAGCATTACAAATGCACATTACCTCCTCTCCCAGGCAGACACTGAGAGACAAATAGCCTACATGCTTTCATCGCTAGCAGGCTTGATTACTGCAGTGCTGTCCTTTCTGGTCTACCTAAGAAAACTAAATACAATGCAGGTCATTCAAAATGCAGCATCACGTGTACTGACCTAGACCAGGGGAGCACACTTCACACCTATTCTAAAGGCCCTCCACTGGTTGCCTGTTGGTTTTAGAATAGATTTTAAGATTCTTTCATTGGTGTTCAAATCACTCAATGAACTTGCACCTGGGTACATATCAGACATGTTCTTGGAGGGTATGTTCCTTCTAGTTCCCTCCAGTGTTCTGCCCTTGGCCTTGTAGTTTATCCACAGGCATTGCAACATTTTGAAATTCTCATTAAGAACTCTGCCTGACAAATGACTAGCCGTTCGTTCCATTCTTACCATATAGCACAGATGAGTTCCTTCTGCACTTTCAGTTTGTTCCTTGATTTGTGATCAGGTAAGTCTTGAAGGAGTTCACCAGTTATTTCCGTCTCCAGACAAAACACTCTAACGATTCTTTTGCAGCCTGTCCTCTTAAAGTGTTTTTTGCCCTTGCTGAATTGTCAACATTAGCCTAAGAATATTACTGTGATGTGATGATATGCTATTAAGTGTTGTGTCAAGCTGGTGAAATTTTCTTTACAAAAAAGCATAGAAATATAGTTCCTGTTTAAAACAGTGAATTATAATGTGTGCGAGGTGTTAAGTTTATTGTGAAATCTGACTTGTGTTTGTGAGAAGTTATTTTAATGCACGAAGATGACTGACTTGCTGTTACTTCTGTGATTATTTATTACTCTTAACAGCAACAGACAACCAACACTGTGGAGGAGCCCCTGGATCTCATCCGGCTGAGTCTGGACGAGCGAATTTATGTGAAGATGAGAAATGACAGAGAACTTAGAGGACGACTACACGTAAGACAGTGGACATCGTTGTTTTGGGCACTGGCTTAGGCGCTCCTAACGTCGCTTGTTTGAAAAGGGCGTAAACAAAGAAAACGAACGAGGGCGAAAAAGCCACGCACAAAATGAAGGTGCCCTTTTCATGGTATCTGTTCTTTCAGCTGTAATAGCTGAAAATTAAGTTAATGCCTTCAGTCTCTGTGCGGTACAAGTGCTCTGTTTTTGGGTGAAAATGACGTGCTTATAAGAGAACGAGCATTGCATCTCTGTTGCATTCGGACACATTATCTCGAATATCATTTGAGCTCAAGGAAACACTTAAATTGACTTAAAATACAACTTTCCTTGGGCCCTCTGCCCGTGTGCAGGGGGCGGTAATCGCCACTGTGTGGTCGCCCATTGTATTGCATTACAGAAGCAAATAAACAGAAAAACAGCACAAAAAATTTAGGTCATTTTAAAACATTGATGCCTCAAATTTCTCAATATAACAACATGCCCATCAATATTAGTAGAGCCTGACCGATATATCGGTTTGACCGATATATCGGCCATTATTTTACTTTTTTGACGACATCGGGATCGGCAGTTATGCAGCCGATGTGTCCCGATTTTTAAATAAGTATAATAAACAAAAAAAACATTGATTATTTATCTGTACTTGTCTGTTCGAACGTTGTAATTGCTATTTACAAGAATTATCCAGTAGAGGGAGCTGTAATACAAGTGTGAACTGCAAGTTAACCAGACGGTAAAAACGCCGATAAAACACTTCTAACGTGGATCATTTTAAGCCATGTTATCTAGCTTTGTCGTGATAACATGAGAGAAGGATTACTGTTGGAGAAGTGAATCAACCAAAAGTTAGCGTGGGTAACCTGCACAAAAGCGCATTGTAGTTTTTTTCACGTATTTCATCCAGTCAATTTTATTTAATCTAACGTTACACTTGATTCACTCATTAGCTCCGCTAGATAATGTCTTCCTCTTTGAGATCGTGTAGTAGAAATAAAATAAGAAAATATAATTCATTTAACTTACTGAGAATATATAATAAGAAATAATGAGGCTGTGTCAATAGCTAATGCGTTATTGCGAGCGAGTGTGTCATCTAGTCACGCGTGAGAGCGCATTGTAGTTATTTTCACCACCGAATTCTTATGGACAGGGAAGCTCGCTAGATAAAGTCTTACTCTTTGAGATCATGTAGTAGGAATAAAATAAGAAAATATAATTCATTTACTGAGAATAGATACTAAGAAATAATAATAACAAATAACAACAACAACAATAATAATATTTATAAAAATACATGTTTGAAACTGGAAAATTGATTTTTTTTTAATTAATTTTTTATAGATGGCTGGAAAAGAAAGGAGTAAAAGCAAGGTGTGGAGTTATTTAGATTTCACACACTTAAACATGGTGTTAATATATATTTAATTTAATATCATCTTTTACATTTTTTTTATCTAAAATTTTCTTTGTGTGTTTATTTTTATTTTTATTTGTTTGCTTAGGCTATATGTTAAATGTTCTTAAATATAGAAACTTTAATAAAATATAAGTTTTTCAAATTGATTTGAAAATGTTGCACTTTTTGACAAAATATCGGTCAAAACATCGGTAATCGGTGGGCTAGGACTCTCCAAAATCGGGATCAGCATCTGACCCAAAAATCTGGCATCGGTCGGGCTCTAAATATTAGATATATATGTATTTTATGACATCCATACTTAATGCATAATAGCTCTGTGAATCTGTGGACTCATCTGCAACAGTAGTAAAAGGCATGCTTGAATTAATGCTTGAATTTGAGAGATTTGACCACCTCAGGATGTCTCAAACAATTAGGAAGGTATTCCTTTCTTTGATGTTGGACGTCAGTTGACAACCAGCATTTTCTGCATGTTGGTATCCAAATTGGTATTCAATTTTTTATATCCTATGTTTTTGCTTCAGTATTACGTATTACGAGCTCATTTAAAAATACCGTTGTGGGGGGTTGGAGGGAGATGCCATTTTAAAATTCTAAATATTTGTGGTCATTGCTATACTGCACTTCAACTGTGATCCTTTACACATTTTAATAAAAAAATAATTCAACAGTTTTTTTTTGTGTCTGAACGGTATCAGAAATGGAAAAGCAAACATTAAAGATTCACCCCAGACGTTGAGAAAATAAAAAATTTACAGCTGTGAAAGCATAAATCTTCAGCCCAAATACAAATGAAGTAGCCTAAAAAAATAGTGCTAACAGAGCTAGAGATTTCCATAACTGGGAAAATTGCTAAACAGTTACATGGTGCAAACAAAAAGAAGAAAAAAGTTTTATTTACACATTTAAACTACAAGGTTAAGGGGGTGGGGGGTAGTTTTCTAAATTTGCCATACTTCAGTTTAAACTGATTGTGCTACCAAAACTATCGCCAAAACTTGCTTTTAAATACGATGTTGCAAAAGCAGCCACGGAGCAGATTACTGTGGCCTGTATAAGAGAGCAAATCAAAGCGCCATATGGTGGGTAGTGCAGTGCAGACAACGTCCAATGTGTTGAGGATACAACAGCAATAAGGTGTTGTCTTTACTTAATCTTTATGAAAGATATTTATTCTACAAAATAAAATGTTTTCTTGTGTGTTATAGGCTTATGACCAGCATCTGAATATGATCTTGGGAGACGTGGAGGAAACAGTTACTACTGTGGAGATCGACGAAGAGACTTACGAAGAGATTTATAAGGTATGAAAAGCCATTCTGTGTCGTACTCATAGACCACACAAACCAACACGGCATATTCAAATTCATTTTCTTGCTGCGTAATCAAGAGTTTGCCCACATAGGAATACATAGTTGTGTAGGTAGGGGATCTTACTGCATGTGCAGCAGTCAAGCCCTGTTCCAGTTGTTTCCATATTAAATGAAATAAAATTTTAATCAGAGTCAAACATTATATTTTCATTCTTTTTTCACCTATCTGGAATTCCCAGGAATTCCCAGTTTTAATCCCAGTATTAATCTCTGCTCAGATTAACTGAGAGCTCCATTGTCATTTTGGGCGAGAGCAGACAAGCAGGTGCCCCCACTGAAGCCTGTGATGTCAGTGGTGATGTAAGCTGTGATGTCAGCTTTGATGTCAGTGGTGATGTAAGCTGTGATGTCAGCTTTGATGTCAGTGGTGATGTAAGCTGTGATGTCAGCTTTGATGTCAGTGGTGATGTAAGCTGTGATGTCAGCTTTGATGTCAGTGGTGATGTAAGCTGTGATGTCAGTGGTGATGTAGGCTGTGATGTCAGCTTTGATGTCAGTGGTGATGTAAGCTGTGATGTCAGTGGTGATGTAAGCTGTGAGGTCATTTTGTAGAGCTCATACACACGACTCAGAGGAAGGTGCGTCATGTGCGTCTTAGCAGGGGGACTTGTGTGCGCCTGTTTGATGTGGGCAGTGGGTACTGGCGACACCGTCATCCCAGTCAACTGGAACGCTCTCCTCCCTGGGTGAACCTGGACCAGCTGCATGTTGCCCTGCGGGTCTGCCAGCTGTAGTTCCCACTGGCAAAGTCCAAATTTGATACCAGCCCACGGGACCATTTATGCACAAGAACACGGCTTTAGTCAGTGTCTTTTCAGAAGTTCGATTCACCTTCTTAATATTGTTCACAAAGATACAATTGACTGAAGAAATGGCCAACTACAAAATGTAGAATGCCATGTTGTT
Source organism: Anguilla anguilla (assembly GCF_013347855.1). Lineage (NCBI taxonomy): Eukaryota > Metazoa > Chordata > Actinopteri > Anguilliformes > Anguillidae > Anguilla > Anguilla anguilla. The sequence continues at coordinate 624,639 of NC_049213.1, forward strand.
TATGATGGATGTTGAACAGGCAAAGCATGTAGTGTTTTCAGCAAGGTTGTGGCAATGCTACACTTAGGCTATGTGTAGAAATTCATTTCTGCTAATTTATGCACCACAATAAATTTCCAATTTTCAATGTTAGTGTGCCATTCGGTCTGCAGGAGAGGCGGGTTGGTCTCGGCTGCGCCGGCTGGTGGAGAGAGCACGCACCTGGGTTGCGTGAGCTAATCAGCCCAGGTGCTTAAAGGTGTGCTGCTCTCCACAGTTTGGGGCCGAGATCGGGAGATAACGCCAAGAGCGTGTTTCTTTATTTGAGTTGCGTCTAATTTCAGTTTTTTTTCTTTTAAAAAGACGGGGAAAAGTGAACCCCCTGCTGAAAATTGGGAGGAGCTGGCCAGGTAAAAATCTGGCCAGCTACGAGCGGGGAACTGAAAAGTTTCCGCTTGGTTTTGCTTTCTTTTGTCTTTGTTGTTTTAATTTGTTGTTTTAGTTAATTGTCCAAACAGATTTTGATCGTACCACGGAACAAATTCAGATAAGAGAAAATATGGTGCATGCTGAAATTTTTGTGGAAATGTTCATAAGTGCAGTTAGCAATCAGATCTGTCAGTGTGCATGTTTTGTGAATGAGGCCCATTACCTTGAACTTACTTTCACACTAACCCACATGGAAAACATGCTTCTGTTCCAACCTTTCTGACGGCTGAAACAACATTACCAGGATGACAGGTTTTGATTACATGTGTTCAGCAGTTGATGTGTGTGTGTCTTTGTTATGGCTGTAAATCACAGGTATATTTGTGAGAGTGTATGTATGTTGTGTGTGTGTGTGTCTTTTTTATGGCTATAAATCACAGGTACATTCGATGAAAATGGCTGCAGTCACATTTTCTGCCTTGTGCACTTAGCTTGTGAAATGAAGTGCCATGGTTCTGCCTTTGTATTTGTTCATGACATGAAGGTTTTATCCGCTACAACGTACAATCAAGGCTACGTGATCCAAAGGTTTCTTTTTTATTTTTCTGTCTTTCAGTCGACGAAGAGAAACATCCCGATGCTGTTTGTTCGAGGAGACGGTGTGGTTCTGGTGGCCCCGCCCCTGAGAGTGGGCTAAGCTCTTATGCCCTTCAGGAAACTGGGCTTGAGCTTCAGCCTTTTGAATCAAGGGGCTTTTTGATTTTTGATTAGACAAACTATGATCAGTGTTTTTTTATTATTGTTTTTATTGGATTTGTTTGACTAAACACAGATTAAGACCTGAACAGAGTTTGTTGAGGGGAAAAAACATTTTTTTTTTTTCATGTTAAATCTTCTTTCTGGATTTGTTGTAAGACTTTTTTAGTTATTTGAAGATGTTGTGTCATGTTTTGGATTTTATTTGTAATAGAAAGTGTTGAAAACTGCAATATCCCCCAAACACAATAAAAAAAATAGAAAAAGTGGAACCAGACAGAAAAAAGTTGTGAATTATTCCATCAGACATACATTACATTTTATGTAAGTGTAGGGAATATGCCACCATGTCTTCATACGAGGCGCCACATACGAGGTTTGGCTATTAAATAATGAGACTAATGCTGTAATTCCGTTCTAATTAAGAAAATTTACATTTCAATTCCTTTCCCCTTCAATGTATTCCCCTTCTGCAACTACACACCGCTGCATTCTGGTCTTCCACTGATCAAAGCAGTGCAGTAGGTCTTCTTCCGTTAGTTGTGTCAGAAGCTCCGTCGTTTTCTTCACTTCTGGAACAGACTCGAAACGGGTTCCCTTGAGTGCAGACTTGGTTTTAGGGAAAAGAAAAAAGTTGCATGATGCTAGATCAGGTGAATAGGGAGGGTGGTCAAGTACTCCGAGATCATGTGGCTATTAAAAACAAACAAACTCAATAATATAGGCGTTCCTACTGTTTAACTGCTTTTTTACTAAGTTACTGTAGCAAATAGTTACCTACAAATAATTACGTCTGTCATGTCTACAACACCCCATTAAAAACACTTGCATTTAAAAACATGACAAACACTTTCATAACGTAATCATAACTAGTAGCAGTCTAGTGAGAAAATGTATGTTTATGCACCAGCTTTTCGTTGTATTTGAGACGTGTTGATCATCACAGAATATGGATTATTGTAGTTGTCGTCCGTTTTATATATGTTCAATCAGCAAACTTATCTCAGTCATGGTTAGTATGCTTTCTTTGTGCAATAGTCTGTGATCATGTCAAACTTAAACTATATTCCCATTCTGCAGAAAACATATTGTTTAAACTATTCAATTAAATAAATTGTGGTCATTTAATTGGTACTACTGTTATTTTCTGATATGCATAGTTTGCTGGGAAATAAGTTTGTTTATGCTATTGTCCAATGTCGTGTCCATTTGCCACACCTGCTAGCTGTGCCTGTTAATTTTGCCTGTTAAATTGTAAGGAAAGCAAGCTGGCTGAGCAAGACAGCAAAAAGGAGTCCTAGCTCCAGCTAATAAACCTTTATAAACACAAAGAGTGGATCTCAGAAGCGCAAAGGGAAAAACGGAGCACATGAGAAGGGTACACAGCTTGCGAGCTCGGGAGCTGACGTTGAAGGAGACTGCTGATAATTTTGTAAATGAATTCTCGTCGGATGCCCGGAAAATGAGTGAGTACATATAGTGCTTATCAAGGAGATTTGTGTTGGGTTTTTAATGCTGCCAGCCTGTTATAGTTTGAATTTGGCCACCACGGCATTTGTTGCCTCACAGCAAGAAGGTTGTGGCTTCAAATTTCGGGTTGGGGGCTTTCTGTGTGAAGTTTGCATGTTCTCCCCATGTCTGTGTAGGTTTCCTCCAGGTACTCCCCCACGACCCTGCTCAGGATAAGCGGGTATAGATGATGGATGGATAGACGGATATAGCAAAGGGGCCAGTGCCTTGATCAGTCTGTAAAAGTTCAGATAAGGATAAGCATAATCCACTAGCATTTCTTAAAGGGTTAGTTTGCATTTTTGCTCCCAGGTCCTCTGAGCTACTCGTCACAAATTATGTGATAAAGTTGGTTTCACCAAAATTTGTCTGGCCCCAATCACTGCAGTGTAGAACCGGGATTGGTTACAATGTGTGTGTGTTTGCATGTATGTGTGTGTGTTTGCATGTATGTATGCGTGTTTACATGTATGTGTGTGTGTTTGCATGTATGTGTGCGTGTTTCTATGAATGTATGCGTGTTTGCATGTATGTGTGTGTGTTTGCATGTATGTATGCGTGTTTGCATGTATGTGTGCGTGTTTGCATGTATGTGTGTGTGTTTGCATATATGTGTGCGTGTTTCCATGTATGTATGCGTGTTTGCATGCATGTGTGTGTGTTTCCATGTGTGTGTGTTTGTATGTATGTATGCGTGTTTGCATGTATGTGTGTGTGTTTCCATGTATGTATGTGTGTTTGCATGTATGTGTGTGTGTGTTTGCATACATGTGTGTGTTTTTCCATGTATGTATGCGTGTTTGCATGTATGCATGTTTGCATGTATGTGTGTGGGTTTCCATGTGTGTGTGTCTGTTTCCATGTATGTGTGTGTGTTTGCATGTATGTATGCGTGTTTGCATGTATGTGTGCATGTTTCCATGTATGTGTGTGTGTTTGCATGTATGTGTGTGTGTTTCCATGTATGCGTGTGTGTTTGCATTGTATGTGTGTGTGTTTGCATGTATGTATGCGTGTTTGCATGTATGTGTGTGTGTTTCCATGTATGTGTGTGTGTTTCCATGTATGCGTGTGTGTTTGCATTGTATGTGTGTGTGTTTGCATGTATGTATGCGTGTTTGCATGTATGTGTGTGTGTTTCCATGTATGTGTGTGTGTTTGCATGTATGTATGCGTGTTTGCATGTATGTATGCATGTTTCCATGTATGTGTGTGTGTTTGCATGTATGTGTGTGTGTTTCCATGTATGCGTGTGTGTTTGCATTGTATGTGTGTGTGTTTGCATGTATGTATGCGTGTTTGCATGTATGTGTGTGTGTTTCCATGTATGTGTGTGTGTTTGCATGTATGTATGCGTGTTTGCATGTATGTGTGTGTTTCCATGTATGTATGTGTGTGTGTTTCCATGTATGTGTGTGTGTATGTTTCCATGTATGTATGTGTATACTTACCGCTCATAATCTACATTTATATGCATTACTGTTGTCAGTTTCTCATAACAAACACAGCGCAAAAAGAAATGATATCTGAAAAACACGTTTTCAATGTACAAAAATGCCAAGTTACTCGCACATAAAATCTTGACCTGCTATTAAAAGTACTGATATCAAAATTAGGCCAAGATGAAAAAACACAGGGCCAAGTTACTTTAAATAATTTAGGAAACATTGGGTAGCAGCATTTCTTTGGAATACAGCAGGTTTAATTTGTGTTAACTAATATGCCAATATAGCCAAATTTCCTGCCTAGATTTTGCAAGTCTTAATTACTTAGAGTGCTTTGTATGTGTGAGTAACTTTTTTTGTATGTTGAAAACGTGTTTTTATTCAGATATTATATTTAAGCAAAACAATGTTTTTGTCAAAATTATTCACATTGGTATTAGTGAAAGCATATCAGATCAGTGGCATGCATACAGTTGGTGCCAGCTTGGCATCAACACTGCTGTTAACAGCAAGACTCACTGAATGGGTTACAAGGGAAACACCTGAATCATTCTACCCTTGCGTATCACCTAGCTACCTGGCAAAGAAACTTACACCATCTGCCAAACATTATAGCAAACCCTAGGCAAACAGGCCAGGAAAGCATAAGCGAAATGTGAGATGCCCGTTCCAGAATGCAACCACTATATCAGTTCACTCATAAACACAAAACTGCTTAGCATGCATCCAGACCCAAGCCTGAGTATCTCTGTTGTCTTTCCTAATTGACTGTATGACAAAAGCAGCCAGCAGGTAACGTTAGCAGTTTTAAACACAGTCAATAAAGCAACAACTCTGAAACTCTTCATCAGTCACGTTGTTGATAGGCACCGGTAGGTATAATTGGGTGCTTTAATATTTGTTTGCGTGTGTGTGTCAACTGGCGAAAAAATTTAAACAGTCTGCTCTAAATAACTGACTGCTGAATAAATAAACATTTGTTGTCGTTGTTAATAATAATAATAATAATAATAATAATAATAATAATAATATCTGTCTGATTAATAGTCCTGAGATCTGAATTATTGATTGCTCATATCTTGTATGCACAAAGGTTAAAACATTGATCAGGATCACATGAAGTGATGAAAAACATCTAGAAAGCATATCTGGTCTTGTGCATGTTGAGCGAAGAAAGATATTTTATTGTGCAAAAACGTATTTTGAACACACAACTGGAACTTGTTCAGAACTGGCCTCAGTACAGTTTGGGCATGCCCTGCGATAGATTGGCGACTTGTCCAGGGTGTATTCCTGCCTCTCACCTGATGCATGTGACAGACATGCATCGGGCGATGCATGTCTGTCACATGTCACGATGCATGTCTGTCACATACAGACCCCGGGTCTGTAAATTTCATGGATTAAAATGGAACTTGTTTTGCCCTGACCCAAAGTATACAACATACCATATGAATGCAGTGAAATCATTATAATTTGAAAAAAGAGAACATTTGAACAAAACTTAAATTTCCTCATTTTTTAAGTATACACCCCCTTCAGTCAATACTTGGTGGAAGCACCTTTGGCAGCAACTATAGCTACCAGTCTTTTTGGGTAGCTCTGCATAAGGTTGGCACACCTTGATTTGGAGATCTTCCCCCACTCCTCTTTGCAGAACTGTTTGAGCTGGGAGAGGTTTGTTGGTCTTCGCTGATGGACTGCAACCTTCAAGTCATTCCACAGATTTTCAATTGGGTTTAAGTCAGGGCTTTGACTTGGCTACTCCAGAACATCCACCTTGTTCTTTGCAAACCACTCCATGGCAGCTTTGGCCTTGTGCTTTGGGTCATTGTCCTGCTGGAATATGAATTTCCGACCCATTTTCAGTCTTTTTGCCGACCTCTTCAGGTTCTTCTCCAAAATCTCCCTGTATTTAGCTCCATCCATCCTCCCATCAATCTTGACAAGTTCCCCAGTCCCTTTCGATGAGAAACATCCCCACAACATTATGCTGCCACCACCATGCTTCACAGTCAGGATGGTGTTGTTTTGGTGATGGGTGGTGTTGGGCTTTCATCAAACATAACATTTGGCATTTATGCCAAAAAGTTATATTTTGGTTTCATCTGACCACAAAACTTTCTGCCAGTTTGTTGCAGGATCCTCAAGGTGTTTTTTTGCAAACTTAAAACGGGCCTTCAGGTGGACTTTTTTGAGAAATTGCTTTTTTCTTGCCACCCTTCCATAGAGGCCAGATGTGTGCAATATCTTTGATATTGTTGTATGATGCACATGTTGCCCTCTGTTGGTCATAAAACCCTGTAGATCTTTCAAGGTTGCCATTGGATTCCGGGTAGCCTCTGACTAATTGTCTTCCCTCCCGGTCATCTAGTCTAGATGGACGCCCTGATTTTGGTAGACTGTAGGTGGTGCCATACACTTTCCATTTCTTAATGATGGTCTTAACAGTGCTCAAAGGCATCTTCAAAGCCTTGGAAATCTTTTTATATCCCTCACCTGATGTGTACCTTTCCACAACTTTGTCACGGACTTGTTTTGGCAGATCTTTGGAGCCCATGCTGCTGCCTTTGTGTGAGACTGCACTTCCAAACAGAGGGACCGTGGTCAACGGCTGTTTTTATTCACGTCATCAAGTTCATTGCTGTGATTCCACACAGGTGTAGGACAATGAGTTATTGTGTGATCTTGAAGGCAATTGGTTATTCCTGAGATAGTTTAAGGGATGCTTCAGTTATGCCTCTCACGGGCCAGCTCTCCTGTCATTATATGTAACCTAACAGTAACCTATACAGTAACCTAAAGTTCTCTTTCATATCTCATGTTTGAGATCCATCTATGGGGAGATATGGACAACTCCCAGATTGCCTTATGCTCACAGCTGAGATACTGTCAGGCCAGCAAAGGATGCCTCCTCCCCTGAGGGGAGGGTGGTGTCTGGCACATCCCGTGTAGGGAAGTACTAAACACATTCCACTGCCCAAAGCTATAGCCTGGTCCCGGGAACAATGTGAAGTAATGAAACCCATAGCAGATGAGGGGAGATGTGTGCGCCTCACACAGAGCTCACCCCCAGAACTGAGTGGGCTACCGGCCTCCTGGTGACACGTTCAGGTGGTAGAACCTTGCAAAAGTATCTGGAGAAACCCAGGCTGTGGCTGAATAAATTTCCTGTAAGAAGAGCGCATGGAATAGGGCACCCAAAGCAGCCATACCCCTTGTAGCATGAGCCCTCAGGCCCAAGGGGGGTGTTATCCTCTTTGAATCATGTGCCATAACAATAGCTTCCACAAGCCAATGGGACAGCTGCTGCTTAGAGATACTTTTCCTTAGCAGGCAGGGGCCCAGGCTCTTTTTAAAAGCCTTAGTCTTTGTCATATACATGCGGAGAACACAGCATATGCAGCCTATGCTCCTCATCAGAGGAGAAAGGTGGTGGGTGAAAAGCCTGTGCGTCTTAGGGGAGAATATTGTGCACGAGAGATGCACTGAGAGCACATGGAGGTCACTGACTCACTTAGCTGAGGCTAGTGCAAGCAGCAACGCTGTCTGGAGAGACAGCAATTTTAAATCTATCTCATGTATAGGCTCAAATGGCCTTAGACAGAGCCTCCAGCTCCAGTGATAAATCCCAAGGGGAAATGAGCTTTTTAGCAACAGGCAGAGAACAGTGAGCCCCCTTCATGAACCTGTGAATGAGGGGGTGCTGCCACATTGCATGGTCTTTCAACCTAACATGACAAGCAGTGATAGCTGCCAGGTAGATCTTATTGGTAGAAAAGTATTTCTCTTTATCCATAAGGTTCTGTGAAAAGCACAGCACGTCAGAAACAGAGCACTGGTAAGGTACTGACTGACGAGAGGCACACCATCTTTCAAACACCTGACACTTATAGTCATGAAGTGACCTGGTAGAGGGCGCTCTCGTGCTCTGGATGGTTGCAGGCATGCGAGGGGGAAGCCCTAATGCGTTGAGGTTATGCCTCGAACGGGCCAAGCCCATAGAGCTACTCGCTCAGGGCAGGGGTGGTGTATTTCCCCGTTCACCTGATACAGGAGGTCTGTGCGTAGCGGGAGCGCGCATGGCTGTACATAAAGGAGAGGGATAATCACTGCAGTAACATTTCCAAAATCTGGGGATGGAGACACCATTCCCCGTACAGTGGGTTTCCCCTTGACAGCAGATCAGCGCTCGTGTTCAGAATTCCTGGAACATCAATCAATCAATCAAATTTTATTTATATAGCGTATTTCACAGTTGTCACAGTACGCTTCACAGACAACCCTGGCCTAGACCCCCACAGGAGCAAGCCTAAAGCAACATGGGTCACGCGTAACCACAGAAAGTGACGGCTGCTCCAGACCAGCAGTCTGTCGGCTAGACCATGGAGCTGGAGGGAGCGCATGCCACCTTGGTGATTGACATATGTCATTATCGCACCGTACGAGCACATGATGTCCCCTTAGACAGGGAAGGAAATATCTCAGAGCTGTCCATATAGTTAATAGCTAAAAGAAAACTGATTCACCATGTAACCCTCCTGAGACCCCCCACCCCAGAGAGGGATGTGTCTGTCCTTTTTTCCCGTATGAAAACGATCCTGAGAGGGGTTCCCTGAGTGTAAAAGTCTGTGATTTCCCAGTGACCCAGAGTTGCAGTGTGCTTGTGTGTTACTGTGAGACAGCGATGGAGATCGCACACGGGGCTGAGGTGGAGGGATGAAATCCACCTCATAAAGACCCTCATTCTTAACAGCCCCAGTGGCAAAACCTGAGAGGCTGGCACTATCAGCCCCTGTAGTCTGAGGCATGTGTGATACTGTACTCTCGAGCCGGGCTTGAACTGAGAGAGACATACTTTGAGAGATAAAATTCAGTCCACTGATAGGCAAGCTCACATGGATACAGAGTATAAATCCACTCCCAAGAACTTTACACTCCAGGATGGAGAGAGATTGCTGTGAAACCAAGAGACATCAGATGTCAGAATTCACTTAGTGTCCTGCACAACTCTGAGTTTTGAATTGGCAATAATCAGCTAATCGTCTGTATACGTCAGTATTCTGAGCCTCATCAGTCTTAATGGAGCCAGACCCGCCTCTACACATATACAGAACACCCGTGGACTCAGGGAAAGGCCAAAGGGTGGTACTGTGTATTTGTAGAAAACACCGCGATGGGCAAAGCGGAGGAATTTTGTGTGAGGGGGATAAATGCTTATGTGGAAGAAGGCATCTTTCAGATTTACTGATGTGACATAGTGATGTTAAGTTAATCAATTAACTGTTAATTCTTAATAAGAATGTTGATTGATTAATTTCTATAGATTAAACAGTTAAATTTCAATAAACCATTTCAATGAATAACCTAATGTTGGTGATTAGATTTCAAATTAAAGAGACGTTTCTAAAATGTTAAATTAGAGAGTCATGGTTCCCTTGACTGACAGCATTAGTGAAACGTTATTGGTCCATTCCTGGAACATCAGTGCCACCTGAGCGCGTCTTCTCAGCTGCTGGTCTCACCTTCAGCAGACTGCACACCAGACTGACCCCAAAGCACATAGACATGCACATACTCCTTTAAAAAAATGCTTAGGTATTAAGTTAAGTCATTCTTTTTATAGGTCATGGAGTAGATTTTAATCTAATCAGTTAATCATTATGAATCAATTATTGGGTGCCGACGATTGATTAAAAGAATTGCACAAAATTTTCCAATCATTCTGATATATTGAACGTGAAAGAGTGCTGTATGTTAACATTTTGAAATTATGTTGTTGAGATCCAAGATAGGAAGTTGAGAACCGTCCTTCTTTGGGAGCTGGAAATAAGGAAAATTAAAGCTATGTTGGGTTCGATCTCTGGGAACCACACGTATTTCCCCCTTTTTGTAAGAGGGAAGGAATTTATTCCTCTTAAACATGGGAGCACTCTCTTGTGTTTGAGAGTAAATGACTCTGTTGAAATGGGGGGGTTCACTCTGAACTGGAGTCTGTAGTCCTTGGCTATTGTCTGTAGCTTTTGGCTATAGTAGCGCTGCAGTGTTCTGTGTGCTCTTCCAGGAGGGCAGTAGCCTCCTTTTGCATTGGACGCACTACTGTCTGTCAGAGCCAGACTTAGTGCAATTGGATGCTTCTATGGAGGTCTGGACCGGATGTCATTCCCTAGAGTTGGCTTTCAAACACAAGATGATGAAAGAGAAGTTTATTTATGGCACCAATGCAGTGATTTGTTCAAGCAGAGATGCACACTTCAGTCATTGTGTAAGTAAGCCACGTACTTTGGATGCGCTGTAAGAGAAAGAGTACTTTATCATATGACAAAATAATGGAGTTGCCAATAACCGTGAATTGAAAGCTTTAACAGTGTTAAGAGGCATCATTTTATTGACAAGACATGGCAAGATGGACTGGACACTATGCTATAAGAGAGGAAAGGACATGCACCTGAAGAGATTGTAAGATAAAGAAAAGGAACAGAAAGAAATTGTGATGCATACCAAAAATGCTTTTTATGAAAGGACTTTGGATAATGAAGTAAACTGTTTGAGCTTCCCTTAAATGCTATCCAGAGAACATCTCCCACAAAATAATAATTAAATGCAACGCAATAATTAGCCTGTTATATTTGCAAAAGCGTGCGAGAATAAAATAAATGGATGGATAATAGGGCAAGGACACGCAGAAAATAGGTGCAATGTGTGGAATTTTCAAACGACACCATGTTTTTAGAAATCTAGTGTCTACCAGTAGTAGAAGTTAGTGGCAATAATCAGTTGTGGTGTTCTCATACAGCCACTCCTAACAGCCACATTTTAAACAGTGTTGTAAATGTTACCGTCACGTTAAATAAGAATTCGCAATTTTGTATTGAACGTGGTTTCATTTCACCGTTGTGAACATTTTTTAATGAATGTCAAAAACACTGAATTAGTTAACCATAAATTGTTTGATAACTTGATGGTTACAAGATTAGGAAGAAAATATCATGATAACAGTTGACGTATTCAGATAATGGGTTTCACTTGTACATTAATAGTTATATTTATCTATTCATACGTTTTTAAAACGTATAGATGTTTATGGACCGAAGAACATGTCAGGTCAGGTAAAGTGCACCACAAAAATGCTGTTTCTTGTGTTTGCAGATTAAATGAATACGTTTGCAAGTCAGATAAGTTCATCATATGGAAAGAGTTTGGCAATGAATCCCTTGCAGTAGACTCCCAACCTTGAGGTTTCATTATTTTTGTCAGTTAATAGAGCCCTGTAATTTCCTTAGACTTTTGTGTATTAGTCAGAATACTTAATGAACTTAATTTACACACCCCCCTCCCTGTTTCTGTGTGTACATCCCCAGATAGCAAGCGACTCCGGGCCGGAGTCTGGCCCGAAGTCAGCACTGCCGGGCTGGACTCGGCGCAGATCCGGCCCGGAGTCGCTGGCTATCTGGGTCTCAGGAATGCGTAGGTACATATATATATATATCAAGTGCCACGTTGCACAGTGTCACAGCTGTGAATTTGTGTGTGTTTGTGTTTGTGTGTGTGTGTGTGTGTGTGTGTGTGTGTGTGTGGTTTCTCCACAGGCTGGGTTGGTGTAATCTCACAGAGGGCTGCTGTGATGTTCTGGCCTCAGTCCTGCGTTCTCCTGACTCAGAGCTGAGAGAACTGGAGCTCAGAGACAACGAGCTGCAGGATTCAGGAGTGAGAGCGCTCTCTGCTGGACTGGAGGACCCACACTGTAATCTGCAGAGACTGGGGTGAGTAAAAACACACACCCCTTCAATCCTAAAGGCTCTAGTGCGACTAAATACAACACTGATGTCAATGTTTCTAATGTGAAAACAGACACTTCACAGAACTGAAACAGCATGTTCTTGTTCTTCCTCTTGGAAGAATAAGACTCTACACACGTGAATGAGGAAAATGAATTAGTCCTGTTTCCTGAACTGTAGTGGGGTGTAAACTCAAATGTGTTTGATAATGGCTCATTCCACATTAATTTTATTCTATATATAGCTGTAGAAGGTGTGTAACACACTGCTATGTGTTTGAGACACACAGCCCTGTTAGTTTATATTAATGTGTGTAAGGTGTGTAACACACTGCTAGGTGTTTGACACATAGCCCTGTTAGCTCATACTAACGTACTGTAAGGTGTGTAACACACTGCTATGTGTTTGACACACACAGCCCTGTTAGTTTATATTAATGTGTATAAGGTGTGTAACACCCTACTATGTGTTTGACACACAGCCCTGTTAGTTTATATTAGTGTGTGTAAGGTGTGTAACACACTGGTATGTGTTTGACACACAGCCCTGTTATTTTGTATTGAGCTGTAAAAGGTGTGTAACACACTGCTATGTGTTTGACACACACAGCCCTGTTAGTTTATATTAATGTGTGTAAGGTGTGTAACACACTGCTATGTGTTTGACACACACAGCCCTGATAGTTTATATTAATGTGTGTAAGGTGTGTAACACACTGCTATATGTTTAATATACACAGCCCTGTTAGTTTATATTAATGTACTGTGAGGTATGTTACACACTGCTATGTGTTTGACACACACAGCCCTGATAGTTTATATTAATGTGTGTAAGGTGTGTGTGTGTCCTTCTGTCTGCAGGCTGTCAGGCTGTGGAGTCTCACAGAGAGGCTGTGATTCTCTGGCTTCAGCTCTGTGTTCAAACCCCTCACACCTGAGAGAGCTGGACCTGAGATACAATCACCCAGGAGACTCAGGAGTGAGAGCGCTGTCTGCTGCTAAACTGGACACACTCACACTGCTGTAAGTACAGAGAGTTTCCACACTGCACCTCTCATAGACACACACACAGAAGGGTTTGGGGGGCATGGAGGGCACTGTACAATCCAGCGTTACCCAAGAGGGTTGGGGATCTACAGTGGAGGGTGCTGCACGGGATCACTGCAGTAAATAGTTTTATTTCTGTGATGAACCCGGCAGGATCCCACCATTGTCCATTCTGTATGGAGAGAGAAACGGTTTATCATTGTATTTATGGGTGTGCCAGACTTCAGCCTCTCTTCTTTTTTGGGACGTTTATTTATTTTATCCTTGGGTTCCCATACAATCCATGACAGATAAGTGCCAGCTAATTTATTTCATTTCAGGGCTAAAATGGCAATTTCTGTAAGTGGGAAAAATATTATTGGTGGAGGGGACAGGCAAGATGTGGCTGTTGTAGTTTGGGGTTTGATCAGGGACACAGTGATGGTGGAGTTTCAGTATTACAAAGCATTGGAGAACCTGAGTGTGTTTCAGAGTGTGTGTGTTATAAGGGTGTTCTATCTTCTGTGGAGGGAGGGGAGCTATTTTTGCACATGGAACGGGGTGAAGGAATGGAATACGTTTCCTTTGTGACAGATTTGTGTTTTTTTCTTTGTTTTCATTTATGTGATGTCATTGGTGTGTTGAGAGTGGAAATAAAGGATTGTTAAAATTCAGAATTCTGTTCTGCTGTTCTTACAGTGTGGACCATGGAGGAGAGAACAGGACCAAACCAGGACCCAGGAAATGTGAGTGTGTATCGACACAGAACACTTTCCATAGATACACACTCTGCTGTGTGTGTGTGTGTGTGTGTGTGTGTGTGTGAGAGAGACTTCTCTCTTACACACATAAACACACAAACAGAAACACACATGTACACAAACACACACACACAGGTACTATCGCAGCTCTTTCTCTCACACACACATTAAGAGGTGAATATTAATAATGATAATGTCATTAATGTCTCTCTTGTGCAGACGGCTGTCAGCTCACACTGGATCCAAACACAGCGCACAGAAACCTGTCTCTGTCTGAGGGGAACAGGAAGGTGACACACACACGGTGGAGAGAGGAGCCATATCCTGATCATCCAGAGAGATTTGAGCATGTGCCCCAGGTTATGTGCAGAGAGTGTGTGTGTGAGCGCTTTTACTGGGAGGCTGAGTGCAGCGTGTTTCTGGGGTTGTGGAAGGGATGGGTTTCTATAGCAGTGACAGATAAAGGAATCAGCAGGAAAGGAGAGGGTTCTGACTGTAGGTTTGGAGAGAATAGAAACTCCTGGAGTCTGGAGCGCATGTTCTGTTACTTTGATAAATTCAGACACTCTGTTGATGTCAGACACTCTGTCTGCCACAGTTACAACAGAACACGCCTCCCTGCCCCCCCCTCCCCCTGCCGCAGTGCAGGAGGGTGTGATGATGATGATGATGATAGACGAGTGTATGTGTACAGGGTAGGAGTGTGTGTGGACCGTCCGGCCGGCACTCTGTCCTTCTACAGCGTCTCTGACCCTGACACACTGACCCTCCTGCACAGATTCCACACACACTTCACTCAACACACACCCCTCTGTGTTGGATTTAGTGTGGAGAACTCCTCAGTGTCCCTCTGTTAACTGGAGTAGAGACATACACACACATTCACACACACACGTGCGCGCGCACACAAACATGACACACACACACCACATTCATATACCCACTCACACACACCACACACGCTCATATACACATGCACACACACACTCAATCACACACACTCAGATACACATAGACACACACACACCCACACCTACACACACACATCCACACACACACACGCACACTCTCACACACACCCTTTCTCTCTCACACTCACACTCTTGCACATGCACTCACAAATACACACACTGATGTACACTCATACACACGCACTCACACCTACACACACACACACTCGTGCACACCCACTCACACTTACACACACATACACACTCTCTCACACTCAATCTCTCACACACACAAACACACACATTCACCAGTTCACTCTCACGCCGGGCACCCACCGCACGCGTCGCGTAAGCGTCACGTAAGCAGCACGGCGAAGCAGCACGGCGCGACGCGTAGGGTGTCTCCACTGGTTCCGTTTGTGTCGCGCAAAGGCTTGCTTAAAGCTCTATATTCCTCTCTATATTCCTAGTAGCTCTCGCAGTCTGCAGTGGGCTTACATCGTGTATTTCACGTTTGTTCAGGACTTTTGATTATGGGTTAAGTGAATACTTGGTGAGAGACCTTTTTCATTTAATTTGGTAATATTTTTTAACACATGTAAATACGTGAGAAAGTAAACGCTTTAAAGAATTACCATAAACTTAAATCGCAACGTAGCCTGCATAACAATCAATCTCAAACTGTATTAATTTATTTGCTTTGTTAACAAGCGTGCCAATTTCATGAAGAATATGTAATAATCATAATAATAATAAATAATCCGTAATCAACCATTGGGAATTCCCGTGTTGTCTTGTCATTCACGTCAAAACATTTATAGGATCAGATTTAGTAAAATCAGCTAATCATGAAAAAGACAGTAACAGTTTAATCTTGAAGGGATATGAACACCGGAAGCTTTGAAGTACAAGTGCAATAAAGGTTTGCTTACAACTTCATTTATAAAATAGGTGCATTTTCATCGGCAAGACCACTAAATAATCTGATTTTTTTAAAGCTCTGTGGATTATCTGGTTTTTATTAACAAGCCCTTTTTGAAAGCACGGCGAATTAAGACATCGGAGAAGTCAAATAGGCTGAGCAATGGTTGGTTAAAAACTACATTCCAACACTCGAGCTAACAAACCGCTGCTCGGTGCATTCACTTCTACGTCATTCAATAGGCTACGTCTTTCTGTGGTGTATTTTCAAATTTACCCCACCCCCTCCGCGAAATAGACAGCGAAACTAAGTTTGCCTTTTCCCCAGGTTCCAGTTATTTATTTTTACAAAACGAAAAGGCTTGTATTTTTTTAGCTGCTTATAAAATATCTGGGAGGTAACTAGGGACACACCCCCAGTAATATAAGGATGAAATATAAATCAGAGCATGTATACCTAGCATTTTAGAGCATATTTCTGTGTATAAACAGGCCAACGTGACGCGCGAAAAGCCGAAAAAATAGAACAGAAGCGAAAAACTACGCTTCAGTTCGCTTGTGTCGCGCGAGCTTTGCAGCCGGTACGCGACGCGTTCGCATCTGGTGGAGACGACGTCGCCCGCTGCCGTTGTAATAACAGTACTTCGACTACGCTTCAGTTACGCGCGTAATACGCGCGTAGTGCGCTCGCGGTCGATACGCGTGCAGTGGGTGCCCGGCTTCACATGCACACACACACATGCATGCGTACGTACACACGCTCATAACTGTATGCACACACACTCTCTCTCTCTCTCTCTCTCATACTCAGTCACTCACACACACACACACACACACTCACATCCACACACATTCACACAAACGCACGCACACACACAAACCCGTACACTCACACACACACATGCATGCTTGCAGAGACACAGACACGTGTCAACACACACTCTCCTGTGTCCCTCTGCTAACTGGAGTAGAGACACACACACAAACATGCACACACACGTACACACACACACACACACACACACATGTGCGCATACACACTCGATCGCATGCACACACACGCACATATATATATATTATATTATAGATTTAATTGGTTAAATAAATGTTCTCTCCCTCTCCACCTTCGCTAATGTGTGGTGAGCGTTCTGGCGCAAAATGGCTGCCGTGCATCACCCAGGTGGGTGCTACACATTGGTGGTGGGTGAGGTGAGTTCCCCTTCGCTGTAAAGCACTTTGAGCATTTGGAAAAGTGCTATATAAATGTAATTAATAATAATAATAATAATAATATATATACACATACACACACACACTGAATCACACACTCACACACATATATGAACACAAACACTCATATACACCTAGACCCTCACACCCCCACACCTACATACACACACACGCTCAATCACACACACACATATATACACACACTCATATGCACCTAGACCCACACTCACACACCTACACACACTCGCACACCCAGTCACACACACACACACATAGCCTCTCTTTCACATACACTCCATCACACACACACATACTCTCACACACATCCTTTCTCTCTGTCATGCACACACACTCACAAATACATGCACTCATGTTTACTCATGGACACGCACTCACACACCTACGCACGCACATTCTCTCACACCCAATCACACACACACTTACGCACGGACACACACAATCTCATGCGCACACACAGACACGCGCATGCAAATACACACGCTCATACCCGTATGCACACACACACTCTTTCTCTCACTCATACACTCACATACAGTATACAGATACACACATTCGCAAACGCACACGCACACGCACTCATGCACTCACGCACAAACACAAACGTGTCAACACACACACATTCTCATTCCTACACGCACACACACATGTAAAAACACACATTCTCTTACCCATACGCAAAGACACACATACTCAGGCACTCACACATACACACACATGCATACACATACATGCGCGCACACACCATATACACATGTATGCACAAACATTCTCATACCCATACATACATACACACACACACCAACGTTTCTGCTGGTAAGGTTTTGCCGTGCAAATAATAAAAAAAAAAAAAAATAAAAAAATAAAAATATATATATATATATATACACTGTATATAGCCTATATATTAAGTTCATAAATTAAAAATGTTAAACTTTCTAAATATTTCTGCCTAAATGCGCTTTCAAATCCATACTGTCGCGTCCACATATTTATTTTCAAAAAGAGCATAGGCCGCGCGCTCCGTGCTTCCTCCTTTCTGAGGCGGTCGGAAGACTTGCAGCGCGCGAATGTCGCACAGTCTGTCAAAGCGCCACTTTTTTTTCTTCAGCCACTGAAAGACAAGGAAAAGGTAGTTGCTTTCATTCATTTTCACAAGAGTTCCAATATGCAAATTTCTGTGGGCAAATGCAGCTGATAGGGAGAATGCAGAATGATCACTGCAGTGTACTTATTTCCTTTCCATACTGTAAATAATGATGGATTGAGTTTCCTTATTAATTCTGTTAGGATTGTTTGTTTTTTTTTTGTTTTTTTGTTGCTTTAATTTTCTGTATTTTCAGACAATAATATGCAATGATTAAACATGAATTATAAAAATATCAAATGTTTTGCTGTTGTGATTTATTATTGTGTGATGTATTGAACTCCTGTGACACAGTAGTACTTATTTCATATTCTGTATGGGATTATGTTTGGGCTCAATATGAGTAGATCAGCATGGGGCTAAAATCTGCAGTTGAAGCACTGACATTCATCTACAGTAGTGGAAATAAAATCCATTATAAGAAAAGTTGTGTAGTGTCTGATGAATGCTTGCTTGTGTTACTGCAGTGTGACCACAACTGTTGCGTGAATGATTGTATGTTTCTTGGTATAAATGTCTGTTCATAAATGTGAATGTAACATGCTGCGAGGAAATGTCCCCATGGGGATAAAGAAGTTCTCTATGTATGTATGTACAATATGTATTTTACATGCAGTATTTATTGTATGTAGCAAATGTACAATCACTTGTACATGTACTGAAATTGAGTTCAGAAGCAAGTGTAAACATATGTTTTCTGGAGAAATATGCTTCCTGTAGTTACTGACCAGCAGTTTTCGACATGAATTTCAATGTGTTCCATCAGGCAATTCGAAATATTTGACACTTTGATCTCACACAAAGTTTGCATGACATTGTAAAATGGTAAGATTACAAAACACAGGGCCAAGTGACTTGAAAGAATTGAGGAAATATTGGGTAGCATTGCTTTGGAATACAATCTTATTTAATTTTGGTGAGGCTAGATAGCCTATATTGTTTGTAGTATCGTAACTTGGCGTCATTTTGATAGAAATACTTTTAATGGTAGGCCTGGATTTTGGCAGTCTGAATGAATGAGTTATAGACGATGTATGTCTTGTATGTGTGAGTAACTTGGCATTTTTGTACGTTGAAAACGCGTTTTTTATTTACAATAATGGCCCTGGCAAAAGTTAAGAGCTCTTGAGGGGGAATAAGGATTGACAGAGGGGGTAAAAACTGTTAAAATAAAAGATAAGATAAGATAAAATAAAACAAGAACAAACAGAACAACACCAGACAATATAGACAGACAAAAGACAAGCAATAGTAAGATAGCAAACACCAGACAAACAGCAAACAAGTACAAAATGCAACAGCAAACTGCAGAAGCACAAAACTAATGACAGGTGAACATGTGCAGTGCATGGCAAGATGAGCAGCTGCAGACATTTGGCCTCAGCAGGATAGAGCAGATAATTATTAATTAAAACAGAAGCATGTTTCTGAGTCCATAAGACAGTCTTTCATGCAGAGGGGTAAAATTGTCCAGGTTTATGCTTCTTTGAAGGTCTTCCAGTCTCTAGCAGCAGAGAATCTGAAGGACAACTGATTCCTTGATGAAGTCCTTACTGTGGGAACATTGATCTTAAATAAGAAAATGAGATTTTAAAAAAATTATAAAAATACGAGGGGGTTAAAACAAGTCTTATGAATGTGTGAGCCTGTGGGTCTTGCAGTGTCTGCACAAGGATGGTCAGTTAACAGATGCAAAGTTGCAAGCTGGCAATGGTGTGTTCTGTAACGGGCACTGGTGGCAAACCTGATGCCAGAGTGGTAGAGCACATCAAGACGCCCCAGTGTACCCAATGGTGATGTCATTTTAAATACACCAATTTAAAATGACATCACCATGATCTAGAATGTACCTCTGGACTAAGAGCAATTTGAAATGAAGTGAAGTGGAAGATGAGCGATTGTGACAGAAAACTGAGACTGGATGTTATCGTTTGTCTGCAGCTTTGAAATGTAGCGCTAGAAGGATAAGCTGCCACCAAGCCAAATACCCAAGTGTTTACAGCATGTGACTGTCTCCAGATCTGTTCCGCTGAGAGTCGAAACCGTGCCGCGGGGCGGGCTGAAAGGACTGTCCCCGAACCACATGACCTCGGCCTTTGATGTATTCAACACGAGGTGAAGTGTTGAGAAAGCCATGAAGCCATGCTTCTGTTTTTCTTCTTAATTAAAATTCTAGTAGCTGCTGTTGCTTCCAAGTGCGTTCAGGAAAGAAAGAGTCTTAATCGAATTCGATGGTGAAAGACAGTTTAGCTCTTTAATTCTTGGTTACAGATCTGTGTGGTCTTACGAGCTTCTCCAGTCTAACGACAACCCTCATTGAAAAATGGCACAGCTTTAGTACAGTCTCTAAACAATGGAGTCTAGCCAGGAGGAAAGGTTTCATGCACGTGATAATTCACTCCTTCCCTGGTTCCTTTTCCTGGCTAGATCAATGACTCTTCAGATATTATAATTTATATTCACCCAGGGTTGCTTTCCAATGGCTCTCGGCACCTAAGTCTTGGGGGAGAGCTTGCATTTGAAAGGGTACTCAACACCCAGACGGAAACAGGATGGGTGCGGGGACTTAAGCAGGTTATAACTCTGAAACTCGAAATAAGATACATTACTAAAAAAACACCAAAATCTAACAGCCAGTTGAAGCCTGTTTAAGCTGTCCTGAAGGGTGTGAAGTATGGGTTTTGAGGAGTGGGGTGACTGCGTATAGCATTGTGACATCAGCTACAGATGGACAGATTAGTTAGATTGCTAAATGATTTAATTAGATCACCAGGATGTGCAACCATCTGTAAATGAAAGCAGAAGGTCTCACGCATGGCTTCTGAATGTTGGCTTGTTTTTGGTTGAATAAATAATTCTAAAGTAAAAATTGAGCATGCTCTTAGTCATATGAGGTTAGCCCTCCTATGTTCCTAGGTCCATTTTGACCCAGTATGGTTTAGCTACTCGACACAACTTTTATGTTTTGGATCAAAATTGACCCGCGCATTACAGATTTAAACAAAAGAATCAATTGCAATTTTTCCTGATACAAAACTTTATTTTCAGGCAAAGGTAGAATATCAGAAATGACCATGAACATACATTTTATCCATGTGCACTGCCACTTGTCACATTTTGCAGCTTTTTATCATTGAACAGCAGTACCATATGGATGGATGTATGGATGGACGGAGGGACTTATGGGATTGTAGCATGTGATCTATTCACACTGCACATGAATGACAGCATATGAGAGCCTGTATGTGTGGTTGCAGTGGTATGGGTTTTGCAGTCTGTTTTGGAAGGGCATGTGTGCTTCTGCCTGGGGCAGGAATTCTGGACTTCATGTGGAGCAGGACCAGATTCCTCCAATGGCCCTCACAATAAATGCAGAGGGTGGGGTTTCGGGGAGGGTGCCATGGTGTTTGTATGAGGGGCAGGTGGGGGTAGGGGGTCACAAGAGCTTTAGGAAGGAATATACTCCTCCTGTGAAGTTTCCCACTGTTCCATACTGGAGTCCATCTGAGTCCAGATCACAAATGCATTGTATGCAGACACATCAGTGACATTGTAAAAATAACCAAAGGCCACCAACTTATCCCAGACATCTCCAACAGCACCCAGCTTGTCTTTCTCATGTATTAGTAGTTCCCGCATGGACTGTACCCCAGAATATGACTCGGAACAGTATCTTTGTACCCAACTGGTCTTCCAGCTTGATAAAAACACCAAATTGGTTGCTATAAATTTCATGATCATATCCACGCTGTTGAGGATGTGGCCAAGTTTAACGCTGAAAAAAATAAAGTTTATGGGTCTTTCAATTATGTTCATGCCTGAGATCTGAAAAGGGATCATTTTGACCCAAATACACTACATGGCCCAAAGTATGCAGACACCTGACATCCAACATCTCATCCAAAAGTATGGGCATTAATACGGAGTTGGTCCACCATTTGCTACTATAAAAACCTCCACTCTTCTGGGAAGGATTTAAACTAGATGCTAGAGCATTGCTGCAGGGATTTGCTTCCATTCAGCCAGAAGGGCACTGGTGAGGTCAGGCACTGATTGGGCGATTAGGCCTGGCTCACAGTTGGTTTCCAATTCATCCCAAAAGGGCTGGATGGGGTTAAGGTCAGTGCAGATCAGTCAAGTTCTACCACACCATCCTGGACAAAAGCATTTCTATATGGACCTCGCTGCCAAGCTGAAACAGGAAAGGGACTTCCCTAAACTGTTGGGGAAGCACAGAATGGTCTAGAATGTGATGGCATGCTGCAGCGTTAAGATTTGCTTTCACTGAAACTTTTTTTCAGGAGGCTGAAAGAGGGTATGCTTTCTTTCTCACACTACTGTATACATCATGGTATGTATTTACCAAAACTGATTTGCTTCAGGGTTCCATAAGTGTAAAGGGTTGTCATGGGTACCTGCACGTTGACTCTGAAAGGTTTTTCTGTACGTGCCTCATGAGGAATCTGGCTGCAGACCAGGGCCTTAATGACACAAGGAACCTGCATTAACATGAAAGGATAATTGTCAGATTGCACAGTTCAACCTAGGCATAAACATAAGAATAATAATCTGAAAAAAACAAAAATGCCAAGTTACTCACACATACAAAGCACTATATATAAGTCATTAAGACTTGCAAAATCTAGGCCTGCCATTAAAAGTACTGATATCAAAATGAAGATTAAAATGTTACAGTACACTATAAGTGACTTGGCCCTTTGTTTTTTCATCTTATCATTTGAAGAGAATGTGGTCATTCAAAGCACGTGTCACATTCAATTTCGGCTTCCGAGCTCTCAACTTGTGTAGCCTTCTGTCATGCTCTGTGTTCAGTTTTTTTTCTTCTGAGATCCACGTTTCATGTTTATGAGGTTTATAAGGCATACCCTTAGTTGTAGCAAGGACTCCTCTTTGCTGTTTTCCTCAGCTAGGTAGCTGAACTTACAGTTTACACAGTACATATTTCCCAGCAATATTTGCATATGAGAAAATAAAAGTAGTACCAAAGAAACGACAACAAATTATTCAATGGAATAGTTTAAACGAGGTTTTCTACAGAATGGGTGTGTAAGATGAAGTTTGACATGATCACAGACTTTTGTACAAAGCACACTAACCATGACCATGATGAAGTTACTAATTGAACAATGTATAGAACACACGACACCATAATACATTCAGTATTCTCTGATGATAAAAGCATGTAAAATACAATTCAAAAGCTTGTTTTTTCACGTAGACTACTACTAGATATGAAAGTGCTTAGCGTGTGTTAAAATCGAATTGATTTTAATGGGGTGCTGTAGACACAACAGATGCACTAATTGTTTGTATGTCGGTGGAGAAACTATGTCTTGCTAAAGTGGCATTTGCAAGTAATGGGAGCTCGTAGCCCAGTAAAAAAAACATAGGTAAACAGTAGAAACGGCACAACGGTCAGCTGTTGTCGATTTTTAATAAAATCAATAAATCTGCCGTCATGAAATGCATATGGCTCCCCGTACGAGACTTTTGCTAAACCACCAAAGTGAGCCGCCATCATAGCAGCTGCAGTGGTCCAGAATTTTCTTGTGTTGCTTGTGTATGTAATGCTTTGATTGGCTGGTGTAGGTAAATGTCCAATGGGGAGATATATTGTTTGTGGGCTTGGAGCATTGTGCTGATGTAATCAGGCAGGAAATCCCCTAAGTTTGGGGCTTTAATGTGCGGACGTGTGAAGTTGGTGAATTCTCTCTGTTGAAATGGGGTCAGAAGGTACAGAAATGAATGTTTTTAAGGGCTGAGTGTCTGTGGTCATTGTGGTTATTTCCGTATAGGAAACCCTGAAAAGTGCCAAACCCTCGGTGCCGTACGTATAGGTATGGGGCATTCTGCCCCGCCAAGGCGTAACTTGGCAGGATGGCATACCTGCCATCCCAATATGGCGCTAACAGATTTACTAGGTAAATCATACCCCGGAGAGGTGGGCATTGGTCCGGTACACTCTCAGAAAAAATTAAAACGTTACTATATAGGTACAAGCGCTGTACCCTATAGGTACATAAAATTGCACCTCTAACCAGCAATGCATAATTCATTTCTATATTATTTCCTTGAAAAAGGTACGTATTAGTGCCCAAATAGAACATTATTGCACGTTCAGTGTACATTTGGCAAATTTGTTCCTTAAAGAATAAAAATGTTCATCTACTGTACCAATATTTCACAGTGTACTCTATGGCTCTAACAGATTTACGGGGTATATCATACTTTACAATTACAGTACAATCGCTTAGCAGATGCTCAAATCCAGAGTGACATACAGTAGTGGATCTTGCCAACCAAGTCTGGGGCACTCAATAAAATGATCATTTAAATGAACAAAACGTCTTGACAGTCTCTATAAAAGTCAAAAACCCATCACACTCTGCAACCCTATCATCGGCCATTCTTCTGGCGCGTGGTTGGAGGAGGAGGGGAGACTGGCCACACCCACTTTTAGAGGAGGAAGTGCGGTCACAGTTCGGCTGGCGGGACAGAAGAACGCACGATAGCGCTGGGGGTTGGTATCGGCTGATAATGCCTTAAAAATGAACTGGCGGGTGACTGCCTGATGCTGTGATTACAGCTGGTATGATGGGCAGCTATGACAACGCGTGACAGAGAGACGATGCATCTGCAGCGCTGAAATTAGGCAAAAATGCCAAAAAATAAATAAATAAATAAATAAAAATGGCCTAATCATAGTCATCTGAACCTCTTTTATTTATTTTTCATTGACCATTTTTACAAACACCAAACACCCAAGCAAAGCTCCACAGAGACTCTGTACCTCTCTAGACTCATGCTCTCTGCTTAATAATAAAAAAGTAAACCGGTTTTAGTATTTTGTCATACAAACAAAATGCTAATTTCTCCATCTTAAGTTGCTGTTTGTGATTACCTACTTCCTTGAATGTGGAAATCAGGTTGCAGTTTGTAAATGTATGCAAAATGTAAAACAGGGAGGTGACAACATCAGCCAAAATGGTCAGACAAGTATCAGTTGGCCCAGAATTCTCCTATTGTGCATCTCTAGTTGGAGATCTACTTTGTATGCAGAAGTGACACAAATCTTACCTTCTAATTTGCCTCGGTGAGGAGTTTGCTATAGCTGGTTATGCAACTGGATATTTCCCACCAGGGAAACGTTACTGGGCCTTATTTATCGGAAGGAAAGTGTGACTGTATGAGTTCAGCAGCTGTTCTACGAATGACCACGGAGGCCAGGATCTTTCCATGTTCCACAACTGCACTGAAGGTAAAGTCTCCACATGTATGAGTGAAACACGACAGCTGCGTGCTTCTGGACTTTTCCGAACTTGTGAATAACTACAAGACGCATGAAACCTACTCCCTCATAACAGTACACCCTGTGATTTAGTCATGGTTTCCTCATGGTTTCATACACATTAAGATATAATGTCCTGACTATTTGCTGTACAGTAGTGTCACATTCATTTCCTGTATAATTAATGCATCCTGTCAATCAAACCTCAACATAAGAGTTTCAGATAACCATTACACAACAGCTCTGCAGGATAACTTACCTGAACAGCGCATTGTTAGTACTAGAGCCAACTAGCTTCTTTCCTCAACATTTTTCCTTGGGTTTTCAGGTAAGAATGAGACGTCAGAAACACTGTTTATCTAAAACAGACATAATTTGCTGCCAGGCAACTTATAAACAAGAATCCTCCAGTACTTTCCCATAATACCGTTATAAATACACATATTAATCAGTGCAGTATGTCCTTTTAGAAACACCAACAAAAGAAAACATATTGGGAAACCGTAATGCCCTGGAAAATCACAAGATCCATTGAATACCACCTGTCATGATAAATCGAATCGCGATCTTCTTAAACAGAATAGGATAACTGCCAACATGGGGCACATAGGCAATCTTTGGTCTTTTCTCTTTAATCACACCTGATGTGGTAGCAATCATCCAAGCATCAGAGGCCACGTGAAAGGCTTCTGGGAAATAAACAAACATCGCTGATATTGATTGGTGCAGAAAAGACAGCCAATGAAAAGCAAGGCCTTGCAGCTTCCATGTGACTGAAAAAGCAAATCACGTGATCACACACAAGCAGTACGACCTCGCTGCTGATTGGCTGTCTTATCAGCACCCAATAGATATCGGTGATGAAGTCCTTTCCTAGCAAAAGCACTCCACATGACCTCTGACGCTTGGATGTGTGCTACCACATCGGGTATGATTAAAGAAAAACAAAAGAAAGATTGCCTATACATTCCCATAGCAACGGTTATTCTTATTACACTTAAAAAGGTTTCGATACGATACACCGTGCAGCCCTAGCAACGGGACAGCAGGATCCGTGCACTGGGAGCAGAAAATAAGCATCCTTACTTCCACACACACCAACACACTGACTGCTCAGACTTAGAAGACATTCATTTCCGGTCCCTGCAAGGGAATATCTCTAACAGATATGAGGACATTCGCCCTTACTGTAAAAATACAAGCAATCTGCAAACAATGCATCAAATAACTGATCAAACAGTAGCCAAGGGCAACCAATCGCCTGCCGGCCAGCCCTGAAGAGGGACCGGGACGGGGGCGTTAATCCTATAAATGTACAGTTTCTCCTACAAGCGCACCTGCCACAGGTACCGGAAGCCAAGGGCCCCATTTGACACACGGCCATTTTAGCCACCAGACACCGGGCTTCACGCATGGCCCGGTGGCCATGTTGTGGGGCGAGGCGCCACAGAGCGATCATGTGACACGGGAGGCCCGTGAGAGAGCTGTATCGCAGGCCAAAGGCAAAGCTCAGATGGAGGGGAAGGGGGGGGGGGGTTTGATAAAGTCAAAAACACCTTCCAAGCATACAAGCTTTGCCACCGACCGACCTACTTTAATACATGAATGCCATTCTTTGAATCTGGGTCACTCCACAAGCGTTCAATATATGAAAGTGAAAACAATGAGACAATGTCTGGCAGACGAACGGGGAAGGATGATCTTGCACATATTTCCCTAAAGCAAAACACCTTATCCTCTCGTTGATACACCGGATATCTTCCCTGATTTTCTGTTTTACTGTTTATATTTCTGGATGGATTACACACACCACTCCTAAATGGTTTTAAGTAAAAGGTTAAAGGTGAATTAGCACCTTTCTCCTAAGATGGTTGGTAAATAAGATGCACAAATATAAATCCCTCACAAATAAAAATGATTTAAACTTGTGAAAAAAGAAAAGCTAAAATGTGTTTACAGGTAAATGGATGACATTCAAAGAAGCATAAAAAAAAAGGTCACGGCAGACTCCTTTAAGATAGCCAGACCTCCTCCTTCCACAGACAAAAGTATAAGCATTTCTGCCATCCCCCTCCAAGTTTTTATTTTATTCACTTGTTGAGTCACTCTCTACAACACCCACAGTGAAAGAATTCCTACACACATTCACATGCTGCCCTCTGCAGGCCCAGGCCTGAACTGCAGGAGTGTTCTGACAAGCAAGGAGACACAATGTGGTTGGGCTGCTTGTCTTTTTGAGAGAGAGAGAGTTTGCTGATCCTTTCCAAAATCATAGTGAAAGATGCAGATGCAAAGATGCAAAAAACAGGGTGAGACTACAAATCCCACAATCCTCCAGTAGTCTGCAGGAGGGCATGGGTTCTACAGTGCTTCTTGGCTCATGAACTTCATAGCTTCCGTCCAGAGTGCCCTCAGAATTCCGAGACGTTGGTCTGTGAGGAACAGTTCCGCAGAACAAAGCCAAACAGACATATCTTACAATGAAAGCCCGGAGGAGTCGAGCGCTGTGGCGATGTCAGAGCCACGCCCATGGCCACGCCCACTGCTACGATGCCCAGATCTACTTGAGCACCAGCGTGGCCTCGCTCCCGTCCTTGCGTTTCAGATACAGCACGTGTGCCCGGTGGTGCTCCCTCCGCAGGTAGGCATAGAAGTAGTCCGACAAAAGCAGGCTCTAAGAGGGAGGGCAGCAGAAGGGGCGGGGTCAGACTAGCGGATACCGCGCAAGACACCCCGCTACACTGCGCTCAGTGTGGAAAACAGCCAATCACAGCCTGCCAGGAAGTGTGCTTGAGTAGGGAAGGATGCTGGGAAGTTGAGTGAAATGCAGAGACGAAAACTCAAAGAAGAAAATCAGTCTCTGATGTGTAACCAGAACAGCTTGATGACGTAAGGCTGCAAACAACACGTGCCTGTTGCTTCTTCAGGTTAGCACCTTGAAACGCTGCAACATCGCTACCAGGGTGGTCACGGCATGTCACAATCACTTAAAAATCATTTAAAAAGCAGCTTTAAACTGAGATTGACTAAATTGAGATTTTGACCACCTGCGACATAAACTGTTTGCTTTTTTGTGATTGAATATACTTTTCCACATGTTTTGTGTGCCCTTAATAACATAAATCGGTTATCGCCATCAACCAACAACATAATACCGAACAATTACTCATCCTTTTGCGAAAAAATAGCTAAGCTAAGGCTAGGTAAGGTAACAAAAATACGTCACACGGTAGCTCCCTGTAGTCCAGGCAAACAAGGACGCCATCAATCGGTTTTATGAACAAAAAATTTTTTTTCTCAAAAGCTCAAAACACTGAATTAACAAAATATATGCTGGAATGCGTAAATCTGTTAGCTAGCTAGTAGGGGCAAGTGTAACGTTAAATTAGATCTTTTTGACGACAGGCTGACGCTACACTATGTGACGTGGTTTCTTTTTGTTAGCTTAGCTACCCTTAGCTTAGTTATTTTTCTGTATTAAGTAGTTGGTTGATGGGGATAACCGCTACTTATGTTAATAAGGGCACACAAAACACGTGGAAAAGATTATTCAATCACAAAAAAAGCAAATACAGTTTATGTCGGAAGTGGTCAAAATCTCAATCCTCAATTCATTTTAATAGCGAGTACCCCAGGTTGTACCCCGCGTGGGCGTGCCTCGTCGTATTTCGACGAAGTACCTGGATTAGCACAAGCATGCAAAAGTGAAAGTGCAAAAGTACAACTCTGAAAGTGTTTCAAACTCAAACGCCATTTTAAAGACGGACGAGAAAGAAAAGGGAGTAAAAGAAGGAATGAAACTGAAAAAAGAACAGAGTAAGTAGCCTGTTGTGGAGTGGGATGGAGAGAATATAAACTAAAGGTGAAGAGGTATGGGGAGGAACGGGAATCTTCCAGTATAATCGCATTAACACGCCTAATTCAGCAAAACAGGAAACTGACAATAAAATGGGTGCAATTGGCTTCTCCTTTTTTATATTCCATTTGCAGGGCTCGAAATTGCGACCATTTTGGTCGCATATGCTCCCGAAATTTAATCTGCGCGACCTCGAAATATAATTGGGAGCATTTGTGCGAGTGCAAATAATTGTTCTGGTGCGACCTTTTTTTTTCTTTTTCAGGTCGAACGTCACTTTCTCTGTACATTCGCTAGTACACTCTAATGTTACCTGAAGACAAAAGTTTATGATAGGCTACAATTTATTAGCGTTATCGATAGCTGAAAAGTTGAAGCGAACGATTACGGCATTTTTTTTCGAAACGTTAACGCAGTGTTTTGTGTAGCGACCCGGTTGAAACAGCTAATTTCTCCGATGCAGTTTACTGGAGGTTGATTTAATTAGCAGTATTAATGGTGATGAGAAGCGCTTTGTCGTTTGAATGCATAACACGCAATTCCTTGCGCCAGCACCCTCCCCCCCCCCCCTTTATACTGTAAAGCCTGTGGGACGGAGATGGCAGGTAACAGTGCCTTTGCAACGGAGTCAACACATTTTAAGCGTGACAGTTTAACTGTTACTTGTAAACCGTACTGTTATATCGTCGTTTTTTTTATCAATAAAAAAATATATAGCATATATTGTTGGTGGTCCTTACATTTTGGTGGGTGCTCCTAATTTTTTGAAGTTGGGAGCACCAGTGCTACCAAGTAAAAGAGTTCATTTCGAGCCCTGTTAAATGGGACAAAAAGTCATTTAAAAATAATTTTTTTACAAGTTTTTGTTTAATTCAGGTTTTGTAAATAGTTTATGATAATATTACCTTGTGAGATATGATGGTAGCCACAGGCCTAGTAAATTTTGACACCTGCAACCGTAACACTGAAAGACATTCCAAACGTTTTGTCACACAGTAGCCTGTCTAAAATACATTCATTTTTCACCGAAATCAGGTAAATAAATAAAAGTAACGTGAGCGAACACCCAGTGACGATTCAGCACTAACTGCCTATCTGTGGATTTTATTTCAGTAAATCTATTTATTAATTTAATTGATATATTTATTTATTAAACAATGTACATATTAAATTCAGTCCATGGTTTTGTCAGAAAAGTTTTTTCTTTTCCAACTAGTGTCATATTTATAAATAAACGTATTCTTAAGAAAATAATTAAGGAACAACTGGATTTTCCCACATGGCAATAATAGGCCTATGGAAGCCTATTTCTCTTGAACAGAGATTTATTGATAGAATAACAGTTTTGTTGTACATGATGAGCCTTGTGTGGACAGGGAAGTCAGAAATTAGTTTTCTAATCAAGCAGTTTGAATTTGTGCAGAATGTAGAAATGTAAAATTTGGGCAGACTGTACAGTATGTGGTGTGTTACTGTTACAGTTGTTGTGTTAATGCTATTTGGCTAACACAGCAGGTTTAGTTAAAGTGCAGCAGGATACTGAGGTCAAACTGGTAATACAGAGCTACACAAGCAATGCAGCATTAGTGTTACAGTTTTATAATTCTCCATAGAGAAGAAGGCTGCACATTCAAATGTTACCTGTTGCCTAGTTAGGTCAGGCGATGGTTCCACTCACAGCACAGAGCAACTGACGCATTTTGATTCTTGCAGGGACAGCAGCAGAGACGGTTTCCACAGGACGAACGTTGAACTAAGGAACTAAATTTAACAGAGGTAAGCCCTAGTAGCCCCCTTACATAACCTGTCTTTCTTTACATTTTAAAGGGGGACAGTTCACTATAGGCTATTCAGCTAGGCGTGACTTGGCAGGATGGCATATCTGCCATCCCAAATCATGGGTTTCTGGTGTGGTTCTAGTGTACTGTTACTCTAATCGTGGGCTTCCACATCCAAGAACTGCTTGTTTTCCACCCTCCGTTTACCTGGGAATCACGTGTGAATGCAGTCTGGCACAAAGTAGCATAAATTGTTCTGTTAATTACCTGGGGGAAAGAAAACTAGGGCTGGATTTAAATTTGTGGTCCAAATTTGAGAATCCATGTTATAGAGTATTTGAGGACCTAATTCAATTGCTTACCATAGGGGTGTCTGAGGCACTCTATATATTCAAAGAAATATAGGCTACATAAATAAATGAGGGAGTGAATGAAAAAAAATGAAAATGGGGAGGAAAGACAAAAAAACCAAATACAATTAATACCTGGTCAGACATAAGCATGATAGCTGGTTCTAGTATTTATTTCACTTTAACAAATAGGGGTGTTCGGGGAGCGGAACAAGAATAAAATAACTAATGAAACACACACACACACACATATATATATATATATATATATATATATATGCAGTTGCAATCAAAATTATTCAAACCCTCTAACCCATACGAGGTCTTTGTGATGTGAATCAAATTTCATGACAATGTATCAAATAAGGCCTTTGTAAACAGAAATACATGTTTATTAGAACATGTTCAAGGGATTTTGAAAACGTACAGCTGAGTTTACTATTTGTTATAAGGAAAAAATGAAATTCTCTCCAAAAAAATCAATGACCAAATTATTCAACCCCCAAAATCAGTACTTTGTGGAACATCCTTTAGCTTTTATAACTTCCAATAAACGCTTCCTATAAGTGCTCACAAGCCTCTGACACCTCTCTTTTGCAATCTGGGCCCATTCTTCCTGTGCAAATGCTTCCAGTTCACCGATATTCTTTGGTTTTCGTGATGCCACTGCTTTCTTCAAATCCCACCACAGAGGACATTCCAAGATCGTTCCCTGAACCAAGCTTTGGTTGACTTGGTGTATGCTTGGGATCATTGTCTTGCTGGAAAGTCCAGTGATCACCAAGCTTCAGCTTATGCACTGAGGGCATCACATTCTTCTTTAGAATGGCTTGGTATTTCAAGGAATCCATGGTGCCAGTCACGCTGAAGATTGCCAGTACCAGAAGCAGCAAAACACCCCCACAGAAGGACTGACCCACCTCCATACTTGACTGTGGGGATGGTGTTCTTCTTGTCATAAGCTGCACCTTTCTTGCGCCAGACATACCGCTTATCCATGGGTCTAAAAAATTTCCACTTTTGTCTCGTCACTCCATGAAATATTCTCACAAACTCCATGGATTTATCCAAATGATGTCTTGCATATTCAAGTCGATTTTTTATATGCTTACTGGTTAAGAGTGGAGTGCGGCGAGGTGTCCGGCCATGAAGGCCTTGCTTGTTCAATATCCTTCTTATCATCTGTATTTATACTTTTGTTCCAGCTTTCAGAAGATCATTCTGTAATCCTTTGGCAGTAATATGAGGTGTTTTCTCAGCAGTTCTTACGATGTGCCTGATAACAGTTGATGTAACTTTACTATTCCATCCACGTCCAGGTAGGTTTACTGCTATTCCATGACTTTTAAACTTCCTTATGATGCTGCCAATTGTGTCTCTTTGAACTTTCAATATCTTGGAGATCTTTTTGTATCCGTTGCCTTTTTTATGCAGTGAAATAATTTCTTCTCTTAACTTTTGAGAGAGCTCCTTTGTCTTTGGCATGTTTGCTAGTCAGCTTCAAATTGATGTGAAGAAGTGCATCGGTGGGATTTATATGTTTATCACAGGGGAAGCAAACAGTATCTTTATGGATTTCCTAAGGACTTAAGTGTGTTTCCACAAAATTTAGTCACTCTACAAACCAGCAAATATTTAAAAAATGGTGATATTGAATGGGGGTTGAATATTTATGATATGGCTGAAATACAAAATTTACATGCTACTCGGAAATATTAAAAAATACATTTTTATTTTGAATTTTAACAGAACACACAAGTGACATACATGTTGTTTTTTTAGTTTCAAGTCTCCCGAAAAGCATGCATTTAAAAATATTTACAGTTTCCACAGGGGTTGAATAAATTTAATTGCAACGGTATATATATATATATATATATATTTGACATGAAGCTGATCTACACCAGAATGTATAAAAGACATTAAGCTGATGTCAGGCCTGAGGAACAGTGTCGTGCTCTTCCATGGCTTGCTACTTCTCTGGAGTATAAAACTGAGGCAACACACTTATAAAATCCATTTTTCATCAAAAGCAACAAACTCACAAATGAAGAAAAAAAATGGTTGTTGACATTCAAAAATAAGGCAATGGGTCAAAAACTAAATAAAGAAAGAAATATATGACTTAATACTGTGAGACCAAATATTTATAATTTTAAAACCACTGGAGTAGAGTTAAACCTGTCCAGTAGAGGGTGCTAGTGTATCTTAGCCCCGTGCACAGTGAGGTAGATGGTTCAGGGAGCAAAGAACAATCCAGTGGCCACAGTTGGAGAATTCCAGAACTTGGTTGCGTCGGGGGGTCACCAAGTTTCCAAATCTACAATTAATTGCTACATTAGATGCTCCAAAATGAGATGCTACCTCCATGCCTAAAGGCTATTTGGAATGGTTTCAGGAAAAATGGTTTTACTGGAAGTAATCAACAGTTTCAAGAAACTAAATTGTCTCCTTTGTTTCATCTACTGTGGTCCGGAGAGATGACATTAGAGCTCTTTGGCCATGCATAGCTGTTATTTCATTTGTGGCCTTTCTGTTAGCTTGAACTAGTCTGCCCGTTCTCCTCTGATCTCTCATTAACAAGGTGTTTTTTGTTTATCACACAATTCTCTGTAAACTCTAGAGACTGTACTGCATGAAAATCCCAGGAGGGCAGCTGTTTCTGTGATGCTAGAACCACCACATCTGGCACCATCCATCTGGCACAGTCAAAGTCGCTTAGATCACACATCTTGCCCATTCTAATAGGTATGGAGCTGGTCTTGTAACCTATAGGTCGCAGGTTCGATTCCCAGGTAGGACACTGCCGTTGTACCCTTGAGCTAAGTACCCAACCTGTATTGCTTCAGTATATATCCAGCTGTGTGGATGCAATGTAAAATACTATGCAAAATAAAAACTTGTTTAAGTCGCCCTGGATAAGAGTGTCTGCTAAATGCCTGCAATGCAAAGTAAATGTTTTACTGGGAGTAATCAGTCAAACCCAGAAATCTAGCATTTTCAAAATGACATCGTCTCATCTAGTGTTAAATGAGATTACATCATTGTGTAACCCTATTTTACTGTGTGCTTATGCTTTTCGTCCCATCCACGAATAACCCTGACCGTAAAGTCTGTTGTTTTATGTGTGGGTCTTGGTGGAAGAAAAGGAGTATAGGGAGAGTTTGTGGTTGCGGTTGAAACAGCAGTGTTGTTTATTTGGTGGCAGATGAAGCAGTTGAAACAGCAGCATGCAGTCAGTCTCACACATCCAACCTTTCAGAATTAAAACAGTTATGGCTGAATTAGTTAGCCTACATGGCTAACTACACTACACTGCAGCTACAAATAGCTAGCGTAGCACACATGCTTCACATTAGTTCAATTTGCATAAACAAGTAATTAAAGTCTAATAAACATATGGCAAGAATTAAAAGAATATAGCTAGTAAAACACTAAGTAGTAGCAAATACAATCAACATTTAATCCACAACCAAATTAGTTGTGCGCTTCATTCATTTTCAATAGCGAAATAAATAGCTACTAGTCATGCCAGTGCCATAAATAAAGATGAACACTGCATACTTTATGTAAATCATTGACCGCAAATAGTAACACATAATGAACATCAAACATATTATCTTCCATATTTCATGAACAAATTACATGGATGGGTAACATTAATCAAGGTATAAAACTGTTTTGAGGGAGAGAAATATTTCTGCTTCATACCTTTCAGAATTAAAACAGTTATGGCTTGACCTTGATCTCACATGGCCCAAGAGGGTCCCCGACAACAGTTACTGTACCAGAACGGAACAGGGCCCCCTGGTGGCAGCCCTATTTTAGTCCTCCACCCTACAGTTACATTACATTACAGGCATTTAGCAGACACTCTTATCCAGAGTGACTTACACAACTTTTACATTGCATCCATTTATACAGTCAGATATATACTGAAGCAATGCTGGTTAGGTAACTTGCTCAAGGATACAATGGCAGTTTTCTACCCTAGAATCAAACCTGTGATCCTTAGGCTATAAGATTAGTTCCTTACCCATTATACTACATTGTTCATTGCACCATTCTCTGTAAACTCTAGAGACTGTATTGCATGAAGATCCCAGGAGGGCAGCTGTTTCTGTGATGGTGGAACCACTACATCTGGCACCGACAGTCATGCCGCAGTCAAAGTCACTTAGATCACACATCTTGTCCATTACAATATTTGCTCAAACAAAAAACTAAACATCTTCACTATGTCTGCATACTTTATATATTGAATTGCAGCCACATGATTTGCTGTTTGGTGGAGTAGGCTATTTGCATTAATGAGCGGGTGTACATAATAAAGTGGCCGGTATATAATACAAAGGATATGGGTTTGGTGTTGATTTAGGGATGTGTATACAGAAACAGTCCTCATATATACTGGTAAATACAGCGGTGGATCTTTAATGTTACGGGGCTGTTCTGCTTCCACTGATCCTTGGGCCCTTGTTAAAAACAACAGCATCATGAACTCTACCCAGGTACCAGGACATTTTAGCCAGAAATCTGGTTGCCTCTGCTGGCAGACTGAAAGCCACTAGTGGATCTTCCAGCAAAACAGTGACCTCAAGCACACGTTACTATTTAAATGATTAATTAACCACATAAGCCACATTTTGCAATGGGTACAATCTCCAGACTTGAACTCCATTGGAAACCTGCAGTTTCAATTGAACAGGACAGTTCTTTAGCAAATATCAAAAGATATTAAGGATCTGGATGGAGGAAGGGTCTGAGATCCCTCCCAGTGTGTTCTCCAGTCTTATAAGACATTATTCATGAAGACTCAGTGCCATTATCCTTGCAAGGGGAGGGTGAATAAAGTTCTGAATAAGGGGTGGAGGGGGCAAAAATTGTGACACTTATTTTCTGGAAATAAATGTATAATCTGAGAAATGTGGAATTTTGACTGATTCCATTGAATTCCATTGAATCGTTAACAAAAAATATTTATCAAGTTGTACAATCAATATAGAGTTTACCACTTACATTTATGTAATACAGTTGCTGTATAGAACATGTTTAGGGCCTATTTAAATTCTTGATTGCTTCCTGTCAACACTGTGACATGTTGTATATGCGTGTCTCTGTATATTAGTGTGTCTATATGTGTGTTCAGTGTGTTCTCATTTTGTGTGTTTACAGGTTGGCTAGTTTGGGATAGAACCCACATGTGGTGTAAACTGGTCTGATGTATTCCAGTCTCCTGAGATAGGGGGCGCTGTTTCTAAAATGAGTCACTCAGGAGAGCCAGACACCAAAGGAGATACCCTCAGCACTAACAGAAAGAGGTATGAATGCACAAATCAGATATTTAACGTGATGTGAGTTAGAGCTGCAGTAAGAGAATGAGTTAAACTGGAAGCTCTGTCTCCATGTTCTGTTCACAGGGTTCAGGTAGAAAGAGCAGGGTCACCTGTACCCAGCTGTGTTTCTATGAAGAGTGATCATTCAATCACATTCAGGTGTCAGTGAGTGTATTATGTCACTTTCCGATGTAGGTGGGTGTATTATGTCACATTGAGGTGTAGGTAGGTGTATTATGTCACATTCAGGTGTAGGTGAGTGTATTATGGTGTGTTCACAGCTCGGACAGGAGTGGCTTCATATTTCATGTTAATTAATCAACAAGGAACTGCAGCCACGTTTTATGCAGTTAAGGACAACGTATTAAAATACTTACACGGATATGTAAATACATATTTTTGGTTTGGCGGGGAATGAATCTGCTTTAGATATTAGTGCGTGCACTAACTTTGTCTAACAGGGATTACAATACATCTCCCCTACTAAGCTGGAAGAATACCAGTAAACCCCCCAGTATGTAGAAGCAGATCCAAACAACAGGTGATGATGGGGTGGTGGAGGGTGAGTGCAGTTCTGAGCAGCAGCAGTGAAGCAGGCAAAAGCAGCGCAGGCAAGCAGCAGCACTGAGAGGTCTGATTTGTTGTTTAAAAAGGCGCTCCATTGGTGATATGTGCCTGTGATTGGATGGGTAAGAGAAGAGTGTTGTGTGTATGCAATTGGATGATTGTGGAAACGCGTGAGTATGAGTTTAATGGAGCCGACCGATTGGTCTGCTGCAGTTTTTGAGTTTCCTGACAGAACTTGCTTTGTGCATTCTGTGCGCAACGCTCATTCGTTTCTAACTCTGATGTGTGTACAAGAGAGAAACTGCGCAAATGGTTCAGTAGACAATGTGTAAAACAAATTTTTCTGGATAGGACTGCTGTAAGAGTTTAACTGGAAGCTCTGTCTCCATGTGCTGTGAGTTAGAGCCGCAGTGAGAGAATGAGTTTAACTGGAAGCTCTGTCTCCATGATTTGTTCACAGGGTCCTGGTAGAAAGAGCAGGGTCACCTGTACCCAGTTGTCTGTCTATGAAGAGTGATCGTTCAATGGATTATCCAAATAACTTCAAAGGGGAATTCACAGCTGATTCAAGGTAATTACACAGGTTCATACTGACACTACTGTTTAATTCTACTTCAATCTGGCTGGTATCGTTCACCTGTAGGTGGGGGTATTATGTCACTTTCAGATGTGCAGTGAATTAGAACTGCAGTAAGAGGATGAGTTTAACTGGAAGCTCTGTCTCCATGTGCTGTGAGGTAGAGCTGCAGTAAGAGGATGAGTTTAACTGGGTGCTCTGTCTCCATGTGCTGTGAGTTAGAGCTGCAGTAAGATAATGAGTTTTACTGGAAGCTCTGTCTCCATGTGCTGTGATTTAGAGCTGCAGTAAGAGAATGAGTTTAACTGGAAGCTCTGTCTCCATGATTTGTTCACAGGGTCCAGGTAGAAAGAGCAGGGTCACCTGTACCCAGCTGTCTGTCTATGAAGAGTGATCGTTCAATGGATTATCCAAATAACTTCAAAGGGGAATTCACAGCTGATTCAAGGTAATTACACAGGTTCATACTGACACTACTGTTTAATTCTACTTCCATCTGGCTGATATCGTTCACGTGTAGGTGGGGGTATTATGTCACTTTCAGATGTGCAGTGAGTTAGAGCTGCAGTAAGAGAACGAGTTTAACTGGAAGTATTTTGTCATTCAGGTATCGATAGTGTATGATATCACTTTCAGGTGTAGGTGGGTGTTTTATGCCACATTCAGGTGTAGGTGGGTGCATTATATCATTTTCAGTTGTAGACAGGTGTGTTATGTCATTATCCGGTATAGATGGGTATATTGTGCCACACTCAAGTGTAGGTGGGTGTTGCTGAGCAGAGTAAAGTCTCCGCTTCGAATAACCTGGCACAACGAGGTATATCCGTCTAAGAAATAGGATTTATTTCTGCAGAACGTGTTTGGCACTTACACACAACAAGATGGAAACGCTCAAACTGAAGAAAACTGGGGCACTCCCTCCTTTTTAATAGCACAAAGTGTTTTACCTATGATTTGTACAGTTCTATTTCTCATTGATGCATGGCTAATACATAAGCATATGGTAAGACTGAACAAAGTAAATGATTGGCTGTGTCTAGTAATATAGCATGAATATTGAATATGCACATGGTGACCGTTTAGTCTTCAGTGTTACAAAAACAAGCTTTAAATCAGATATAATATTTTGGTCTTTTATCGATCGGTTGCTTTGAGAGTCCTGGGCATCGTGGCATCACAGCCGGTTCCTCCCTGGCAGGATGGCAGGGGGAGGATAAGGAGGAAAGCCAAGCTCACCAGTTTGGACTTCTAGAAGTGTATAAGACAGAGAGATAGAAAACACATACACACAGACACACACACAAACACACGTACATGCATTATTTTTAACTTCAGGTGTAGGCAGGTGTATTATATCACATTCAGGTGTCAGTGAGTGTTTTACGTCACATTCCCATGTAGGTGGGTGTATTATGTCACATTCAGGTGTCAGCAGGTGCATTATGTCACATTCAGGTGTAGGTGGGTGTGTTTTGGTGTCCTCAGGTGTAGGTGTGGTATACCATGTTGGCTCACTGCTGTTTAGATGGTGTTTTTTCTTGTTAAATTTCTGCAATAAATGACCCTGCATCCATTTCCTGCAGTATCAGATTTAAACTTCCCCTCCCTCCATTCCTCACTCTGTCCCTATATTCTAGCTGTTAACACAGCTCAGACAGGAGTGGCTTCATATTTTATGTGAATTAATCATCATGGAGCGAACTGCAACCACATTTTATGCAGTTAAGGACAACACACGTATTAAAATACTTACATGGATATGTAAATACATATTTTTGGTTTGGTGGTGAATGGATCTGCTTTAGATATTAGTGCACGCACTATCTTTGTCTAACAGGGAGTACTATACATCTACCCTACTAAACAGGAAGAATACCAGTAAACCCCCCAGTATGTAGAAGCAGATCCAAACAACAGGTGATGATGGGGTGGTGGAGGGTGAGTGCAGTTCTGAGCAGTAGCAGTGAAGCAGGCAAAAGCAGCGCAGGCAAGCAGCAGCACTGAGAGGTCTGATTGGTGGTTTAAAAAGGCGCTCCATTGGTGATGTGTGCCTGTGATTGGATGGATAAGATAAGAGTGTTGTGTGTATACAATTGGATGATTGCAGAAACGCGTGAGTATGAGGTTAATGGAGCCGACCAATTGGTCAGCT
The DNA here is from genome assembly GCF_013347855.1 of Anguilla anguilla. Taxonomy (NCBI): domain Eukaryota; kingdom Metazoa; phylum Chordata; class Actinopteri; order Anguilliformes; family Anguillidae; genus Anguilla; species Anguilla anguilla. Next base: position 664,512 of record NC_049213.1, read on the forward strand.
ACAATTTTAGAGTTTCCTGACAGAACTTGCTTTGCGCATTCTGTGCGCAACGCTCATTCGTTTCTAACTCTGATGTGTGTACACGAGAGAAACTGCGCAAATGGTTCAGTAGACAATGTGTAAAACAAATTTTTCTGGATAGGACTGCTGTAAGAGTTTAACTGGAAGCTCTGTCTCCATGTGCTGTGAGTTAGAGCTGCAGTGAGAGAATGAGTTTAACTGGAAGCTCTGTCTCCATGTGCTGTGAGTTAGAGCTGCAGTGAGAGAATGAGTTTAACTGGAAGCTCTGTCTCCATGATTTGTTCACAGGGTCCTGGTAGAAAGAGCAGGGTCACCTGTACCCAGTTGTCTGTCTATGAAGAGTGATCGTTCAATGGATTATCCAAATAACTTCAAAGGGGAATTCACAGCTGATTCAAGGTAATTACACAGGTTCATACTGACACTACTGTTTAATTCTGCTTCAATCTGGCTGGTATCGTTCACCTGTAGGTGGGGGTATTATGTCACTTTCAGATGTGCAGTGAGTTAGAACTGCAGTAAGAGGATGAGTTTTACTGGAAGCTCTGTCTCCATGTGCTGTGAGGTAGAGCTGCAGTAAGAGAATGAGTTTAACTGGAAGCTCTGTCTCCATGTGGTGTGAGTTAGAGCTGCAGTAAGAGAATGAGTTTAACTGGAAGCTCTGTCTCCATGTGGTATGAGTTAGAGCTGCAGTAAGAGGATGAGTTACCTGGAAGCTCTGTCTCCATGTGCTGTGAGTTAGAGCTGCAGTAAGAGGATGAGTTTAACTGGAAGCTCTGTCTCCATGTGCTGTGAGGTAGAGCTGCAGTAAGAGGATGAGTTTAACTGGAAGCTCTGTCTCCATGCGCTGTTAGAGCTGCAGTAAGAGGATGAGTTTAACTGGAAGCTCTGTCTCCATGCGCTGTGAGTTAGAGCTGCAGTAAGAGGATGAGTTTAACTAGAAGCTCTGTTTCCATGATTTGATCACAGGGTCCAGCAGTCACTGGAGTACGGCTCTTTTGATGAGAAGGGTTCAGATAAATTATCTTCCGCAAAAAAGGTATGAGATATTTTTTTCTTGTTTTTAATGGGTTATGTCTTTTCTTTGTGCAGTACATTTATTTGAGTATATATAATGCCTATTTAATATGGTGCATGGGTGTTGTTTACAAGTGCCTAACGTTGCCCTTAACATTAATTATGTATTGCACCTTTTTTATATTATTAATTAATTCATTATACATTATACCATCCAAAGTGGAATATCATATGATCATAATAATCCTAATACAGCACACCTCTGTGTATATTTCACAGTGATACAGCATATCTCTTCATGTGTTTATTTCACACTGATACAGCACACTTCTTCCTGTTTATTTTACACTGATACAGTGCACCTCCTCATGTGTTTATTTCACACTGATACAGCACACCTCTTCATGTGTTTATTTCACACTGATACAGCACACCTCTTCATGTGTTTATTTTACACTGATACAGCACACCTCTATGTGTATATTTCACAGCGATACAGCACTCCTCTGTGTATATTTCACAGTGATATAGCACACCTCCTCATGTGTTTATTTCACACTGATACAGCACACCTCTTCATGTGTTTATTTCACAGTGATACAGCACACCTCTTCATGTTTTTTTTCTTTTTTTCTTCTTTTTTTCACACTGATACAGCACATGTATTTATTTCACACTGATACAGCACACCTCTTCATGTGTTTATTTCACACTGATACAGCACATGTATTTATTTCACACTGATACAGCACACCTCTTCATGTGTTTATTTCACACTGATACAGCACATGTATTTATTTCACACTGATACAGCACACCTCTTCATGTGTTTATTTCAGTCTCTTTTGCGCACTCTGACGAAGCTGAAGAAGGATGAGAAGTTGGAACTGTTTCAGAGCCATCTGAGTCAGATTTGCCCAGAATGCTGTCTTGAAGATCAGAGTCTGCCTGAAGATCCTACTTGGCTGGCTAAGTTTATGAAGTTTATTAATGAATTGTTCGACAGTCATGAAGTTGATGATTACCCAGAATGCATTGAGAGAGAGCAGGAGGATCCTGTGGCTGTGTGCATAGTTGAGAAGTTGCTGGAGACCTGTGGCAGTGAGGGGTCTCTGAAGATCACACTCTACATCCTGAGGAACATGAAGCAGAAGGATCTCGCTGATTCATTGGAAAGAGATGAGCACAGTAAGAGCTTTCTCTCATTGCTACTGTGTATCAATTAGAATTTTGAAATGAGTTTAGATGGCAAATCTAACAGTTATCAATGTTCTGATTTACAGCATCTACACTTTCATAATACTGTTTTACATTGACAATATTACATACTGTAAATAAAAGGCCAAAAATAACATTTATTTATTTTACATTTAAATTTATTAACATACTGCCTCAAGAAGTTATTACAGGGACAAGGAAATGAACAAGATTAAATGTCCCTGAGGGGGGTTTAAAGGCAGAATCTTGTGCTCAAAAACCAGTAACTAGACCACTGTCCCATCAGACATACTGCCCTGAGTTTGTATCCCGGAATCAATCTCAGCAATCAGTATAAAAGTATTACATTATAAGGGCCTCTTGGTGTCTCACGCTGTAAAAAAGCTAGTTCCAAAATCAAAAGCATGACCCTGCAATGGGGTGTCCTTGTTGGAGGCAGTTGATTGGGAACTCGGAATCGAAAAAGCGCTCCTTTTCATCATAATGAAACAAATACCCATTAGTGTTAATTTGGTCGAAAACGATTATAGCGAGAGTGACAGTGACACTGATGCTGCTGTCAGCAAGGAATACTATTTCAATGATGGAAGGTATGTAATACTGTCAGAGAGGTGTGTAATGCTGTGTGAGAGGTGTGTAACACACTGTGAGAGGTGTGTAATGCTGTGTTAGGTGTGTAACATACTGTTATAAGCATATAACACTGATATGTGTGAAATATTGTGAAGACAGAATGCATTAATACTTTTATTGGCTGTTTTTTCTTAAAATCTGTTATTGAGTGGGAAATGTTTATCACATTTTTTAAATTATTATTTCTCATATTTCCTCTCTTCAGATGAATCCATAAAAAGAGCCCAGCAGGCACTGAAAACTCATCTGAAGAGGAAGTTTGAATGCATATTTGAAGGTTTAGCAAAGCAGACAACCCTCCTCAATGAGATCTATACAGAGCTCTACATCACAGAGGGAGGAAGTGGGGAGGTCAATGATGAACACGAAGTCAGACAGATTGAGACAGCATCCAAGAGACATACCACACAGGAGACTGCAATCCTCTGCAATGACATCTTTAAGCCTTATCCTGGACAAGAGAAACCTATCAAAACTGTGCTTACAAAGGGCATCGGTGGCATTGGGAAAACTGTCTCTGTGCAGAAGTTCATTCTGGACTGGGCAGAAGGAAAAGCCAATCAGGACATTGATTTCATCTTCACTCTTCCTTTCCGAGATCTGAACTTGAAGAAGGACAGAGAATTCAGTCTGATGCAGCTTCTGCAGCACTACTTTCCACAGCTGAAAGAGATCAAAAGTGTTGATGGTGAAGTCAACACCTTCAAAGTCAAAGTTGTATTTATCTTTGATGGACTGGATGAGTGTCGACTTCCTCTAAATTTCCAAAGTAATAAGTACTGCTCCGATATAACAGAGTCATCATCAGTGGATGTGCTGCTGACCAACCTCATTAAGGGGAATCTGCTTCCCTCTGCTCTCCTCTGGATCACCTCCCGACCAGCAGCAGCCAGTCAGATCCCTCCTGAGTGCGTCCACCAGGTGACAGAGGTACAAGGGTTCAATGACCCGCAGAAAGAGGAGTACTTCAGGAAGAAAATCAGAGATGAGAACCAGGCCAGCAGAATTATCTCACACATTAAGTCATCCAGGAGCCTCTACATCATGTGTCACATACCAGTCTTCTGCTGGATTTCTGCTACTGTTCTGGAGACAATGTTGGGTAAAACAGAGAGTGGAGATCTGCCCAAAACTCTGACTGAAATGTACACACACTTTCTGCTCATTCAGACTAAGGTGAAGAATCAGAAATATCATGGCACTGATGAGACAGACACAAAGAAGATGTCAGCATCAGATACAGAAATCATCCTGAAACTGGGACAGCTGGCTTTTCTACAGATGGAAAAGGGCAATCTGATATTCTATGAAGAGGACCTGAAAGAGAGTGGCATTGATGTCAGTGAAGCTTCGGTGTACTCTGGGGTGTGCACAGAGATCTTTAAAGAGGAGTGTGGGTTGTACCAGGAGACGATCTACTGCTTTGTGCATCTGAGCATTCAGGAGTATCTGGCTGCCTTGTTTGTATTTCAATCATGTGTAAATGAGAACCGACATGTACTCAGAGCAGAAGAATCAAAACCTCACAGTGACAGAGTGCAGCTGTCTGAGTTACACATGAGTGCAGTGGATCAGGCCTTAGAGAGTAAGAATGGACACCTGGACCTTTTCCTCCGATTCCTTCTCGGCCTCTCTCTGGACTCCATTCAGACTCTCTTAGGAGGACTACTGACAGAGACAGAAAGCAGATCAGAGATCATTAAGAAAACAGTCCAGTACATTAAGGAGAGGATCAAAAAGGAGTCTTCAGCAGAGAGGATCATCAATCTGTTCCACTGTCTCAATGAACTGAATGATAACTCTCTAGTGCAGGAAATCCAGGATTCCCTGAGACCAGGAAAACTTTCTGATATAAAGTTGGAACCAGACCAATGTTCAGCTCTGGCCTTTGTGTTACTGATGTCAGAGGTGATCCTGGATGAGTTTGACTTGAAGACATACAACACATCAGCAGCAGGTCATCAGAGACTGGTACCAGTAGTCAGGAACTGCAGGAAGGCCATGTGAGTATTATGTCATTAATAATGTAGATGACTGACCACATATTTTCCCACTTTCTAATTCTAGTCAGAACAAAGTGCAATAAAATTTCCGGGCAACAGAAAATTTGGTTAAAAAAAGATTTATGAATCAAGATGTTTTAACTTGTGCCCTCATTTAATGTCTCATATCCAGAACATAAGCAGCATCAAATGCAAAACCTCAGCACTTACCATATATTTTATTTTATTTACTATTACTATTACTGATTTGATGCATTTACTAATTATTTGCAAAGATAGCAATTGTGAAATAAATACGGAGTTTATTGATATCAGAGTAATCTGATGGATCAACCTTTGCCAGAACATACAATTCATGCAGATTAAAATGAAGAGAAGCTATATTAAGTTACAGTATTAAGAAAAGGTGCCCTATTTTGGTGACAGCACAGGCACAAACACACCTTGAATTGCTTGTCATATTTTTCACTTTCACCAGGGTTGTTTGTTTTATGGTCTGCGGTTAATCTGCTTGTGTCAACATGGGTTTGTTGGTGCAATCGGGGATGTGCCAATAGAAACATTCGCACTGTGTTAGTTTGGAGTTATACCAACCCATACCAGGTTTTAACTTGTCCTATTTTGGCATTATAACTGTGCCTCACATGTGAATCCATAAACACATAACACAGATACAAGAAATATTTTGTTTATTTCAATTTAACTATTTTAAAGAAAAGTTATTCAGTCCAATGCTGGCTATTTAGGCAGTGGAGTTAATTGAGTAAGCTACTTGAATGAGACCGGTGGGAGACCGGCTTTACACCCCTCAGATAGTGTTTACAGTGAGCCCAGAACGCACTGTAATCTTGCTTTTAATCATGTGTTTGGCTAGGCTATGTGAATGATTGCGTGGACTTTTGGAATGTTTAAAATGCATTTTAGAATTCTGGATGGATTGGGTGGTACATCACTTTACAGCCCTCAGAAAGTCAGTGCATTCTTTGTGGTGTGCTGCGTTCTACACTACATAGCCATATGCCATGGATGTGACATAGACCTCACAGAGGACACAGTACAGGTCTTTCATACAGAGAGAAGCATGTGACGATCGCTACAGAGATTACAGAGCACAGAGTGCACGAGAGAGCAGGGACTGGTTGGCTATGGAGCCGTTTCATCTTATCTTATCAAGTGCATGTCTGAAATGAATGACACTTAGTAAATAATTTTTTTTGTTTATTTTAAATAGTGGTACGAAACAAAAATTGACAGTAAAGAAACAAAAAAGCTATAGTAAATCCAGACAAAATGCTTCTTTCCTGTCCTCTGGTGCACAAGCGCGATGCCTGCCTAGCTGAAACAGTAGCAGCAGCAGCAGGATGGAGAGGCCGACTGGAGGCTGTCTCTGCCAGCTGCCTCCTGCTCCTGGCCAGACTGGAAATATTCTCCCTGTGAAACTGTTCATGGGAACAGAACCGTTTATTATAGCTTTTAAAACTGGCATATGAACAGAAAATACTTTAATCAAAACTATTCAGTTTCATCTTCATTGGTTTGTAGAAGTCCTCATAATGGTTGTAATAGTTCATAGTGTCGGGCAGAGAAAATTCTCCCCTTAGAATAACCAGGCATGACAAGGTATATCCATATAAGAAATAGGATTTATTTCTGCAGAAAGAGTCCAGTACCTACACACAACAAAATGGATAAACGCGAACTGAAGAAAGCAGGGGCAGTTGGTACTTGGTTAATACATAAGCATATAGTAAAATAAAAAAAAATAAAAAATAAATGATTGGCTGTGTCTAGTCATATAGCATAAATACTGAATAAGCACACGGTGACCTCTTAGTCTTAAGCGTTACATAAACAAGCTTTAAATGGGAAATAATTAAATCAGAAATAATAGTTTGGTCTTTATCTATCAGAGTCCTGCTTTCAGAGTCCTGGGCAGCATGGTGTCATAGCTGGTTTCTCCCTGGCAGGATGGCAGGGGGAGGATAAGGAGGAAAGCCAAGGTCACCAGTTTGGACTTCTACAAATGTATTAGTCAGAGAGAAAGAAAACACACAGACACACACAAACACACGTACATGCATTATTTCTAACTTATTCTTGTCCTTGGGAGGTCTGGTGCCTGGAGACGGAGGGGCCCTGCTGCAAGGTCTAGGAATTTAGTGTTGTACAGACTTCTAGTTATGCTAGAGAACACTCTCCTCCCTTCAGTTGAGATGATCACAACACACTTGCTGTTCAGCCATGGTGAAATTAGCATTTGGCTGTGTTTCCCAAAGGGACAGAAATGGGGTGATCTGATTGGCAATAATGAAACCAAACCCAACCACACCCACAGTCAATTTATTCTGATCGAACCAGCCAACAGTTGTGCTAGTGCCTGGAGTCAGGAAATTAATGAAATACCCAAATTCACCAGCGCATTGCATTGCTGCTAGTGTTTGACAGTTGTGCCTTGACTGAGAAAATAGGGCCCAATTGAACATCTAATTTAATAACATAGGCTGAATTACATGAACAAAAATTAGACAGTCCTGGAAATGAAGTAAAAGATAATCATGAAAGAAATGAATGAAAGACAAAACCACAGCTTGTCTCTCCCACATTAAAACTGATTAAAGCCAAAGACGCACAGCTGAGAAGCTAGACAAAGCTGAGACACAAGACCAAAGGCTCGTGTTTGCTTAAGAAGTCAACACTTTATAGCCTGTATTCAATGAACATTTGTCCTTAACTTGGACTTGGACTAGTAAATGCACTTCACACCTTTTCAGTTTGGTGAATTAATTCAAGTTATTGCTGTAATTGCCAAGCTGTTTGTGAAGAAAAAAAACATTCCTTGCTTTTAATTGTAAGTTTTAATTATAAGAGCAAATGTTGTTTGAATCCCTGCCATGTGTTTGAAAGAGGGGGGTTCCCCTTCTCTTCCTGGTCTATGCATAATGAATTAATGATTAGAAGAAAACAAAGGAGAGACTTATCTATACCTGTTTTTATATTTTACTTTTAAGCCACTTGATAGGATAACACTTCTTTTCAATGTCATGATTAAAATTATGTTAAGTTTGGTTTGGGAGGGATATGTTTGGTTATCAATTAAATGTTTGTGTTTCTATGTTGGGAGGCTAGGGCAGGCAGTAAATGCACCATGTTACAAGGCCAGTAGTACCACCCTGGTCTCTGCTTTATTCTGGTATAGGCTGACCCATAATCTCCAGCATAGTGCTTGTAGATAGAATGAAAATATGAAGGTAGAGGAATTGTAGGATATAATGAGGTCTTCTCAGGGAACTGTTAAAGTGACCTCTGCCCCCAGTGCCTGTTCTTGAGTTAACTCTATGGCTCATCTCAGGCCATAGCCTGACCTGTACACTGATTCTGAAGTTTCCTGAAGCCCAGAACAGGCTGAATGGTGTCTCCTTGGGCTGCGCCATCAAATGTATCACTATATCAGTAAAATAAACTCAAAGGTATCATTAACAGGAGTTCCCACAGACCTTTGGAATACCTTGTTTCTCTACCTGGTCATATGTAACACCAGAAGAACGGACACAGCTAGTCATATGTGAACAGATAACTTCCTTGTGTTTCTGCTTCTAAAGTAGGGATGCACCGTTATTTCGGTCACCGAAAATGTTCGGCCAAAAATAGCACAAAATAACACATTCAGTATTCGGCCGAATGAGTGAAAATGCCGAAAATTTTTGACCGAATGTGTGTGTTTAAAAAATATATATATATTGTAACAAAAGTATAGAAATGTGACACTGTTTCGTTGCTCTCCTGCGGCTATTGATGACGCGTTCAAACAGTGGCGGTGTTGTAGCGAATTCAGTATCCTCGAAGCAAACAGATTCTCCTGTCCGTGCACGTGCGTCTCGCGCTTCGGCTTTCATTTCAAACAGCGCCTTTTTGTGTGCATTTAGAAGGGCTAATACTCGCAGCATGCAGCTAGTAGCCTATTTGTACGGTTATTAGGTATTTTACATTTTCCTTGATTAGTCAACAATCGGCACTGACTTATCTTTTGAAATCAAATGAAATATAGATTCCACCGTTAGGCTACAGGTGAACATTTGTGGTTGGAAATCATGTTGGTTGAATGATGTGTGTTTTCTCCGTTTATTTGTTTTTTTTTTTTTTAAGTTATTGTATTCTTGTATTGTACAAAGGAAATCAATAAAGATCTTGCATTACCTCCCAAAAAGATTTTTACTGAATATTATACTAGTATCAACTTTCTGTGGAACACTCCCTGCCCTCTATGTTCATTACCCCAGTTATTGTGCTTTTTTAGTATAATGTCTTCTGGAAAGGACTGAATGTTCAATAGACTAATAAAGGTTTTTTTCATCACGTTGTCATTTTGTAATTTAATTTTGTCATTGAAAAGCATAAATCAAAAGCAAAATTGATTTAATGGTACAAATGGGCAAATAAATGAAAAAATACCGGTATTCGGAATTCGGCCAAGTGTTTCCTTTTTTTCAGTTTCGGTTTCGGCCAAGAATTTTCATTTCGGTGCATCCCTATTCTAAAGTTAATTTACTATTAACTGTATTTTAGCTTGCAGTGCTGTGGGTCGTTTGTCACAGAAAACCTAAACTAAAGAAGCAAACTCACTGTCCTCTCTGGAAGATGTGCTTTATCCTTTGCATCTTTCCTTTTGGTGGTAGCTGTGCCAAACATTCATCAGCTTTGCAAGTTCCCTCACTGTCCACTTTGAAAGATGGCAGCTGAACTTCTGGGATGGGGTGGGAACTTACAATATAAAAAAGGGGCCATTTGGGTCAGAATTACATATGTAGAACTGTCACAGTTCAGTCCAGCAGGATGTGTAAATGGTAAATGGACTGCATTTATATAGCGCTTTTATCCAAAGCGCTTTACAATTGATGCCTCCTATTCGCCAGAGCAGTTAGGGGTTAGGTGTCTTGCTCAAGGACACATCAACACGCCCAGGGTGGGGTTTGAATCAGCAACCCTCCGACTGCCAGACAATCGTTCTTACCTCCTGAGCTATGTCGCCCCTGTGTGTAATTCTCAGGTCCGAAGTGCGGCAGCTGGAGAGTGTAGCACAGACATCTTCCTCAGAGAATCATCAACCTTAAAATCCTCAATTTCACTCTTCATTACTGAACACTATCATTTGTATCATTTACCATATGTTTTATGTATACCTAATGTTATTATACTATAATATATGAACTCTTCTTTGCAGACTGAACAGCTGTGGCCTCACAGAGAAGTCCTGTGATATTGTGGCCTCAGCTCTCCAGTCATCAGACTCACCCCTGAGAGATCTGGACCTCAGCTACAATGACCTGGGAGATTCAGGAGTGGAGCTGCTCTGTCCTGGACTGATGAGTCCAAACTGTAAACTGCAGAGACTGGGGTGAGTAGTGCTGTGTACTGTGAGACATTAACTAAATAGAATTACTCATTATGGAAATGTAAGGGTTTGAATTTTGTCACAGGGAAGACTCATTTCCTGACTCCATTCATTTTCAAAACCTCTAACCTGAATGTTTGTGTGAATACAATTTTGCTCATAAGATTATTGACTGGGGTGTGCTCATATGAAATGATGGGCAGCTTGACCCTCTATCCTGGAGAGAGAGACTAGCTACTGCTGCCAGGCATTCATCAAAGTGTGACATTAAGACCTTCAATGCTGGGAGGTAATGTGATGTTCTGTGCAAGGACCCAAACGCAGACCAGGGAAATCCGAAAAACGTTGTCTTTATTCAGTCCGAGGTTCGAAGCCAGGTAATCAGAGAAAGGACGGTGCAAAATCGAGTTCCCAAAAGAATTGTGGTAAACGGGCAAAAAATCAAAAACCAGGAGATCAGATCGGCGAAGGTACAAAGGGACAGGCAAAAGAGAAGTCAAAGCAAAGCGAAGGTCAAACCAGAAAGCAAACAAACCAAAAAGGGCAGGCAAACTCAAAGTCGTTCAGAAAGGGTGTCTCAGGAATCTCGATAATCAAAGGCTTACTAAACATTGGCACAGTGAATTCGATCAACGTTCTGACCGGGAGCTGGTGGAAAAGACTGACATTTATACACTGGGGAAGGTAACAATCAAGGAGGGGTTAAGTGAGTGAGGGAGGAGTAACAAACAACATCCAGGTGAAGAACATTAGGATAACTAATAAAATGACAGGGGACTGACAAAACGCGGACTGGAATCACATAGACAACAATGATAATAGACGGCCTGGGTTTAGCAGGTAAAAACGCGTGCAGAGAGAGAGAGGTGCAGTCAGAGAAAGAGACAGGTGCAGGCAATTGCAGAACTCAGCGTAGAGCAGGCTAGAAAGAAAATGGGCGGAGCTACAGCGCAGCATGGAAAAGGGGAGAATGGTTAATGTATTAGTATAGTGATCTAAATGATCAAAAACCCAAAACTAGTGTGTGTTAGTCCATTAGTAATATTCACATGTTAGTATATTAATGAGGTTAGTACTTTACAATCTATAAGTTAGTAAGGATTAGTAGAAATTAGTAAAACTAGATATAAGCAGGAAGCAAGTAAAACGAGACTGGAAAGAAGGGGGGGAACCACGAAAACCCGGAACCACCCGAATAGTGAAATCACACAAATACAGGGGAGTGAAGCAGCTTAAGGAACACAGACACAGAGACAGTACTGGGGAGACAAGTGACCGGGAGAAACAGACTACAACAGGTAAATGTCCTGCTCATCCAGGAATCTAAAACCAACAACTATCCCTGGGATTAACCTAATTAAGATTTACCCCATTTGGGTAGCGAGACTATATAAATATCACAAGGCATGACCTCTGTATTAGTCTATTAAATAACATTTGACTGACCCTAGCAGCTATTCAAGAAGAGCTGCATATCCTGCTAGTGAATCTAACAGTATGCCCAGTGAGTACCTCAGTAAGGGTGTTACACCAAAACTTTAAGTTACTGTCGCTACCCCGGTTCTCCGAAACACAGAGTAGAGAGATCCACGTATGGGGAATGACATCCGGTCATCCAATTGCACCAAGTGTGGCTTTGACAGCCAGTAGCGCATTCAATGCTACAGGAGACTACTGCCCTCCTCGAAGAACATATAGGACAAGTGCAGCGCTACTACTCCTCAGTGAACATATTCACTTCTCATGCGCGGCAAGCAGGGCAGTCTTGGTGGATCTCTCCACTGGGGTTACAACAGTAATCTAAAGTTCTCTTTCATTATCTCGTGGAGGGTAGTGTCTGGCACATCCCGTGTAGGGAAGTACTAAACACATTCCACTGCCCAAAGGGGCGACATAGCTCAGGAGGTAAGAGCGGTTGTGTGGCAGTCGGAGGGTTGCCGGTTCGAGCCCTGCCCTGGGTGTGTCGAAGTGTCCTTGAGCAAGACACCTAACCCCTAAATGCTCTGGTTAATGAGAGGCATCAATTGTAAAGCGCTTTGGATGAAAGCGCTATATAAATGCAGTCCATTTACCATTTACCAAAGCTATAGCCAGGTTCCGGGAACAATGTGAAATAATGAAACCCATAGCAGATGAGGGGAGATGTGTGCGCCTCACACAGAGCTCATCCCCAGAACTGAGTGGGCTACCGGCCTCCTGGTGACGTTCAGGCAGTAGAACCTTGCAAAAGTATCTGGAGAAACCCAGGCTGCAGCTGAATAAATTTCCTGTAAGGAGAGCCCATGGAATAGGGCCCACAATGCAGCCATACCCCTCGTAGCATGAGCCCTCAGGCCCAAAGGGGGTGTTATCCTCTTTGACTCATATGCCATAACAATAGCTTCCACAAGCCAATGGGACAGCCGCTGCTTAGAGATACTTTTCCTTTACAGGCAGGGGCCCAGGCCCTGGTCGCTCTTTCTAAAAGCCTTAGTCTTTGTCATATATGTGCGGAGAACACAGCATATGCAGCCTATGCTCCTCGTCAGAGGAGAAAGGTGGTGGGTGATAAGCGGCAAGCTCCAACATCTCACATGTGAAAGGAGGGAAGCTTTTAGGCATAAAGGCTGGATTGAGCTTAAGAAAAAGCCTGTGCATCTTAGGGGAGAATATTGTGCACGAGAGATGCACTGAGAGCACATGGAGGTCACTGACTCACTTAGCTGAGACTAGTGCAAGCAGCAACGCTGTCTGGAGAGACAACAATTTTAAATCTATCTCATGTATAGGTTCAAATGGCCTTAGAAACAGAGCCTCCAGCTCCAGTGATAAATCCCAAGGGGAAATGAGCTTTTTAGCAACAGGCAGAGAACAGTGAGCCCCCTTCATGAACCTGTGAATGAGGGGGTGCTGCCCCACTGCATGGTCTTTCAACCCAACATGACAAGCAGCGATAGCTTCCAGGTAGATCTTATTGGTAGAAAAGGATTTCTCTTTATCCATAAGATTCTGTGAAAAGCACAGCACGTCAGAAACAGAGCACTGGTAAGGCACTGACTGACGAGAGGCACACCATCTTTCAAACACCTGACACTTATAGTCATGAAGTGACCTGGTAGAGGGCGCTCTCGTGCTCTGGATGGTTGCAGGCACGCGAGGGGGAAGCTCTAATGCGTTGAGGTTATGCCTCTCACGGGCCACGCCCATAGAGCTACTCTCTCGGGGCAGGGGTGGTGTATTTCCCCGTTCACCTGAGACAGGAGGTCTGTGCGTAACGGGAGCGTGCATGGCTGTACATAAAGGAGAGGGATAATCACTGCAGTAACATTTCCAAAATCTGGGGATTGAGACACCATTCCCCGTACAGTGGGTTTCCCCTTGACAGCAGATCAGCGCTCGTGTTCAGAATTCCTGGAACATCAATCAAATTTTATTTATACAGCGTATTTCACAGCAATTGTCACAATACGCTTCACAGACAACCCTGGCCTAGACCCCCACAGGAGCAAGCCTAAAGCAACATGGGTCACGCGTAACCACAGAAAGTGACGGCTGCTCCAGACCAGCAGTCTGTGGGCTAGACCATGGAGCTGGAGGGAGCGCATGCCACCTTGGTGATTGACATATGCTACCGCAGTCATTATCGCAGCGTACGAGCACATGATGTCCCCTTAGACAGGGAAGAAAATATCTGAGTGCTGTCCATATAGTTAATAGCTAAAAGAAAACTGATTCACCATGTAACCCTCCTGAGACCCCCCACCCCAGAGAGGGATGTGTCTGTCCTTTTTTCCCGTATGAAAACGATCCTGAGAGGGGTTCCCTGAGTGTAAAAGTCTGTGTTTTCCCAGTGATGCAGAGTTGCAGAGCGCTTGTGTGTTACTGTGAGACAGTGATGGAGATCGCACACGGGGCTGAGGTGGAGGGATGAAATCCACCTCATAAAGCCCCTCGTTCTTAACAGCCCCAGTAGCAAAACCTGAGAGGCTGGCACCATCAGCCCCTGTAGTCTGAGGCATGTGTGATACTGTACTCTCGAGTCGGGCTTGAACTGAGAGAGACATACACATACACACACTGAGATCCAAGATAGGAAGTTGAGAACCATCCTTCTTTGGGAGCTGGAAATAAGGAAAATAAAAACTATGTTGGGTTCGATCTCTGGGAACCACACGTATTTCCCCCTTTTTGTAAGAGGGAAGGAATTTATTCCTCCTTAACATGGGAGCGCTCTCTTTTATTTGAGAGTAAATGACTGTTGAAATGGGGGGGTTCACTCTGAACTGGAGTCTGTAGTCCTTGGCTATTGTCTGTAGCTTTTGGCTATAGTAGCGCTGCAGTGTTCTATGTGCTCTTCCAGGAGGGCAGTAGCCTCCTTTCACATTGGACGCACTACTGTCTGTCAGAGCCAGACTTAGTGCAATTGGATGCTTCTATGGAGGTCTGGACCGGATGTCATTCCCTAGAGTTGGCTTTCAAACACAAGATGATGAAAGAGAAGTCTATCTATGGCACCAATGCAGTGATTTGTTCAAGCAGAGATGCACACTTCAGTCATTGTGTAAGTAAGCCACGTACTTTGGATGCGCTGTAAGAGAAAGAGTACTTTATCATATGACAAAATATGAGAGTTGCTAATAACCATGAATAGAAAGCTTTAGCAGTGTTAAGAGGCGATCATTTTATTTACAAGACATGGCAAGATGGACTGGACACTATGCTATAAGTGAGGAAAGGACATGCACCTGAAGAGATTGTAAGATAAAGAAAAGGAACACAAAGAAATTGTGATGCATACCAAAAATACTTTTTATGAAAGGACTTTGGATAATGAAGTAAATTGTTTGAGCTTCCCTTAAATGCTATCCAGAGAACATCTCCCACAATCCACACTCGTTTACATTTGACAAAATAAAGTCTGACCTGACCAAAACTCTAATAGCCTACCTACCGCCATCCCCAGGAGACAATACAGGGACAGGGGTGGTGCATGGTAATTTTACTGACTGTAAATAAGGGACTTTGTACTACTGGTGTGCCCTAATGATTGAATATATCATTCCTGTATGTGTTGCATGTCCTCCTGCAAGGGTTTACAGTGATGGTCCTTCTAAGGACTGTTTTATACTTCTGTGTAGTCTGCATCGTTTGCATGTTTTGCATTGTGTGTGTCATTTGCAAACGGGCAGAGAATTTATATGGCATGTTGTACAGGTGCAGGATGTGATTTTCCACCCACTTACAGATACCTTCAATTCCATATATTTCATATCCTTTAATAAACTTTTATCACATCCATACTGTACGCTACGGGAACGAGGCACAGACGAGGCAGACAGTGCTGGCAACATGCCTGTAGAGGACTTTTATTGAGACAGCAGTATCACAATGAATGAAGACAGGGGAAAAGTGAAACACAAGACGAGATCAGGCTACTCAAATGTTGGGGAAAGCAAAAGTGCTAGGGAAGTGCAGGTGGGTCCAAAATTCAGGCCATGAGGAGAGGCATGTCCGAGTCTGCCACAAAAAAAAAAAAAGAGAAACAGAGACTCTGTTAGTCACTCATTGAGGGGAAGGCCAGCACACCCCTGGAGTGAGACCATGAGGCCTATATAGGGCCAGCACCTACTCAGGCAAAGGGGAAAGTGGTGTGGAAAAAGCACTGGTATGCTGCCAGTGGCCTGACTGTATCTCAGGTCCAGGTCTGAGTGCGGAGTGGAGGTGCTGAAATTCAGCCCTGTCCCTCCGGCGCTGTCCAGGTCTGAGTGTGGAGTGGAGGTGCTGAAACTCAGCCCTGTCCCTCTGGTGCCGTCCATGGTGCTGCAGGCTGGCCAGTGAGACACAGGTGAAGTCGAGCAGAGTGGCAGCTGATGGCAGGGAGGGGCGGGGCTCCAGAGGCCCACACCTCAATACAGATATATGAGCATGTGCATTACTTCCTATTACAGTGAATCTGCCTTTAGCTGTGTGTTAGTTTGCAGCGCTGTGGAAATTTGTCACAGAAAACCAAAAGGAAATAAGCAAAGTCAATGTCCACTCTGAAAAATGTGTTTCCTTTTACATCTTTACTTTTGGTGGTGGCCAAACATCCTACAGCACTGAAAACTAACTTGCTGTCCACTCTGAAAGATGGCAGCTGCACGTCTAGTATGGGATGGGAGGGTTAAGCCCAGAGAAAAGATCATAGGAAAGGTAGGTGAGCCCTTTGCCCCAATTCAGAGAACTTACAGTATAAGAAAAGGGGACATTTGGGTCAGAATTACATCTGTAGAACTGTCAGAGTTCAGTCCCGCTGGATGTTTAATTTTCAGGTCCAAAATACTGCAGTTGGAGAGTGTAGCACAGACATCTTCCTCAGAGCATCATCAACCTTAAAATCCTCAATTTCACTCTTCATCGCTGAACACTGTCATTGGCACATTTCCCATATTAGATACATGCTTCATGTATACCTAATATATTAATACTATAATATATGTATTCTTCTTTGCAGACTGAACAACTGTGAACTCACACAGACGTGCTGTAATACTGTAGCCTCAGCTCTCCAGTCAACAAACTCACCCCTGAGAGATCTGGACCTCAACTACAATAACCTGGAAGATTCAGGAGTGAAGCTGATCTGTGTTGGACTGATGAGTCCAAACTGTAAACTGCAGAGACTGGGGTGAGTAGTGTTGTGTACTGTGTGATCTTAACTAAATAGAATTTGTGATTATGGTTCTATTCAGTGAAATATTAAAACGCTCTTTCTCTCCAAGTTTACTCCTGTCCACCAGCATTCTTTCTTTGCCCATATATACCTTACTCCGCTATCACAACAAGCAAATAAAAGCAGGATAAAACCTTTTGAGGGTTGCCAGGTTTGTGGTTCCTGAGCAGAATGTAAGGTTTCAGTGGAGTCTGTAGTATCAGGTCACAGGTGATGACTGGATGCTGAGTGTCTGATTGACATGGCAAAAGATTGACCACCTGCATAGTAAAATGTTTGAGGTCTGTCACACATTGCAGTCTTCATCCATCTCTATTATTCACTACCTGCTATGAACTCTAATGAAATCCATATTTACCCCACTCTCTTTCACACACTGACCTTTTGGTGAGTTTTACTCCTTCATCACACACCTGTGTGTGCTGCAGGTTTGTGGTGTTTCTGAAAGGACTGTGAATAAAATGGTATTTTATTCTGCTGGTAAAGCCAAGCATTAACTATTGGCTGGCAGGGTATGTGTGTACATCTTGGTGGGAGAGTGTCCATCTGATCAACATGTGAGCTGCTGTTTAGATGCAGTGTTACATCGTTTAGTTTAGTCATTCTTCTGTGGTCCATTCCCAAGTCATAGGATTGATATTATACCATTGTAAGCAGGCATGCTGTGTGGAATAGCCTGATTCAGAGATCAGTGTTCTGGCTCTAGCTCCTATCATCTAAAGACTAACATCATTTCAGGAGTATTTCCTAGATAAGTATTCTAATAACTCTCAAATACCCACAGTTATTAAATTTTTTGTGCAGTTTATATTACTCCACAAGGTCTACCAAACATGTTGATAAGGGGTTTTAAAAGAAAAAAATGACTTAATACATCAGGCTTTTATTATCATTATTATTATCATTGTTACAATAATAATTAAATGCAACGCAATAATTAGTGAATTATATTCGCAATAGCGTGCGAGAATTAAATGAATGGATGGATTATAGGGCAAGGACACGCGGAAAATAGGTGCAATGCGTGGAATTTTCAAAAGACCACGTTTTTAAAAATCTAGTGTCTACCAGCAGTAAAAGTTAGTGGCAATAATCAGTTGTGGTGTTCTCATACAGCCACTAGATGGCGATGCAGTTTAATTCCAGTTGATGCCGTAGTTCAGTGGTACTCACTAATTTTCTTAGGAGAGCCACTTGTGAGTAAGACCATTACTCAAAGAGCCACGGAGATTGCAGATATAACTCAGATGTTTTTTTTATCATCACTCTCAAGATATTTACCATCTTTGTGTATGTTTAAAAAAAATACAGTACCATGCTTTCCATCCTTACATCCTTCCATCTCTTTTTATTCTCAATTCATAATTACATTGCATTATTAAAATATATGATACTTGTGTGTGAATGTGTAAGCCTGGGAGAGGAACTCATCTCATGTATGTGGGTACATATGCAATTATACATAAGCATTATCAACATGAAATAAAAAAAGTTCACAAAAATGTATATATTGGTCTACTAATAGAGATGAAAATCTTTTTCTCTGTTATATTTGTATCAGTATGTTGAGGGTCTCATGTGTTTTAGCTGTCCCTTGACAAAACTTGTAGTTAGTGGTTGCAATCCTAGTCAAACAATCAAGATGCACATCTGTAAGCCTACTTCTATGTTTTCTTTTGAAAATGTTCATTATAGAAAATGTTGCCTCACATGAGTAAGTGCTCACAAAAAAGCTTGTGCATACAAAGCTTTAAATATGGATAATCTGAGGCTGGGACCATGCTCCAGAAATGAGCAACACTTGATCTGAGCTCAGTTTTCAGTACACCGTTGACCTGAATCTCACTCTGTATTACAGCAAGGTCTGGACAAAGGTTTTTCAGAGCAGGTGTAAGGCTTGACAATGACACATTAAAATGGTTCTCAATGAAATTGAAAAGCTCCCTATACCCCACAATATCTTGAAATCTCCTTTCAAATTAATTTCTTATTTCCTCCCATATGCCTACAAATTTGTCATAGTCAAAATGTTGCAGTAGATCAGGGTTAGCAGTTGTGCAGGCTCTTAGATTGGGAAAGTGAAGAAATTCTGTCGGGTATGAAGAGAGTGGTGATCTTGTGCTGGAAAGCAGTGACTGCTCTTAGCATGTTACCTGGGTGCTTCCCTTTTCCTTGGAGTTGGAGGTTAAGGGAATTCAGCTGGGATGTGATGTCAGTGAGGAGTGTCAGCTGTAATATCCAGTGTGGGTCCTCGAGCTTTGGCTCAGCCCTCCCCTTGCTTGCAAGAAAATCACGGATGTGAGGAAGTTGAGTACAGAACCGTTCAAGCACCGATAGCCATCTCACTTCGTTGTGCATCACCAGATCCCCGTACTCTGCCTCGTCTTCCTCCAGAAGTGCACAGAATTCCCGGTGATTAAGTGCCCTGGCCTCGATAAAGTTGACGACTCGCACAACGAGCTGAACCACATTCTTTAGCTCTTGGTTTTTAAGTTTTGACACCAGTGCCTCCTGATGAATTATACAGTGAAAGGAGACAAGCTTGGGAATGCTGTCTTCCTTTTCCATCAGTCCGATAAGTCCCTTCTCCTTCCCTCTCATGCTTGGAGCTCCGTCGGTGCACACCGACACAAGTTTCGACCAGTCGATTTGTTTCCCTGCAAAAAGGCTTGAAAAACGTCCTCCCTGCTGGTCTGTCCATGAAGTGGTAACAGACATAACGGCTCCTCCCGAAATTCGTCCTTTTGAATAAAGCGAACCCACACACACAATCGCGCAATATCGCTCAGTGGCGTAGGTTTCGTTTGAACGTTGGGGGAGGGGGGGGGGGGACACATAAAGCGGGGGGTCTGGGGGTCCTTCCCCAGGAAATTTTGAGCGTCAAACACTTCATTTTTATGCACCAATTTGTGCCTTTTCTACATCAATTTATGGTGGAAATGTCTTTATGTAAAGGAAAACACAAGATTCACGGGGACAAATGCACGTGTTCTAAATATTGAGGGGGGAGCTAACGTTAAAGAGATATTGATAGCTAAAACAAACTTGTAATTTTACAAGACGTGCCCATAACGTTACACAAAACATTGACTAAGGCTAAAACACTAACACTGCAACATGGGGAGTCACGTTAATTCTCTGCTTAGCAACCGAGTGCAGCTATCGCCAGGTAGTTTTCTAAGTAAAGTGAACATCACATTCAGACAGTGTGATAAGTAGCTAGCAGCGGTACACTATCTGATATCATAGTTCATTCGCTGACAACTAGCTAGCTAACATTGATGTTAGCTGGCATATTGATAGGATTACCGTTACCGTTCTTTCCAACCGCTGTGAGTCACTGACTAGCTGACGTTGTCATAAAATTTTCAATTTTTCTTACTCTTCACGGTAAGAAATTTTAGGATAGCTCTTCCGATATTGGGTGAGACAAATGCAACTGTTTCCAATATTGCGGGGGACGCGTCCCACCCGTTTCTTACGCCAATGTGCTAATTACATTGAATCGAGAAAACCAAACACTTTATCATGTTTTATAACCGTTAATATTTTTCATTCATCATGATGATATGATATGTATTGGCCGGTTTTGATTATTGGGGGGTTACAACCCCCCCATCCCCCGTAATTTACGCCCATGATGTCGCTTATGTCCGTGCTCTCATCGAGTGCAATGCTGTAACATGGTGCCGCTGCAAGATCTGCAATTAGCTGTTCCTGGATATCTTTCCCAATAAACTCTATCCTCCCTATTAATGTCGAATCTGAAAGCTGCAGTGCATGTATTTGCTTTATTATTGGGTCCTTATTGGTGAAGTCACGGTACATTATCTCAGCTGAGGTCAAAAAGCATTGTTTAACAATTTCAGCTTCCGTGAAAGCCTTTTTATGTCTAGCTAAAATCCATGCCATCTCATAAGTGGCCTCGATAAATTTCTCGACAACAGAGACAGATCTCGCCATCATTTTTTGCTGCTCGGTCAGAGTCTGTGTCAACTGTTTAATTTTATTAGTCCTCAGGTTGCTACCTGGCGAGTAGCCTACAACATGTTGTACTTGGCGCGAAAAGCACTAAAGTGGCGTTCAAGGTTAGACCGTTTACAATTGGCACTAGTCTTCTGGCAAATTAGGCAGAATGGAGTGGATTCGTATTGCACAAAGAAGAACTCATCAGTCCATGTATCCTGAAATTTTCGGTGTTCGTCCTGAATTGACCGCACCTTTTTCTTTGCTGGTGCAGCATCGGTGTCTTGGGCTTCTCGGCCAAACTGATCTGCACTTTCCCCCTCTTTTCTCACGTTCCTCTTTCTCCTCGGGCCTGTTTCTAACTCTGTCGCTGTCAGCTAATGAAGAATCACTTTTCTCGTTCTGCTTTTTTCTAATAATAAATCTGTCCATTTTGAGTGGGGCGGAGGCCGAGACAATATTTGATATAACATTACGATGTACGACATTATGGAATATCTAATTTAGGTTTACGTGCTAAACTTGCAAAATCATTCGCAAATGCAAAGCTACGCACATAGGCTATACGTCTACCCATGACCCCTCGCTGTTACGTAGCCTACGTTCTTTGACGCATCTTCAGTATGCTGCCATCTGCTTGATAATTCATTTCAATGTGCTAAAACAGGACATCTGTAGAACCTAAACGGAACCTATAGAAGTAAGTTATAGCTATATTCTTATTGTTATCAGTGGGTCTGAGCCGCAAAACAAAGTCTCACGAGCCGCGTAATGAGTAACACTGATCTAAGTGTTCTCTGACATTAAGACATTTAGGAGGTAAATGTACCGCTCATCCAGGAATCTTGTGATTCATAGACTTCTGCCCTGAAGGAGCAACTTAACCTGTAAATTCAGCAGATGTAAGTGCCAAAAACTCACTATCCTAGGGATCAACCAAATTAAGGCTTATCTGGGTAGTGAGTAGGGGTGGGCGATATAGACTTAAAACTATAACACGATATTTCATGGTATTTTCATGACAATATGAAAATAGTACCATTCAACACTGTCTTTTTGGCCACAAGTGACATCAGCGTACATTCTTGAGAGCTATGCAAACAAACATTGATCCAAAAAAATAAAACTTAATCCTGACCAACATCAAATACTAAACTGTACCAATTAAGTAGGCTAAAAAATAGAACATGAATTTTATTTCCAAATTAAAATTGCAGTGAAAATGCAAACACCGATACTCGCAGGATTCATAATCTAACCACAGGAAAAACAAATGGAAATGTTGTAAAAATACTTTTCTTCTGTAAAAGTGCAAATAATGTTTAAATAGTCCAAACTTAACAAGTCTTAAGCTATGCTGCAAAACATCAAAACAGTATATAAACACAATAATGATTCGAATCAAGTTCAAGTTTGAAATGTAAACACAGATTCTGACTTTAATCATAAACTACATACAACAAATGAAAACGTAAACACTTATACAACCCTTGTTGTACTGTCATGGCACAAAGTCGTAAAAATAGTGCAAACAGCAAATCAAAAAGTAACCATCCCAAACATGTCTTCAGTTAGTTTACAAAACTACAAAACAGTGCAAAAACAACACAGGCTCCTGTACAGATCCCTGTGGGACTCCTGTAGCACGGGGATGAGGAGCAGAGGCAGACCTCATCCAGGTGACCTGGTATGACCTGGGGCACTCCCAGAAATGCCCATCTCAGCCAAGGTGAAGAGGAGTAAGTTTGGTTGACCATGTCGATTGCTGCAGACAGTTCTAGGAGGATCAGGACAGAGGAGAGGCGTGAGGAGGGCAGTCCCTGTTGAGTCCCCCGATCGAAATCCAGACTGGTGAGGACCAAGCAGCTTAACCGGCAGTTATTACATGAAAGAGGACAGAATTATTACATGAACTGTTTTTATTATATTAACTATTATATTATATTATATTATATCATATTATATGTGGCTCTGGTTTGTTTGCTTTTTACCTTAAATAAGAAATGGCCCTGCATTCAAATCTAAAATTGATCTGTATTTGCCAGGAAAAAAGCTAAAATTCACTTTTTTGCATGAGGGTGCTGCCATCTTGGAACAATCTAGTTTGTGACATCATTACATTACATTTCATTTATTTGACAGACGCTTTTATCCAAAGCGATGTACAAAAAGTGCATTTCATGGTCATTGGACTGCTAAACACAGGTTCAGTAAGGTACAATATTTATTTTGTACAGCTATTTATAGCCACGAACACAGTCTAGTTCACACAGTGAACACTATTCAGACTTAACCTCTGCAAAGCCAACTAGGCAGAAGAATAAGCTACAGTATTAGGACAAATACAGATTACCAAAAAGTGCTGGGATGGGGCAACATGTAACAATTGTCATGAAAAAAAGGGGGGGGGGAGATTTAATGGTAAATGGACTGCATTTATATAGCGCTTTTATCCAAAGCGCTTTACAATTGATGCCTCTCATTCGCCAGAGCAGTTAGGGGTTAGGTGTCTTGCTCAAGGACACTTCGACATGCCCAGGGTGGGGTTTGAACCGGCAACCCTCCGACTGCCAGACAATCGGTTTTACCTCCTGAGCTATGTCACCCCTGTAGAGTGAAATGTACAACGTGGTGGTGGTTAGTCTAGGTATAGTCTGATGAGATGAGTCTTCAGGCCACGGCGGAAGATGGGTAGTGAGGGGGAGGTTCGGAGAGGGACAGGGAGTTCGTTCCACCACTGGGGAGCTAGGGTGGAGAAGCTCTGTGATCCGTTTGGGCGGGTGGGAGTGATTGCAGCAGAGTAGTGACGTGGGAGAATTTGGGAAGGTTGTAGATGAGTCGGGCAGCGACATTCTGAATGATCTGTAGTGGCTGTATGGCACAAGCTGGCAGGCTTTCAAGGAGAGAGTTGCAGTAATTAAGGCGAGAGGTCACCGTAGCCTGGACGAGCAGCTGGGTGGAGTGCGTCGTCAGGTATGGTCGAATCCTTCTGATGTTGTACAGAAGGAATCTGCAGGACCGTGATATTGCCTTGATGTGCTCCTTGAGGTCCAGTTGGTCATCCAGGACCACCCCCAAGCTCTTGGCAGAGTGAGAGGCAGTCACTGTGGTGCCATCAACCGTGATTGAGAGCTCACGAAGTAAGGAGGTCTTGCACGGGAAGAAGAGCAGCTCAGTTTTGTTGGGGTTGAGCTTCAGATGGTGGCTGGCCATCCAGGTGGAGATGTCAGCCAGGCAGGAAGAGATCTTATCATTGACCTGTGTGGCCAAGGGGGGGAAAGAAAAGAAGAGTTGTGTGTCATCTGCATATCAATGATAGGAGAAGCCATGTGAATTAATAACTGAACCAAGAGATCTGGTGTATAAGGAGAACAGCAGAGGACCCAGTACAGATCCCTGCGGCACTCCCGTAACAAGGGGATGAGAAGCAGAGGCAGACCCCTTCCAGGTGACCAGGTGACCTGGTAGGACCTATCTGCAAGATAGGAAGCTAAACTAAGACAGGGCAGTCCTGGCGATTCCCATCCCAGCCAAGGTGGAGAGGAGTATTTTATGGTTGACCGTGTCGAAAGCTGCAGACAGGTCAAGAAGGATCAGGACAGAGGAGAGGCATGAGGCTCTTGCAGTGGCAAGTGCCTCCGTCACAGCTAGGAGCGCAGTCTCTGTTGAGTGCCCGGATCGGAAGCCAGACTGGTGAGGGTCTAGCAGGTTGTTCTGGTGGAGAAAAGAGGTTAGTTGTTTAAGAACTGCTCGTTCAAGGGTTTTGGACAGAAAGGGTAGAAGCGATACGGGTCGATAATTTGTTACATCGGAGAGGTCTGAGGTGGGTTTTTTGAGAAGTGGGGTAACACGAGCCATCTTAAAATCAGAGGGAACATGACCAGAGGAGAGGGAGGAATTAAAAATGGAGGACAGATAGGGAAGGAACTCGCTGGAAATGGATTGGAGAACTTTAGATGGGATGGGGTCAAGTGGACAGGTGGTTGCATGATGAGAGGTGATGAGTTGTAATAAATCGGAGTCCTCCAGCATCTCAAAGGAGGTCAGTGTGGCTGTGGGTTTGTCCCGGGGGGTTGGGGGGCTCACTGGATGGGCGAAGGAGTTCCGGATTGCAGCCACCTTTCCTTCAAAGGCGGCCAGAAAGTCATCTGCGGAGAGGGAAGAGGGAGGTGGGGGTGGAGGAGGAATGAGGAGGGAAGAGAAGGTGGAGAATAGTTTGCGTGGATTAGAGACACATGCACTGATCTTAGATTGGAAAAATGAAGCTTTCGCTGACGTGAGGGCAGATGTGAAAGTCGCCAGCAGGGTATGATATGCGGTCAGGTCATCAGAGGATTGGGATTTCCTCCACTTCCTCTCTGCAGCCCGCAGTGATGTTCTGCTGGAGCGTAGTGACTCAGTCAGCCATGGGCAGGGGGGTGAGGAGCGTGCTGGTTTGGAGACGAGGACAAAGTGAGTCGAGGGACTGGGAGAGGCAGGAGTTGAAGGTGGAGGTGGCAAGATCAACTGGCAGGTTAGAGAAAGACGCAGGAGGGGGAAGTGTAGACAGAGCAGTGGAGATGAGGGAGGATTGTGACAGAGTAGAGAGATTTCTCCTGAAAGTTACTGTGGGTGAGCTGTTGGATGAATTTAGGGGGAGTAAATAGGAGAGGGAGAAAGAAAGAAAGAAGTGGTCCGAGACATGCAGGGGAGTCACTGTAAGTTGGGGAATGGAGCAGCTTCTGGTGAATACAAGGTCTAGTTGGTTACCAGCCTTGTGTGTGGGGGGGGGGGGGAGAGGACAGGGATAGGGCGAAAGACTGGAGGAGTGAGGCAACCCTGGACAGTTGGGAGGTCTCTGGTGGGAGGTTGAAGTCTCCCAGTAGAATAGCAGGAGTGCCATCCTCAGGGAGGGAGCTCAGGAGAGTGTCCAGCTCGTCCAGGAAAGAGCCGAGTGGACCTGGAGGACGGTACAGAACAATAATATGAAATTTTGAGGGATGAGTTACAGTAATTGCATGAAATTCAAAGGAGGAGGAAGTAGGGTTAGGACTGGGGAGGACACAGAACTTCCAGGACAAGGAAATGAGCAAACTGGTACCCCCGCCTTGGCCAGAGGCCCTGGGGGTGTGCGAGAAGGAGTATCCCGCAGACAGTGCAGCTGGGGTGGCGGTGTTATCGGGAGTGATCCAGGTTTCTGTGAGAGCCAGGAAGTCAAGAGACTTCGTCTTGGCAAAGGCAGTAATGAAGTCAGCTTTCTGGACAGCTGACTGGCAGTTCCATAGTCATTTACATTACATTACATTACATTCATTTAGCAGACGCTTTTTTCCAAAGCGACGTACAAAAAGTGCATTTTCATGATCATAGACAACTGCTGAACACGGGTTCAGTAAGGTACAATTACTTATTTTGTAAAGCTATTTCTAGCCGAGAACAAAGAACACTATCCTGGTCTAACATCTGCAGAGCCAAACTAGGCAGAAGAATAAGCTAGAGTATTAGGACAAATACAATTTACCAAGAAGTGCAGGGATGGGGCAACATGTAACAAGTGACAGGAAAAAGGGTTTTTTTTTTTTTTTTAATTTAAAAAAAATATATATATACACAGCGTGGTGGTGGTTATTCTAGGTATAGTCTGAAGAGATGAGTCTTCAGGCCACGGCGGAAGATGTATAGTGAGGGGGAGGTTCGGAGAGGGACGGGGAGTTCGTTCCACCACTGGGGAGCTAGGGTGGAGAAGCTCTGTGATCCCTTTGGGCGGGTGGGAGGGGTTGCAAGACGCCCTGCTGCCGCAGAGCGGAGTGGTCGAGCAGGCACATAGAATTGAGTCATGTCCTGCAAATAGATGGGGGCTGTCCTGTTGGCGGCAGTGTAGGCAAGGGTCAGGGCTTTGAATCGGAATAGTCCACCTGTGACAGTGAATTCCTGAGGTGTGGATAAGGGTGGGTAGATCAGGTTAGATAAATTGCGCCTGCGGTGAACAGACCATTTGGGGCGAGGCAGCGCGCACAAGGGAATGGGGTTTATAAACATGATAAACTGACGACGAGACTGCCTATGGCAACCTCTGCTGGAGCTGTAAATACAGGGTGGCAATTACATACTTGCATTACCTTCATTAGGGCAGATAAGCACCAGGTGAAGCTACTCGAAATTAGCTCAACAATACCGGGCAATTTAACACCAACCCCCGCACACAGTTTCACTAACGCGTTTAACTAACAACATCATTGGCATTAGTCTCGGCTGTTCAATTTTTACTGCTAGATGGCTGACTTTCAGTGAGCTCAGCAACGAATCAGGAGGGAAGAAACAAAAGAAAAAATGTATAGAGAATCCTTTTGTATTGCCCCACGGTGCTCAAATGAGTATTACTACACAATACCTATCATTTTCATGAACTGCCTCTGACGAGACTGCAACTGCTGAGCTGCTGGCTGCTCTGAAATGGTCCACCTGTGGGATGGGGCAACGGGTCTGCAGTGATGCTTTGTTCTTCACACCACAAACCAACTGAAGCCAGATGCTGTGGTTGGGTGGGAGGGCAAAATTAGCAATGAACTTATCTACAGTATGTCAGATATCAAGTGTTTAGATTATGGCCCCAGAGAGAGAAACAGTGAACTGGATACAATATTGGCTTGAAGAATGCTGCCTACCCTCCCCTCCACGAAAATTAAAGGAAACGTTCTTTACGCCACTCTGATACCCTAATCTAGGCGGGCGACCTATGGGTCCCACCTCCTGCAGAGTTTGTCTCGGAAGAGACAAACCAGAAGACAAAAGCTATTTACAAGATCCGGTTCTGTTTGATCTTAAGTTTAAATGCAATCTGTGACATTTTATTTATATCATTGACTGAAAACTTTATGTTTATGTTAGAAGCACAAGTAGACTTCCATGCTTTTTATTGTTATTCAATAGCTTAACTGAATTACCTATTCATGTTTGGTCTTGTTAGAAAGGGACTAAATTCCTGAATATTTTGGTAATATATGGTTCTTTGCCATGCTTTCAACAACATAAGGTCACTTCCATTAATAAGTACACTGTCAGCTTTTAGATAGGCCAGTCCTTGTCATAAATGAGCCTGCCTCCCTTTCTACATCTGACCGTGGAATTGCCCAATCAGGGCAAACATGCTCAAGCCATGCTGCGTTTAGTGTTTGTGATGGCCTCAGTAAAAAGTTGTGTTGTGTTGCAGTTGGTCTTTATTAGAGTCCGACCGATATATCGGTTTGGCCAATATATCGGCCATTATTTGACTTTTTTGACGACATCGGGATCGGCAGTTATGCAGGCGATGTGTCCCGATTTTTAAATAAGTATAATAAACAAAAAAAACATTGATTATTTATCTGTACTTGTCTGTTCGATTGTTGTAATTGCTATTTACTAGAATTATCCAGTAGAGGGAGCTCTAATACAAGTGTGAACTGCAGCAGCTGACGCGCTACTTCCGTAATAAGACGTTTTCACTCGTGCCTCATCCAATATTCTCCACTGCAAGACTTGTCTGTACAGATTCGATTTCCGCAATAAAGGTATGTATATTTAGTGAAAGTTTTTTAATTAAATGTGTTTATACGACCACTATGTTTATCAATCCTCATTATCAAGTGAGCAAACTAGCTAACATTTGGTTCACTTTAGCAATTTAATTTCATCTAACGTTACACTTGATTCACTCATTAGCTCCGCTAGATAATGTCTTACTCTTTGAGATCATGTAGTAGAAATAAAATAAGAAAATATAATTCATTTAACTTACTTAGAATATATAATAAGAAATAATGAGGCTGTGTCCATAGCTAATGCGTTATTGCTAGCGAGTGTGTCATCTAGTCACGCGTCAGAGCGCATTATAGTTCACCACCGAATTCTTATGGACAGGGAAGCTCGCTATATAAAGTCTTACTCTTTGAGATCATGTAGTAGGAATAAAATAAGAAAATATAATTAATTTACTGAGAATAGATACTAAGAAATAATAATAACAAATTAATAACAATAATAATAATCTTAAAAATACATGTTTGAAACTAGAAAACTGATTTTTAAAAATTAATTCTTCATAGATGGCTGGAAATGGTAAATGGACTGCATTTATATAGCGCTTTTATCCAAAGCACTTTACAATTGATGCTTCTCATTCACCAGAGCAGTTAGGGGTTAGGTGTCTTGCTCAAGGACACTTCAACACACCCAGGGCTAGGTTTGAACCGGCAACCCTCCGACTGCCAGACAATCGGTCTTACCTCCTGAGCTATGTCGCCCCAAAGAAAGGAAAAGAAAGGAGTAAAAGCAAGGTGTGGAGTTATTTTGTTTTCACACACTTAAAGATGGTGTAAATATATATATTTAATTTAATATCATCTTTTACATTTTTTATCTAAAAAGTTCTTTGTGTGTTTATTTTTATTTGTTTGCTTATAAGTTAATGTTCTTAAATATAGAAACTTTAATAAAATATAAGTTTTTCAAATTGATTTGAAAATGTTGCACTTTTTGACAAAATATCGGTCAAAACATCGGTAATCGGTGGGGTAGGACTCTCCAGAATCGGGATCAGCATCGGACCAAAAAATCTGGCATCGGTCGGGCTCTAGTCTTTATTTTGGTGTTGGTTTCTTGGTTGTGCGTTTTAGCTCATTTCCTTTGTTTCTGTGGCACTGGAAGAGGGTAATACTTTGATATGGTCTGGCTCTTCAGTCTTTCTTTTCTGGTAATCTAAATTTAACATCTTGTTTGATGTCTTCTGTTTTGTTTTGTAACTTAGAAGTAGACCTGATACAGAGTTTGTTTTGGTTTGTCGGTTGATTCCACCGGGTTACTGATTGACCTATCAATGATTAAATTCATAATTGTCATTTTTAATATTACTTGTTAAATTAAATCGTAAAATATATTTTATATGTAGGTTAAGTGAGCAGTATGCAGCACCAGGGGGTCCTGAGGCAGACTCAGTACAGGGGCTCAGCTGATCCCTTAGCCCATAGTGATGGATGACAAAGAGATTTTACATTTGTGCAACCTCATATTTGTACCTTAGTGAAACAGGAAATGGTGAAAGGCAGCAGTACAGTTCCGGGGGACTGAGATCAATTTTTTTTAGTAAAATTTCTTTAGATGCCACTTTGTTTGGTTTTATTTTAAATATTCTTTAGGGGTGCCAATAATTTTGAGCCCTATGTTTTTGAGAAAAATCCTTTTTTAAAAAAAAAAAGTTTTTTATGAGAATTGTTTTATTAAAGTGAAAGTAAGCAGTTTCTGCAGATGTTTGAGCAGATAATTAAAATCATTAGGTTTATTGTTTCTTTTATATAATCATTTATGCAAATTTTAAGGAAGAGTGCCAATAATTCTTCTTTACTTGAATGTATGAACTCTTCTTTGCAGACTGAACAGCTGTGACCTCACAGAGAAGTCCTGTGATATTGTGGCCTCAGCTCTCCAGTCACCAAACTCACCCCTGAGAGATCTGGACCTCAGCTACAATGACCTGGGAGATTCAGGAGTGGAGCTGCTCTGTGCTGGACTGATGAGTCCAAACTGTAAACTGCAGAGACTGGGGTGAGTAGTGCTGTGTAGTGTGTGACATTAACTAAATAGAATTACTGATTATGGAAATGTAAGGATTTGAATTTTGTCACAGGGAAGACTAATTTCTTGACTCCATTCATTTTCAGAGCCTGTAACCTGAATGTTTGTGTGAATATGAGTTTGCATATAAGATTATTGACTGGGATGTGCTATGAAATAATGGGCAGCTTGAACCTGTATCCTGGAGAGAGAGACTAGCTACTGCTGCCAGGCATTCATCTAAGTGTTCTCTGACATTAAGATCTTCAATCCTGGGAGGTAAATGTCCTGCTTATTCAGGAATCTAAAACCAACAACTGTCCCTGGGATTAAGCTAATTAAGATTTACCCCATTTGGGTAGCGAGACTATATAAATATCACAAGGCATGACTTCTGTATTATTCTATTAAATTACATTTGACTGACCCTAGCAGCTATCCATGAAGAGCTGCATATCCTACTAGTGAATCCAACAATATGCCCAGTGAGTACCTCAGTAAGGGTGTTACCCCAAAACTTTAAGTTACTGTCGCTACCCCAGTTCTCCGAAACACAGAGTAGAGCGATCCACGTATGGGGAATGACATCCGGTCATCCAATTGCACCAAGTGTGGCTTTGACAGCCAGTAGCGCATTCAATGCTACAGGAGACTACTGCCCTCCTGGAAGAACATATAGGACACTGCAGCACTACTACTCCTCACTGAACATATAAACTTCTCATGCGTGGCAAGCAGGGCAGTCTTGGTGGATCTCTCCACCGGGGTTACAACAGTAACCTAAAGTTCTCTTTCATCATCTCGTGTTCGAGATCCACCTATGGGGAGATATGGACAACTCCCAGATTGCCTTATGCTCACAGCTGAGATACTGTCAGGCCAGCAAATGATGCCTCCTCCCCTGAGGGGAGGGTGGTGTTGGGCACATCCCGTGTAGGGAAGTACTAAACACATTCCACTGCCCAAAGCTATAGCCAGGTCTCGGGAACAATGTGAAGTACTAAAACCCATAGCAGATGAGGGGAGATGTGTGCGCCTCACACAGAGCTCACCCCCAGCACTGAGTGGGCTACCGGCCTCCTGGTGACGTTCAGGCGGTGGAACTTTGCAAAAGTATCTGGAGAAACCCAGGCTGCGGCTAAATAAATTTCCTGTAAGGAGACCCCATGGAATAGGGCCCACAATGCAGCCATACCCCTCGTAGCATGAGCCCTCAGGCCCAAGGGGGTGTTATCCTCTTTGAATCATATGCCATAACAATAGCTTCCACAAGCCAATGGGACAGCCGCTGCTTAGAGATACTTTTGCTTTACAGGCAGGGGCCCAGGCCCTGGTCGCTCTTTCTAAAAACCTTAGTCTTTGTCATATACGTGCGGAGAACACAGCATGTGCAGCCTATGCTCCTCGTCAGAGAAAAAAGGTGGTGGGTGAAAAGCGGCAAGCTCCAACATCTCACATGTGAAAGGAGGGAAGCTTTTAGGCATGAAGGCTGGATTGAGCTTAAGAAAAAGCCTGTGCATCTTAGGGGAGAATATTGTGCACGAGAGATGCACTGAGAGCACATGGAGGTCACTGACTCACTTAGCTGAGGCTAGTGCAAGCAGCAGCGCTGTCTGGAGAGACAACAATTTTAAATCTATCACATGTATAGGCTCTAATGGCCTTAGAGACAGAGCCTCCAGCTCCAGTGATAAATCCCAAGGGGAAATGAGCTTTTTAGCAACAGGCAGAGAACAGTGAGCCCCCTTCATGAACCTGTGAATGAGGGGGTGCTGTCCCACTGCATGGTCTTTCAACCCAACATGACAAGCAGTGATAGCTGCCAGGTAGATCTTATTGGTAGAAAAGGATTTCTCTTTATCCATAAGATTCTGTGAAAAGCACAGCACGTCAGAAACAGAGCACTGGTGAGGCACTAACTGATGAGAGGCACACCATCTTTCAAACACCTGACACTTATAGTCATGAAGTGACCTGGTAGAGGGCGCTCTCGTGCTCTGGATGGTTGCAGCCACGCGAGGGGGAAGCCCTAATGCGTTGAGGTTATGCCTCTCACGGGCCAAGCCCATAGAGCTACTCGCTCGGGGCAGGGGTGGTGTATTTCCCTGTTCACCTGAGACAGGAGGTCTGTACATAGCGGGAGCGTGCATGGCTGTACATAAAGGAGAGGGATAATCACTGCAGTAACATTTCCAAAATCTGGGGATGAAGACACCATTCCCTATACAGTGGGTTTCCCCTTAACAGCAGATCAGCGCTCGTGTTCAGAATTCCTGGAACATCAATCAATCAGTCAAATTTTATTTATATAGCGTATTTCACAGCAATTGTCACAATACGCTTCACAGACAACCCTGGCCTAGACCCCCACAGGAGCAAGCCTAAAGCAACATGGGTCACGCGTAACCACAGAAAGTGACGGCTGCTCCAGACCAGCAGTCTGTGGGCTAGACCATGGAGCTGGAGGGAGCGCATGCCACCTTGGTGATTGACATATGCTACCGCAGTCATTATCGCAGCGTACGAGCACATGATGTCCCCTTAGACAGGGAAGAAAATATCTGAGTGCTGTCCATATAGTTAATAGCTAAAAGAAAACTGATTCACCATGTAACCCTCCTGAGACCCCCCACCCCAGAGAGGGATGTGTCTGTCCTTTTTTTCCGTATGAAAACGATCCTGAGAGGGGTTCCCTGAGTGTAAAAGTCTGTGTTTTCCCAGTGACGCAGAGTTGCTGAGCGGTTGTGCGTTACTGTGAGACAGTGATGGAGATCGCACACAGGGCTGAGGTGGAGGGATGAAATCCACCTCATAAAGCCCCTCGTTCTTAACAGCCCCAGTGGCAAAACCTGAGAGGCTGGCACCATCAGCCCCTGTAGTCTGAGGCATGTGTGATACTGTACTCTCGAGCCGGGCTTGAACTGAGAGAGACGTACTTTGAGAGATAAAATTCAGTCTGCTGATTGGCAAGCTCACATGGATACAGAGTATAAATCCACTCCCAAGAACTTTACACTCCAGGATGGGGAGAGATTGCTCTGAAACCAAGAGACATCAGATGTGTCAGAACTCACTTAGTGTCCTGCTCAACTCTGGGTTTTGAATTGGCAATAATCAGCTAATCGTCTGTATAAGTCAGTATTCTGAGCCTCATTAGTCTTAATGGAGCCAGACCCGCCTCTACACAAATACAGAACACCCGTGGACTCAGGGAAAGGCCAAAGGGTGGAACTGTGTATTTGTAGCAAACACCGCGATGGGCAAAGCGGAGGTATTTTGTATGAGGGGGATAAATGCTTATGTGGAAGAAGGCATCTTTCAGATTTACTGATGTGAAATAGTGATGTTAAGTTAATAAATTAACTGTTCATTCTTAATAAGAATGTTGATTGATGAATTTCTATAGATTAAACAGTTACATTTCAATAAACCATTTCAATGAATGACCTAATGTTGGTGATTAGATTTCAAATTAAAGAGACGTTTCTAAAATGTTAAATTAGAGAGTCATGGTTCCCTTGACTGACAGCATTAGTAAAACGTTATTGGTCTATTCCTGGAACATCAGTGCCAATCTGAGCGCGTCTTCCGAGCTGCTGGTCTCACCTTCAGCAGACACACCAGACTGACCCCAAAGCACATAGACATGCTCATGCTCCTTAAAAAAAATTCTTAGGTATTAAGTTTTGCATATTTTAAGTCATCCTTTTTATAGGTCTTGGAGTAGATTTTAATCTAATCAGTTAATCATTATTAATCAATTATTTGGTGCCGATGATTGATTAAAAGAATTGCACAAAACTTTTCAATCGTTCTGATATATTGAACATGAAAGAGTTCTGTATGTTAACATTTTGAAATTATATTGCCTCAAATGTTTGTTTAACACTGAGATCCAAGATAGGAAGTTGAGAACCATCCTTCTTTGGGAGCTGGAAATAATGAAAAAAAAAACTATGTTGGGTTCGATCTCTGGGAACCACACGTATTTCCCCCTTTTTGTAAGAGGGAAGGAATTTATTCCTCTTAAACATGGGAGCGCTCTCTTGTGTTTGAGAGAAAATGACTGTTGAAATGGGGGGTTCACTCTGAACTGGAGTCTGTAACCCTTGGCTATTGTCTGTAGCTTTTGGCTATAGTAGCGCTGCAGTGTTCTATGTGCTCTTCCAGGAGGGCAGTAGCCTCCTTTTGCATTGGACGCACTACTGTCTGTCAGAGCCAGACTTGGTGCAATTGGATGCTTCTATGGAGGTCTGGACCGGATGTCATTCCCTAGAGTTGGCTTTCAAACACAAGATGATGAAAGAGAAGTTTATTTATGGCACCAATGCAGTGATTTGTTCAAGCAGAGATGCACACTTCAGTCAGTGTGTAAGTAAGCCATGTACTTTGGATGCGCTGTAAGAGAAAGAATACTTTATCATATGACAAAATTTGAGAGTTGCTAATAACCATGAATTGAAAGCTTTAATAGTGTTAAGAGGCAATCATTGGGATGGCAGGTATGCCATCCCGCCAAGTTACGCCTTGGCGGGGGCATGCCCCATACCTATACAGCACCAAGAGTTTTCACTTTTCAGGGTTCCCCCACAGAAATGACCACAACATCCACAGACACTCAGCCCTTAAAAACATTAAATTCTGTACATTCTGACCCCATTTCAACAGACAGATTTCATAAACAACTTCACATGTCCACACAATAAAGCCCCAAACTAAGGGGATTTTGCGTTTTTCTCCTCCTTCTTCTTCTTCTCTTTCTTCTTCTTCGCATTCTTATTTTTCCTGCCGCCTATCCCACTAACAACATGTCTCCCCATTGGACATTTTACCGACACCAGCCAAATCTTCACCTACACGACCCAATCAAAAACTGGCATACACACGCAAAATACCCATTACCTTTTTACTCTGAAACATTTCCAGTTCAAACAGCTAGCCTGCCTGTGGCCTAATGGGCAAGGTTACAGTCTTGGGAACATGGGGTCGTAGGTTTAAGCCCAGCTAGGAACACGTTTCTTTTGCTTTTACCCTCACTAATAATTGTCTACTACTTCTCAATTATTGCTTTTGCACCATATCTACCCGCCGTTCACCGAGCGTATACCGAACTGAACTGCATTATGACGTACCGTCTGCACTTTCAGTTATTAACCAGCTACAATATTACAAAGCCATATGGATTCAACGGGAGCTCTTCTGTGCTTAATGGCCTGTGTTCTTCTTTAAAACTACGGACAGGTTTGCCAATGATATTTCACGCATTGCATAGCTGTGTCACGGTGCTGCATTAACAAAGTCACAGACTGGTAAACGTCCGGTTGAAGGATTGAATCCCGCCTCGCCCTCAGGCAGATATTTTCCTCTTTTACACTAACGTTTTCTTACGCTTATATTTGCTTTACCAAAACTCACTCACGGCCACCCATATGCATTTCATGGCGGCAAATGTATTCCTTTTATTAAAAAGTTACACCAGTTCACCACTGTGCCATTTCTACTAACTATATTTCTTCACTTGGCTACCGTACAAAACCTTTTTATCAGCAAACGCCACGTTTCTACATTCATGTTACCTCGCCCTGTTCTCTATCTAGCCACATACAAACAATTACTACGTTTGTATGTTCTGCAACTTCGCATTAAAACATTACATTTAAAATCATGACTCACTCATAATTATAACTACTACTGAACATGACAACAGCACATCAGTGCAATAGATTACACATGTTACTTAACCCTCCACTTCAACGACTAACATTTTATACAGACTGTTATATATACCAATCGATAGGGAAACTAAGCGCGTTCATGGTCACTTCATTTACTTCGCACTATAGTCTGTGATCATGTCAGCCTTCACCTACATGCCCATTCTGCTAAAAACATATTGTTTCAACTACGCAATTTCATAATTTCTCCTAATTTATCTCACACTGTTGTTATTTTCTCATGTGCAAAGTCTGCTGGGACATATGCGTCTGCTCCTATTCTCCACTATCAAGTTTTCCGGTTCTAGCTTAGCAAAACAGCGAAGAGGATTCCTACCTGCAGATAAGCCTATCAAAATGCCTTATAAACCTTACAAACACTAAAAGTGCATCTCCACGAAATAACAGACAACGGAGCAGGACAGAAGGCTACACAAGTTGTGACCTAGGGAGCTCTAATTTTACAAGCTTGCTGATTCTTTTGTCAATCAAGGCTCGTTGGATGGCCGTGAGTACATACACTGGCCATATTTCACCTGCGTTTCTCATGCGTTTACACTTACGCCACCGCACCCTTTGTCACAGCCACTGTTTTACATATATAGCAAACCGAAACTGCTAAACGGTACACGCTCATCAGACTGTACAACTTCACACAAGGATAGCCATAATCCACAACCGTTTCTTACAGGGTCACTTCGCATTTCTCACTCAAACGCTTTGCAAAAAGAAATGATATCTCATAAAAAAAAAAATCAATCTTGACTTTGAGAAAGCCATCCACACTTATGTTTGGACTGTCCATGTACTGCATGCTTATACACACAGTGCCAAGTGACTTGAAAGAATTGAGGAAATATTGGGTAGCATTGCTTTGGAATACATCTTATTTAATTTCGGTGAGGCAAGATAGCCTATATTGTTTGTAGTACCGTAACTTGGCGTCATTTGGATATCAATACTTTTAATGGCAGGCCTGGATTTTGGCAGTCTGAATGAATGAGTTATAGATGGTGTATGTCTTGAATGTGTGAGTAACTTGGCATTTTTGTACGTTGAAAACGTTTTTTATGAGATTTTATTTACAAGACATGGCAAGATGGACTGGACACTATGCTATAAGTGAGGAAAGGACATGCACCTGAAGAGATTGTAAGATAAAGAAATGGAACACAAAGAAATTGTGATGCATACCAAAAATGCTTTTTATGAAAGGACTTCGGATAATGAAGTAAATAGTTTGAGCTTCCCTTAAATGCTATCCAGAGAACATCTCCCACAATCCACACTAGTTTACATTTGACTAAATGAAATCTGACCTGGCCAAAACTCTAGTACCTACCGCCATCCCCACGAGACCCCCCCCCCCACCCTACAGGGACAGGGGTGCTGAATGGTAATTTTACTGACAGTAAATAAGGGGCATTGTACTGCTGGTGTGCCCTAACGATTGAATATATCATTCCTGTATGTGTTGCATGTCTTCCTGCAAGGGTTTACAGTGATGGTCCTTCTAAGGACTGTTTTATACTTCTGTGTAGTCTGCATAGTTTGCATGATTTGCATTGTGTCATTTGCAAACGGGCAGAGAATTTATATGGCATGTTGTACAGGTACACGATGTGGATTTCCACCCACTTACAGATACCTTCAATTCCATATCTTTCATATCCTTTAATAAACTTTTATCACATCCGTACTGTATGTTACGGGAACGAGGCACAGATGAGGCAGACACTGCTGGCAACATGCCTGTAGAGGACTTTTATTTTGACAGCGGTATCACAATGAATGAAGACAGGGGAAAAGTGAAAGACTAGACGAGATCAGGCTACTCAAATGTTGGGGAAAGCAAACGTGCTAGGGAAGTGCAGACGGGTCCAAAATTCAGGCCATGAGGAGGGGCACATCCGAGTCTGCTACAAAAAAAAAAAAAGAGAAACAGAGACTCTGTTAGTCACTCATTGAGGGGAAAGCCAGCACACCCCTGGAGTGAGACCATGAGGCCTATATAGGGCCAGCAGCTACTCAGGCAAAGGGGAAAGTGGTGTGGACAAAGCACTGGTATGCTGCCGGTGGCCTGACTGTATCTCAGGTCCAGGTCTGAGTGTGGAGTGGAGGTGCTGAAACTCAGCCCTGTCCCACCGGCGCTGTCCAGGTCTGAGTGCGGAGTGGAGGTGCTGAAACTCAGCCCTGTCCCTCCGGCGCTGTCCAGGTCTGAGTGTCCAGGTCTGAGTGTGGAGTGGAGGTGCTGAAACTCAGCCCTGTCCCTCCAGCGCTGTCCAGGTCTGAGTGCGGAGTGGAGGAGCTGAAACTCAGCCCTGTCCCTCTGGTGCTGTCCAGGTCTGAGTGCGGAGTGGAGGTGCTGAAACTCAGCCCTGTCCCTCCGGCATTGCCCAGGTTTGAGTGCGGAGTGGAGGAGCTGAAACTCAGCCCTGTCCCTCTGGTGCTGTCCAGGTCTGAGTGCGGAGCCCTGTCCCTCCGGCGCTGTCCATGGTGCTGCAGGCTGGCCGGTGAGAGACAGGTGAAGTGGAGCAGAGTTGCAGCTGATGGCAGGGGCTCCAGAGGCCCACACCACAATACATATATATGAGCATGTGCATTACTTCCTGTTACAGTGTATCTGCCTTTAGCTAAATGTTAGTGTGCAGAGCTGTGGAAGTTTGTCACAGAAAACCAAAAGGAAATAAGCAAAGTCATGTCCACTCTGTGTTTCCTTTTACATCTTTACTTTTGGTGGTGGCCAAACATCCTACAGCACTGAAAACTAACTCGCTGTCCACTCTGAAAGATGGCAGCTGCACGTCTAGTATGGGATGGGAGGGTTAAGCCCAGATAAAAGATCATAGGAAAGGTAGATGAGCCCTTTGCCCCAATTCAGAGAACTTACAGTATAAGAAAAGGGGACATTTGGGTCAGAATTACATCTGTAGAACTGTCAGAGTTCAGTCCCGCTGGATGTTTAATTTTCAGGTCCAAAATACTGCAGTTGGAGAGCGTAGCACAGACATCTTCCTCAGAGCATCATCAACCTTAAAATCCTCAATTTCACTCTTCATCGCTGAACACTGTCATTGGCACATTTCCCATATTAGATACATGCTTCATGTATACCTAATATATTAATACTATAATATATGAACTCTTCTTTGCAGACTGAACAACTGTAAACTCACACAGAAGTGCTGTAATATTGTGGCCTCAGCTCTCCAGTCATCAAACTCACCCCTGAGAGATCTGGACCTCAGCTACAATAACCTGGGAGATTCAGGAGTGGAGCTGCTCTGTGCTGGATTGAGGAGTCCAAACTGTAAACTGCAGAGACTGGGGTGAGTAGTGCTGTGTATTGTGTGATCTTAACTAAATAGCATTTGTGATTATGGTTCTATTCAGTGAAATATTAAAACGCTCTTTCACTCTCAGTTTACTCCTGTCCACCAGCATTCTTTCTTTTTATATACCTTACTCCTCTATCACAACAAGCAAATAAAAGCAGGATAAAACTTTTTGAGGGTTGCCAGGTTTGTGGTTCCTGAGCAAAATGTAAGGTTTCAGTGGAGTCTGTAGTATCAGGTCACAGGTGATGACTGGATGCTGAGTGTCTGATTGACATGGTGAAAGATTGACCACCTGTATAGTAAAATGTTTCAGGTCTCTCACACATTGCAGTCTTCATCCATCCCCATTATTCACTACCTGCTATGAACTCTAATGAAATCCATATTTACCCCACTCTCTTTCACACCCTGACCTTGTGATGAAGGTGAGTTTTACTCCTTTCAATGTTTCTGAAAGGACTGTGAATAAAATGGTATTTTATTCTGCTGGTAAAGCCAAGCATTAACTATTGGCCAGCAGGGTATGTGTGTACATCTTGGTGGGAGAGTGTCCATCTGAACAACAATTGAGCTGCTGTTTAGATGCAGTGTTACATCATTTAGTTTAGTCAGTCTTCTCTGGTTCCAGTCCCAAGTCATAGGCTGGATAATATAACATTGTAAGCAGGCATGCTGTGTGGAATAGCCTGATTCAGAGATCAATGTTCTGGCTCTAGCTCCTATTATCTAAAGTATAACATAATTTACCGGAGTATTTCTTAGATAAGTATTCTAATAACTCTCAAATGCCCCCAGTTATTAAATTTCTGGTGCAGTTTATATTACTCCACAAGGTCTACCAAACATATTGATAAGGGGTTTTAAAAGAAAAAAAAAACTTATTACATCAGGTCTTTTATTATCATTATTATTATCATTGTTACAATAATAATTAAATGCAACACAATAATTAGTGAATTATATTCGCAAAAGCGTGCGAGAATAAAATGAATGGATGGATTATAGGGCAAGGACATGCAGAAAATAGGTGCAATGTGTGGATTTTTTAAAAGACACCACGGTTTAAAAAATCTAGTGTCTACCAGCAGTAAAAATTAGTGGCAATAATCAGTTGTGGTGTTTTCATACAGCCACTAGATGGCGATGCAGTGTAATTCCAGTTGATGCCGTAGTTCAGTGGTACTCTCTAATTTTCTTAGGAGAGCCACTTATGAGTAAGACCATTAGTCAACCACAGAGATTGCAGATATAACTCAGATGTTTTTTTTTTATCATCACTCTCAAGATATTTACCATCTTTGTGTTTGTTTAAAAAAAATACAGTACCATGCTTTCCATCCTGACATCTCTTTTTATTCTCAATTCATAATTACATTGCATTATTAAAAGATATAATACTTTTGTGTGAGTGTGTAAGGCTGGGAGTGGAACTCATCTTATGTATGTACGTACATATGCAATTATACATAAGCATTATCAACATGAAATAAAAAAAGTTCACAAAAATGTATATATTGGTCTACTAATAGAGATGAAAAACTTCTTTTTCTCTGTTATATTTGTATCAATATGTTGAGGCTCTCATGTGTTTCAGCTGTCCCTTGACTTTCTCCATGCAAAACTTGTAGTTAGTGGTTGCAATCCTAGTCAAACGATCAAGATGCACATCTGTGAGCCTACTTCTATGTTTTCTTTTGACAATGCTCATTATAGAAAATGTTGCCTCACATGAGTAAGTGCTCACAATAAAGCTTGTTACCTTCTGCACACAAAGCTTTAAATATGGATAATCTGAGGCTGGGACCATGCTCCAGAAATGAGCAACGTCTGATCTGAGCTCAGTTTTCAGTACATTGTTGACCTGCAGTTCAAGAATCTCACTCTGTATTACAGCAAGGTCTGGACAAAGGTTTTTCAGAGCAGGTGTAAAGCTTTACAATGACACATTAAAAGGGTTCTCAATGAAATTGAAAAGCTCCCTATACCCCACAACATCTTGAAATCTCCTTTCAAATTCATTTCTTATTTCCTCCCATATGCCTACAAATCCATCATAGTCAAAATGTTGCAGTATATCAGGGTTAGCAGTTGTGCAGGCTCTTAGATTGGGAAAGTGAAGAAATTCTCTGTCGGGTATGAAGAGAGTGGTGATCTTGTGCTGGAAAGCAGTAACTGCTCTTAGCATGTTACCTGGGTGCTTCCCTTTTCCTTGGAGGTTAAGGGAATTCAGCTGGGATGTGATGTCAGTAAGGAGTGTCAGCTGTAATATCCAGTGTGGGTCCTCGAGCTTTGGCTCAGCCCTCCCCTTGCTTGCAAGAAAATCACGGATGTGAGGAAGTTGAGTACAGAATCGTTCAAGCACCGATAGCCATCTCACTTCATTGTGCATCACCAGATCCCCGTACTCTGCCTCGTATTCCTCCAGAAGTGCACGGAATTCCCGGTGATTAAGTGCCCTGGCCTCGATAAAGTTGACGACTCGCACAACGAGCTGCATCACATTCTTTAGCTCTTGGTTTTTAAGTTTTGACACCAGTGCCTCCTGATGACTTATACAGTGAAAGGAGACAAGCTTGGGAATGCTGTCTTCCTTTTCCATCAGTCCGATAAGTCCCGTCTCCTTCCCTCTCATGCTTGGAGCTCCGTCGGTGCACACCGACACAAGTTTCGACCAGTCGATTTGTTTCTCTGCAAAAAAGTTCATCAGTGCTTGAAAAACGTCCTCCCCTCTGGTCTGTCCATTAAGCGGTAACAGATATAACAGCTCCTCCCGAAATTCGTCCTTTTGAATAAAGCGAACCCACACACACAATTGCGCCATGTCGCTTATATCCGTGCTCTCATCGAGTGCAATGCTGTAACATGGTCAGAGGTGGGTAGAGTAGCCAAAAACTGTACTCAAGTAAAAGTATTGTTACTTTAAAATAATAATGACTCAAGTAGAAGTAAAAGTAGTCATCCAAATAATTACTTGAGTAAGAGTAAGAAAGTATCTCGTGAAAAGACTACTCAAGTACTGAGTTACTTCATATAATCTGATTTAATGTAATAAGCAGAGCAATGTAAACAAACGTAAAAATCCAAATGTCCAAAATATAAAATTGTAAATACTTGTCCAATAGAAATAAACAAAATATAAAATAGCCATGTGCAAATTCAAATATGGCCTAAATCATATCCCTTTAAATAAAACAATACACAGGAGGTTCATCAGAAGAGGAAGATTTTTGCTTTCTGTTGGACTCTTTTAAGTCTGTATACCCCATCAGTTTGTTGGGGTGAACCCTCCGTTGACAGAAAAAATATCAATGAGGCTGCAGGGATTTATGCATTAAAATAGACTCATCATCACAACAAAGAGGAGCCTGCTCAAATTCAAACAGAAATTTTATATGTGGGAAACATAATGCTTTGTAGCACCATTATTGTACCTTATGATGCACTTCTCCACGATATTCCAAAGTCCCATGATGCTTTGCGCGAAATATGTGCAGAACCTCCGGTTTAGCGTAAACAAACGTTATGTATGCTATGCAATGTTCCAGCGCTCATGTCATGACTGTTGCATGCTTCACAAGAATTATTACACTACTAACTAACGCTTACATTACAGTGTGAAATATCCACATTAATACCAGTAACCTATTTAAACACACTCAATTTCAAAAATAATGTATATAACCAAAGTATTTTGAGCAATAATAGCCTACTTACATAGCAATGATGAAATCTTATCTGTGTTTAGTAGATGGAGACAGAGACTGTAAATCAACAATACAGTTCAGTCCGCTTCTGTTTTGCTCCAGAAAACGATGTCAGTTAGGTCTATCAGCAAACATACGGCTTAGCTATGCCCAGAAGTCCTCAATAATAATAGTATTTCCCAAGAAATTACGTTGATAATCGTTGACCACATTCCGTGCTGCGTCTTTTACTGCTACCACAGAGTGAATGC
The DNA here is from genome assembly GCF_013347855.1 of Anguilla anguilla. Lineage (NCBI taxonomy): Eukaryota > Metazoa > Chordata > Actinopteri > Anguilliformes > Anguillidae > Anguilla > Anguilla anguilla. The sequence continues at coordinate 708,024 of NC_049213.1, forward strand.
ATAAGTGAATGCGATGATAAGAAAAATTTTGGTTACGCTGACCTAAACAACGCTATTCCAAAAGAAAAATTAGACATGTTATACATTGTTAGAAAGCTTATACTCTCACCTACTGAATAAATGAATTGTCAATCAAGCCAGACTGTACTAAAAAGGGCGACACCGCCGTAAACAACACCTGTGGTATTACGCACAGCTATTTTGGAAGGTACCCAGGCATCACAAATGCGTGTATATTTCACAAACGGATTGTCCAAGACAATAAATGACCACTCAGTCAAATAGTTATCTATCCACAGCCAAAACTAACATATAGCTTACCGCCACATATTTTCTCAAGTTCAAAGTTGAGTTCTTGTAGGCTGAAATATTCACATTTCGAGGCAGACAAAGAAGGCAGCGCATAATGTAACTACTATTTTTGGTAGTCTGTAAGTAAAACGTAGCTTGAATGTGAGGCCAGGGGTGTTCTGCCTCCTACGAATCACCCGCCGTTGTTTCAGCCATTGTTGTCGCCCACTCATCCTTCTGCGTGCTGTGACTAGCTACGTCTGATTGGTGAAACGGAGTCATGTGGGGCTATGACAGCGCCAAAGCGAAGACCAGTCAGCCTCTTTGGCTGAAGTCTCTCTGAGAGAAAGAAACAAACAGAACGTGCATTGAATAAAAAATGGGCAAAAAATAAAAGTAACGAGCAGAATGTAGCCGAATATAACGGAGTAAAAGTAACATTTTTTCTTCACAAATATACTCGAGTAAAAGTGAAAAGTATGTTGCATTAAAACTATTCTTAGAAGTACAATTTATTCAAAAAGTTACTTAAGTAAATGTAACGGAGTAAATATAACGCGTTACTATCCACCTCTGAACATGGTGCCGCTGCAAGATCTGCAATTAGCTGTTCCTGGATATCTTTCCCAATAAACTCGATCCTCCTCATTAATGTCGAGTCTGAAAGCTGCAGTGCATGTATTTGCTTTATTATTGCGTCCTTATTAGTAAAGTCACGGTACATTATCTCAGCTGAGGTCAAAAAGCATTGTTTAACAATTTCAGTGTCTATGAAAGCCTTTTTATGCCTAGCTAAAATCCATGCAATCTCGTAAGTGGCCTCGGTCGATTTCTCGGCAACAGAGACAGATCTCGCCATCATTTTTTGCTGCTCAGAGTCTGTGTCATCTGTTTAATTTTATTAGTCCTCAGGTTGCTACCTGGTGGGTACAACATGTTGTACTTGGAGTGAAAAGCACTAAAGTGGCATTCAAGGTTAGACCGTTTACAGCTGGCACTAGTCTTCTGGCAAATTAGGCAGAATGGAGAGGATTCGTTTTGCACAAAGAAAAACTCATCAGTCCATGTAACGTGAAATTTTCGGTGTTCGTCCTGAATTGACAGCACCTTTTTCTTTGCTGGTGCAGCATCGGTGTCTTGGGCTTCTCGGCCAAACTGATCTGCATTTCCTCCCATTCCTTTCTCACGTTGCTCTTTCTCCTCGGGCCTGTTTCTAACTCAGTCGCCGTCAGCTAAAGAATAATCACTTTCCTCGTTCTGCTTTTTTCTAATAATAAATCTGTCCATTTTGAGTGGGGCGGAGGCCGAGACAATATTTGATATAACCTTACGACGTACGGCTATAGGTCTACCCATGATCTCTCGCTGTTACATAGCCTACGTTATTTGACGTATCTTCAGTATGCTGCCATTTGCTGGATAATTTATTTCAATGTGCTAAAACAGGACGTCTGTAGAACCTATACGGAACATACAGAAGTAAGATATAGCGATATTCTTATTGTTATCAGTGGATCTGAGCCGCAAAACAAAGTCTCACGAGCCGCGTAATGAGTAACACTGATCTAAGTGTTCTCTGACATTAAGACCATCAGTCATAGGAGGTAAATGTACCGCTCATCCAGGAATCTTGTGATTCATAGACTTCTGCCCTGAAGGAGCAACTTAACCTGTAAAATCAGCAGATGTAAGTGCCAAAACTTACTATCCCAGGGATCAACCAAATTAAGGCTTATCCGGGTAGTGAGTAGGGGTGGGCGATATAGACTTAAAACTATATCACGAGATTTCATGGTATTTTTTGCGGTAATGATATAAATGACGATATGAAAATGGTACCATTCAATACTTTTTGGCCACAAGTCACATCAGCATACAGTCTTGAGAGCTGTGCAAACACAAACATTGATCCAAAAAAGTAAAACTTAATCCTGACCATCATCAAATACTAAACTACACCAATTAAGTAGGCTAAAAAATATGAATTTTATTCACAAATTAAAATTCCAGTGAAAATGCAAACACCAATACTCGCAAGATTTATAATCTAACCCCAGGAAAAACTAATGGAAATGTTGTAAAAATACTTTTCTTCTGTAAAAGTGTAAATAATGTTTAAAGAGTGCAAACTTAACAAGTCTTAAACTATGCTGCAAAACATCAAAACAGTATATAAACACAATAATGATTCAAATCAAGTACAAGTTTGAAATGTAAACAGCGATTCTGACTTTAATCATAAACTACATACAACAAATGAAAACGTAAACACTTATACAACCTCTGTTGTACTGCCATGGCACAAATAGTCGTAAAAATAGTGCAAACAGCAAATCAAGAAGTAACAATCCCAAACATGTCTTCAGTTAGGTTACAAAACTACAAAACAGTGCAAAAACAACCTGATAAATTAATGACAAATTAACAAATAAAATACAAGTTCAATGAAAATGTAAACACTGATATACTCTGAAATAGTAAATAAAATAACTTATGTGGAAATGAGGTTGTGGCTGGAACACGCCACAAATTAGGTAGTGCAAGTTATCACACACATACTACTAAAGCATGTGATTCAGGAAGAGGTAGCTATCAAAAAGAGAACAGGATATCACAGCTTAAGATTTTTGGTTAAGAAGACTAGCATATTAACTGTGGCTGGTTTCAGAGCAGACCTTTGGCATGTTACTGTATTTCCCCCAGCACTGAATAGCCTCTCTGAGGCTGTACTTGTGGCAGAGATACACAAGTACTTTTTTGCCAAACCACTGATCTGAGGAAAATTCACCTCGTGTAGCTTCCACCATGCGAGGGGATCGCTCTCACCATCTGCCAGTGGACAAAGCAAACAGCTGTTTAATTCAGGAATTGGGGAGGAATTGTATCAGTATATCATGGACGATACGATATGGCACAGCCCTAGTAGTGAGACTGAATAAATATCCCAGGGCATGACCATGACCTGTATTATTTTATTAAATAATATTTGCTTGATTTTTGCAGCTATTCTAGAGAAACTGCACATCCTGAAAGTGAAAGTTACAATATGCCCAGTGAGTAACCCAGCTAGGGTGTTACCTGAATACTTGAGGTTACTGATGTAACCCCGTTTCTCTGACACAGAGTGGAGAGATCCACCTTTGAGGAATGATATCTGGTAATGACCTCCACAGGAGCATCCAATTTCACCAAGTCTGGCTCTGACAGACAGTAGTGTGTCCAATGCCAAAGGAGGCTACCGCCCTCCTGGAACAGCACACAAGACACTGCAGCACTAACACGCCTTGGTTAACATTGGCTTCTTGTGTCCATCCTATGCTCCACTCACAGCCTCGAGCTTGTGTCTCACAAGAACCTCATCACTATACTGTCCGCAGGAGGACATATCCTCAGATCCGCCTCCACTGGGCATGAGAATTTGGGTCAGTGCTGATAGGCTCCACTTGTTGCTAGCTTGCTGCCCTTGCTTGTGAGCTTTTTTTACCATAACGGGTTCCCTGCCTTTGACATACCCTTTTCCTGCACACGCTAACGCAGAACAGGACAGCTAGCCACCCACGCTAGCTCATTAGTGCTTATAGCTACCCACGCTGCTTTTCTTAGCTTAGCGAGTCTATGTTAGCTCCCCGCTACATGGCTCTTTCTAAGCCCGTTTTTCGTGTTTGAGGAGTTACACTTGCATGCCTGTCCAGGTTTGTGCAGTGCCCTCATCACTGACAGAGTGTGAGACCCTATCCCCACCTCCAATTTTGTTGTTTAGTCGCGTTAGAAATGTCTGTGTAGAAATGCTTGTCGCTAGTTTTCTGTGTGCTACGTTGGTTAGCTAGCTTGTCTGCGTGCGATCAACATTTATGTATGTTAGCAGGTAGCTATATTGTTACGTATGTATTTACATATTTTCATAAGTTAGAAAGCTAAAACAATTAATATTGGTACTATTTACAAAGTAGTTTATTTCATTGTGACATTTTACATTTAACAGCATTGTATTAAGACATTTATTTTGTATTCTTGCAGTTTTACAATGTCAACCCTGGACTAAACTTATAGTAAAGACCATACTTCTGGAGAAACGGCTTTATTATTGGGGTTTATGTATGCTGTCTAGCCTTGCACAGTCACGCAAGTGTGAGGGCAGAAAACCAGCCATCTAGCACTCCTTATATTTTCAATGAAATAATAACAGTATTTTAAATTCAAAAAGCATTTATCCCTGGTCTGATGTTTGTGTGTCTATTAGGGTTTATGTTGTAGTGTTTATATATCTTTATGAGCCTTCCGTTTCTTTGTAAGTAAGTACACTTGGTATAATGGAAGACTGGAATTTTGAAATGTTATTACAGTAACGATTGAAGTATTACACTATTCATCAAAAAAAAAAAAACTAACTGTTATAAGTTATTACATTACGGCAAAACGTATTACGTTAGCCATTAAATATTTTATTGCATTAATCATTACATTTACATTAAATTTATTTGTGTGTCACTTTTATTCAATGCAACATACAATTAGTGCATATTGGAAGTCATTGGAACAACTACAAAACACAGGCCCGATAAGATACAATACTCATTGTGTAACAGTTATTCATAGCCATGAACATAGTAAGTTGAGTCCAGACAGTAAGCATAGGCTAGGTCAGAAAGTAATGTTACGTCAAACTAGGAAGCAAGATAACTAGCTACAACATCAAGATAATTATACAAATTCAATATGAGCGCTGGTTGGAGGTGCATGTGTAACATGAAAGTGCTACAAGAATAAGGTAGAAGGGTACAAGTGATAAGTGATCCTAGTTGGGAGTACCCTGCAGAGTAGTGATAGTTAGTTAGTCCAGGTACAGACTGAAGAGATGCGTCTTCAGACTATGGCAGAAGATGGGCAATGACTGAGTGGTTTGTAGAGGACCAGTAAGTTTTTTATAATAATTGTTTTATTAAAGTGAAAGTAAGCAGTTTCTACAGATTTTTGAGCAGAAAATTGAAATCATTAGGTTTATTGTTTCTTTTATATAATAATTTATGCTAATTTTAATGAAGAGTGCCAATAATTCTTCTTTACTTGAATGTATGAACTCTTCTTTGCAGACTGAACAACTGTAAACTCACACAGAAGTGCTGTAATATTGTGGCCTCAGCTCTCCAGTCATCAAACTCACCCCTGAGAGATCTGGACCTCAGCTACAATAACCTGGGAGATTCAGGAGTAGAGCTGCTCTGTCCTGGACTGATGAGTCCAAACTGTAAACTGCAGAGACTAGGGTGAGTAGTGCCGTGTACTGTGTGACATTAACTAAATAGAATTACTGATTATGGAAATGTAAGGGTTTGAATTTTGTCACAGGGAAGACTAATTTCCTGACTCCATTCATTTTCAAAACCTCTAATCTGAATGTTTGTGTGAATACAATTTTGCTTATAAGATTATTGACTGGGGTGTGCTCATGATGATGATGGGCAGCTTGACCCTCTATCCTGGAGAGAGAGACTAGCTACTGCTGCCAGGCATTCATCAAAGTGTTCTCTGACATTAAGACCTTCAATCCTGGGAGGTAAATGTCCTGCTCATCCAGGAATCTAAAACCAACAACTATCCCTGGGATTAACCTAATTAAGATTTACCCCATTTGGGCATGACTTCTGTATTATTCTATTAAATAACATTTGACTGACCCTAGCAGCTATCTAAGAAGAGCTACATATCCTGCTAGTGAATCTAACAGTATGCCCAGTGAGTACCTCAGTAAGGGTGTTACCCCAAAACTTTAAGTTACTGTCGCTACCCCAATTCTCCGAAACACAGAGTAGAGCGATCCACGTCTGGGGAATGACATCCGGTCATCCAATTGCACCAAGTGTGGCTTTGACAGCCAGTAGCGCATTCAATGCTACAGGAGACTACTGCCCTCCTGGAAGAACATATAGGACACTGCAGCACTACTACTCCTCACTGAACATATAAACTTCTCATGCGTGGCAAGCAGGGCAGTCTTGGTGGATCTCTCCACCGGGGTTACAACAGTAACCTAAAGTTCTCTTTCATCATCTCGTGTTCGAGATCCACCTATGGGGAGATATGGACAACTCCCAGATTGCCTTATGCTCACAGCTGAGATACTGTCAGGCCAGCAAAGGATGCCTCCTCCCCTGAGGGGAGGGTGGTGTTGGGCACATCCCGTGTAGGGAAGTACTAAACACATTCCACTGCCCAAAGCTATAGCCAGGTCTCGGGAACAATGTGAAGTACTAAAACCCATAGCAGATGAGGGGAGATGTGTGCGCCTCACACAGAGCTCACCCCCAGAACTGAGTGGGCTACCGGCCTCCTGGTGACGTTCAGGCGGTGGAACTTTGCAAAAGTATCTGGAGAAACCCAGGCTGCGGCTAAATAAATTTCCTGTAAGGAGACCCCATGGAATAGGGCCCACAATGCAGCCATACCCCTCGTAGCATGAGCCCTCAGGCCCAAGGGGGTGTTATCCTCTTTGAATCATATGCCATAACAATAGCTTCCACAAGCCAATGGGACAGCCGCTGCTTAGAGATACTTTTCCTTTGCAGGCAGGGGCCCAGGCCCTGGTCGCTCTTTCTAAAAGCCTTAGTCTTTGTCATATACGTGCGGAGAACACAGCATATGCAGTTTATGCTCCTCGTCAGAGGAGAAAGGTGGTGGATAAAAAGCGGCAAGCTCCAACATCTCACATGTGAAAGCAGGGAAGCTTTTAGGCATGAAGGCTGGATTGAGCTTAAGGAAAAGCCTGTGCATCTTAGGGGAGAATATTGTGCACGAGAGATGCACTGAGAGCACATAGAGGTCACTGACTCACTTAGCTGAGGCTAGTGCAAGCAGCAACGCAGTCTGGAGAGACAACAATTTAAAATCTGTCTCATGTATAGGCTCAAATGGCCTTAGAAACAGAGCCTCCAGCTCCAGTGATAAATCCCAAGGGGAAATTAGCTTTTTAGCAACAGGCAGAGAACAGTGAGCCCCCTTCGTGAACCTGTGAATGAGGGGGTGCTGCCCCACTGCATGGTCTTTCAACCCAACATGACAAGCAGTGATAGCTGCCAGGTAGATCTTATTGGTAGTAAAGGATTTCTCTTTATCCATAAGATTCTGTGAAAAGCACAGCACGTCAGAAACAGAGCACTGGTAAGGCACTGACTGACGAGAGGCACACCATCTTTCAAACACCTGACACTTATAGTCATGAAGTGACCTGGTAGAGGGCGCTCTCGTGCTCCGAATGGTTGCAGCCACGTGAGGGGGAAGCCCTAATGCATTGAGGTTATGCCTCTCACGGGCCAAGCCCATAGAGCTACTCTCTCGGGGCAGGGGTGGTGTATTTCCCCGTTCACCTGAGACAGGAGGTCTGTGTGTAGCGGGAGCGTGCATGGCTGTACATAAAGGAGAGGGATAATCACTGCAGTAACATTACCACAATCTGGGGATGGAGACACCATTCCCCGTGCAGTGGATTTCCCCTTGACAGCAGATCAGCGCTCGTGTTCAGAATTCCTGGAACATCAATCAATCAATCAATCAATTTTTTTTTATATAGCGTATTTCACAGCAATTGTCACAATACGCTTCACAGACAACCCTGGCCTAGACCCCCACAGGAGCAAGCCTAAAGCAACATGGGTCACGCGTAACCACAGAAAGTGACGGCTGCTCCAGACCAGCAGTCTGTGGGCTAGACCATGGAGCTGGAGGGAGCGCATGCCACCTTGGTGATTGACATATGCTACCGCAGTCATTATCGCAGCGTACGAGCACATGATGTCCCCTTAGACAGGGAAGAAAATATCTGAGTGCTGTCCATATAGTTAATAGCTAAAAGAAAACTGATTCACCATGTAACCCTCCTGAGACCCCCCACCCCAGAGAGGGATGTGTCTGTCCTTTTTTTCCATATGAAAACGATCCTGAGAGGGGTTCCCTGAGTGTAAAAGTCTGTGTTTTCACAGTGACGCAGAGTTGCAGAGCGGTTGTGTGTTACTGTGAGACAGCGATGGAGATCGCACACAGGGCTGAGGTGGAGGGATGAAATCCACCTCATAAAGCCCCTCATTCTTAATAGCCCCAGTGGCAAAACCTGAGAGGCTGGCACCATCAGCCCCTGTAGTCTGAGGCATGTGTGATACTGTACTCTCGAGCCGGGCTTGAACTGAGAGACATACTCTGGGAGATAAAATGCAGTCCGCTGATAGGCAAGCTCACATGGATACAGATATAAATCCACTCCCAAGAACGTTACACTCCAGGATGGGGAGAGATTGCTCTGAAACCAAGAGACATCAGATGTGTCTGAACTCGCTGAGTGTCCTGCACAACTCTGGGTTTTGACTTGGCAATAATCAGCTAATCGTCTGTATAAGTCAGTATTCTGAGCCTCATTAGTCTTAATGGAGCCAGACCTGCCTCTACACAAATACAGAACACCCGTGGACTCAGGGAAAGGCCAAAGGGTGGAACTGTGTATTTGTAGCAAACACCGCGATGGGCAAAGCGGAGGAATTTTGTGTGAGGGGGATAAATGCTTATGTGGAAGAAGGCATCTTTCAGATTTACTGATGTGACATAGTGATGTTAAGTTAATCAATTAACTGTTAATTCTTAATAAGCATGCTGATTGATGAATTCTTATAGATTAAACAGTTAAATTTCAATAAACCATTTCAATGAATGACCTAATGTTGGTGATTAGATTTCAAATTAAAGAGACATTTCTAAAATGTTAAATTAGAGAGTCATGGTTCCCTTGACTGGTGAAACATTATTGGTCCATTCCTGGAACATCAGTGTCATCTGAGCGCCTCTTCTGAGCTGCTGGTCTCACCTTCAGCAGACTGCACACCAGACTGACCCCAAAGCACATAGACATGCTCATAAGCACAAAATGCTTAGGTATTAAATTAAGTCATTCTTTTTATAGGTCTTGGAGTAGATTTTAATCTAATCAGTTAATCATTATTAATCAATTATTGGGTGCCGACGATTAAAAGAATTGCACCAAATTTTCCAATCGTTCTGATATATTGAACGTGAAAGAGTTCTGTATGTTAACATTTTGAAATTATATTGCCTCAGATGTTTGTTTAACACTGAGATCCAGGATAGGAAGTTGAGAACCGTCCTTCTTTGGGAGCTGGAAATAAGGAAAATAAAAACTACGTTGAGTTTGATCTCTGGGAACCACACGTATTTCCCCATTTTTGTAAGAGGGAAGGAATTTATTCCTCTTAAACATGGGAGCGCTCTCTTGTGTTTGAGAGAAAATGACTGTTGAAATGGGGGGTTCACTCTGAACTGGAGTCTGTAACCCTTGGCTATTGTCTGTAGCTTTTGGCTATAGTAGCGCTGCAGTGTTCTATGTGCTCTTCCAGGAGGGCAGTAGCCTCCTCTCGCATTGGACGCACTACTGTCTGTCAGAGCCAGACTTGGTGCAATTGGATGCTTCTATGGAGGTCTGGACCGGATGTCATTCCCTAGAGTTGGCTTTCAAACACAAGATGATGAAAGAGAAGTTTATTTATGGCACCAATGCAGTGATTTGTTCAAGCAGAGATGCACACTTCAGTCATTGTGTAAGTAAGCCGCGTACTTTGGATGCGCTGTAAGAGAAAGAGTACTTTATCATATGACAAAATATGAGAGTTGCCAATAACCATGAATAGAAAGCTTTAACAGTGTTAAGAGGCAATCATTTTATTTACAAGACATGGCAAGATGGACTGGACATTATGCTATAAGAGAGGAAAAGGACATGCACCTGAAGATATTGTATGATAATGAAAAAGAACACAAAGAAATTGTGATGCATACCAAAAATGCTTTTTATGAAAGGACTTTGGATAATGAAGTAAATTGTTTGAGCTTCCCTTAAATGCTATCCAGAGAACATCTCCCTCAATCCACACAAGTTTACGTTTGACTAAATAAAGTCTGACCTGACCAAAACTCTAGTACCTACCGCCATCCCCAGGAGACCCCCCCCCCCACCCCCACCCTACAGGGACAGGGGTGCTGCATGGTAATTTTACTGACAGTAAATAAGGGGCATTGTACTACTGGTGTGCCCTAATGATTGAATCTGTCATTCCTGTATGTGTTGCATGTCCTCCTGCAAGGGTTTACAGTGATGGTCCTTCTAAGGACTGTTTTATACTTCTGTGTAGTCTGTATTGTTTGCATGATTTGCATTGTGTGCGACATTTGCAAACAGGCAGAGCGTTTATATGGCATGTTGTACAGGTACAGGTTGTTATTTTCCTCCCACTTACAGATACCTTCAATTCCGTATCTTTCATATCCTTTATCACATCCATACTGTATGCTATGGGAACGAGGCACAGACGAGGCAGACAGTGCTGGCAACATGCCTGTAGAGGACTTTTATTGTGACAGCAGTATGACAATGAATGAAGACAGGGGAAAAGTGAAACACAAGACGAGATCAGGCTACTCAAATGTTGGGGAAAGCAAAAGTGCTAGGGAAGTGCAGGTGGCTTCAAAATTCAGGCCATGAGGAGGGGCACGTCCGAGTCTTCCACAAAAAAAAAAAAAAAAAAAAAGAGAATCAGAGACTCTGATAGTCTGAGTAGTCTGAGTGACTACTCAGAGGGGAAGACCAGCACACCCCTGGAGTGAGGCCATGAGGCCTGTATAGGGCCAGCAGCTACTCAGGCAAAGGGGAAAGTTGTGTGGAAAAAGCACTGGTATGCTGCCGGTGGCCTGACTGTATCTCAGAACCAGGTCTGAGTGCAGAGTGGAGGTGCTGAAACTCAGCCCTGTCCCTCTGGCGCTGTCCATGGTGCTGCAGGCTGGCCGGTGAGACACAGATGAAGTGGAGCAGAGTGGAAGCTGATGGCAGGGAGGGGCGGGGCTCCAGAGGCCCACACCACAATACAGATATATGAGCATGTGCATTACTTCTTGTTACAGTGAATCTGCCTTTAGCTGTGTGTTAGTTTGCAGTGCTGTGGAAGTTTGTCACAGAAAACCAAAAGGAAATAAGCAAAGTCAATGTCCACTCTGAAAAATGTGTGTTGCCTTTTACATCTTTACTTTTGGTGGTGGCCAAACATCCTACAGCACTGAAAACTAACTCGCTGTCCACTCTGAAAGATGGCAGCTGCACGTCTAGTATGGGATGGGAGGGTTAAGCCCAGAGAAAAGATCATAGAAAAGGTAGAGTATAAGAAGGTATAAAGGTACAGTATAAGAAAAGGGGACATTTGGGTCAGAATTACATCTGTAGAACTGTCAAAATTGAGTCCAGCAGAATGTTTAATTTTCAGGTCCAAAATACTGCAGTTGGAGAGTGTAGCACAGACATTTTCCTCAGAGCATCATCAACCTTAAAATCCTCAATTTTACTCTTCATCGCTGAACACTGTCATTGGCACATTTCCCATATTAGATACATGCTTCATGTATACCTAATATATTAATACTATAATATATGTATTCTTCTTTGCAGACTGAACAACTGTGAACTCACACAGACGTGCTGTAATACTGTGGCCTCAGCTCTCCAGTCATCAGACTCACCTCTGAGAGATCTGGACCTCAGCTACAATAACCTGGAAGATTCAGGAGTGGAGCTGCTCTGTGCTGGATTGAGAAGTCCAAACTGTAAACTGCAGAGACTGGGGTGAGTAGTGTTGTGTACTGTGTGATCTTAACTAAATAGAATTTGTGATTATGGTTCTATTCAGTGAAATATTAAAACGCTCTTTCTCTCTGTTTACTCCTCTGTCCACCAGCATTCTTTCTTTGCCCATATATACCTTACTCCTCTATTACAACAAGCAAATAAAAGCAGGATAAAACCTTTTGAGGGTTGCCAGGTTTGTGGTTCCTGAGCAGAATGTAAGGTTTCAGTGGAGTCTGTAGTATCAGGTCACAGGTGATGACTGGATGCTGAGTGTCTGATTGACATGGTAAAAGATTGACCACCTGCATAGTAAAATGTTTGAGGTCTGTCACACATTGCAGTCTTCATCCATCTCCATTATTCACTACCTGCTATGAACTCTAATGAAATCCATATATTTACCCCACTCTCTTTCACACCCTGACCTTTTGGTGAGTTTTACTGCTTCATCACACACCTGTGTGTGCTGCAGGATTGTCATGTTCTGAAAGGATTGTGAATAAAATGGTATTTTATTCTGCTGGTAAAGCCAAGCATTAACTATTGGCCGGCAGGGTATGTGTGTACATCTTGGTGGGAGAGTGTCCATCTGAACAACATGTGAGCTGCTGTTTAGATGCAGTGTTACATCGTTTAGTTTAGTCACTCTTCTGTGGTTCCAGTCCCAAGTCATAGGCTGGATATTATCCAAGCAGGCATGCTGTGCTGAATAGCCTGATTCAGAGATCAATGTTCTGGCTCTAGCTCCTGTCATCTAAAGGATAACATAATTTACAGGAGTATTTATTGGATAAGTATTATCCCCCACTTATTACATTTTTTGTGCAGTTTATATTACTCCACAAGGTCTACCAAACATGTTGATAAGGGGTTTTAAAAGAATAAAAAAGACTTAATACATCAGGCTTGGGGGTGTGCATTTCTCCCTTATAAAACGATCCGAGATGTGTCTAGATACATGGTGTCAGGATGCGTGAGAGGTTTGGACCCAAACGCAGAGGGGGAAAAACTCAAAACTCCAAAAATCAGAACAAAAGACTTTACTTTAGAAAAAGGGAACAAAAAGCCTCGCAGGGCAACTTTCAACAAACGAAGGAAAACTTCAAAACAACACAGGAACAAAGAAAATCCAGAAAAATCCAAAAAAACACAAGGGAACCAGAACATGGGCAGGAACACATCGGGGTGGAGCGGGCGGCGAAGACCCCTCCGGGGCTCAGGGCGTGGCGGGCGGCGAAGGCCCCTCCGGGGCTTGTGGCAGAGCGGGTGGCGAAGACCCCTCTGGGGCTCAGGGCGTAGCGGGCGGCGAAGGCCCCTCCGGGGCTTGGGGCAGAGCGGGTTATTAAATTAAAAATAAGCCAATTCTATAAAAGTGGCATGCATTGCTTACCTTCAAATAGATATATTTCATAAAAGACCAGGGAATCCCAAGTATTTTTGTTACTTCTTGGCACGGGAAAAAATGGAAGACAAAGTCAACTCGGTTGAGGGTCATGTTGTTTGAAGAAAATGATAAACAAATGATATTTGCAAAGTGCTAATAGTTATTATCAGATAATTGTTTTATGTAACTGTAGTTCTAGATTTATTTTAAAGAATAACTATCTGAGGTAACGGTAAACGGCTCAGAGCGAGCTGTCATCGCCATGGTAACCAACCGACCCTCTTAACGGCCACATTTTAAACTGTGTCGTCAAGGTTACCGTCAAGTTAAATAAGAATTCTCAATTTTGTATTGAATGCGGTTTCATTTCACCGTTGTGAAAATTTTAAAATGAATGTCAAAAACACTGAATTAGTTAACCATAAATTGGTTGATAACTTGATGGTTACAAGATTAGGAAGAAAATGTTATCATGATAACAGTAGACGTATTCAGCTAATGGGTTTCACGTGTACATTAATAGTTATATGTATCTATTCATAGCGATGAATATTGAACGTTTTTAAAATGAATAGATGTTTATGGACCGAAGAACATGTCAGGTGAGGTAAAGTGCACAACAAAAATGCTGTTTCTTGTGTTTTCAGATTAAATTAATGTATTTGCAAGTCAGATAAGTTCATATGGAAAGAGTTTGGCATTGAATTCCTTGCATAGACTCCCAACCTTGAGGTTTCATTATTTTTGTCAGTTAATAGAGCCCAGTAATTGCCTTAGGCTTTTGTGTATTAGTCAGAATACTTAATGAACTTAATTTACACACCCCCCTCCCTGTTTCTGTGTGTACATCCCCAGATAGCAAGTGACTCCGGGCCGGATTCTGGCCCGAAGTCAGCACTGCCGGGCCGGACTCGGCGCAGATCCGGCCCGGAGTCGCTGGCTATCTGGGTCTCAGGAATGCGTAGGTACATATATATATCAAGTGCCACGGTGCACAGTGTCACAGCTGTGAATGTGTGTGTGTGTGTGTGTGTGTGTGTGTGTGGTTTCTCCACAGGCTGGGTTGGTGTAATCTCACAGAGGGCTGCTGTGATGTTCTGGCCTCAGTCCTGCGTTCTCCTGACTCAGAGCTGAGAGATCTGGAGCTCAGAGACAACGAGCTGCAGGATTCAGGAGTGAGAGTGCTCTCTGCTGGACTGGAGGACCCACACTGTAATCTGCAGAGACTGGGGTGAGTACAAACACACACCCCTTCAATCCAAAGGGCTCCAGTGTGACTAAATTCAACACTGATGTCAATGTTTCTAATGTGAAAACAGACACTTCACAGAACTGAAACAGCATGTTCCTGTTCTTGCCCTTGGAAGAATAAGCCTCTACACACATGAATGAAGAAAATGAGTTAGTCCTGTTTCCTGAACTATAGTGGGGTGTGAACTCAAATGTGTTTGATAATGACTCATTCCTCATATATTTTATGTATAGCTGCAGAAGGTGTGTAACACACTGCTATGTGTTTGACACACACAGCCCTGTATATTAATGTGTGTAAGGTGTGTAACACGCTGCTATGTGTTTGACACACACAGCCCTGTTAGTTTATATTAATGTGTGTATGGTGTGTATCACACTGCTATTTGTTTAATACACACAGCCCTGTTAGTTTATATTAATGTGTGTAAGGTGTGTAACACACTGTTATGTGGTTAATACACACAGCCCTGTTAGTTTATATTAATGTGTGTAAGATGTGTAACACACTCCTATGCTTTTAATGCACACTCAGATGGGTGTTAAATTAGCAATCAGAACAAGAAGAATAAAACTAAAACAAATGAGATTTATTCAAAAAAGGGCATCAAGGCTGAAGGAACATATGAGGAACTGTAATAAAACAATAACAACGCTAATCGATATTGCCATATTTTTTAATTTAGTTTTCTCCTGCTTTACACAGAAATCAGACCCGGCCCTGCTCCACCTATACCCCGGTTTAATGCTGTGTGTAAAGACGGCTTTATTCCAATCATTATAATATATTATTAAGATTAACTTGATGGCAATGTAAAGAACGGTAACGTTAGTTAACTACATTGCAACGTTCCAACAAGGTAGCGTTGCATTTGAGACGAGAGACGGTTTGCGAGGTCGGTACCGGTCGGTAGCATTAGCTAGCTTTTTTTCTAATTGTTAGCTGACATTAGATTATGTTAATTACATTAGCTAGCTAGCTAACGCAACGTTCCTGATATGAGAGATGGCTACTGCACGTAACGTTGTCTAAACTAATGTTGCCTTTCTTGACATGGTCCGGTAGCTAGCGTTAGCTGTGCAAATAGCTATGTAATTTAGTAACGTTACATTGTCATCAAATGTAATACGAAATCTACATCAACAAATAATATGACCTCTCATGTTACACAAAAACTAGGGTTCCATACAGAACACCAGAAAAAAAACTACACCACTCACACACAAGTAAGTTGAAGAGCGAGCCTGTTGCGTTAGCTCCGCCTACCCTCTCTGGCGGACCAACCACTGATGGGTGATGGAAAACGCGTCACTAACTGTGCGTCGCTTGTGATTTTTTCCCGGGAATGTCGCCACAGACACCCAGTTTTTTAATCATAAATAATAATAATAATAATAATATTAATTAATATAATAATAGGCTCAATCACCATTGTGTTACCTAATTCGGCGATAGATAGTGACTTAACAGACATTTATTTTAATGAAAATCTTTGAGATTATTACTTTAATGTACTGTAAGGTGTGTAACCCGCTGTTATGTGTTTGACACACACAGCCCTGTTAGTTTATATTAATGTGTGTAAGGTGTGTAACCCACTGCTATGTGTTTGACACACACAGCCCTGTTAGTTTATATGAATGTGTGTAAGGTGTGTAACACACTGTTAGGTGTTTGACACACACAGCCCTGTTAGTTTATATTAATGTGTGTAAGGTGAGTTACACACTGCTATGTGTTTGACACACACAGCCCTGTTAGTTTATATTAATGTGTGCAAGGTGTGTGTGTGTCCTTCTCTCTGCAGGCTGTCAGGCTGTGGAGTCACACAGAGAGGCTGTGATTCTCTGGCTTTAGCTCTGTGTTCAAACCCCTCACACCTGAGAGAGCTGGACCTGAGATACAATCACCCAGGAGACTCAGGAGTGAGAGCGCTGTCTGCTGCAAAACTGGACACACTCACACTACTGTAAGTACAGAGAGTTTCCACACTGCACCTCACATACACCCACACACACACACACACACACACACACACACACACGCACACACCTGAGAGAGCTGGACCTGAGATACAATCACCCAGGAGACTCAGGAGTGAGAGCGCTGTCTGCTGCTAAACTGGACACACTCACACTACTGTAAGTACAGAGAGTTTCCACACTGCACCTCACACATACACACACACACACACACGCACACACCTGAGAGAGCTGGACCTGAGATACAATCACCCAGGAGACTCAGGAGTGAGAGCGCTGTCTGCTGCTAAACTGGACACACTCACACTGCTGTAAGTACAGAGAGTTTCCACACTGCACCTCACATACACACACACATTCACACACACACACACACACACACACACACACACACACACACACAGAAGGGTTTGGGGGGGCATGGAGGGCACTGTACAAACCAGCGTTACCCAAGAGGGTTGAGGATCTACAGTGGAGGGTGCTGCACGGGATCACTGCAGTAAATAGTTTTATTTCTGTGATGAACCTGGCAGGATCCCACCATTGTCCATTCTGTATGGAGAGAGAAACTGTTTATCATAGTTTTCTGGGTGTGCCAGACTTCAGCCTCTCTTTTCTGTTTTGGGAAGTTTATTTATTTTATCCTTGGTTTCCCATACAATCAAAGACAGATAAGTGCCAGCTAATTTATTTCATTTCAGGGCTAAAATGGCAGTTTCTATAAGTGGGGAAAAATATGATTGGTGGAGGGGACCGGCAAAATGTGGCTGTTGTAGTTTGGGGTTTGATCAGGGACACAGTGATGGTGGAGTTTCAGTATCACAAAGCAATGGAGAACCTGAGTGTGTTTCAGAGTGTGTGTGTTGTAAGGGTGTTTTATGTTCACTGGAGAGAGGGGAGCTATTTTTGCACATGGAATGGGGTGAAGGAATGGAATACGTTTCCTTTGTGACAGATTTGTGTTTTTTTCTTTGTTTTTATTTTTGTGATGTCATTGGTGTGCTGAGAGTGGAAATAAAGGATGGTTAAAATTCAGAATTCTGTTCTGCTGTTCTTACAGTGTGGGCCTTGGAGGAGAGAACAGGACCAAACCAGGACCCAGGAAATGTGAGTGTGTATCGACACAGAACACTTTCCATAGATACACACTCTGCTGTGTGTGTGTGTGTGTGTGTGTGTGAGTGAGAGACTTCTCACTTACACACATAAACACACAAACAGAAACACACATGTACACAGACACACACACAGGTACTATCACAGCTCTTTCTCTCACACACACATAAAGAGGTGAATATTAATAATGATAATTAATCTCATTAATGTCTCTGGTGTGCAGACGGCTGTCAGCTCACACTGGATCCAAACACAGCAAACAGAGATCTGTCTCTGTCTGAGGGGGACAGGAAGGTGACACACACACCAGGGAGTGAGCAGCCATATCCTGATCATCCAGAGAGATTTGAGTACGAGCGCCAGGTTGTGTGCAGAGAGAGTGTGTGTGAGCGCTGTTACTGGGAGGCTGAGTGCAGTGGGTCTGAGTGGAAGGAGGGATGGGTTTCTATAGCAGTGACATATAAAGGAATCAGCAGGAAAGGACGGGGTTCTGACTGTGTGTTTGGATTCAATAAAAACTCCTGGAGTCTGGAGTGGCTTAATGATTACGGTCGCTGTGGTAAACTCAGTTACTGTGTCTGTCACAATAAGAACAGAACGCACATACCTGCCCTCACCTCCCCCTACCGCAGAGCAGGAGTGTGTGATGATGCTGGTAGAGGAGTGTGTGTGTACAGGGTAGGGGTGTGTGTGGACCGTCCAGCTGGCACTCTGTCCTTCTACAGCATCTCTGACTCTGACACACTGACCCTCCTGCACAGATTCCACACACACTTCACTCAACACACACCCCTCTGTGTTGGATTTAGTGTGCAGTACTCGTCAGTGTCCCTCTGTTAACTGGAGTAGAGACACACACACACATTCACACACATGTACGCGCGCACACAAACATGCACACACACACACGCATACACACACACACATGCGCATACACATGCACGCATGCACGCGCACACACACACACACACACTTATGTACACACACACACACACCACATTCATAAACCCACTCACACACACACACCACACACACTCATATACACATGCACACACGCACTCAATCACACACTCACACACACTCAGATACATATAGACACACACACACCTACACCTACACACACACATCCACACACACACACACACACTCTCACACACACCCTTTCTCTCTCACACTCACACTCATACACACGCACTCACACCTACGCACGCACACACTCGTGCACACCCACTCACACTTACACACACATACACACTCTCTCACACCCAATCACTCACACACCTAATCACACACATGCACACACACCCCTACACACACACATCTACACACACGAACACAATCTCTCGCACACACAAACACACACATTCACCAGTTCACTCTCACGCGCACACACACACATGCATGCGTACGTACACACGCTCATAACCGTATGCACACACACACTCTCTCTCTCTCTCTCTCATACTCAGTCACTCACACACACACACACACTCACATCCACACACATTCACACAAACGCACACACACACACACAAACCCATGCACTCACGCACACACACATGCATGTGTGCAGAGACACAGACACGTGTCAACACACACTCTCCTGTGTCCCTCTGCTAACTGGAGTAGAGACACACACATCCGCGCACACACAAACATGCACACACACACGCATACACACACACGTGCACATACACACTCGATCGCATGCACACACACGCACATATATATATATATATTATATTATAGATTTAATTGGTTAAATAAATGTTCTCTCCCTCTCCACCTTCGCTAATGTGTGGTGAGCGTTCTGGCGCAAAATGGCTGCCGTGCATCACCCAGGTGGGTGCTACACATTGGTGGTGGGTGAGGTGAGTTCCCCTTCACTGTAAAGCACTTTGAGCATTTGGAAAAGTGCTATATAAATGTAATTAATAATAATAATAATATTGTGCACACGCACTCACAAATACATACACTCATGTTTACTCATGGACACGCACTCACACACCTACGCACGCACACTCTCTCACACCCAGTCACACACACACCTACACACGGACACACACAATCTCACGCGCACACACGGACACGCGCATGCAAACATACACACGCTCATACCCGTATGCACACACACACTCTTTCTCTCACTCACACACTCATACCCGTATGCACACACACACTCTTTCTCTCACTCACACACTCACACACTCACATACAGTATACAGACACACACATTCGCAAACGCACGCACATACACACTTATGCACTCACGCACAAACACAAACGTGTCAACACACACACATTCTCATTCCCATACGCACGCACACACACACATGTAAAAACACACACATTCTCTTACCATACGCAAAGACACACATACTCATGCACTCACACATACACACACATGCATACACATACATGCGTGCACACACCATATATACACATGTATACACAAACATTCTCATACCCATACATACATACACACACACCAACGTTTCTGCTGGTAAGGTTTTGCCGTGGCAAATAATAAAAAATAAATAAATAAATAAATAATATATATATATATATATACTGTATATAGCCTATATATTAAATTCATAAATTAAAGATGTTAAACTTTCTAAATATTTCTGCCTAAATGCGCTTTCAAATCCATACTGTCGCCTCCACATATTTATTATCAAAAAGAGCCTAGGCCGCGCGCTCCGTGCTTCCTCCTTTCTGAGGTGGTCGGAAGACTTGCAGCGCGTGAATGTCGCACGGTCTGTCAAAGCGTCACTTTTTTTTCTCTAGCCACCGAAAGACAAGGAAAAGGTCGTTGCTTTCATTCATTTTCACAAGAGTTCCAATGTGCAAATTTCTGTGGGCAAATGCAGCAGATAGGGAGAATGCTGAATGATCACTGCAGTGTACTTATTTCCTTTCCATACTGTAAACAATGATGGATTGAGTTTCCTTATTAATTCTGTTAGGATTGTTTTTTTTTTTTGTTTTTTGTTTTTTGCTTTAATTTTCTGTATTTTCAGACAATAATATGCAATGATTGAACATGAATTATAAAAATATCAAATGTTTTGCTGTTGTGACTTATTATTGTGTGATGTATTGAACTCCTGTGACACAGTAATACTTATTTCATATTCTGTATGGGATTATGTTTGGGCTCAATATGAGTAGATCAGCATGGGGCTAAAATCTGCAGTTGAAGCACTGACATTCATCTACAGTAGTGGAAATAAAATCCATTATAAGAAAAGTTGTGTAGTGTCTGATGAATGCTTGCTTGTGTTACTGCAGTGTGACCACAACTGTTGCGTGAATGATTGTATGTTTCTTGGTATAAATGTCTGTTCATAAATGTGAATGTAACATGCTGCGAGGAAATGTCCCCATGGGGATAAAGAAGTTCTCTATGTATGTACGTACAATATGTATTTTACATGCAGTATTTATTGTATGTAGCAAATGTACAATCACTTGTACATGTACTGAAATTGAGTTCAGAAGCAAGTGTAAACATATGTTTTCTGGAGAAATATGCTTCCTGTAGTTACTGACCAGCAGTTTTCGACATGAATTTCAATGTGTTCCATCAGGCAATTCGAAATATTTGACACTTTGATCTCACACAAAGTTTGCATGACATTGTAAAATGGTAAGATTACAAAACACAGGGCCAAGTGACTTGAAAGAATTGAGGAAATATTGGGTAGCATTGCTTTGGAATACATCTTATTTAATTTCGGTGAGGCTAGATAGCCTATATTGTTTGTAGTATCGTAACTTGGCGTCATTTTGATAGAAATACTTTTAATGGTAGGCCTGGATTTTGGCAGTCTGAATGAATGAGTTATAGACGATGTATGTCTTGTATGTGTGAGTAACTTGGCATTTTTATACGTTGAAAACGCGTTTTTTATTTACAATAATGGCCCTGGCAAAAGTTAAGAGCTCTTGAGGGGGAATAAGGATTGGCAGAGGGGGTAAAAACTGTTAAAATAAAAGATAAGATAAGATAAAATAAAACAAGAACAAACAGAACAACACCAGACAATATAGACAGACAAAAGACAAGCAATAGTCAGATAGCAAACACCAGACAAACAGCAAACAAGTACAAAATGCAACAGCAAACTACAGAAGCACAAAACTAATGACAGGTGAACATGTGCAGTGCAGGGCAAGATGAGCAGCTGCAGACATTTGGCCTCAGCAGGATAGAGCAGATAATTATTAATTAAAACAGAAGCATGTTTCTGAGTCCATAAGACAGTCTTTCATGCAGAGGGATAAAATTGTCCAGGTTTATGCTTCTTTGAAGGTCTTCCAGTCTCTAGTAGCAGAGAATCTGAAGGACAACTGATTCCTTGATGAAGTCCTTACTGTGGGAACATTGATCTTAAATAAGAAAATGAGATTTTTAAAAAATTACAAAAATATGAGGGGGTTAAAGCAAGTCTTATGAATGTGTGAGCCTGTGGGTCTTGCAGTGTCTGCACAAGGATGGTCAGTTAACAGATGCAAAGTTGCAAGCTGGCAATGGTGTGTTCTGTAACGGGCACTGGTGGCAAACCTGATGCCAGAGTGGTAGAGCACATCAAGACGCCCCAGTGTACCCAATGGCGATGTCATTTTAAATACACCAATTTAAAATGACATCACCATGATCTAGAACGTACCTCTGGACTAAGAGCAATTTGAAATGAAGTGAAGTGAAAGATGAGCGATTGTGACAGAAAACTGAGACTGGATGTTATCGTTTATGTGCAGCTTAGAAATGTAGCGCTAGAAAGATAAGCTGCCATCAAGCCAAATACCCAAGTGTTTACAGCATGTGACTGTCTCCAGACCTGTTCTGCTGAGAGTCGAAACCGTGCCGCGGGGCGGGCTGAAAGGACTGTCCCCGAACCACATGACCTCGGCCTTTGATGTATTCAACACAAGGTGAAGTGTTGAGAAAGCCATGAAGCCATGCTTCTGTTTTTCTTCTTAATTAAAATTCTAGTAGCTGCTGTTGCTTCCAAGTGCGTTCAGGAAAGAAAGAGTCTTAATCGAATTCGATGGTGAAAGACAGTTTAGCTCTTTAATTCTTGGTTACAGATCTGTGTGGTCTTACGAGCTTCTCCAGTCTAACAACAACCCTCATTGAAAAATGGCACAGCTTTAGTACAATCTCTAAACAATGGAGTCTAGCCAGGAGGAAAGGTTTCGTGCACGTGATAATTCACTCCTTCCCTGGTCCATTTTCCTGGCTAGATCAATGACTCTTCACATATTATAATTTATATTCACCCAGGGTTGCTTTCCAATGGCTCTCAGCATTGGAGAGCTTGGGGGAGAGCTTGCATTTGAAAGGGTACTCAACACCCAGAAACAGGATGGGTGTGGGGACTTAAGCAGGTTATAACTCTGAAACTTTAAATAAGATACATTACTAAAAAACACCAAAATCTAACAGCCAGTTGAAGCCTGTTTAAGCTGTCCTGAAGGGTGTGAAGTATGGGTTTTGAGGAGTGGGGTGACTGCATATAGCATTGTGACATCAGCTACAGATGGACAGAGATTAGTTAGATTGCTAAATGGACAGATTTAATTAGATCACCAGGACGTGCAACCATCTGTATATAAAAGCAGAAGGTCTCACGCATGGCTTCTAGATGTTGGTTTGTTTTTGGTTGAATAAATCATTCTAAAGTAAAAATTGAGCATGCTCTTAGTCATATGAGGTTAGCCCTCCTGCTATGTTCCTAGGTCCATTTTGACCCAGTATGGTTTAACTACTCGACACAACTTTTATGTTTTGGATCAAAATTGACCCGCGCATTACAGATTTAAACAAAAGAATCAATTGCAATTCTTCCTGATACAAAACTTTATTTTCAGGCAAAGGTAGAATATCAGAAATGACCATGAACATACATTTTATCCATGTGCACTGCCACTTGTCACATTTTGCAGCTTTTTATCATTGAACAGCAGTACCATATGGATGGATGTATGGATGGACGGAGGGACTGATGGGATTGTAGCATGTGATCTATTCACACTGCACATGAATGACAGCATATGAGAGCCTGTATGTGTGGTTGCAGTGGTATGGGTTTTGCAGTCTGTTTTGGAAGGGCATGTGTGCTTCTGCCTGGGGCAGGAATTCTGGACTTCATGTGGAGCAGGACCAGATTCCTCCAATGGCCCTCACAATAAATGCAGAGGGTGGGGTTTCGGGGAGGGTACCATGGTGTTTGTATGAGGGGCAGGTGGGGGTAGGGGGTCACAAGAGTTTTAGGAAGGAATACACTCCTCCTGTGAAGTTTCCCACTGTCCATACTGGAGTCCATCTGAGTCCAGATCACAAATGCATTGTATGCAGACACATCAGTGACATTGTAAAAATAACCAAAGGCCACCAACTTATCCCAAACATCTCCAACAGCACCCAGCTTGTCTTTCTCATGTCTTAGTAGTTCCCGCATGGACTGTACCCCAGAATATGACTCGGAACAGTATCTTTGTACCCAACTGGTCTTCCAGCTTGATAAAAACACCAAATTGGTTGCTATAAATTTCATATGATCATATCCACGCTGTTGAGGATGTGGCCAAGTTTAACGCTGAAAAAAATAAAGTTTATGGGTCTTTCAATTATGCTAATGCCTGAGATCTGAAAAGGGATCATTTTGACCCAAATACACTACATGGCCCAAAGTATGCAGACACCTGACATCCAACATCTCATCCAAAAGTATGGGCATTAATACGGAGTTGGTCCACCATTTGCTACCATAAAAACCTCCACTCTTCTGGGAAGGATTTAAACTAGATGCTAGAGCATTGCTGCAAGGATTTGCTTCCATTCAGCCAGAAGGGCACTGGTGAGGTCAGGCACTGATTGGGCGATTAGGCCTGGCTCACAGTTGGTTTCCAATTCATCCCAAAAGGGCTGAATGGGGTTGAGGTCAGTGCAGATCAGTCAAGTTCTACCACACCATCCTGGACAAAAGCATTTCTATATGGACCTCGCTGCCAAGCTGAAACAGGAAAGGGACTTCCCTAAACTGTTGGGGAAGCACAGAATGGTCTAGAATGTGATGGCATGCTGTAGCGTTAAGATTTGCTTTCACTGAAACTTTTTTTCAGGAGGCTGAAAGAGGGTATGCTTTCTTTCTCACACTACTGTATACATCATGGTATGTATTTACCAAAACTGATTTGCTTCAGGGTTCCATAAGTGTAAAGGGTTGTCATGGGTACCTGCACGTTGACTCTGAAAGGTTTTTCTGTACGTGCCTCATGAGGAATCTGGCTGCAGACCAGGGCCTTAATGACACAAGGAACCTGCATTAACATGAAAGGATAATTGTCAGATTGCACAGTTCAACCTAGGCATAAACATAAGAATAATAATCTGAAAAAAACAAAAATGCCAAGTTACTCACACATACAAAGCACTATATATAAGTCATTAAGACTTGCAAAATCTAGGCCTGCCATTAAAAGTACTGATATCAAAATGAAGATTAAAATGTGACAGTACACTATAAGTAACTTGGCCCTTTGTTTTTTCATCTTATCATTTGAAGAGAATGTGGTCATTCAAAGCACGTGTCACATTCAATTTCGGCTTCCGAGCTCTCAACTTGTGTAGCCTTCTGTCATGCTCTGTGTTCAGTTTTTTTTCTTCTGAGATCCACGTTTCATGTTTATGAGGTTTATAAGGCATACCCTTAGTTGTAGCAAGGACTCCTCTTTGCTGTTTTCCTCAGCTAGGTAGCTGAACTTACAGTTTACACAGTACATATTTCCCAGCAATATTTGCATATGAGAAAATAAAAGTAGTACCAAAGAAACGACAACAAATTATTCAATGGAATAGTTTAAACGAGGTTTTCTACAGAATGGGTGTGTAAGATGAAGTTTGACATGATCACAGACTTTTGTACAAAGCACACATTACATTACATTATACATTATAGGCATTTAGCAGACGCTCTTATCCAGAGCGACTTACACAACTTTTACTTAGCACTTACACTAACCATGACCATGATGAAGTTACTAATTGAACAATGTATAGAACACACGACACCATAATACATTCAGTATTCTCTGATGATAAAAGCATGTAAAATACAATTCAAAAGCTTGTGCGCGAATATGTTTTTTCACGTAGACTACTACTAGATATGAAAGTGCTTAGTGTGTGTTAAAATCGAATTGATTTTAATGGGGTGCTGTAGACACAACAGATGCACTAATTGTTTGTATGTCGGTGGAGAAACTATGTCTTGCTAAAGTGGCATTTGCAAGTAATGGGAGCTCGTAGCCCAGTAAAACACGTAGGTAAACAGTAGAAACGGCACAACGGTCAGCTGTTGTCGATTTTTAATAAAATCAATAAATCTGCCGTCATGAAATGCATATGGCTCCCCGTGCGAGACTTTTGCTAAACCACCAAAGTGAGCCGCCATCATAGCAGCTGCAGTGGTCCAGAATTTTCTTGTGTTGCTTGTGTATGTAATGCTTTGTTTGGCTGGTGTAGGTAAATGTCCAATGGGGAGATATATTGTTTGTGGGCTTGGAGCATTGTGCTGATGTAATCAGGCAGGAAATACCCTAAGTTTGGGGCTTTCATGTGCGGACGTGTGAAGTTGGTGAATTCTCTCTGTTGAAATGGGGTCAGAAGGTACAGAAATGAATGTTTTTGAGGGCTGAGTGTCTGTGGTCATTGTGGTTATTTCCGTATAGGAAACCCTGAAAAGTGGCAAACCCTCGGTGCCGTACGTATAGGTATGGGGCATGCTGCCCCGTCAAGGCGTAACTTGGCAGGATGGCATACCTGCCATCCCAATATGGCGCTAACAGATTTACTAGGTAAATCATACCCCGGAGAGGTGGGCATTGGTCCGGTACACTCTCAGAAAAAATTGAAACGTGCCTATATAGGTACAAGCGCTGTACCCTATAGGTACATACAATTGCACCTCTAACCAACAATGCATAATTCATTTCTATATTATTTCCTTGAAAAAGGTACGTATTAGTACCCAAATAGAACATTATTGCACGTTCAGTGTACATTTGGCAAATTTGTTCCTTAAAGAATAAAAATGTTCATCTACTGTACCAATATTTCACAGTGTACTCTATGGCTCTGACAGATTTACAGGGTATATCATACTTTACAATTACAGTACAATCGCTTAGCAGATGCTCAAATCCAGAGTGACATACAGTAGTGGATCTTGCCAACCAAGTCTGGGGCACTCAATAAAACGATCATTTAAATGAACAAAACATCTTGACAGTCTCTATAAAAGTCATAAAGCTTGTCTTCTCGATATTACTTATTAAGCGATCAGCAAGAAGGGATCAGCAAGGAAGGATGCAGCCATTTTGGATGTGTGTCAGTTCTTCTCGCATTGGGCGGGATTAAAAAGGTTCAGGCTCACAGCGAACCAACTTCAAGCCAGCAAGAGTAAGATTAAGGAACTTTAAGATCACTTCGATGAATGGAAGATTTGTGCTTATGCTTAGTTGTCCAGAAACTTAGCTGGACAACTGTATCTACATATGAAGGACAGAAGCCTGAAGTCTCCTCTTTCATTATTGGTTGTGTTCCTACAGTGTTTGACTTGGGTTCTTGTAACAATGGAAGCTTCCCAGGTGACAGGTAACCCAGAGGATTCAGGTTTCGGATGGTTAGGGGGCTGAAGTGACAACTCTAAGCTGCTGTAAAATGTAAAAAAAAATACACAGGGTGCAGCAATTATCACCCAAATCCCCCCTTTGTTTCCATAACCACAGGCAAGAAGGTGGAGATTCAAGGCCCAGCCTGCCCCTGACTGAGTTAGACAGGAAGGCTCTGCAGAGATTCTGATGGAAGTTCAGTGGGATTCAGTGATGCAGAAAGCAGTCCCAGGGCCTGGGGAAAATCTCAGGTTGTTAGACTGGACTACACGCAAGGTATCTCCACCAAGGTGTTCGATGGAGCCACTGTTTCAAGCCACAAGTCAAACATTGAAGTCATTCAATTAATTGCAGCAATCATTAAATTAACACTTCATCAGGTGCAGTGGAAGAATATCAAGGCAGTGCTTGTGTCTGTTATCAGTGTCTGTTACCATGTATCAGACTCGGACAACGTGACAAAAAATTAAAATGTCGACCAGGAACACCAAAAGGGTTTGAGTGTTTCTGTTTGCTTGAATATTATCGTGGTAGAGATGTTACTCTCCCCTTTCAAGAGAGGAATAGATCAAGAGCATGGCTTCTGACAACCAGAATTTTGAAAAGAAAAAAAAAACCCTGAAGCAGAAGCTGGCTCTGAGGTGCAGATAAAGGTCTGATGGTGAAGACCAGCCCTGCTAAAAAAAACAATCGGTGTAAGGCAAATAACAGGAGACATCTCAGGACTTGTGTGCCAAACAGGTAATGAATGTAAGAAACGCAAGCACAACAAAATGGAACCATTTCCAAGACTGAAGGCTTCAGAAAGCTCCCTAATAGTGTTAGAGCACTTACAGCCTTACAAGCAAGGTCAATGTCCATCACTGCTTGTCAGTATCCAGTCAAAATCTGCACCCCACGTTAAAGCATTGACTTTCCTGCAGAGACGCGTGTCTTTCACGATGATGATGACACCCCGTCCACAGGTCGAAAGTAGTGGGCCACTGGTTGGAGAAGAATGCGGCATGCAAAAGATATTTAAAAACATCAC
This sequence comes from Anguilla anguilla, assembly GCF_013347855.1. Lineage (NCBI taxonomy): Eukaryota > Metazoa > Chordata > Actinopteri > Anguilliformes > Anguillidae > Anguilla > Anguilla anguilla. The sequence goes on from NC_049213.1 coordinate 736,434, forward strand.
AGAGCTTTCAGTCACCCACAAAGCCATAACTCGGCACACTTGTGACTGCCAGTGACTCCTCTCTACCACCAGCTGCTATTTTCTGCATGCGGGGCTCCATCTGATGCTCATGCTGAGTCCGTCACAGAGCTATGAGAGGACCCTCTGAGAAACAGAGCTGTGATGCATCAAAGCACTCGCAGGAAACAGGACGAGACGGCGCGGACATGCTTCTCTCGCCATTTTATTTAATATATGAAAGTAATTTATAAATTATTCTAAAACAGCGTCCTGACGTTGCGACCGTGTTGCTCAGTGGCACAGGCTTTCCAAATAAAGGAATGGGGAGAAATAATTAATGAAAAATGTAACATATGACACTGGTATGCATACATTCAGTAGGCAACATTATGACTCCGAAATAAATTGTTTTAATGTGCTTAGTAGACTTATGACCTGGGGACTCATCTTCCTTCTAATCATGAGTTTCTGTGTTAAAAACAGATTGGCTCCAAAACTGCAGATTAAGAGAAGGGTTGATGATGACGAAAGGTTATTTTCTGTTTTAGTACCTTACGCCAGCCAGAAATATACCGAAAGGCATTGATTATAAGAGTCTCATTACCTAAATCATTGGCATTATTCATTTGTGAAGTAAACCATAGACATTAATAGTCAATGAGCTAAGTCACTGACATTGATAAATTGAATCTAACAGATTAGGAGGAATTTCCATATTTCTTCTCATAATTTCACAAGAAAATTTAAAACAAGCTACTTGGGTTACTGGTTATTTACAAACTGCATTCACTGTTATGTCTGCAAGATGGAGTCAAACAATAAACAACAATGTGTACTTTCAGAATTTACAAACACTGGATACCAGCATGCGTCTAAAAACAAGACTCTAAATACTGTTAACTAACCAGTTACCGTTTTAAAATTAGCAAGAAGGCTGCAAATTCTAAAAGATGGTTGAATGTACTTAAAGCCCTGTCCAATCAAAATCATAATTTCTAATAGATATTTTTTTCAAAAAGCATCAAAGGAAGCAAATGCTAAGCCTATTTCATTTGGTCCAGATTTTAGTGTTTCCTTTTATCCTGAAATCAACTAAGTCTTTATTCCACCTAAAGCTGGAGCTTTGGAATCGGTCTTTCAAAGACCATATCGCCAGTGTGAATAACCTCACCATTTACATTTTAACCAATCAGGGGGGCATCTGTTTTGAGGTCAGCCAATTAAATTTGACAATCACGCAAACGTCCACTACAGAATGGCGATGACCTCTCAGTCCTCCAGCTCTCCTGTTTAGAAATTACGCCCTTCACGTCTAGAGAAAATCTAAAGGAAATATAATTATTTTCCTGTTCATAAATCTGAAACAAGCACACATTATCGTCATGCGAGAGACTCTTTAAAAGCAGGAATAAGAGACTGCACAGCGGCTGGAATGGAGGACAGTGTTCACGGCCAGGAGATGGCGCTATGGTTAGCCTTGTAGCAGGCAGAGTCAGGGTGACTCAGCACTCACATTCCCCCCAAAACCCACCACACACACAACCCTTTCAGCAGCGGAACGCCTGGGGCCATTCTTCTGGCGCGCGGTTGGAGGAGGAGGGGAGACTGGCCACGCCCACCTTTAGAGGAGGAAGTGCGGTCACAGTTTGGCTGGCGGGGCAGAAGAACGCACGATGGCGCTGGGGGGTCGGTTTCGGCTGATAATGCCTTAAAATGGAGGCAGGCAGGCATCTGCCCGATGCAGTGATTACAGCTGGTATGATTGGCCGCTATGATGGCGTAACGCGTGTCAGAGAGACGATGCATCTGCAGTGCTGTAATTAAGAAAAAACGCCCACCTCAAAAAAAAAAAAAAAATCAAAATGGCCTAATCATAGTCATCTGAACCTTTTATTTATTTTTCATTTATCATTTTTACAAACACCAAACACCCAAGCAAAGCTCCACAGAGAGTCTGTACCACTCTAGACTCATGCTCTCTGCTTAATAATAAAGTAAACTGTTTTAGTATTTTGTCATACAAACAAAATGCTATTTTCTCTATCTTAAGTTGCTGTCTGTGATTACCTACTTCCTTGAATGTGGAGACTGGGTTGCAGTTTGTAAATGTATGCAAAATGTAAAACAGGGAGGTAACAACATCAGCCAATATGGTCAGACAAATATCAGTTGGCCCAGAATTTTCTTATTGTGCATCTCTAGTTGGAAATCTACTTTGTATGCAGAAGTGACACAAATCTTACCTTCTAATTTGCCTCGGTGAGGAGTTTGCTACAGCCGAGTTTACATAGTTATGCAACTGGATATTTCCCATCAGGGAAATGATACCGAGCCTTATTTATCGGAAGGAAAGTGTGACTGTATGGACAGCCATCACTGTACAGAGTTCGCCAGCTGTTCTACGAATCTGTTCTATGGATCTTTCCATATTCCACACTGCAACGCACTGCACCGAAGGTAAAGTCTCCACATGTATGAGTGAAACACGACAGCCGCGTGCTTCTGGACTTTTCCGAACTCGCGGATAATGACAAGACGCACAAAACCTACTCCCTCATAACAGTACACCCTGTGATTTAGTCATGGTTTGCTCGTGGTTTCATAAACATTAAGATATAATGTCTGATTATTTGCTGTACAGCGGTGTCACATTCATTTCCTGTATAATTAATGCATTTCTGTATGGTCCTGTCAATCAAACCTCAAAATAAGAGTTTCAGATAACCATTACACAACAGCTCTGTAGGATAACTTATCTGAAGAGCACATTGTTAGTACTAGAGCCAACTAGCATTTTTCCTCAACATTTTTCCTTGGGTTTTCAGTTAAGAATGAGACGTCAGAAACACTGTTTATCTAAAACAGACATAATTTGCTGCCAGGCAACTTATAAACAAGGACGAATCCTCCAGTACTTTCCCATAATACCGTTATAAATAAATATATTATTCAGTGCAGTATGTAAATGGTAAATGGACTGCATTTATATAGCGCTTTTATCCAAAGCGCTTTACAATTGATGCCTCTCATTCGCCAGAGCAGCTATGGGTTAGGGGTTAGGTGTCTTGCTCAAGGACACTTCGACATGCCCAGGGCGGGGTTTGAACTGGCAACCCTCCGACTGCCAGACAATCGGTCTTACCTCCTGAGCTATGTCGCCCCATCATATGTATGTCCTTTTAGAAACATCAAATAACTGATCAAACAGTAGCCAAGGGCAACCAATCACCTTCCAGAGAGCCCTGAAGAGGGACCGGGACGGGGGCGTTAATCCTATAAATGTACAGTTTCTCCTACAAGCGCACCTGCCACAGGTACCGGAAGCCAAGGGCCCCGTTTGACACGCGGCCATTTTAGCCACCAGACACCGGGCTTCACGCATATCCCGGCGGCCATGTTGTGGGGCGAGGCACCACAGAGCGATCATGTGACACGGGACGCCTGTGAGAGAGCTGTATCGAAGGCCAAAGGCAAAGCTCGGATGGAGGGGAGGGAAGGGAAGGGAAGGGGGGGGCGGGGTAAAGCCAAGAACACCCTCCAAGCATACAAGCTTTGCCACCAACCGACCTACATTAATACATGAATGGTATTCTTCGAATCTGGGTCACTCTACAAACATTCGGTATATGACAGTGAAAACAATGAGACAATGTCTGGCACACGAACGGGGAAGGATGATCTTGCACATATTTCCCTAAAGCAAAACACCTTATCCTCTCGTTGATACACCGGATATCTTCCCTGATTTTCTGTTTTTCAGTCACAGACTGTTTATACTTCAGAGGGATTACACACTCCTAAATGCTTTTAAGTAAAGGTTAAAGGTCAGTTAGTACCTTTCTCCAATGATGGTTGGTAAATAAGATGCACAAATATAAATCCCTCACAAATAAAAATGATTGAAACTCAAGCTAAAATGTGTTTACAGGTAAATGGATGACATTCAAAGAAGCATAAAAAAAGGTTATGGCAGACTGCTTTAAAATAGCCAGACCACCTCCTTCCACTGACAAAAATATAAGCATTTCTGGCACAGTTTTTTTCTTTTTCTCCTCCAAGTTTTCATTTTATCCACTTGTTGAGTCACTCACTAAAAGACCCACAGTGAAAGAATTCCTACACATGTTCACATGCTGCCCTCTGCAGGCCCAGGCCTGAACTGCAGGAGTGTTCTAACAAGCAAGGAGACACAATGTGGTTGGGCTGCTTGTCCTTTTGAGAGGAGAGAGAAAGAGAGAGAGAGAGAGAGTTTGCTGGTCCTTTCCAAAATTATAGTGAAAGATGCAGATGCAAAGATCAAAAAAATTGGATAAGACTACAAATCCCACAATCCTCCAGTCGTCTGCAGGAGGGCATGGGTCCTACAGCGCTTCTTGGCTCATGAACTTCACAGCTTCCGTCCAGAGTGCCCTCAGAATTCCGAGACGTTGGTCTGTGAGGAGCAGCTCCGCAGAACAAAGCCAAACAGACGTATCTTACAATGAAAGCCCGGAGGAGTCGAGCGCTGTGGCGATGTCAGAGCCACGCCCATGGCCACGCCCACCGCCACGCCCAGATCTACTTGAGCACCAACGTGGCCTCGCTGCCGTCCTTGCGTTTCAGGTACAGCCCGTGCGCCAGGTGGTGCTCCCTCCGCAGGCAGGCATAGAAGTAGTCTGACAAAAGCAGGATCTGAGAGGGAGGGCAGCAGAAGGGGCGGGGTCAGACCAGCGGATACCGCGCAAGACACCCCGCTACACTGCGCTCAATGTGGAAAACACCTGAGCTCGGCAGCCAATCACAGCCTGCCAGGAAGTGTGCTTGAGTAGGGAAGGATGCTGGGAAGTTGAGTGAAATGCAGAGACGAAAACTCAAAGAAGGAAATCAGTCTCTTTTGTGTAACCAGAACAGCTCGATGACGTAAGGCTGCAAACAACACGTGTGCCTGTTGCTTCTTCAGGTTAGCAGCTGGAAACGCTGCAACATCGCTACCAGGTTGGTCACGGCATGTGACAATCACATTTAAAAAGCAACTTTAAACTGCTATGTCAGCCTGGACCGTACACAAGCCTACAGAAATAAACTAAATACACTCCAGGATTAACACACACCCAGTAGTGATAGAATGTTGTGGTGAGGTTCGTCTGTCAAAATCTCACGGATTGCACGTTACAGTTTGAGTTCTGGGAACTTAATACAGTCCAGCTGAAAGCCACGCCACACCTGCACAAATTAGTCAGGAGCCAGAGCCCTAACCCAGGGGCGTGTCCAGGGAGTGGCCTGGGGGAGTACGGGTTCCTGAGTTCCGTACAAGCACAAGCATGCAAACGATCTGATAATCAGTTGGAATGTGAAAGTGCAAAAGTACAACTCTGAGAGTGTTTCAAACTCAAATGCTATTTTAAAGATGGACGAGAAAGAAAAGGGAGTAAAAGAAGGAATAAAACTGAAAAAAGAACAGAGTAAGTAGCCTGTTGTGGAGTGGGATGGAGAGAATATAAACTAAAGGTGAAGAGGTATGGGGAGGAACGGGAGTCTTCTAGTATAATCGCATTAACACGCCTAATTCAGCAAAACAGAAATCTGACAAGAAAATGGCGGTCTGGGTGCAATTGGCTTCTTCTTTTTTTATATTCCATTTTGGACCAAAAGTCATTTAAAAATAATTTTTAAAAAGTTTTTGTTTAATTCAGTATTTTGTAAATAGTTTGTGATAATATTACCATGTGAGATATGATCATATCCTGTGTGTATGCTTATGCACACAGGGCCAAGTGACTTGAATCAATTGAGGAAACATTGGGTAGCATTGCTTTGGAATACAGTTTATGTAATTTCGGTGAGGCAAGGTAGCCTATATCGTTTGTAGTACAGTGTAACTTGGCGTCATTTTGATATCAATACTTTTAATGACAGGCCTAGATTTTGCCAGTTCGAATGAATAAGTTATAGACAGTGTATGTCTTGTATGTGTGAGTAACTTGGTATTTTTGTATGTTGAAAACGTGTTTTTTATGCGATATCATTTCTTTTTGCAAAGTCTTTGTTATGAGAAAGTGAGAAATGCGAAGTAACCCTTTAAGAAACGGTTGTGGATTATGGCTATCCTTGTGTGAATTTGTACAGTCTGATGAGCGTGTACCGTTGAGCACTTTCACTTTGCTATATATGTAAAACACTGGCTGTGAGTGTGAGAAACGCAGCTGAAATATGCCCAGTGTATGTACTCACGGATTTAACAGCCATCCTACGAGCCTTGATTGAAAAAATTATCAGCAAGCCCGTAGAATTAGAGCTCCCTGGGTCGCAACTTGTGTACCCTTCTGTCCTGCTCTGTTTTCTGTTATATCGTCAAGATGCACTTTTAGTGTTTGTAAGGTTTATAAGGCAGTTTGATAGGCTTATCTGCAGGTAGGAGTCCTCTTCGCTGTTTTTCTAAGGTAGATCAGTGACCTTATGTGAGAATTGGAAGTAGTAGAACCGGAACACCTGATAGGGGGGAATAGGAGCAGACGCATATGTCCCAGCAATCTTTGCATATGATAAAATAACAATAGTACGAGAGAAATGAGGAGAAATGATGAAATTGACTAGTTGAAAAAATATTTTTTTTAGAAGAATGGGCGTGTAGGTGAAGTTTGCCATGATGACAGACTATAGTGCAAAGTAAATGAAGTGACCATGAGCAATTTGCTTTTCCTTATTGAACGGTATAAGCAATCCCTCGTGAAAGTAGTGGGTGAAGTAACGTGTGATTATGTACAGGGAATCTATTGCCCTGATGTGCTGTTCTCATGTTGAATACTAGTAGTTGTAATTATGATTGAGTCATGAGTTGAAATGTAATGTTTTAATGGGGAGTTGCAGACAGTACATACGTAGTAGCCTAATTGTTTGTATGTGGGTAGATAGAGAACAGAGCGAGGTAACATAAATGTAGAAATGTGGCGTTTGCTGATAAGAACGTTTTCTACAGTAGCCAAGTGAAGAACGATAGTAGAAATGGCACAGTGGTCAGCTGGTGTAACTTTTTAAGAAAATCAATACATTTGTCGTCATGAAATGCATATGGCTGGCCGTGAGTGACTTTTGGTAAAGCAAATATAAGTGTAAGAAAATGTTAGTGTAAAATATCAAAATATCTTCCTGAGGGCGAGACGGGATTAGATTCTTCGATTTCTGGCTTTCAGTGCGTAACTTTGGCAGTACGCCCCCACGACATAACTATTCAATGCGTGAAATGTCATGGTAAAACCTGTCCATGGTTTTAACCCTCCTGTTATGTTGCGGGTCAAATTGACCCTTTTTAAAGTTTGAAAATCTAGGAAAAATACTTAAAAGTATTTTTTCAGTATGAAACTTCTTCTACTGGCCTTAATTAGTGTAATCAAAATTTGAAATGAAAATGGTTCATTTCATGTATTTGCAAACCCCCACTGCATGTTTATATCACAGAGATACTGTTCGGGTCCATTTGACCCGACAGTGAAAGTGGAGGCTAAAAGGGGTCAGAAGTGTCAAATTTAGACCATTTCTTTCTTTGCAGATGTGAGACATAAGGTATTTCCTACTCCCTCCCACCATATTTCACCCCAATCACACACACACACACACCCGCATGCACACACGCACACACAGACACACACATACATGTTTGTATTGCTATACTTGTGAGGACTTCCCATTGACTTACATTCATTCCATAACCTCTAACCCTAACCCTAACCCCAACCAATACATGCCTAACCCTAAGTCCTAACCCTAAAACAGCCTCTTGAACTTGTGGGGACCAGCAAAAGGTCCCCACCTTGCGTAATTTTCCTCATCCTTCTATCCTTTTGGGGACATTTGGTTCTCACAAAGATAGTAATACATGCCAATACACACACACACACACACATTTCACCCCAATCTAACACACACAAATACACACATACATACACTCTTTCTCCTTATTATCCATTATCCCTACCTCACCTGTAAAGTGCGAGAAAGTGCAGATATGCCGAACTGTTGGTGATCAAGTATAGGGCCCTTCAATTGTCCAAGTTCGTCTTCACAGACACCACAGCCCTAGTGTCTCATGAGCACTCTCCATAAAAATGCCGAAATCAGCACCAGAGAGGACCAGAAACCAAGCATGATCCTAGATTACAATGCCACTGAAGGGGGGCTGGAACAACTTGGACAAAGTAACGGGGTCCTACAGCACCAAGTGAATGACTGCGCGCTGGCCTTTAGGCATTTTTTATAACATAATTGATGTATCGGCCTACAATGCGTTCATCATCTGGACAGAGATTTTTCCTGAGTGGAATGTGTCAAAGCTGTACAAGAGGAGCATCTTCCACGAGAAGCTGGGGAAGGCACTCGTGGTACCGCATATACAACAGAGGCAGCACAAGGACCCCAGCCACTGCAGCCACAGTGAGGGAGATCCAGGAGAGGGCTGCACCTAGTACACCAGTGCCTGAGGTAAGTAAGTGTGTGTGTGTGTGTGTGTGTGTCAGGGGATCGGGATCAGCAAAAAGACATAGTAATCATCTCCCTCATCTTTCTAGGTTGCTGCTGGGGGAAGAAGGAAGTTGAAAAGGTGCCAGGTCTGCATGAAGTCAAGATGAGCACAACATGTGCGACGTGCAAAATTCATTTGCACTAAGCATACCGTGACGACTTGTCCCTCGTGCTGTGTAGATACACAGATACACACGCACACACACACACACGCCTCGTTCATATTGCTCATCTCTTGTTCATTTTTGTTAATTTCTGGTTCTAAACATTCTAAACATTGCATAAATAAAGATTACTTTCAATAAAAATCCTTATGATTCATTTGGCTTGATTTTAAGTGAACGGGTCAATTTGACCCTGAACAGAAGAGGTGTCTGATCTCTATTTAGCAACATCACCCCATGAAAAAAAAAAATGTTTAAAAATGTAAAACAAATTTAAAATTAAATGTTATATAAAACTAGTGTATTTTATATCTAGGTTTTTCCAATATACAGAAAAAAGAGTTTGAACATGTATTTTTTATGAAAAACGAGTGAATTATCCTAATGAAACCATGATCTGTGAGAGGTGAATAACACCATTGCACTGTTTTCCTTTCATAAAGGGAATTAATGATGAGTAGAACCATGCATTAAGACAGCATGGTTCTACTCATCAAGGTCTAGATTGAAGAGCGTGATAAATAAATCAGTTGAATCAAGTGTTGTAGGGTTGGGCTAAAACAGAAACCTACACCGAGACTGGCACTTTTCTGATAAGATTGGACATCCCTGATGTCCCATATATTCAAAACAGAGATGCCCATGTAAGTCCTGAATGATACTGTATCAGCCTGCTGTTGTTTTTCTATTTTGGCAGCAATTTTATATCAGATTAGCTGTGTTCCTTAGTAAAAGGCCATGAGGGTGAATGGAATTTTCTGAAATCTATGTGCCTTTATTGGCAGACGTGATCTCAGGAACTAGTACCAACCGGTTGCTGACAAACTGGCTTTTAATCTCATATCTGAAGATCTGTGTCTGTGTTGTCGATGTTGCTCTGTTTCATTGAGATCCCCACGCCCCAGAAACCACTGTCACATATTTTTATTTACATCTCTTGTAATGTCAAGACATACCACTGTAAACATTAGTTTATTTTAATAGGAGTGCTTTTTAGTTATTTTGTGCCCTGTCTCATGCAAGTTGGTTTGCTGACTTTTAAAAAATTATTTTAGCGTTACTTGACTTTGACTTTCTAGTTTTCCTGTGCAAAATGGCCAAATAGACATAAACCCCAAATCTCAATTCTCTGAAGTACTGCTTTGTACATGAAACAGCCATTCTTTCCACCGATGAAAACACGTTGATAATGATGTACAGCTCTGGTCAATACCATAAGGGAGGAGGAAACACTTTTTTGGTGAATTCCGGAGGAGAGAGGCCTCGGTAAGTCTGCAGCTGTTCTTCATATGACCGTGTAAATTACAGACAAATCCTATTCCCTTTTGTGTTTACAATGGCATGTCATGTACACAAACCGCAGTTGGAGCCGACTGATCCATCACCTGTTCTTTCTTCTCCTTTGCTGTCGCCCTTTCATAAAGTAATGGCCATGTGTCGCTGGTCAATGCAGAGGGTTTTCATACAAATGTTTAACAAGCGAAAATAAGTTTAATGATATGCTTGTAATTTTAGATGCGCTTTTTCACATGAGACAAAAACTCTTACTCCAGGAGAAATCAAACAGAAACATGGCATGAATTTGTTTTGGCATTGGTTATTTTGTATTTAATATTGGCAATATTATTGTACTTCGTATTACTAGAGATATAAATAAAAGATATACCATTACAGTTTTCAGTATTTTAAAAGTAATTTTTTACTGTATGATACACGATACTCCTGTAATCCATTTGTAATTGTACTTGATTTGAACCCTTTTGGGTTCCTAGTATTTTTCTGTTTCAGCTTTGCTTTTATTTGTTGTAACTGTCCAGTCATGTCCAGGTATGTCCCCTAGCAAATGTTTTGACAGATATAATCATCCCCTAGTGCCCCTTGTCCGCTAGGAGGATATAGGTGCTAGTTCTAAGTTGTAAGTTATAGTTCATGGCAGACCAGGTTTCTGTAATTCATGTGCAATTCTACTTGTATTGAATCCTATCATGTGAGTTAGATTTCCGGTTTTCTTCTGTTTCAGTCTTGCTTTACTATTTTGGGCTTTATTTAATGGGGGGGGGGGGGGGGGTTCCTGTGAACCACAAAACTGCACAAACCACAGTGACGCTTTCAGCTGCTGACTCCTCCCTTTCAGCTGATCCATCACCTGTTTTTCTTCTCCTTTGCTGTTTCCTTTCATTAAGTAATGGTCATGTGTTGCAGGTCAACAGAGAGGGTTTTAACACAAATGTTTAAAATTGTTTAAGATAAAATAAGACTAATATACCTGTAATTGTGAATACATTTGTTTTCACATGACAAAAACTTACTCCAGGAGAAATCAAACAGAAATATGGCACAAATTTGTTTTGGCATTGGTTATTTTGTGATTAATATTGACAATATTATTGTACTTAGAGATGTAAATAAAAGATATACCATTACAGTTTTCTAAAAGTAATTGTTTACTGTATGATACACAATGTTTCTGTAATTCATTTGTAATTGTACTTGATTTGAACCCTTTTGGGTTCCTAGTATTTTTCTGTTTCAGCTTTGTTTTTATTTGTTGTAACAGTCCAGTCATGCCCAGTTATTTCCCCTAACAAATGTTTTGCCAGATACAATCATCCCCCTAGTGTTGCCTGTCCACTAGGAGGATACAGGTGTTAAAAATATATACTACGGGGGCATGGTGGGGAAAAGGAGAGGGACGGTTGGGGAGGTTAGGACTCCTTGTCTAACTCTCATCAGTTCACTACGTGTCTCTGTGAAATAATGTGGTTCTTGTCAGAATATTCTAAGTTATCCTTTATGGCAGACCAGGTTTCTGTAAATCATGTGTAATTCTACTTGAATCTTGTCATGCGAGTTGGATTCCCAATTCTCTTCTGTTTCAGTTTTGCTTTCACTATTTTTGCCTTTTAAAAAAAAAGGGGTGAGGGTGGTTAGGACTCATCTATATCTCATCATTTCATTATTTGTTCCTGTGGAAAAAATGTAGTAAACACATTCCTCTCAAAGATCAGTTGATGAGTGTGTTTCATCTCACTTATGTCAGTTGGATCTTTCAATGGGGAGGTACCAAGTTAATAACAGATAGCAATGTTAAATGTGTGATGAAAAAAAAAATGTTTAAAAATGTAAAACAAATTTAAAATTAAATGTTATATAAAACTAGTGCATTTTATATCTAGGTTTTTCCAATATACAGAAAAAAGAAATTTTGATGGAATTGTTAGTAATTAGGTACCCAAACAATGTTTATTAGGATTTTTTGGTTTCTGACAACTTTTGGATGTTTAAACATGCACCGGGTCACATTGACCCGGGAACATTTTTGCTGTACCTGAAAAATGAACAGAACAGGAGGGTTAAAGAACACAGGCCAGTAAGCACTGCTGAGCTCCGGCGTAATCCATATAGCCTGTCGATATTGTAGCCGGTTAACTGGACGACGTGCAGATGGTACGTCATAATGCAGTGTATACATGCGGTGAATGCCGGGTAGATGTGGTGCAAAAGCAATAGACAATTATTAGTGAGGAAAAAACCAGGTTAAAGAAATGTGATCCTGGCTGGGTTTGAGCCAGCAGCTTCATGGTCTATAGGCTCTAACTTTGACCACTAGGCCATGAACAGACTTGTTGTTAAGACCAGAAATGTTTCAGACTAAAAAGATATGGCTATTTTGCATGTGTATGCGAGATTTTGATTGGCTCGTGTAGGTGAAGGATTGGCTGGTGTCGGTAAAATGTCCAATAGGGAGACATTTTGTTTGTGGGATAGGCGGCAGGAAGAAGAAGAAGAAGAAGAAGAAGAAGAAGGAAAACCCCTTTAGTTTGGGGCTTTATTGTGTGGACATGTGAAGTTGTTTATCAATTCAGTCTGTTGAAATGAGGTGAGAATGTACAGAATTGAATGTTTTTAAGGGCTGAGTGTCTGTGGCTGTTGTGGTTATTTCTGTGGGGAACCCTGAAGAGTGCCAAACTCTTGGTGCTGTACCGGTATAGGGCATGCTGCCCTGCCAAGGCGTAACTTGGCAGGATGGCATATCTGCCATCCCAAATCATGGGTTTCTGGTGTGGTTCTAGTGTACTGTTATTCTAATCGCAGGCCTCCATATCCAAGAACTGCTTGTTTTCCACCCTCCGTTTACCTGGGAGTCACATGTGAATGCAGTCTGGCACAAAGTAGCATAAATTGTTCTGTTAATTACCTGGGGGAAAGAAAACTAGGGCTGGATTTGTGGTCCAAATTTGAGAATCCATGTTATAGAGTAGCCTATTTGAGGACCTAATTCAATTGCTTACCATAGGGGTGTCTGATGCACCCTAATATATATTCAAAGAAATATACATAAATAAATGAGGGAGTGAATGAAAACAATGAAAATGGGGAGGAAAGACAAAAAAACCAAATACAATTAATACCTGGTCAGACATAAGCATGATAGCTGGTTCTAATATTCATTTCATTTAACAAATAGGGGTGTACGAGGAGGGGAACAAGAAAAAAATAACTAATGAAACATGCACATACACACATACATACACACATACACGCACGCACGCACGCGCACACACACACACACACACACACACACACACACACATACATATATATATGCAGTTGCAAACAAAATTATTCAGACCCTCTAACCCATACGATGTCTTTGTGATGTGAATAAAATTTCGTGACAATGTATCAACTAAGGCCTTTGTGAACAGAAATACATGTTTATTAGAACATGTTCAAGTGATTTTGAAAACATACAGCTGAGTTTACTATTTTTTATAAGGAAAAAATGAAATTCTCTCCATAAAAATCAATGACCAAATTATTCAACCCCCTCACAAGCCTCTGACACCTCTCTTTTGGAATCTTGGCCCATTCTTTCTGTGCAAATGCTTAATGTTCACTGATATTCTTTGGTTTTCGAGATGCCACTGCTTTCTTCAAATCCCACCAAAGATTTTCAGTGGGATTTAAATCTGGGGACTGAGAAGGCCAGTCAAGGACATTCCAAGATTGTTCCCTGAACCAAGCTTTGGTTGACTTGGATGTATGCTTGGGATCATTGTCTTGCTGGAAAGTCCAATGATCATCAAGCTTCAGCTTATGCACTGAGGACATAGCATTCTTCTCCAGAATGGCCTGGTATTTCAAGGAATCCATGATGCCAGTCACACACTGAAGATTGCCAGTACCAGAAGCAGCAAAACACCCCCACAGAAGGACTGACCCATCTCCATACTTGACTGTGGGGATGGTGTTCTTCTTGTCATAAGCTGCACCTTTCTTGTGCCAGACATACTGCTTATCCATGGGTCTAAAAAATTTCCAGTTTTGTCTCATCACTCCACTGGTTAAGAATGGAGTGCGGCGAGGTGTCCGGCCATGAAGGCCTTGCTTGTTCAATATCCTTCTTATCGTCTGTACTTATACTTTTGTTCCAGCTTTCAAAAGGTCATCCTGTAAGCCTTTGGCAGTAATATGAGGGGTTTTCTCAGCAGTTCTGAATTGTTTCAAGTCACTTGGCCCTGTGTGTATAAGCTTGCATTACATGGGCAGGCCAAACATGTGTGGAGGGCTTTCTCACAGTCAAGATTGATTGAATAGGTGTGTATGTGTCCAATTTGTATTGGTATGTATGTATTTCGCTGCCCAGCCTTTCTGTTGCGTGAATGATAGTATGTTTCTTGGTATAAGTGTGTTCGTAAATGTGAATGTAAGATGCTGCCAGGGAAATGTCCCCATGGGGATAAAGTTCTCTATGCATGTATGTACAATATGTCAGGGTGGGTGCGGGGATGGACCCAAACGCAGAGTAAAACAGAAGTCCAAAAATGGGAAAACAAAGACTTTAATAAACTAACAGGGAACAAAGGGACTCGCAGGGCGAAACTTACAAACGAAAATCTTCAAAAATTCACAAGAAAAAACAAAAAATACAAAAACCCAAAAACGAGGGAAAACAGGGCAGGCAGGGCACAGGCAGACAAGCAACAGGTGAACAGGAATCAGGCAGGAACCGGTACAAACAGGTAGCAAAGCAAACAAACCAAACCAAAGCAAAAGATTCCAGCGCCTGAGTTGGGGAGAGGGAGACTTAAATAGAAAGACGGAGACGAGACACAGGAGGGCACGATGAACAATCAAGCCACAGAGAGGGAGGGGAACACGAGACAAAACGCAACTAATAATTAGATAACGAGAAACAATAAAACAATCAACTGAACACAAAACAGAGGTACCGCCATCTGGCGGCCCAACAGAGAACAACAAGGGGGAAGACAACAGAAGACAACAGAACCCTGACACAATATGTATTTTACATGCAGTACTTCTTGTACGTAGCAAATATACAATAACTTGTACATTTACTGAAATTCAGTTCAGAAGTAAGTATAAACATATGTTTTCTGGAGAAATATGCTTCCTGTAGTTACTCAGCAGCAGTTTTGTACATGAATTTCAATGTGTTCCATGAGGCAATTCGAAATATTTGACACTTTGATCTGGCACAAAGTTTGCATGACATTATAAAATGGTAAGATTACAAAACACAGGGCCAAGTGACTTGAAAGAATTGAGGAAATATTGGGTAGCATTGCTTTGGAATACATCTTACGTAATTTCGGTGAGGCAAGGAGAAAACGCAAAATCCCCTTAATTTGGGGCTTTATTGTGTGGACATGTGAAGTTGTTTATGAATTCTGTCTGCTGAAATGGGGTGAGAATGTGCAGAATTGAATGTTTTTAAGGGCTGAGTGTCTGTGGCTATGGTTATTTCTGTGGGGAACCCTGAAAAGTGCCAAACTCTCGGTGCTGTATAGGTATGGGGCATGCCCCCGCCAAGGCGTAACTTGGCGGGATGGCATACCTGGCATCCCAATATTTGACATGAAGCTGATCTACACCAGAATGTATATAAGACATTAAGCTGATCTCAGGCCTGAGGAACAGTGTCATGCTCTTCCATGGCTTGCTACTTCTCTGGAGTATAAAACTGAGGCAACACACTTATAAAATCCATTTTTCATCAAAAGCAACAAACTCACAAATGAAGAAAAAAATGGTTGTTGAAATTCAAAAATAAGGCAATGGGTCAAAAACTAAACAAAGAAAGAAATATATGACTTAATACTGTGAGACCAAATATTAATAATTTTAAAACCACTGGAGTAGAGTTAAACCTGTCCAGTAGAGGGTGCTAGTGTATCTTAGCCCCATGCACAGTGAGGTAGATGGTTCAGGGAGCAAAGAACAATCCAGTGGCCACAGTTGGAGAATGACAGAACTTAGTTGCATCGGGGGTCACCAAGTTTCCAAATCTACAATTAATTGCTACCTTAGATGCTCCAAAATTAGATGTTACCTCCATGCCTAAACGCTATTTGGAATGGTTTCAGGAAAAATGGTTTTACTGGGAGTAATCAACAGTTTCAAGAATCTAAATTGTCTCCTTTCATCTACTGTGGTCCGGAGAGATGACATTAGAGCTCTTTGGCTAAGCATAGTTGTTAGCCTATTTCATTTGTGGCCTTTCTGTTAGCTTGAACTAGTCTGCCCATTCTCCTCTGATCTCTCATTAACAAGGTGTTTTTTGTTTATCACACCATTCTCTGTGAACTCTAGAGACTGTACTGCATGAAAATCCCAGGAGGACAGCTGTTTCTGTGATGCTAGAACCACCACATCTGGCACCATCCATCTGGCACAGTCAAAGTCGCTTAGATCACACATCTTGTCCATTCTAATAGGTATGGAGCTGGTCTTGTAACCTACAGGTCGCAGGTTCGATTCCCAGGTAGGACACTGCCTTTGTACCCTTGAGCTAAGTACCCAACCTGTATTGCTTCAGTATATATCCAGCTGTGTGGATGCAATGTAAAATACTATGCTAAATAAAAACTTGTTTAAGTCGCCCTGGATAAGAGTGTCTGCTAAATGCCTGCAATGCAAAGTAAATGTTTTACTGGGAGAAGTCAGTCAAACCCAAAAATCTAGCATTTTCAAAATGACATTGTCTCATCTACTGTTAAATGAGATGACATCATTGTGTAACCCTATTTTACTGTGTCCTTATGCTTTTCATCCCTTCCACGAATAACCCTGACCGTAAAGTCTGCGTTGTGTCGTTTTATGTGTGGGTCTTGGTGGAAGAAAAGGAGTATAGGGAGAGTTTGTGGTTGCGGTTGAAACACAGCAGTGTTGTTTATTTGGTGGCAGATGAAGCAGTTGAAACAGCAGCATGCAGTCAGTCTCACACATCCAGCTTTTCTGAATTAAAACAGTTATGGCTGAATTAGTTACATGGCCAACTACACTACACTGCAGCTACATATCGCTAGCGTAGCACACATACTTCACATTAGTTCAATTTGCATAAAATAAGTAGTTAAAGTCTAATAAACATATGGCAAGAAATAAAAGAATATAGCTAGTAAAACACTAAGTAGTAGCAAATACAATCAACATTTAATCCACAACCAAATTAGTTGTGCACTTCATTCATTTTCAATAGCGAAATAAATAGCTACTAGTCACACCAGTGCCATAATTAAAGATGAACACTGCATACTTTATGTCAATCATTGACAGCAAATAGTAACATATAATGAACATCAAACATTATCTTCCATATTTCATGAACAAATTACATGGATGGGTAACATTAATCAAGGTATAAAACTGTTTTGAGGGAGAGATTTCTGCTTCCTACCTTTCAGAATTAAAACAGTTATGGCTTGATCTTGATCTCACATGGCCCAAGAGGGTACCCGACAACAGTTACTGTACCAGAACGGGGCAGCGCCCCCTGGTGGCAGCCCTAATTTAGTCCTCCACCCTACAATTACATTACATTACAGGCATTTAGCAGACACTCTTATCCAGAGTGACTTACACAACTTTTACATTGCATCCATTTATACAGTCAGATATATACTGAAGCAATGCTGGTTAGGTAACTTGCTCAAGGATACAATGGCAGTTTTGTACCCTAGAATCAAACCTGTGATCTTTAGGCTATAAGACTAGTTCCTTACCCATTATACTACATTGTTCATTGCACCATTCTCTGTAAACTCTAGAGACTGTATTGCATGAAGATCCCAGGAGGGCAGCTGTTTCTGTGATGGTGGAACCACTACGTCTGGCACCGACAGTCATGCCACAGTCAAAGTCACTTAGATCACACATCTTGTCCATTACAATATTTGCTCAAACAAAAAACTAAACATCTTCACTATGTCTGCATAGTTTATATATTGAATTGTAGCCACATGATTTGCTGTTTGGTGGAGTAGGCTATTTGCATTAATGAGCGGGTGTACATAATAAAGTTGCCGGTATATAATACAAAGGATATGGGTTTGGTGTTGATTTAGGGATGTGTATACAGAAACAGGCCTCATATATACTGGTAAATACAGCGGTGGATCTTTAATGTTACGGGGCTGTTCTGCTTCCACTGATCCTTGGGCCCTTGTTAAAAACAACAGCATCATGAACTCTACACAGGTACCAGGACATTTTAGCCAGAAACCTGGTTGCCTCTGCCAGCAGACTGAAAGCCACTAGTGGATCTTCTAGCAAAACAGTGACCTCAAGCACACATGACTATTCACAAATAAATGATTAATTAACCACATAAGCCACATTTTGCAATGGGTACAGTCTCCAGACTTGAACTCCATTGGAAACCTGCAGTTTTAATTGAACAGGACAGTTCTTTAGCAAAGATCAAAAGATGTTAAGGATCTGGATGGAGGAAGGGTCTGAGATCCCTCCCAGTGTGTTCTCCAGTCTTATAAGATGTTATTCATAAAGACTCAGTGCCATTATCCCTGCAAGGGGAGGGTGAACAAAGTTCTGAATAAGGGGTGGAGGGGGCAATAATTGTGACACTTATTTTCTGGAAATAAATGTATAAGCTGAGAATTGTGCAATTTTGACCGATTCCATTGAATTCCATTGAATCGTTAACAAAAAATATTTCTCAAGTTGTACAATCAATATAGAGTTTACCACTTATGTTTATGTGTTCAGTGTGTTCTCATTTTGTGTCTTTACAGGTTGGCTAGTTTGGGATAGAATCCACATGGTGTAAACTGATCTGATGTGTTCCAGTCTCCTGCGATAGGGGGCGCTGTTTCTAAAATGAGTCACTCAGGAGAGCCAGACACCAAAGGAGATACCCTCAGCACTAACAGAAAGAGGTATGAATGCACAAATCAGATATTTAACGTGATGTGAGTTAGAGCTGCAGTAAGAGAATGAGTTAAACTGGAAGCTCTGTCTCCATGTTCTGTTCACAGGGTTCAGGTAGAAAGAGCAGGGTCACCTGTACCCAGCTGTGTTTCTATGAAGAGTGATCATTCAATCACATTCAGGTGTCAGTGAGTGTATTATGTCACTTTCCGATGTAGGTGGGTGTATTATGTCACATTGAGGTGTAGGTAGGTGTATTATGTCACATTCAGGTGTAGGTGAGTGTATTATGGTGTGTTCACAGCTCGGACAGGAGTGGCTTCATATTTCATGTTAATTAATCAACAAGGAACTGCAGCCACGTTTTATGCAGTTAAGGACAACGTATTAAAATACTTACACGGATATGTAAATACATATTTTTGGTTTGGCGGGGAATGAATCTGCTTTAGATATTAGTGCGTGCACTAACTTTGTCTAACAGGGATTACAATACATCTCCCCTACTAAGCTGGAAGAATACCAGTAAACCCCCCAGTATGTAGAAGCAGATCCAAACAACAGGTGATGATGGGGTGGTGGAGGGTGAGTGCAGTTCTGAGCAGCAGCAGTGAAGCAGGCACAAGCAGCGCAGGCAAGCAGCAGCACTGAGAGGTCTGATTGGTGGTTTAAAAAGGCACTCCATTGGTGATGTGTGCCTGTGATTGGATGGGTAAGAGAAGAGTGTTGTGTGTATGCAATTGGATGATTGCGGAAACGCGTGAGTATGAGGTTAATGGAGCCGACCGATTGGTCAGCTGCAATATTTGAGTTTCCTGACAGAACTTGCTTTGTGCATCCTGTGCGCAACGCTCATTCGTTTCTAACTCAGATATGTGTGTACAAGAGAGAATCTGCGCAAATGGTTCAGTACACAATGTGTAAAACAGATTCTTCTGGATAGAGCTGCTGTAAGAAGATGAGTTTAACTGGAAGCTCTGTCTCCATGTGCTGTGAGTTAGAGCTGCAGTGAGAGGATGAGTTTAACTGGAAGCTCTGTCTCCATGTGCTGTGAGTTAGAGCTGCAGTATGAGGATGAGTTTAACTGGAAGCTCTGTCTCCATGTGCTGTGAGTTAAAGCTGCAATAAGAGAATGAGTTTAACTGGGTGCTCTGTCTCCATGACTGTGAGTTAGAGCTGCAGTATGAGGATGAGTTTAACTGGAAGCTCTGTCTCCATGTTCGGTGAGTTAAAGCTGCAGTAAGAGAATGAGTTTAACTGGGTGCTCTGTCTCCTTGACTGTGAGTTAGAGCTGCAGTATGAGGATGAGTTTAACTGGAAGCTCTGTCTCCATGTGCTGTGAGTTAGAGCTGCAGTGAGGTGATGGGTTTAAATTGAAGCTCTGTCTCCATGTGCTGTTGGTTAGAGCTGCAGTAAGAGAATGAGTTTAACTGGAAGTTCTGTCTCCATGTTTTGTGAGTTAGAGCTGCAGCATGAGGATGAGTTTAACTGGAAGCTCTGTCTCCATATGCTGTAGGTTAGAGCTGCAGTAAGAAGATGAGTTTTACTGGAAGCTCTGTCTCCATGTGCTGTGAGTTAGAGCTGCAGCAAGAGGATGAGTTTCACTGGAAGCTCTGTCTCCATATGCTGTAGGTTAGAGCTGCAGTAAGAAGATGAGTTTTACTGGAAGCTCTGTCTCCATGTTTTGTGAGTTAGAGCTGCAGCATGAGGATGAGTTTAACTGGAAGCTCTGTCTCCATGATTTGATCACAGGGTCCCGGTGGAAAGAGCAGGGTCACCTGTACCCAGCTGTCTGTCTATGAAGAGTGATCGTTCAAGGGATTGTCCAGTTAACTTCAAAGGGGAATTCACAGCTGATTCAAGGTAATAACACAGGTTCATACTGACACTACTGTTTAATTCTACTTCAATCTGGCTGGTATCGTTCACGTGTAGGTGGGGGTATTATGTCACTTTCTGTCGTGCTGTGAGTTAGAGCTGCAGTAAGAGGATGAGTTTAACTGAAAGCTCTGTCTCCTTGTGCTGTGAGTTAGAGCTGCAGAGAGGTGATGGGTTTAAATTGAAGCTCTGTCTCCATGTGCTGTGAGTTAGAGCTGCAGTAAGAGGATGAGTTTAACTGGAAGCTCTGTTTCCATGTGCTGTGAGTTAGAGCTGCAGTAAGAGGATGAGTTTAACTGGAAGCTCTGTCTCCATGCGCTGTGAGTTACAGCTGCAGTAAGAGGATGAGTTTAACTGGAAGCTCTGTCTCCATGTTCGGTGAGTTAGAGCTGCAGTAAGAGGATGAGTTTAAATGGAAGCTCTGTCTCCATGTGCTGTGAGTTAGAGCTGCAGTAAGAGGATGAGTTTAACTGGAAGCTCTGTCTCCATGTTCGGTGAGTTAGAGCTGCAGTAAGAGGATGAGTTTAAATGGAAGCTCTGTCTCCATGTGCTGTGAGTTAGAGCTGCAGTAAGAGGATGAGTTTAACTGGAAGCTCTGTTTCCATGTGCTGTGAGTTAGAGCTGCAGTAAGAGGATGAGTTTAACTGGAAGTTCTGTCTCCACGTGGTGTGAGTTAGAGCTGCAGTATGAGGATGAGTTTAACTGGAAGCTCTGTCTCCATGCGCTGTTAGAGTTTCAGTAAGAGGATGAGTTTAACTGGAAGCTCTGTCTCCATGTGCTGTGAGTTACAGCTGCAGTAAGAGGATGAGTTTAACTGGAAGCTCTGTCTCCATGTTCGGTGAGTTAGAGCTGCAGTAAGAGGATGAGTTTAAATGGAAGCTCTGTCTCCATGTGCTGTGAGTTAGAGCTGCAGTAAGAGGATGAGTTTAAATGGAAGCTCTGTCTCCATGTGCTGTGAGTTAGAGCTGCAGTAAGAGGATGAGTTTAACTGGAAGCTCTGTCTCCTTGATTTGATCACAGGGTCCAGGAGGAACGAGCAGGGTCACCTGTACCCAGCTGTCTGTCTATGAAGAGTGATCGTTCAAGGGATTGTCCAGTTAACTTCAAAGGTGAATTCACAGCTGATTCAAGGTAATTACACAGGTTCATACTGACACTACTGTTTAATTCTACTTCAATCTGGCTGGTATCGTTCACGTGTAGGTGGGGGTATTATATCACTTTCAGATGTGCTGTGAGTTAGAGCTGCAGTAAGATGATGAGTTTAACTGGAAGCCCTGTCTCTATGTGCTGTGAGTTAGAGCTGCAGTAAGAGGATGAGTTTAACTGGAAGTTCTGTTTCCATGTTCTGAGATTTAGAGCTGCAGTATGAGGACGAGTTTAACTGGACGCTCTGTCTCCATGTTTTGTTCACAGGATCCAGCAGTCACTGGAGTACAGCTCTTTTGAAGAGAAGAGCTCGGATAAATTATCTTTCGCAAAAAAGGTATGAGGTCTTTTTTTTCTAGTTTTTAATGGGTTATGTGTTTTCTTTGTGCAGTACATTTATTTGAGTATATCTAATGCCTATTTAACCTTCCTCCAGTGTTCTGGTCAAATCTGACCGATTTACAACTTTCCTAAATTATAAATATTGTTTTTTTCTTCTGATTGTCTCAAGACCTTATGTTTTCCTCCACACTAGACATTTGAACATATTAAATTGCTGATCACCACTTTCATTGAATTTTGAGTGGTTTAGTCAACTTTGTCACACCTGTGGTGTTCCGGGTCTAAAATGACCGCCATAGGAAATGAATGGATAAGACTATATTATGTTCATCCAGCAGATGGAAAACATCCCCATACACACACCCACTCACCCACACATCCACAAACACAACCCCCTCACCCCCCACCCATCCATGTTAACCACTAGTTGAAGACATTGTTTCACAGCTTAAAAAGGTGTTAAACACAATTTGGTGATGATTTATGATTTTTGTGTTAATATAAGAGCAGTTAAAGCAGACCGGCCAAATTTGGCCGCGAACACCATAATAAGGGAGGGGGAGCAACGACCACTGGAGGATGGATAATATAGTGCAAGGGTAATGTTTACAAGTGACTAACATTGCCCTTAACATTAATAACATATTGCTGCTTTTTTATATTATTCATGACCATCCAAAGTGGAATATCATATGAACACAATTAACCAGCTTTTTACTTAAACATTTAAAAAATGTAATAAATTTTAATGATTTTAATTTCTATTTTAATGATCTTAGCGCATAGTAAAGCACGTGGCACACATATATTTAGGTTGTGTCCAAACCCACTTATACTGGTTTAACAGTGGATTATTTGAGCGCAGTGTGAGGCACAGGATTCCAATGTGCTGAACTTACTGCCTTAATTTATAGGTGTGTCTTGGGCATAAACATGTTATACACCAGTCAGCATGTCATCTCCCATTCTCTCTAATAGCCACCTGCACTTGCACCTTGGTGGATTGATAATATAATGGTGGATTTAAAAAGACTTAGAAAAGACAGATTTACCTCTGTCATTAAAGACCTGTTTCTGCGTGAGTCCATTAAAATTCGGAGATCTAAAAAAACAACCATCAGGCACAGTGAATCCCGCAGATCATATTTGAAAATAAATCAATAAAGGTGATTTAAAATGTTGAAATAAATGCAGTATTCGCTGGGCAATGTTGTGGATTTTTTCAATCAAATAAACCATTCTGTCTGCATGGCTGGCTATAGATGAAGCTGCTCTTCTGCCAGCTGATTCCTCCTCGCCCGTGCTGCTGGGGTATCTCGGTTCATTAATATGCATCAGCACATTCAGTTCACCATCACGCCTTCTAAAGTCCTGTAATGTGTCCTTGTTTATGTCTGACACATCCATGACTTTGGCAACGTTATGCAACACTCCACAAAGAATATTCAGGCCTTCTGAGGGCTGTATTGTAATGTTCCACCTGACTTATGCTAACATCTGAAGTGTATTTTCAGCATTCCAAACGTCCTCTCTATTGGGCTACAGTACATGTTTTTGTGAGTTTTCGACTGAATGACTGTTCACACGCTCTATTATATTATCTTCATCTGTGTCTTTATCGGACAGCCATTGCCCCCTAACAGCCACCCCTCCAGGAGGGGGATTCCCCTAGAAGACTGCAGGAATGACGGAGTTGGCCAATATAAAGGAGTCATGTCTTTATCCAGGATAATTTACGGATGCATGTGTAACCTTACATGTAGCGTCGTAAAAATTCAATGTTATGGTTCATGAATTATGGCCCATTTTATTTGTTGTGTTTATTTATTATTGTGATACAGCACACCTCTTCCTGTGTTTATTTCACACTGATACAGCACACCTCTTCGTGTGTTTATTTCACACTGATACAGCACACCTCTTCGTGTGTTTATTTCACACTGATACAGCACACCTCTTCATTTGTATATTTCAGTCTCTCCTGCGCACTCTGATGAAGCTGAAGAAGGATGAGAAGTTGAAACTGTTTCAGAGCCATCTGAGTCAGGTTTGCCCAGAATGCTGTCTTGAAGAGCCTACTTGGCTGGCTAAGATTATGAAGTTCATTTATGAATTGTTCATCAGACGTGAAGTTGATGATTACCCAGAATGCATTGAGAGAGAGCAGGAGGATCCTGAGGCTGTGTGCATAGTTGAGAAGTTGCTGGAGACCTGTGGCAGTGAGGGGTCTCTGAAGATCACAATCCACATCCTGAGGAACATGAAGCAGAAGGATCTCGCTGATTCACTGGAAAGAAATGAGCACAGTAAGAGCTTTCTCTCATTGCTACTGTGTATCAATTAGAATTTTGATATGAGTTTAGATAGCAAATCTAACAGTGATCAATGTTCTGATTTACAGCATCTACACTTTCATAATACTGTTTTACATTGACAATATTACATACTCTAAATAAAAGGCCAAAAATAACATTTATTCATTTTACATTTAAATTTATTAACATATTGCCTCAAGCAGTTATTACAGGGACAAGGAAATGGACAAGATTAAATGTCCCTGAGGGGGGTTTAAAGGCAGAATCTTGTGCTCAAAAACCAGTAACTAGACCACTGTCCCATCAGACACACTGCCCTGAGTTTGTATCCCGGAATCAAACTCAGCAATCAGTATAGAAGTATTACATTATAAGGGCCTCTTGGTGTCTCATGCTGTAAAGAAGCTCGTTCCAAAAGCAAAAGCATGACCCTGCAATGGGGTGTCCTTGTTGGAGGCAGTTGGTTGGGAACTCGGAATCGAAAAAGCGCTCCTTTTCATCATAATGAAACAAATACCCATTAGTATTAATTTGGTCGAAAACGATTATAGCGAGAGTGACAGTGACACTGATGCTGCTGTCAGCAAGAAATACTATTTCAATGATGGAAGGTATGTAATACTGTCAGAGAGGTGTGTAATGCTGTGTGAGAGGTGTGTAACACACTGTGAGAGGTGATATGTGTGAAATATTGTGAAGACAGAATGCATTAATACTTTTATTGGCTGTTTTTTCTTAAAATCTGTTATTGAGTGGGAAATGTTTATCACATTTTTAAAATTATTATTTCTCATATTTCCTCTCTTCAGATGAATCCATAAAAAGAGCCCAGCAGGCACTGAAAACTCATCTGAAGAGGAAGTTTGAATGCATATTTGAAGGTTTAGCAAAGCAGACAACCCTCCTCAATGAGATCTATACAGAGCTCTACATCACAGAGGGAGGAAGTGGGGAGGTCAATGATGAACACGAAGTCAGACAGATTGAGACAGCATCCAAGAGACATACCACACAGGAGACTGCAATCCTCTGCAATGACATCTTTAAGCCTTTACCTGGACAAGAGAAACCTATCAAAACTGTGCTTACAAAGGGCATCGGTGGCATTGGGAAAACTGTCTCTGTGCAGAAGTTCATTCTGGACTGGACAGAAGGAAAAGCCAATCAGGACATTGATTTCATCTTCACTCTTCCTTTCCGAGATCTGAACTTGAAGAAGGAAACAGAATTCAGTCTGATGCAGCTTCTGCAGCACTACTTTCCACAGCTGAAAGAGATCAAAAGTGTTGATGGTGAAGTCAACACCTTCAAAGTCAAAGTTGTATTTATCTTTGATGGACTGGATGAGTGTCGACTTCCTCTAAATTTCCAAAGTAATGAGTACTGCTCCAATATAACAGAGTCATCATCAGTGGATGTGCTGCTGACCAACCTCATTAAGGGGAATCTGCTTCCCTCTGCTCTCCTCTGGATCACCTCCCGACCAGCAGCAGCCAGTCAGATCCCTCCTGAGTGCGTCCACCAGGTGACAGAGGTACAAGGGTTCAATGACCCGCAGAAAGAGGAGTACTTCAGGAAGAAAATCAGAGATGAGAACCAGGCCAGCAGAATTATCTCACACATTAAGTCATCCAGGAGCCTCTACATCATGTGTCACATACCAGTCTTCTGCTGGATTTCTGCTACTGTTCTGGAGACAATGTTGGGTAAAACAGAGAGTGGAGATCTGCCCAAAACTCTGACTGAAATGTACACACACTTTCTGCTCATTCAGACTAAGGTGAAGAATCAGAAATATCATGGCACTGATGAGACAGACACAAAGAAGATGTCAGCATCAGATACAGAAATCATCCTGAAACTGGGACAGCTGGCTTTTCTACAGCTGGAAAAGGGCAATCTGATATTCTATGAAGAGGACCTGAAAGAGAGTGGCATTGATGTCAGTGAAGCTTCAGTGTACTCTGGGGTGTGCACAGAGATCTTTAAAGAGGAGTGTGGGTTGTACCAGGAGACGGTCTACTGCTTTGTGCATCTGAGCATTCAGGAGTATCTGGCTGCCTTGTTTGTATTACAATCATGTGTAAATGAGAACAGAAATGTACTCAGAGCAGAAGAATCAAAACCTCACAGTGACAGAGTGCAGCTGTCTGAGTTACACAGGAGTGCAGTGGATCAGGCCTTAGAGAGTAAGAATGGACACCTGGACCTTTTCCTCCGATTCCTTCTCGGCCTCTCTCTGGACTCCATTCAGACTCTCTTAGGAGGACTACTGACAGAGACAGAAAGCAGATCAGAGAACATTAAGAAAACAGTCCAGTACATTAAGGAGAGGATCAGAGAGGAATCTTCAGCAGAGAGGATCATCAATCTGTTCCACTGTCTCAATGAACTGAATGATAACTCTCTAGTGCAGGAAATCCAGGATTCCCTGAGATCAGGAAAACTTTCTGATATAAAGCTGGAACCAGACCAATGTTCAGCTCTGGCCTTTGTGTTACTGATGTCAGAGGTGATCCTGGATGAGTTTGACTTGAAGACATACAACACATCAGCAGCAGGTCATCAGAGACTGGTACCAGTAGTCAGGAACTGCAAGAAGGCCATGTGAGTATTATGTCATTAATAATGTAAATGACTGACCACATATTTTCCCACTTTCTAATTCTAGTCAGAACAAAGTGCAATAAAATTTCCGGGCAACAGAAAATTTGGTTAAAAAAAGATTTATGAATCAAGATGTTTTAACTTGTGCCCTCATTTAATGTCTTATATCCAGAACATAAGCAGCATCAAATGCAAAACCTCAGCACTTACCATATATTTTATTTTATTTACTATTACTATTACTGATTTGATGCATTTACTAATTATTTGCAAAGATAGCAATTTTGAAATAAATACAGAGTTTATTGATATCAGAGTAATCTGATGGATCAACCTTTGCCAGAACATACAATTCATGCAGATTAAAATGAAGAGAAGCTATATTAAGTTACAGTATTAAGAAAAGGTGCCCTATTTTGGTGACAGCACAGGCACAAACACACCTGGAATTGCTTGTCATATTTTTCACTTTCACCAGGGTTGTTTGTTTTATGGTCTGCGGTTAATCTGCTTGTGTCAACATGGGTTTGTTGGTGCAGTCGGGGATGTGCCAATAGAAACATTCGGCACTGTGTTAGTTTGGAGTTGAATAATGCGTTTGCAGTTATACCAACCCTTACCAGGTTTTAACTCGTCCTATTTTGGCATTATAACTGTGCCTCACATGTGAATCCATAAACACATAACACAGATACAAGAAATATTTTGTTTATTTCAATTTAACTATTTTAAAGAAAAGTTATTCAGTCCAATGCTGGCTATTTAGGCAGTGGAGTTAATTGAGTAAGCTACTTGAATGAGACAGGTGGGAGACCGGCTTTACACCCCTCAGATAGTGTTTACAGTGAGCCCAGAATGCACTGTAATCAATGACTGAGTGGACTTTTGGAATGTTTAAAATGCATTTTAGAATTCTGAATGTATTGAGTGGTACATCACTGTACAGGCCTCAGAAAGTCAGTGCATTCTTTGGTGTGCTGTGTTCTACACTGCATAGCCATATGCCATGGATGTGACATAGACCTCACAGAGGACACATTACAGGACTTTCATACAGAGAGAAGCAGAGTCGCATGTGACGATCACTACAGAGATTACAGAGCACAGAGTGCACAAGAGAGCAGGGACTGGTTGGCTGTGGAGCCGTTTCACTAGTGAATGTACATTCATCTTATCAAGTGCATGTCTGCAATGAATGACACTTAGTTGAAGTAATTTTTTTTTGTTTATTTTAAATAGTGGTATAAAACAAAAATTGACAGTAAAGAAACAAAAAAGCTATAGTAAATCCAGACAAAATGCTTCTTTCCTGTCCTCTGGTGCACAAGCGCAATGCCTGCCTAGCTGAAACAGTAGCAGCAGCAGCAGGATGGAGAGGCCGACTGGAGGCTGTTTCTGCCAGCTGCCTCCTGTTCCTGGCCAGTCTGGGAATATTCTCCCTGTGAAACTGTTCATGGGAACAGAACCGTTTATTACAGCTTTTAAAACTGGCATATGAACAGAAAATACACTGTTTTTGTTTAAATATTAACAAAAAATTGAATCAAAACTATTCAGTTTCATCTTCATTGGTTTGTAGAAGTCCTCATAATGGTTGTAATAGTTCATAGTGTTGGGCAGAGAAACTTTTCCCCTTAGAATAACCAGGCATGACAAGGTATATCCATATAAGAAATAGGATTTATTTCTGCGTGTAAAAGTCTGTGTTTTCCCAGTGATGCAGAGTTGCAGAGTGCTTGTGTGTCACTGTGAGACAGCGATGGAGATCGCACACGGGGCTGAGGTGGAGGGATGAAATCCACCTCATAAAGCCCCTCATTCTTAACAGCCCCAGTGGCAAAACCTGAGAGGCTGACACCATCAGCCCCTGTAGTCTGAGGCATGTGTGATACTGTACTCTCGAGCCGGGCTTGAACTGAGAGAGACATACACATACACAAACTGAGATCCAAGATAGGAAGTTGAGAACCATCCTTCTTTGGGAGTTGGAAATAAGGAAAATAAAAACTATGTTGGGTTCGATCTCTGGGAACCACACGTATTTCCCCCTTTTTGTAAGAGGGAAGGAATTTATTCCTCTTAAACATGGGAGCGCTCTCTTTTATTTGAGAGTAAATGACTGTTGAAATGGGGGGGTTCACTCTGAACTGGAGTCTGTAGTCCTTGGCTATTGTCTGTAGCTTTTGGCTATAGTAGCGCTGCAGTGTTCTATGTGCTCTTCCAGGAGGGCAGTAGCCTCCTTTCACATTGGACGCACTACTGTCTGTCAGAGCCAGACTTAGTGCAATTGGATGCTTCTATGGAGGTCTGGACCGGATGTCATTCCCTAGAGTTGGCTTTCAAACACAAGATGATGAAAGAGAAATTTATCTATGGCACCAATGCAGTGATTTGTTCAAGCAGAGATGCACACTTCAGTCATTGTGTAAGTAAGCCACGTCCTTTGGATGCGCTGTAAGAGAAAGAGTACTTTATCATATGACAAAATATGAGAGTTGCTAATAACCATGAATAGAAAGCTTTGCAGTGTTAAGAGGCGATCATTTTATTTACAAGACATGGCAAGATGGACTGGACACTATGCTATAAGTGAGGAAAGGACATGCACCTGAAGAGATTGTAAGATAAAGAAAAGGAACACAAAGAAATTGTGATGCATACCAAAAATACTTTTTATGAAAGGACTTTGGATAATGAAGTAAATTGTTTGAGCTTCCCTTAAATGCTATCCAGAGAACATCTCCCACAATCCACACTCGTTTACATTTTACAAAATAAAGTCTGACCTGACCAAAACTCTAGTACCTACCGCCATCCCCAGGAGACAATACAGGGACAGGGGTGGTGCATGGTAATTTTACTGACTGTAAATAAGGGACTTTGTACTACTGGTGTGCCCTAATGATTGAATATATCATTCCTGTATGTGTTGCATGTCCTCCTGCAAGGGTTTACAGTGATGGTCCTTCTAAGGACTGTTTTATACTTCTGTGTAGTCTGCATCGTTTGCATGATTTGCATTGTGTGTGTCATTTGCAAACGGGCAGAGAATTTATATGGCATGTTGTACAGGTGCAGGATGTGATTTTCCACCCACTTACAGATACCTTGTGCAATTGGATGCTTCTATGGAGGTATATGGTATATCCATATAAGAAATAGGATTTATTTCTGCAGAAAGTGTCCAGTACCTACACACAACAAAATGGATAAGCACGAACTGAAGAAAGCAGGGGCAGTTGGTACTTGGTTAATACATAAGCATATAGTAAAATAAAAAGAAACAAAATAAATGATTGGCTGTGACTAGTCATATAGCATAAATACTGATTAAGCACACGGTGACCTCTTAGTCTTAAGCGTTACATAAACAAGCTTTAAATGGGAAATAATTAAATCAGAAATAATAGTTTGGTCTTTATCTATCAGAGTCCTGCTTTCAGAGTCCTGGGCAGCATGGTGTCATAGCCGGTTTCTCCCTGGCAGGATGGCAGGGGGAGGATAAGGAGGAAAGCCAAGGTCACCAGTTTGGACTTCTACAAATGTACAAGCCAGAGAGAAAGAAAACACACAGACACACACAAACACACATACATGCATTATTTCTAACTTATTCTTGTCCTTGGGAGGTCTGGTGCCTGGAGACAGGCCCTGCTGCAAGGTCTAGGAATTTAGTGTTGTACAGACTTCTAGTTATGCTAGAGAACACTCTCCTCCCTTCAGTAGAGATGATCACAACACGCTTGCTGTTCAGCCATGGTGAAATTAGCATTTGGCTGTGTTTCCCAAAGGGACAGAAATGGGGTGATCTGATTGGCAATAATGAAACCAAACCCAACCACACCCACAGTCAATTTATTCTGATCGAACCAGCCTCTCTTACAACTGTGCCACAGTTGTGCTAGTGCCTGGAGTCAG
Organism: Anguilla anguilla; assembly: GCF_013347855.1. Taxonomy (NCBI): domain Eukaryota; kingdom Metazoa; phylum Chordata; class Actinopteri; order Anguilliformes; family Anguillidae; genus Anguilla; species Anguilla anguilla. The sequence continues at coordinate 767,497 of NC_049213.1, forward strand.
GAAATTACTGAAATACCCAAATTCACCAGCGCATTGCATTGCTGCTAGTGTTTGACAGTTGTGTCTTGACTGAGAAAATAGGGCCCAATTAAACATCTAATTTAATAACATAGGCTGAATTACATGAACAAAAATTAGACAGTCCTGGAAATGAAGTAAAAGATAATCATGAAAGAAATGAATGAAAGACAAAACCACAGCTTGTCTCTCCCACATTAAAACTGATTAAAGCCAAAGACGCACAGCTGAGAAGCTAGACAAAGCTGAGACACAAGACCAAAGGCTCCTGTTTGCTTAACAAGACAAAACTTCATAGCCTGTATTCAATGAACATTTGTCCTTAACTTGGACTTGGACTAGTAAATGCACTTCACACCTTTTCAGTTTGGTGAATTAATTCAAGTTATTGCTGTAATTGCCAAGCTGTTTGTGAAGAAAAAACATTCCTTGCTTTTAATTGTAAGTTTTAATTATAAGAGCAAATGTTGTTTGAATCCCTGCCATGTGTTTGAAAGAGGGGGGTTCCCCTTCTCTTCCTGGTCTATGCATAATGAATTAATGATTAGAAGAAAACAAAGGAGAGACTTATCTATACCTGTTTTTATATTTTACTTTTAAACCACTTGATAGGATAACACTTCTTTTCAATGTCATGATTAAAATGATGTTAAGTTTGGTTTGGGAGGGATACGTTTGGTTATGAATTAAATGTTTGTGTTTCTATGTTGGGAGGCTAGGGCAGGCAGTAAATGCACCATGTTACAAGGCCAGTAGTACCACCCTGGTCTCTGCTTTATTCTGGTATAGGCTGACCCATAATCTCCAGCATAGTGCTTGTAGATAGAATGAAAATATGAAGGTAGAGGAATTGTAGGATATAATGAGGTCTTCTCAGGGAACTGTTAAAGTGACCTCTGCCCCCAGTGCCTGTTCTTGAGTTAACTCTATGGCTCATCTCAGGCCATAGCCTGACCTGTATACTGATTCTGAAGTTTCCTGAAGCCTAGAACAGGCTGAATGGTGTCTCCTTGGGCTGCGCCATCAAATGTATCACTATATCTGTAAAATAAACTCAAAGGTATAATTAACAGGAGTTCCCACAGACCTTTGGAATACCTTGTTTCTCTACCTGGTCATATGTAACACCAGAAGAACGGACACACAGCTAGTCATATGTGGACAGATAACTTCCTTGTGTTTCTGCTTCTAAAGTAGGGATGCACCGTTATTTCGGTCACCGAAAATGTTCGGCCAAAAATAGCACAAAATAACACATTCAGTATTCGGCCGAAAGAGTGAAAATGCCGAAAATTTTGACCGAATGTGTGTGTTTAAAAAAATATATATATATTGTAACAAAAGTATAGAAATAAATGTGACACTGTTTCGTTGCTCTCCTGCGGCTATTGATGACGCGTTCAAACAGTGCCGGTGTTGTAGCGAATTCAGTATCCTCGAAGCGAACTGATTCCCCTGTCCGTGCACGCGCGTCTCGCGCTTCGGCTTTCATTTCAAACAGCGCCTTTTTGTGTGCATTTAGAACGGCTATAATACTCGCAGCATGCAGCTAGTAGCCTATTTGTACGGTTATTAGGTATTTTACATTTTCCTTGATTAGTCAACAATCGGCACTGACTTATCTTCTGAAATAAAATGAAATATAGATTCCACCGTTAGGCTACAGGTGAACATTTGTGGTTGGAAATCATGTTGGTTGAATGATGTGTGTTTTCTCCGTTTATTTGTTTTTTTGTTGTTGTTTGTTTTGTTATTGTATTCTTGTATTGTACAAAGGAAATCAATAAAGATCTTGAATTACCTCCCAAAAAGATTTTTACTGAATATTATACTAGTATCAACTTTCTGTGGAACACTCCCTGCCCTCTATGTTCATTACCCCAGTTATTGTGCTTTTTTAGTATAATGTCTTCTGGAAAGGACTGAATGTTCAATAGACTAATAAAAGTTTTTTTCATCACGTTATCATTTTGTAATTTAATTTTGTCATTGAAAAGCATAAATCAAAAGCAAAATTGATTTAATGGTACAAATGGGCAAATAAATGAAAAAATACCGGTATTCGGAATTCGGCCAAGTGTTTCCTTTTTTTCAGTTTCGGTTTCGGCCAAGAATTTTCATTTCGGTGCATCCCTATTCTAAAGTTAATTTACTATTAACTGTATTTTAGCTTGCAGTGCTGTGGGTTGTTTGTCACAGAAAACCTAAACTAAAGAAGCAAACTCACTGTCCTCTCTGGAAGATGTGCTTTATCCTTTGCATCTTTCCTTTTGGTGGTAGCTGTGCCAAACATTCATCAGCTTTGCAAGTTCCCTCACTGTCCACTTTGAAAGATGGCAGCTGAACTTCTGGGATGGGGTGGGAACTTACAATATAAAAAGGGGCCATTTGGGTCAGAATTACATCTGTAGAACTGTCACAGTTCAGTCCAGCAGGATGTGTAAATGGTAAATGGACTGCATTTATATAGCGCTTTTATCCAAAGCGCTTTACAATTGATGCCTCTCATTCGCCAGAGCAGTCAGGGGTTAGGTGTCTTGCTCAAGGACACTTTGACACGCCCAGGGTGGGGTTTGAACCGGCAACCCTCCGACTGCCAGACAATCGTTCTTACCTCCTGAGCTATGTCGCCCCTGTGTGTAATTCTCAGGTCCGAAGTGCGGCAGCTGGAGAGTGTAGCACAGACATCTTCCTCAGAGAATCATCAACCTTAAAATCCTCAATTTCACTCTTCATTACTGAACACTATCATTTGTATCATTTACCATATGTTTTATGTATACCTAATATTATTATACTATAATATATGAACTCTTCTTTGCAGACTGAACAGCTGTGGCCTCACAGAGAAGTCCTGTGATATTGTGGCCTCAGCTCTCCAGTCATCAGACTCACCCCTGAGAGATCTGGACCTCAGCTACAATGACCTGGGAGATTCAGGAGTGGAGCTGCTCTGTCCTGGACTGATGAGTCCAAACTGTAAACTGCAGAGACTGGGGTGAGTAGTGCTTTGTACTGTGTGACATTAACTAAATAGAATTACTCATTATGGAAATGTAAGGGTTTGAATTTTGTCACAGGGAAGACTAATTTCCTGACTCCATTCATTTTCAAAACCTCTAACCTGAATGTTTGTGTGAATACAATTTTGCTCATAAGATTATTGACTGGGGTGTGCTCATATGAAATGATGGGCAGCTTGACCCTCTATCCTGGAGAGAGAGACTAGCTACTGCTGCCAGGCATTCATCAAAGTGTGACATTAAGACCTTCAATGCTGGGAGGTAAATGTCCTGCTCATCCAGGAATCTAAAACCAACAACTATCCCTGGGATTAACCTAATTAAGATTTACCCCATTTGGGTAGCGAGACTATATAAATATCACAAGGCATGACCTCTGTATTATTCTATTAAATAACATTTGACTGACCCTAGCAGCTATTCAAGAAGAGCTGCATATCCTGCTAGTGAATCTAACAGTATGCCCAGTGAGTACCTCAGTAAGGGTGTTACCCCAAAACTTTAAGTTACTGTCGCTACCCCGGTTCCCCGAAACACAGAGTAGAGAGATCCACGTATGGGGAATGACATCCGGTCATCCAATTGCAGTGTCAAAGTGTGGCTTTGACAGCCAGTAGCGCATTCAATGCTACAGGAGACTACTGCCCTCCTGGAAGAACATATAGGACAAGTGCAGTGCTACTACTCCTCAGTGAACATATTCACTTCTCATGCGCGGCAAGCAGGGCAGTCTTGGTGGATCTCTCCACCGGGGTTACAACAGTAACCTAAAGTTCTCTTTCATTATCTCGTGGAGGGTGGTGTCTGGCACATCCCGTGTAGGGAAGTACTAAACACATTCCACTGCCCAAAGGGGCGACATAGCTCAGGAGGTAAGAGCGGTTGTGTTGCAGTCGGAGGGTTGCTGGTTCGAGCCCTGCCCTGGGTGTGTCGAAGTGTCCTTGAGCAAGACACCTAACCCCTAAATGCTCTGGTTAATGAGAGGCATCAATTGTAAAGCGCTTTGGATGAAAGCGCTATATGAATGCAGTCCATTTACCATTTACCAAAGCTATAGCCAGGTCCCGGGAACAGTGTGAAGTAATGAAACCCATAGCAGATGAGGGGAGATGTGTGCGCCTCACACAGAGCTCATCCCCAGAACTGAGTGGGCTACCGGCCTCCTGGTGACGTTCAGGCGGTAGAACCTTGCAAAAGTATCTGGAGAAACCCAGGCTGCAGCTGAATAAATATCCTGCAAGGAGACCCCATGGAATAGGGCCCACAATGCAGCCATACCCCTCGTAGCATGAGCCCTCAGGCCCAAAGGGGGTGTTATCATCTTTGAATTATATGCCATAACAATAGCTTCCACAAGCCAATGGGACAGCCGCTGCTTAGAGATACTTTTTCTTTACAGGCAGGGGCCCAGGCCCTGGTCGCTCTTTCTAAAAGCCTTAGTCTTTGTCATATATGTGCGGAGAACACAGCATATGCAGCCTATGCTCCTCGTCAGAGGAGAAAGGTGGTGGGTGAAAAGCGGCAAGCTCCAACATCTCACATGTGAAAGGAGGGAAGCTTTTAGGCATAAAGGCTGGATTGAGCTTAAGAAAAAGCCTGTGCATCTTAGGGGATAATATTGTGCACGAGAGATGCACTGAGAGCACATGGAGGTCACTGACTCACTTAGCTGAGGCTAGTGCAAGCAGCAACGCTGTCTGGAGAGACAACAATGTTAAATCTATCTCATGTATAGGTTCAAATGGCCTTAGAAACAGAGCCTCCAGCTCCAGTGATAAATCCCAAGGGGAAATTAGCTTTTTAGCAACAGGCAGAGAACAGTGAGCCCCCTTCATGAACCTGTGAATGAGGGGGTGCTGCCCCACTGCATGGTCTTTCAACCCAACATGACAAGCAGTGATAGCTTCCAGGTAAATCTTATTGGTAGAAAAGGATTTCTCTTTATCCATAAGATTCTATGAAAAGCACAGCACGTCAGGAACAGAGCACTGGTAAGGCACTGACTGACGAGAGGCACACCATCTTTCAAACACCTGACACTTATAGTCATGAAGTGACCTGGTAGAGGGCGCTCTCGTGCTCTGGATGGTTGCAGGCACGCGAGGGGGAAGCTCTAATGCGTTGAGGTTATGCCTCTCATGGGCCAAGCCCATAGAGCTACTCGCTCGGGGCAGGGGTGGTGTATTTCCCCGTTCACCTGAGACAGGAGGTCTGTGCGTAGCGGGAGCGTGCATGGCTGTACATAAAGGAGAGGGATAATCACTGCAGTAACATTTCCAAAATCTGGGGATTGAGACACCATTCCCCGTACAGTGGGTTTCCCCTTGACAGCAGATCAGCGCTCGTGTTCAGAATTCCTGGAACATCAATCAATCAATCAAATTTTATTTATATAGCGTATTTCACAGCAATTGTCACAATACGCTTCACAGACAACCCTGGCCTAGACCCCCACAGGAGCAAGCCTAAAGCAACATGGGTCACGCGTAACCACAGAAAGTGACGGCTGCTCCAGACCAGCAGTCTGTGGGCTAGACCATGGAGCTGGAGGGAGCGCATGCCACCTTGGTGATTGACATATGCTACCGCAGTCATTATCGCAGCGTACGAGCACATGATGTCCCCTTAGACAGGGAAGAAAATATCTGAGAGCTGTCCATATAGTTAATAGCTAAAAGAAAACTGATTCACCATGTAACCCTCCTGAGACCCCCCACCCCAGAGAGGGATGTGTCTGTCCTTTTTTCCCGTATGAAAACGATCCTGAGAGGGTTTCCCTGAGTGTAAAAGTCTGTGTTTTCCCAGTGACGCAGAGTTGCAGAGTGCTTGTGTGTTACTGTGAGACAGCGATGGAGATCGCACACGGGGCTGAGGTGGAGGGATGAAATCCACCTCATAAAGCCCCTCATTCTTAACAGCCCCAGTGGCAAAACCTGAGAGGCTGGCACCATCAGCTCCTGTAGTCTGAGGCATGTGTGATACTGTACTCTCAAGTTGGGCTTGAACTGAGAGAGACATACACACACTGATATCCAAGATAGGAAGTTGAGAACCATCCTTCTTCGGGAGCTGGAAATAAGGAAAATAAAAACTATGTTGGGTTCGATCTCTGGGAACCACACGTATTTCCCCCTTTTTGTAAGAGGGAAGGAATTTATTCCTCTTAAACATGGGAGCGCTCTCTTTTGTTTGAGAGTAAATGACTCTGTTGAAATGGGGGGTTTCACTCTGAACTGGAGTCTGTAGCCCTTGGCTATTGTCTGTAGCTTTTGGCTATAGTAGCGCTGCAGTGTTCTATGTGCTCTTCCAGGAGGGCAGTAGCCTCCTTTCGCATTGGACGCACTACTGTCTGTCAGAGCCAGACTTAGTGCAATTGGATGCTTCTATGGAGGTCTGGACCAGATGTCATTTCCTAGAGTTGGCTTTCAAACACAAGATGATGAAAAAGAAGTTTATTTATGGCACCAATGCAGTGATTTGTTCAAGCAGAGATGCACACTTCAGTCATTGTGTAAGTAAGCCACGTACTTTGGATGCGCTATAAGAGAAAGAGTACTTTATCATATGACAAAATATGAGAGTTGCTAATAACCATGAATAGAAAGCTTTAACAGTGTTAAGAGGCAATCATTTTATTTACAAGATGTGGCAAGATGGACTGGACACTATGCTATAAGAGAGGAAAGGACATGCACCTGAAGATATTGTAAGATAAAGAAAAGGAACACAAAGAAATTGTGATGCATACCAAAAATACTTTTTATGAAAGGACTTTGGATAATGAAGTAAATTGTTTGAGCTTCCCTTAAATGCTATCCAGAGAACATCTCCCACAATCCACACTCGTTTACATTTGACAAAATAAAGTCTGACCTGACCAAAACTCTAGTACCTACCGCCATCCCCAGGAGACAATACAGGGACAGGGGTGGTGCATGGTAATTTTACTGACAGTAAATAAGGGACTTTGTACTACTGGTGTGCCCTAATGATTGAATATATCATTCCTGTATGTGTTGCAGGTCCTGCAAGGGTTTACAGTGATGGTCCTTCTAAGGACTGTTTTATACTTCTGTGTAGTCTGCATCGTTTGCATGATTTGCATTGTGTGCGACATTTGCAAACGGGCAGAGTATTTATATGGCATGTTGTACAGGTACAAGTTGTGATTTTCCACCCATTTACAGATACCTTCAATTCCATATCTTTCATATCCTTTAATAAACTTTTATCACATCCATACTGTATGCTACGGGAACGAGGCACAGACGAGGCAGACAGTGCTGGCAACATGCCTGTAGAGGACTTTTATTGTGACAGCAGTATCACAATGAATGAAGACAGGGGAAAAGTGAAACACAAGACGAGATCAGGCTACTCAAATGTTGGGGAAAGCAAAAGTGCTAGGGAAGTGCAGGTGGGTCCAAAATTCAGGCCATGAGGAGGGGCACGTCTGAGTCTGCCACAAAAAAAAAAAAAAAAAGAGAAACAGAGACTCTGTTAGTCACTCATTGAGGGGAAGGCCAGCACACCCCTGGAGTGAGACCTTGAGGCCTATATAGGGCCAGCAGCTACTCAGGCAAAGGGGCAAGTGGTGTGGAAAAAGCACTGGTATGCTGCCGGTGGCCTGACTGTATCTCAGGTCTAGGTCTGAGTGCGGAGTGGAGATGCTGAAATTCAGCCCTGTCCCTCCGGCGCTGTCCAGGTCTGAGTGTGGAGTGGAGGTGCTGAAACTCAGCCCTGTCCCTCCGGCGCTGTCCAGGTCTGAGTGTGAAGTGGAGATGCTGAAACTCAGCCCTGTCCCTCCGGCGCTGTCCAGGTCTGAGTGTGGAGTGGAGGTGCTGAAACTCAGCCCTGTCCCTCCGGCGCTGTCCAGGTCTGAGTGCGGAGTGGAGGTGCTGAAACTCAGCCCTGTCCCTCTGGTGCTGTCCATGGTGCTGCAGGCTGGCCAGTGAGACACAGGTGAAGTCGAGCAGAGTGGCAGCTAATGGCAGGGAGGGGCGGGGCTCCAGAGGCCCACACCACAATACAGATATATGAGCATGTGCATTACTTCCTATTACAATGAATCTGCCTTTAGCTGTGTGTTAGTTTGCAGTGCTGTGGAAATTTGTCACAGAAAACCAAAAGGAAATAAGCAAAGTCAATGTCCACTCTGAAAAATGTGTGTTTCCTTTTACATCTTTACTTTTGGTGGTGGCCAAACATCCTACAGCACTGAAAACTAACTCGCTGTCCACTCTGAAAGATGGCAGCTGCACGTCTACTATGGGATGGGAGGGTTAAGCCCAGAGAAAAGATCATAGGAAAAGTAGATGAGCCCTTTGCCCAAATTCAGATAACTTACAGTATAAGAAAAGGGGACATTTGGGTCAGTATGTAGACATCTGTAGAACTGTCAGAGTTGAGTCCAGCTGGGTGTTTAATTTTGAGGTCCAAAATACTGCAGTTGGAGAGTGTAGCACAGACATCTTCCTCAGAGCATCATCAACCTTAAAATCCTCAATTTCACTCTTCATCACTGAACACTGTCATTGGCACACTTCAATATACCTAATATATTAATACTATAATATATCAGGGTTCATACACTTTTTCACCAATGATTTTCAATGACTTTTCCATGACTTCTCCACAACCTTTAACTGAATTTCCATGACCAAAACAAATTACTTTATCTCAGCGGGACGATTTAAAATTATTTATTGTAACACTAAGTAAAATTAGGTCTGCATCTGAAACATATGGTGCCTCTCTAAAACAAATAAACACCAGACAGACACACTTAGATACATTCTTTCATATTTTAATTCGAATAGTTTACATTTTGTCAATTCTCAAACAGGGCTCGAAATTGCGACCATTTTGGTTGCATATGCTCCCAAAATTTAATCTGTGCGACTTCGAAATATAATTGGGAGCATTTGTGCGAGTGCAAATAATTGTTCTGGTGCAACCTTTTTTTTTTTTCTTTTTTCAGTCGAACGTCTCTTCCTCTGTACATTCGCTAGTTAGTACGCTTGCGAGCTGACGGTGACCCTTCTAACCAATCGTGAGCTTGACATTCTTACCTTTAATGCTGATTTAAAATTGGTTAATATTAGCCTTCAATCACTCCCTTTTGCAGCACTCCACTGTCACGCGACACAGAGAGCTAATGCGTTTACTTATGTTACCTGAAGACAAAAGTTTATGTTCAATTTATTAGCGTTATCGAAAGCTGAAAAGTTGAAGCGAACGATTACAGCATTTTTTTTTGAAACATTAACATAGTGTTTTGGGTAGCGACCCGGTTGAAACAGCTAATTTCTCCGATGCAGTTTACTGGCGGTTGATTTAATTAGCGGTATTAATGTGACGAGAAGCGCTTTGTCGTTTGAATGCATAACACGCAATTCCTTGAAGAGTCGACACATTTTAGGCGTGACAGTTTAACTGTTACTTGTAAACCGTACTGTTATATTGTCGTTTTTTATCAATAAAAAACCTATTGCATATATTGTTGGTGCTCCTTACATTTTGGTGGGTGCTCCTAACTTTTTGAAATTGGGAGCACCAGTGCTACCAAGTAAAAAAGTTAATTTCGAGCCCTGATATATTATTGAAGCTGCACTTCCCTGGTATATTGTTGGCACAGTAGGGCCTACGTTTACTAACAGCTACATTAGCAGAAGCGTGCCTGATGGGCGTGCCTGTAAACAGACTGAGCCAGACCGAATTAATTTCTCACACCACCAAAATACCGCGAAGGGTACCTGCCAATTTACGTTTTATTACTATACATACCATTTTTATGATTGGATTAATTAGCAATTGTATTTGATGCAACTTTAGCTATATTTCCATTACTTTTCAAAAAATATTATTTTCCATAACCTTTCCAGGGCCTGGAAATTGCATTTTAAATTTCAATGACTTTCCCAGGTTTTTCATGACCGTACGAACCCTGATATATGTACTCTTCTTTGCAGACTGAACAACTGTGAACTCACACAGAAGTGCTGTAATACTGTGGCCTCAGCTCTCCAGTCATCAATCTCACCCCTGAGAGATCTGGACCTCAACTACAATAACCTGGAAGACTCAGGAGTGAAGCTGATTTGTGTTGGACTGATGAGTCCAAACTGTAAACTGCAAAGACTGGGGTGAGTAGTGTTGTGTACTGTGTGATCTTAACTAAATAGAATTTGTGATTATGGTTCTATTCAGTGAAATATTAAAACGCTCTTTCTCTCTCAGTTTACTCCTCTGTCCACCAGCATTCTTTCTTTGCCCATATATACCTTACTCCTCTATTACAACAAGCAAATAAAAAGCAGGATAAAACCTTTTGAGGGTTGCCAGGTTTGTGGTTCCTGAGCAGAATGTAAGGTTTCAGTGGAGTCTGTAGTATCAGGCCACAGGTGATGACTGGATGCTGAGTGTCTGATTGACATGGTAAAAGATTGACCACCTGCATAGTAAAATGTTTCAGGTCTGTCACACATTGCAGTCTTCATCCATCTCTATTATTCACTACCTGCTATGAACTCTAATGAAATCCATGTATTTACACCACTCTCTTTCACACACTGACCTTTTGGTGAGTTTTACTCCTTCATCACACACCTGTGTGTGCTGCAGGATTGTGGTGTTTCTGAAAGGATTGTGAATAAAATGGTATTTTATTCTGCTGGTAAAGCCAAGCATTAACTATTGGCAGGCAGGGTATGTGTGTACATCTTGGTGGGAGAGTGTCCATCTGATCAACATGTGAGCTGCTGTTTAGATGCAGTGTTACATCGTTTAGTTTAGTCAGTCTTCTGTGGTCCAGGCTCAAGTCATAGGATTGATATTATACCATTGTAAGCAGGCATGCTGTGTGGAATAGCCTGATTCAGAGATCAATGTTCTGGCTCTAGCTCCTATCATCTAAAGGATAACATCATTTACAGGAGTATTTCCTAGATAAGTATTCTAATAACTCTCAAATACCCACAGTTATTACATTTTTTGTGCAGTTTATATTACTCCACAAGGTCTACCAAACATGTTGATAAGGGGTTTTAAAAGAAAAAAATGACTTAATACATCAGGCTTTTATTATCATTATTATTATCATTGTTACAATAATAATTAAATGCAACGCAATAATTAGTGAATTATATTCGCAATAGCCTGCGAGAATAAAATGAATGGATGGATTATAGGGCAAGGACACGCGGAAAATAGGTGCAATGTGTGGAATTTTCAAAAGACACCACGTTTTTAAAAATCTAGTGTCCACCAGCAGTAAAAGTTAGTGGCAATAATCAGTTGTGGTGTTCTCATACAGCCACTAGACCTCCCCCTAGGAAATTCTGAGCGTCAAACACTTCATTTTTATGCACCAATTTGTGCCTTTTCTGCATCAATGTATGGCGGAAATGTCTTTATGTAAAGGGAAACACAAGATTCAAAATAATGCACGTGTTCTAAATATTGAGGGGGGGGGGGGCTAAAGTTAAAGAGATATTGATAGCTAAAACAAACTTGTAATTTTACAAGTGCCCATAACGTCACACAAAACATTGACTAAGGCTAAAACACTAACACTGCAACATGGGGAGTCACGTTAATTCTCTGCTTAGCAACCGAGTGCAGCTATCGCCAGGTAGTTTTCTAAGTAAAGTGAACATCACATTCAGACAGTGTGATAAGTAGCTAGCAGCGGTACACTATCTGATATCATAGTTCATTCGTTGACAGCTAGCTGGCTAACATTGATGTTAGCTGGCATATTACCGTTACCGTTCTTTCCAACCGCTGTGAGTCACTGACTTTAGCTGACGTTGTCATAATATCTTTCCCAATAAACTCTATCCTCCTCATTAATGTCGAATCTGAAAGCTGCTGTGCATGTATTTGCTTTATTATTGGGTCCTTATTGAAGTCACGGTACATTATCTCAGCTGAGGTCAAAAAGCATTGTTTAACAATTTCAGCGTCCGTGAAAGCCTTTTTATGCCTAGCTAAAATCCATGCCATCTCATAAGTGGCCTCGATCAATTTTTCGGCAACAGAGACTGATCTCGCCGTCATTTTTTGCTGCTTAGTCAGAGTCTGTGTCAACTGTTTAATTTTATTAGTCCTCAGGTTGCTACAACATGTTGTACTTGGCGTGAAAAGCACTGAAGTGGCGTTCAAGGTTAGACCGTTTACAATTGGCACTAGTCTTCTGGCAAATTAGGCAGAATGGAGTGGATTCGTATTGCACAAAGAAAAACTCATCAGTCCATGTATCCTGAAATTTTCGGTGTTCGTCCTGAATTGACCGCCCCTTTTTCTTTGCTGGTGCAGCATCGGTGTCTTGGGCTTCTCGGCCAAACTGATCTGCATTTCCCCCCTCTTTTCTCACGTTGCTCTTTCTCCTCGGGCCTGTTTCTAACTCCGTCGCTGTCAGCTAATGAAGAATCACTTTTCTCGTTCTGCTTTTTTCTAATAATAAATCTGTCAATTTTGAGTGGGGCGGAGGCCGAGACAATATTTGATATAACATTAGGACGTACGGAATTATGGAATATCTAATTTAGGTTTACGTGCTAAACTTGCAAAACCATTCGCAAATGCAAAGCTACGCACATAGGCTATACGTCTACCCATGATCCCTCGCTGTTACGTAACCTACGTTCTTTGACGTATCTTCAGTATGCTGTCATCTGCTGGATAATTCATTTCAATGTGCTAAAACAGGACATCTGTAGAACCTAAACGGAACCTATAGAAGTAAGTTATAGCTATATTCTTATTGTTATCAGTGGGTCTGAGCCGCAAAACAAAGTCTCACGAGCCGCGTAATGAGTAACACTGATCTAAGTGTTCTCTGACATTAAGACCATCAGTCATAGGAGGGAAATGTACCGCTCATCCAGGAATCTTGTGATTCGTAGACTTCTGCCCTGAAGGAGCAACTTAACTTGTAAATTCAGCAGATGTAAGTGCCAAAACTCACTATCCTAGGGATCAACCAAATTAAAGCTTATCTGGGTAGTGAGTAGGGGTGGGCGATATAGACTTAAAACTATAACACGATATTTCATGTTATAGGCGGGATTTAGAGTGAAATATACAGCGTGGTGGTGGTTAGTCTAGGTATAGTCTGAAGAGATGAGTCTTCAGGCCACGGCAGAAGATGGGTAGTGAGGGGGAGGTTCGGAGAGGGACGAGGAGTTCGTTCCACCACTGGGGAGCTAGGGTGGAGAAGCTCTGTGATCCGTTTGGGCGGGTGGGAGGGGTTACAAGGCGCCCTGCTGCCGCAGAGCGGAGTGGTCGAGCAGGCACATAGAATCGAGTCATGTCCTGCAAGTAGATGGGGGCTGTCCTGTTGGCAGCAGTGTAGGCAAGGGTCAGGGTTTTGAACCGGATCCTGGCAGCGACCGGTAGCCAGTGGAGTGATTGCAGCAGAGGAGTGACGTGGGAGAATTTGGGAAGGTTGTAGATGAGTCTGGCAGCGGCATTCTGAATCATCTGTAGTGGCTGTATGGCACAAGCTGGCAGGCTTGCAAGGAGAGAGTTGCAGTAATTAAGGTGAGAGGTCACCGTAGCCTGGACGAGCAGCTGGGTGGAGTGCGTCGTCAGGTATGGTTGAATCCTTCTGATGTTGTACAGAAGGAATCTGCAGGACCGTGATGTTGCCTTGATGTGCTCCTTGAGGTCCAGTTGGCCATCCAGGACCACCCCCAAGCTCTTGGCAGAGTGAGGGGCAGTCACTGTGGTGCTATCAACCGTGATTGAGAGCTCACAAAGTAAGGAGGTCTTGCACGGATACAATGGATGCAATGGATACAATGTAAAATGCTATGTAAAAGTTGTGTAAGTCGCTCTGGATAAGAGCATCTGCTAAATGCCTGTAATGCACGGGAAGAAGAGCAGCTCAGTTTTGTTGAGGTTGAGCTTCAGATGGTGGCTGGCCATCCAGGTGGAGATGTCAGCCAGGCAGGAAGATATCTTATCATTGACCTGTGTGGCCGAGGGGGGGAAAGAAAAGAAGAGTTGTGTGTCATCTGCATAACAATGATAGGAGAAGCCATGTGAATTAATAACTGAACCAAGAGATCTGTTGTATAAGGAGAACAGCAGAGGACCCAGTACAGATCCCTGCGGCACTCCCGTAACAAGGGGATGAGAAGCAGAGGCAGACCCTTCCAGGTGACCTGGTAGGACCTATCTGCAAGATAGGAAGCGAACCAAGACAGGGCAGTCCCGGCGATGCCCATCCCAGCCAAGGTGGAGAGGAGTATTTTATGGTTGACCGTGTCGAAAACTGCAGACAGGTCAAGAAGTATCAGGACAGAGGAGAGGCATGAGGCTCTTGCAGTGGCAAGTGCCTCCATCACAGCTAGGAGCGCAGTCTCTGTTGAGTGCCTGGATCGGAAGCCAGACTGGTGAGGGTCTAGCAGGTTCTGATGGAGAAAAGAGGTTAGTTGTTTAACCCTCTGGGGTCTAAGGGTAAAATGAGGCACACTGGTGATTGTGCGATGCTCTGACATTTGTGTAACTTTCATCAACTTTATATACAGTGATTCCAAAGTGTTTCATATCTTTGTTTTCAGCACAAACTCAGCTACAATAATATGGCAGCAGTAAGTAGGTCATAATCATGTGTGGATTGTAAACTGCTCTAAAAACACACAAACTGTAAACAGTAGTTTTGAACATGCACAGGAGTGTTGTAATAAAACACACTAAACAATTGTGACTAAGACTGTTGGTCACTGAAATGTGTTCATCAAGGTCTTGGGTATCAAAAGATGACAAAATATTTTAGCAAATCCAATGAGAAATATAAAATAAATTGCTAAAAGTTAGTGTTGTGACTACTATTTTTCAACACCAGGTGAGAATGGGAGGGCAAATGGCCTTTCTGTAATGAATATGCATTGGGTAGGACGACCTGCCAGCTAAGCAGGCTATTCACACCTGGCCGCATGCCTCCCCACCACTAAGACAAAGACTCAGTGAGCCATTTAGAAGACAGAAACAAAGACATCTTTTGATTTTCAGAACATTTATTGAAGCAAACTATACGCATGGAAGATGAGATGAGACTGGTGTACTCTTGCAACGCTTGCGTGGCCTCTTAGCTAGTGGTGAACTAGGCCTTGTTTCCTGATCAGCATCTCTGTAAATATGATAAAAACAAAATTGTTAGGAAATGTGACATCAAATCAAACTTTATTTATATAGCACATTTCCTTCAACAGGTGAAAATTAAATGTGCTTTACAAAAAAGGGGCAAACCACTAACTAATGAAAACAAAACTTAGGAAATGTGACATGGTTACATCATATACAAACAAAGAACCAAACAAACAACCAGACGCAGAGAGGTAGCCTATAATTTTGAGAAGCAATGGTTAGAATCGTTCGTAGTGTGGGAATTTATAAGCGCTCATATTAGTGAATATTCCTACAAACACACAGAGAATGTAATACAGCACACATTTACAAATAATGCAAGCTATCAACGAAACAACATTAGCTAAACTATTCCAGCTCAACTACAGGCAACTCATCAATAACAATGCCTCAATCTGAAGTAGGCTAGGTCCGTTTAGCTAAGTGGTTATTATATTTCTATTTCCCGAATTTACTTACAGTATGCTAATATTGATTGTGCGAGGACATCAGTTTTAGAATCCTAGCCACGCCACGGCCTATTTATTACCAATATGATCGAAAAACATACAGTCTACCTGATACTTCTAACACAACCAGACGCAGAGAGCCTAGCCTATAATTTAGAGATGCAATAGTTCGAATCGTTCGTAGTGTGGGAATTTACAAACGCGCATATTGCTGGATATTCCTACAAACACACAGATACGTTGCAATACAGTACACATATTTACCAATATGATCATAAGAAATATACTTACGCATGAAGTTGATCCTCAGCTGGATCAGTTCGCTGTTCAAAATGACACCGCTCTTCATCAGTGTCGGCTTCCGGACGGACCATTTTCCAAAATTAAACGAAATGTTCACCTCAAAAGAAGTGAATTAGGCGACACTTTGACATTCTATCCCGCTTTCGCAGACTTGGCATTTCTCACATGGATCTCGCATCGCCCCTCCTTTAGTCTCCTTCTATGGAGAGTAATTATAATCTCATAAAAAACACGTTGAAAAACGTACAAAAATGCCAAGTTACTCACACATACAAGACATACACCGTCAATAACTCATTCATTCAGACTGCCAAAATCCAGGCCTGCCATTAAAAGTACTGATATCAAAATGACGCCAAGTTACGGTACTACAAACAATATAGGCTATCTTGCCTCACCAAAATTACATAAGATGTATTTCAAAACAATGCTACCCAATATTTCCTCAATTCTTTCAAGTCACTTGGCCCTCTTGTATGTCTTGTATGTGTGAGTAACTTGGCATTTTTGTACGTTTTTCAACGTGTTTTTTATGAGATATCATTTCTTTTTGCAAAGCGTTTTATTACGAGAGTGAGAAATGCGAAGTGACCCTGTAAGAAACGGTTGTGGATTATGGCTATCCTTGTGTGAATTTGTACATTACATTACATTACAGGCATTTGGCAGACGCTCTTATCCAGAGCGACGTACAACAAAGTCTGATGAGCGTGTACGTTTAGCAGTTTCGGTTTGCTATATATGTAAAACAGTGGCTGTGACAATTGGTGCGGTGGCGTAATTGTAAACGCATCAGAAAAGGTGAAATATGGCCAGTGTATGTAGGCTACTCACGGATTTGACGGATATCCAACGAGCCTTGATTGACAAAAGAGTCAGCAAGCCCGTAGAATTAGAGCTGCCTAGGTTGCAACTTGTGTACCCTTCTGTCCTGCTTCGTTGTCTGTTATTTCGTGAAGATGCACTTTTAGTGTTTGTAAGGTTTATAAGGCATTTTGATAGGCTTATCTGCAGGTAGGAATCCTCTTTGCTGTTTTGTTAAGCTAGAACCGGAAAAGTTGATAGTGGAGAATAGGAGCAGACGCATATGTCCCAGCAGGCTTTGCATATGAGAAAATAACAACAGTGTGAGAGAAATTAGGACGAAATGATGAAATTGCGTAATTGAAACAATGTGTTTTTAGCGGAATGGGTATGTAGGTGAAGGTTGAGATGATCACAGACTGTAGTACGGAGTAGGCCTAAATAAAGTGACCATGAGCGAGCTTAGTTTCCTTATGGAACGGTATATATAACAGTCTGTATAAAAGCTTAGTCGTTAAAGTGGAGGGTTAAGTAACGTATGAAATTTATTGCACTGATGTGCTTTTCTCATGTTCAGTAGTAGTAGTTATAATTATGAGTGAGTCATGATTTTAAATATAATGTTTTAATGGGGAGTTGCAGAACGTACATACGTAGTAATTGTTTGTATGTGGCTAGATAGAGAACAGAGCGAGGTAACATGAATGTAGAAACGTGGCGTTTGCTGATCAGAAGGTTTTGTACGGTAGCCAAGTGAAGAAATATAGTTAGTAGAAATGGCACAGTGGTGAACCGGTGTAACTTTTAAATAAAATTAATACATTTGCCGTCATGTGTATGGGTGGCCGTGAGTGAGTTTTGGTGAAGCAAATATAAAAGCGTAAGAGAACGTTAGTGTAAAGGAGGAAATTATCTGCCTGAGGGCGAGGCGGGATTCAATCCTTCAACCGGAGGTTTACCAGTCTGTGACTTTGTTAGTGCAGCACCATGACATACCTATGCAATGCCTGAAATATCATTAGCAAACCTGTCTGTCGTTTTAAAGAGGAACACAGGCCAGTAAGCACAGAAGAGCTCCCGTTGAATCCATATGGCTTTGCAATATTGTAGCCGGTTAATAACTGAACGTGCAGACGGTCCGTCATAATGCAGTGTATACGTTCGGTGAACGGCGGGTAGATATGGTGCAACAGCAATAATTGAGAAGTAGTAGACAATTATTAGTGAGGGTAAAAGCAGGTTAAAGAAACGTGTCCTTAGCTGAGTTTGAACCTACGACCCCGTGGTCCCAAGACTGTAACCATACCCACTAGGCCACAGGCAGATTAGCTGTTTGAAGAGGAAATGTTTCAGAGTAAGAAGGTATGGGTGTTTTGCGTGTGTATGCAAGTTTTTGATTGGGTCATGAGGGTGAGGATTTGGCTGATGTCGGTAAAATGTCCAATGGGGAGACATGTTGTTAGTGGGATAGGCGGCAGGAAAAATAAGAATGAGAAGAAGAAGAAAGAGAAGAAGAAGAAGAAGAAGAAGAAGAAGAAGAAGAAGAAGAAGGAGAAAACGCAAAATCCCCTTAGTTTGGGGCTTTATTGTGTGGACATGTGAAGTTGTTTATGAAATCTGAAATGGGGTCAGAATGCATACCTGCCATCCCAATGTTGTTAACATGTGAATGCGATTTGGGCGGACTTCCTGCTGAGCGAAATTCACATAGTAATGAGTAAAGTTTAACGGAGCATACATGGTCTAATTAATCAAATTTAAAACTTTTAAAACAATTCATATTATTTGCCAATGGGCGCATTGGAAAGTCGCGATTCTAAGGTTTCTGTCAATGTTTTTGTTGCGTCTGTATGATAACAGCACGTGAAGTTAATCATCCAAATAGAAACTAAAGTTAATTTCATCTTGTCGAGCTCCGCCGGCGGAGCTCTCGACCCCAGAGGTTTAAGAACTGCTCGTTCAAGGGTTTTGGACAGAAAGGGTAGAAGCAATACGGGTCGATAGTTCATTACATCGGAGGGGTCTGAGGTGGGTTTTTTGAGAAGTGGGATAACACGAGCCATCTTAAAATCAGAGGGAACATGACCAGAGGAAAGAGAGGAATTAACAATGGAGGACAGATAGGGAAGGAACTAGCTGGAAATGGATTGGAGAACTGTATATGGGATGGGGTCAAGTGGACAGGTGGTTGCACGATGAGAGGTGATGAGTTGTAGTACATCGGAATCCTCCAGCATCTCAAAGGAGGTCAGTGTGGCTGTAGGTTTGTCCTGGGGGATTGGGGGGCTCACTGGATGGGCGAAGGAGTTCTGGATTGTAGCCACCTTTCCTTCAAAGGCAGCCAGAAAGTCATCTGCGGAGAGGGAAGAGGGAGGTGGGGGTGGAGGAGGAATGAGGAGGGAAGAGAAGGTGGAGAATAGTTTGTGTGGATTAGAGACACATGCACTGATCTTAGATTGGAAAAATGAGGCTTTAGCTGACGTGAGGGCAGATATAAAAGTTGCCAGCAGTGTATGATATGCGGTCAGGTCATCAGAGGATCGGGATTTCCTCCACTTCCTTTCTGCAGCCCGCAGTGATGTTCTGCTGGAGCGTAGTGACTCAGTTAGCCATGGGCAGGGGGGTGAGGAGCGTGCTGGTTTGGAGACAAGAGGACAAAGTGAGTCGAGGGACTGGGAGAGGCAGGAGTTGAAGGTGGAGGTAGCAAGATCAACTGGCAGGGTAGAGAAAAACGCAGGAGGGGGAAGTGTAGACAGAGCAGTGGAGATGAGGGAGGATTGTGACAGAGTAGAGAGATTTCTCCTGAAAGTTACTGTGGGTGAGCTGTTGGATGAATTGAGGGGGAGTAAATAGGAGAGGGAGAAAGAAAGAAAGAAGTGGTCTGAGACATGGAGGGGAGTCACTGTAAGTTGGGGAATGGAGCAGCTTCTGGTGAATACAAGGTCTAGTTGGTTACCAGCCTTGTGTGGGGGGGGGGGGGGGGGAGGACAGGGATAGGGTGAAAGACTGGAGGAGTGAGGCAACCCTGGACAGTTGGGAAGGTCTCTGGTGGGAGTTTGAAGTCTCCCAGTAGAATAGCAGGAGTGCCATCCTCAGGGAGGGAGCTCAGGAGAGTGTCCAGCTCGTCCAGGAAAGAGCCGAGTGGACCTGGAGGACGGTACAGAACAATAACGTGAAATGTAGAGGGATGAGTTACAGTAATCGCGTGAAATTCAAAGGAGGAGGAAGTAGGGTTAGGACTGGGGAGGACACAGAACTTCCAGAACAAGGAAATGAGCAAACCGGTACCCCCGCCTTGGCCAGAGGCCCTGGGGATGTGCCAGAAGGAGTATCCCGCAGACAGTGCAGCTGGGGTGGCGGTGTTGTCGGGAGTGATCCAAGTTTCTGTGAGAGCCAGGAAGTCAAGAGACTTTGTCTTAGCAAAGGCAGTAATGAAGTCAGCTTTCTGGACAGCTGACTGGCAGTTCCATAGTCCACCTGTGACAGTGAATTCCTGAGGTGTGGATAACGGTGGGTAGATCAGGTCAGATAAATTGCGCCTGTGGTGAATAGACCATTTGGGGCGAGGCAGCGCACATAAGGGAATTGGGTTTATAAACATGATGAACTGATGACGAGGCTGCCTATGGCTGCCTTCACAAATCAAGTGAAGATACGCTTATCTGAATCGCGGGGTACGGCAGAAGCGATGACACAATCAGATGCACACTAAATGAACCACAGATGAACACCACTTAAATAGCACCAGGTGAAGCTACTCGAAATTAGCTCAACAATACCGGGCAATTTAACACCAACCCCCACACACAGTTTCACTAACGCGTTTAACTAACAACAGAGAGCCAACTAGAGAGATTCTGAGCTAACGCACAACTATGTTTGCTGACTAGCAACACTTAAGACAAGTTTAAAAAAGATTATCTAAATTACACACAACTATGTTCTCAAACTAGCAACAGCAGAAACAAACCAAGTGAAGATACGCTTATCTGAATTGTGGGGTACGGCAGAAGCGACGACACAATCAGATGCACACTAAATGAACCACAGATGAACACCACTTAAATAGCACCAGGTGAAGCTACTCGAAATTAGTTCAACAATACCGGGCAATTTAACACCAACCCCCACACACAGTTTCACTAACGCGTTTAACTAACAACATCATTGGCATTAGTCTCGGCTGTTCAATTTTTACTGCTAGATGGCTGACTTTCAGTGAGCTCAGCGACGAAACAGGAGGAAAGAAATAAAAGAAAAATTGCATAGAGAGTCCTTTTGTATTGCCCCAGGGTGCTCAAATGAGTATCACTACACAATGCCTATCATTTTCATGAACTGCCTCTGATGAGACTGCAACAGCTGAGCTGCTGGCTGCTGGCTGCTCTGAAATGGTCCACCTGTGGGACGGGGCGACGGGTCTGCAGTGATGCTTTGTTCCTCACACCACAAACAAACTGAAGCCAGACGCTGTGGTTGGGTGGGAGGGCAAAATTAGCGATGAACTTATCTACAGTATGTCAGATATCACGTGTTTAGATTATGGCCTCAGAGAGAGAAACAGTGAACTGGATACAATATTGGCTTGAAGAATGCTGCCTACCCTCCCCTCCACGAAAATTAAAGGAAACGTTCTTTATGCCACTCTGATACAGTAATCTAGGCGGGCGACCTATGGTTCCCACCTCCTGCAGAGTTTGTCTCGGAAGAGACAAACCAGAAGACAAAGCTATTGACAAGGTCCGGTTCTGTTTGATCTTAAGTTTAAATGCAATCTGTGACATTTTATTGATATCATTGACTGAAAACTTTATGTTTATGTTAGAAGCACAAGTAGACTTACATACTTTTTATTGGTATTCAATAGCTTAACTGAATTACCTATTCATGTTTGGTCTTGGTAGAAAGGGACTAAATTCCTGAATATTTTGGTAATATATGGTGCTTAGCTATGCCTTCAACAACATAAGGTCACTTTCATTAATAAGTACACTGTCAGCTTTTAGATAGGCCAGTCCTTGTCATAAATGAGCCTGCCTCCCTTTCTACATCTGACCATGGAATTGCCCAATCAGGGCAAACATGCTCAAGCCATGCTGCGTTAAGTGTTTACGATGACCTCAATAAAAAGTTGTGTTGTATTGCAGTTGGTCTTTATTAGAGCCCGACCGATATATCGGTTTGGCCGATATATCGGCCATTATTTGACTTTTTTGACGACATCGGAATCGGCAGTTATGCAGGCGATGTGTCCCGATTTTTAAATAAGTATAATAAACAAAAAAAACATTGATTATTTATCTGTACTTGTTTGTTCGAACGTTGTAATTGCTATTTACTAGAATTATTCAGTAGAGGGAGCTCTAATACAAGTGTGAACTGCAGCAGCTGACGCGCTACTTCCGTAATAAGACGTTTGTCACTCGTGCCTCATCCAGTATTGTCCACTGCAAGAGTTGTCTGCACATATTCGATTGCCGCAATAAAGGTATGTATATTTAGTGAAAGTTTTTAATTAAATGCGTTTATACAACCACTATGTTTATCAATCGTCATTATCAAGCGAGCGAACTAGCTAACATATTTGGTTCACTTTAGCAAGCTAGCTGGCTAGCAAGCCTTTATGAAGTGGCAGTGAGCGCATAAGCAGCGTAGGATCTACATTTCCAGAGGACATCGCTGTATTCTCAAATAAATAACCAGCCAAAATAAAATGGTGATTGAATGCATCACACATTTGTTTTTTTATCTGAGATAATGATATTAGCTACTATATGATGCTGTGTCAATAGCCAGCGCGTTATTGCAAGCGAGTGTGTCATCTAGTCACGCGTCATCATAGCAAGCTAACCAGACAGTAAAAACGCCGATAAAAACACTTCTAACGTGGATCATTTTAAGCCATGTTATCTAGCTTTGTCGTGATAACATGAGAGAAGTATTTCTGTTGGATAAGTGAATCAACCAACAGTTAGCGTTGGTAACCTGCACGAAAGCGCATTGTAGTTTTTTTCACGTATTTCATCCAGTCAATTTAATTTCATCTAACGTTACACTTGATTCACTCATTAGCTCCGCTAGATAATGTCTTACTCTTTGAGATCATGTAGTAGAAATAAAATAAGAAAATATAATTCATTTAACTTACTGAGAATATATAATAAGAAATAATGAGGCTGTGTCCATAGCTAATGCGTTATTGCGAGCGAGTGTGTCATCTAGTCACGCGTCAGAGCGCATTATAGTTATTTTCACCACCGAATTCTTATGGACAGGGAAGCTCGCTAGATAAAGTCTTACTCTTTGAGATCATGTAGTAGGAATAAAATAAGAAAATATAATTAATTTACTGAGAATAGATACTAAGAAATAATAATAACAAATTACTAACAATGATAATAATCATAAAAATACATGTTTGAAACTGGAAAACTGATTTTTAATTAATTAATTTTTTATAGATGGCTGGAAAAGAAAGGAGTAAAAGCAAGGTGTGGAGTTATTTTGATTCCACACACTTAAAGATGGTGTTAATATATATATATAATTTAATATCATCTTTTACATTTTTTATCTAAAAAGTTCTTTGTGTGTTTATTTTTATTTGTTTGCTTATAAGTTAATGTTCTTAAATATAGAAACTTTAATAAAATATAAGTTTTTCAAATTGATTTGAAAATGTTGCACTTTTTGACAAAATATTGGTCAAAACATTGGTAATCGGTGGGCTAGGACTTTCCAAAATGGGGATCAGCATCGGACCCAAAAATCTGGCATCGATCTGGCTCTAGTCTTTATTTTGGTGTTGGTTTCTTGGTTGTGCGTTTTAGCTCATTTCCTTTGTTTCTGTGGCACTGGAAGAGGGTAATACTTTGATAAGGTCTGGCTCTTCAGTCTTTCTTTTCTGGTAATCTAAATTTAACATCTTGTTTGATGTCTTCTGTTTTGTTTTGTGACTTAGAAGTAGACCTGATACAGAGTTTGTTTTGGTTTGTCGGTTGATTCCACCAGGTTACTGTCAACTGGCCTATCAATGATTAGATTCATAATTGTCATTTTTAATATTACTTGTTAAATTAAATCGTAAAATATATTTTATATGTAGGTTAAGTGAGCAGTACAGGGGCTCAGCTGATCCCTTAGCAGTGTGCAGCACCAGGGGGTCCTGAGACAAAGTCAGCACAGGGGCTCAGCTGATCCCTTAGCCCATAGTGATGGATGACAAAGAGATTTTACATTTGTGCATAGTTGTACCTTAGTGAAACAGGAAATGGTGAAAGGCAGCAGTACAGTTCCGGGGGACTAAGATCAATTTTTTTTTTCGTAAAATTTCTTTAGATGCCACTTTGTTTGGTTTTATTTTAAATATTCTTTAGGGGTGCCAATAATTTTGACCCCTATGTTTTTGAGAAAAATCCTTTTTTTTAAAAAGTTTTTTATAAGAGTTGTTTTATTAAAGTGAAAGTAAGCAGTTTCTACAGATGTTTGAGCAGATAATTAAAATCATTAGGTTTATTGTTTCTTTTATATAATCATTTATGCTAATTTTAAGGAAGAGTGCCAATGATTCTTCTTTACTTGAATGTATGAACTCTTCTTTGCAGACTGAACAGCTGTGACCTCACAGAGAAGTCCTGTGATATTGTGGCCTCAGCTCTCCAGTCACCAAACTCACCCCTGAGAGATCTGGACCTCAGCTACAATGACCTGGGAGATTCAGGCGTGGAGCTGCTCTGTGCTGGACTGATGAGTCCAAACTGTAAACTGCAGAGACTGGGGTGAGTAGTGCTGTGTACTGTGTGACATTAACTAAATAGAATTACTGATTATGGAAATGTAAGGATTTGAATTTTGTCACAGGGAAAACTAATTTCCTGACTCCATTCATTTTCAAAACCTCTAACCTGAATGTTTGTGTGAATACAACTTTGTTCATAAGATTATTGACTGGGGGGTGCTCATATGAAAAGATGGGCAGCTTGACCCTGTATCCTGGAGAGAGAGACTAGCTACTGCTGCCAGGCATTCATCAAAGTGTTCTCTGACATTAAGACCTTCAATCCTGGGAGGTAAATGTCCTGCTCATCCAGGAATCTAAAACCAACAACTATCCCTGGGATTAACCTAATTAAGATTTACCCCATTTGGGCATGACTTCTGTATTATTCTATTAAATAACATTTGGCTGACCCTAGCAGCTATCCAAGAAGAGCTGCATATCCTGCTAGTGAATTAAACAGTATGCCCAGTGAGTACCTCAGTAAGGGTGTTACCCCAAAACATGAAGTTACTGTCGCTACCCCGGTTCTCCGAAACACAGAGTAGAGCGATCCACGTATGGGGAATGACATCCGGTCATCCAATTGCACCAAGTGTGGCTTTGACAGCCAGTAGCGCATTCAATGCTACAGGAGACTACTGCCCTCCTGGAAGAACATATAGGACACTGCAGCGCTACTACTCCTCAGTGAACATATTCACTTCTCATGCGCGGCAAGCAAGGCAGTCTTGGTGGATCTCTCCACCGGGGTTACAACAGTAACCTAAAGTTCTCTTTCATCATCTCGTTTTTGAGATCCACCTATGGGGAGATATGGACAACTCCCAGATTGCCTTATGCTCACAGCAGAGATACTGTCAGGCCAGCAAATGATGCCTCCTCCCCTGAGGGGAGGGTGGTGTCTGGCACATCCCGTGTAGGGAAGTACTAAACACATTCCACTGCCCAAAGCTATAGCCAGGTCCCGGGAACAATGTGAAGTACTAAAACCCATAGCAGATGAGGGGAGATGTGTGCGCCTCCCACAGAGCTCACCCCCAGAACTGAGTGGGCTACCGGCCTCCTGGTGATGTTCAGGTGGTAGAACCTTGCAAAAGTATCTGGAGAAACCCAGGCTGCAGCTGAATAAATTTCCTGTAAGGAGAGCCCATGGAATAGGGCCCGCAATGCAGCCATACCCCTCGTAGCATGAGCCCTCAGGCCCAAAGGGGGTGTTATCCACAAGCCAATGGGACAGCCGCTGCTTAGAGATACTTTTCCTTTGCAGGCAGGGGCCCAGGCCCTGGTCGCTCTTTCTAAAAACCTTAGTCTGTGTCATATATGTGCGGAGAACACAGCATATGCAGCCTATGCTCCTCGTCAGAGGAGAAAGGTGGTGGGTGAAAAGCGGCAAGCTCCAACATCTCACATGTGAAAGGAGGGAAGCTTTTAGGCATAAAGGCTGGATTGAGCTTAAGAAAAAGCCTGTGCATTTTAGGGGAGAATATTGTGCACGAGAGATGCACTGAGAGCACATGGAGGTCACTGACTCACTTAGCTGAGGCTAGTGCAAGCAGCAGCGCTGTCTGGAGAGACAACAATTTTAAATCTGTCTCGTTTATAGGCTCTAATGGCCTTAGAAACAGAGCCTCTAGCTCCAGTGATAAATCCCAAGGGGAAATTAGCTTTTTAGCAACAGGCAGAGAACAGTGAGCCCCCTTCATGAACCTGTGAATGAGGGGGTGCTGTCCCACTGCATGGTCTTTCAACCCAACATGACAAGCAGTGATAGCTGCCAGGTAGATCTTATTGGTAGAAAAGGATTTCTCTTTATCCATAAGATACCTGTGAAAAGCACAGCACGTCAGAAACAGAGCACTGGTAAGGCACTGACTGATGAGAGGCAGACCATTTTTCAAACACCTGACACTTATAGTCATGAAGTGACCTGGTAGAGGGCGCTCTCGTGCTCTGGATGGTTGCAGCCACGCGAGGGGGAAGCCCTAATGCGTTGAGGTTATGCCTCTCACGGGCCAAGCCTATAGAGCTACTCTCTCGGGGCAGGGGTGGTGTATTTCCCCGTTCACCTGAGACAGGAGGTCCGTGCGTAGCGGGAGCGTGCATGGCTGTACATAAAGGAGAGGGATAATCACTGCAGTAACATTTCCAAAATCTGGGGATGGAGACACCATTCCCCGTACAGTGGGTTTCCCCTTGACAGCAGATCAGCGCTCGTGTTCAGAATTCCTGGAACATCAATCAATCAATCAAATTTTATTTATATAGCGTATTTCACAGCAACATGGGTCACGCGTAACCACAGAAAGTGACGGCTGCTCCAGACCAACAGACTGTGGGCTAGACCATGGAGCTGGAGGGAGCGCATGCCACCTTGGTGATTGACATATGCTACCGCAGTCATTATCGCAGCGTACGAGCACATGATGTCCCCTTAGACAGGGAAGAAAATATCTGAGAGCTGTCCATATAGTTAATAGCTAAAAGAAAATGGATTCACCATGTAACCCTCCTGAGACCCCCCACCCCAGAGAGGGATGTGTCTGTCCTTTTTTTCTGTATGAAAACGATCCTGAGATGGGTTCCCTGAGTGTAAAAGTCTGTGTTTTCCCAGTGACGCGGAGTTGCAGAGCGCTTGTGTGTTACTGTGAGACAGCGATGGAGATCGCACACAGGTCTGAGTTGGAGGGATGAAATCCACCTCATAAAGCCCCTCGTTCTTAACAGCCCCAGTGGCAAAACCATCAGCCCCTGTAGTCTGAGGCATGTGTGATACTGTACTCTCGAGTTGGGCTTGAACTGCGAGAGACATACTCTGGGAGATGAAATGCAGTCCGCTGATAGGCAAGCTCACATGGATACAGAGTATAAATCCACTCCCAAGAACATTACACTCCAGGATGGGGAGAGATTGCTGTGAAACCAAGAGACATCAGATGTGTCTGAACTCACTGAGTGTCCTGCACAACTCTGGGTTTTGAATTGGCAATAATCAGCTAATCGTCTGTGTAAGTCAGTATTCTGAGCCTCATTAGTCTTAATGGAGCCAGACCCGCCTCTACACAAATACAGAACGCCCGTGGACTCAGGGAAAGGCCAAAGGGTGGAACTGTGTATTTGTAGCAAACACCGCGATGGGCAAAGCAGAAGAATTTTGTATGAGGGGGATAAATGCTTATGTGGAAGAAGGCATCTTTCAGATTTACTGATGTGAAATAGTGATGTTAAGTTAATCAATTAACTGTTAATTCTTAATAAGAATGTTGATTGATGAATTGCTATAGATTAAACAGTTAAATTTCAATAAACCATTTCAATGAATGGCCTAATGTTGGTGATTAGATTTCAAATTAAAGAGACATTTCTAAAATGTTAAATTAGAGATTCATGGTTCCCTTGACTGGCAGCATTAGTGAAACGTTATTGGTCCATTCCTGGAACATCAGTGCCAATCTGAGCGCGTCTTCTGAGCTGCTGGTCTCACCTTCAGCAGACTGCACACCAGACTGACCCCAAAGCACACAGACATGCTCATACTCCTTAAAAAAAATGCTTAGGTATTAAGTTAAGCATATTTTAAGTCATTCTTTTTATAGGTCTTGGAGTAGATTTTAATCTAATCAGTTAATCATTATTAATCAATTATTGGGTGCTGACGATTGATTAAAAGAATTGCACAAAATTTTTCAATCGTTCTGATATATTGAACATGAAAGAGTTCTGTATGTTAACATTTTGAAATTATATACTGCCTCAAATGTTTGTTTAATACTGAGATCCAAGATAGGAAGTTGAGAACCATCCTTCTTTGAGAGCTGGAAATAAGGAAAATAAAAACTATGTTGGGTTCGATCTCTGGGAACCACACGTATTTCCCCCTTTTTGTAAGAGGGAAGGAATTTATTCCTCTTAAACATGGGAGCGCTCTCTTGTGTTTGAGAGTAAATGACTCTGTTGAAATGGGGGGGTTCACTCTGAACTGGAGTCTGTAGCCCTTGGATATTGTCTGTAGCTTTTGGCTATAGTAGCGCTGCAGTGTTCTATGTGCTCTTCCAGGAGGGCAATAGCCTCCTTTCGCATTGCACCGGATGTCATTCCCTAGAGTTGGCTTTCAAACACAAGATGATGAAAGAGAAGTTTATTTATGGCACCAATGCAGTGATTTGTTCAAGCAGAGATGCACACTTCAGTCAGTGTGTAAGTAAGCCATGTACTTTGGATGCGCTGTAAGAGAAAGAGTACTTTATCATATGACAAAATATGAGAGTTGCTAATAACCATGAATTGAAAGCTTTAACAGTGTTAAGAGGCAATCATTGGGATGGCAGGTATGCCATCCCGCTAAGTTACGCCTTGGCGGGGGCATGCCCCATACCTATACAGCACAGAGAGTTTTCACTTTTCAGGGTTCCCCACAGAAATGATCACAACAGCCACAGACACTCAGCCCTTAAAAACATTAAATTCTGTACATTATGACCCCATTTCAACAGACAGATTTCATAAACAACTTCACATGTCCACACAATAAAGCCCCAAACTAAGGGGATTTTGCATTTTCTCCTTCTTCTTCTTCTCTTTCTTCTTTCTTTCTTCTAAAACCACGGACAGGTTTGCCAATGATATTTGACGCATTGCATAGCTATGTCACGGTGCTGCATTAACAAAGTCACAGACTGGTAAACCTTCGGTTGAAGGATTGAATCCCGCCTCGCCCTCAGGCAGATAGTTTCCTCTTTTACACTAACGTTTTCTTACGCTTATATTTGCTTTACCAAAACTCACTCACGGCCACCCATATGCATTTCATGGCGGCAAATGTATTCCTTTTATTAAAAAGTTACACCAGTTCACCACTGTGCCATTTCTACTAACTATATTTCTTCACTTGGCCACCGTACAAAACCTTCTTATCAGCAAACGCCACGTTTCTACATTCATGTTACCTCGCCTTGTTCTCTATCTAGCCACATACAAACAATTACTACGTATGTACGTTCTGCAACTCCGCATTAAAACATTACATTTAAAATCATGACTCACTCATAATTATAACTACTACTGAACATGACAACAGCACATCAGTGCAATAGATTACACATGTTACTTAACCCTCCACTTCAACGACTAACATTTTATACAGACTGTTATATATACCATTCGATAAGGAAACTAAGCGCGTTCATGGTCACTTCATTTACTTCGCACTATAGTCTGTGATCATGTCAGCCTTCACCTACATGCCCATTCTGCTAAAACATATTGTTTCAACTACGCAATTTCATAATTTCTCCTAATTTATCTCACACTGTTGTTATTTTCTCATGTGCAAAGCCTGCTGGGACATATGCGTCTGCTCCTATTTTCCACTATCATGTTTTCCGGTTCTAGCTTAACAAAACAGCAAAGAGGATTCCTACCTGCAGATAAGCCTATCAAAATGCCTTATAAGCCTTACAAACACTAAAAGTGCATCTCCACGAAATAACAGACAACGGAGCAGGACAGAAAGCTACACAAGTTGCGACCTAGGGAGCTCTAATTTTACAAGCTTGCTGATTCTTTTGTCAATCAAGGCTCGTTGGATGGCCGTGAGTACATGCACTGGCCATATTTCACCTGCATTTCTCGTGCGTTTACACCTTACGCCACCGCACCCTTTGTCACAGCCACTGTTTTACATATATAGCAAACCGAAACTGCTAAACTGTACACGCTCATCAGACTGTACAACTTCACACAAGGATAGCCATAATCCACAACCGTTTCTTACAGGGTCACTTCGCATTTCTCACTCTCATAATAAAACGCTTTGCAAAAAGGAATACGGGGGTGACATAGCTCAGGAGGTAAGACTGATTGTCTGGCAGTCGGAGGGTTGCCGGTTCAAACCCCACCCTCGGCGTGTCGAAGTGTCCTTGAGCAAGACACCTACCCCCTAACTGCTCTGGTGAATGAGAGGCATCAATTGTAAAGCGCTTTGGATAAAAGCGCTATATAAATGCAGTCCATTTACCAAGAAATGATATCTCATAAAAAAAACAATCAATCTTGACTTTGAGAAAGCCATCCACACATATGTTTGGCCTGTCCATGTACTGCATGCTTATACACACAAGTGACTTGAAAGAATTGAGGAAATATTGGGTAGCATTGCTTTGGAATACATCTTATTTAATTTTGGTGAGGCAAGATAGCCTATATTGTTTGTAGTACCGTAACTTGGCGTCATTTGGATATCAATACTTTTAATGGCAGGCCTGGATTTTGGCAGTCTGAATGAATGAGTTATAGACGGTGAATGTCTTGTATGTGTGAGTAACTTGGCATTTTTGTACGTTGAAAACGTGTTTTTAATGAAATTTTTTTAACAAGACATGGCAAGATGGACTGGACACTTTGCTATAAGTGAAGAAAGGACATGCACCTGAAGAGATTGTAAGATAAAGAAATGGAACACAAAGAAATTGTGATGTATACCAAAAATGCTTTTTATGAAAGGACTTTGAATAATGAAGTAAATAGTTTGAGCTTCCCTTAAATGCTATCCAGAGAACATCTCCCACAATCCACACTAGTTTACATTTGACTAAATGAAGTCTGACCTGACCAAAACTCTAGTACCTACCGCCGCCCCCCCCCCCCACCCTACAGGGACAGGGGTGCTGAATGGTAATTTTACTGACAGTAAATAAGGGGCATTGTACTGCTGGTGTGCCCTAATGATTGAATATATCATTCCTGTATGTGTTGCATGTCTTCCTGCAAGGGTTTACAGTGATGGTCCTTCTAAGGACTGTTTTATACTTCTGTGTAGTCTGCATAGTTTGCATGATTTGCATTGTGTGTGTCATTTGCAAACGGGCAGATAATTTATATGGCATGTTGTACAGGTACAGGATGTGATTTTCCACCCACTTACAGATACCTCCAATTCCATATCTTTCATATCCTTTAATAAACTTTTATCACATCCACACTTTATGCTACGGGAACGAGGCACAGATGAGGCAGACACTGCTGGCAACATGCCTGTAGATGACTTTTATTTTGACAGCGGTATCACAATGAATGAAGACAGGGGAAAAGTGAAACACAAGACGAGATCAGGCTACTCAAATGTTGGGGAAAGCAAAAGTGCTAGGGAAGTGCAGACGGGTCCAAAATTCAGGCCATGAGGAGGGGCACATCGGAGTCTAATACAAAAAAAAAAAAAACGAGAATCAGAGACTCTGTTAGTCACTCAGTGAGGGGAAAGCCAGCACACCCCTGGAGTGAGACCATGAGGCCTATATAGGGCCAGCAGCTACTCAGGCAAAGGGGAAAGTGGTGTGGAAAAAGCACTGGTATGCTGCTGGTGGCCTGACTGTATCTCAGGTCCAGGTCTGAGTGTGGAGTGGAGGTGCTGAAACTCAGCCCTGTCCCTCCGGCGCTGTCCAGGTCTGAGTGCAGAGTGGAGGCGCTGAAACTCAGCCCTGTCCCTCCGGCGCTGTCCATGGTGCTGCAGGCTGGCCGGTGAGAGACAGGTGAAGTGGAGCAGAGTGGCAGCTGATGGCAGGGGCTCCAGAGGCCCACACCACAATGCATATATATGAGCATGTGCATTACTTCCTGTTACAGTGTATCTGCCTTTAGCTTTATGTTAGTGTGCAGAGCTGTGGAAGTGTGTCACAGAAAACCAAAAGGAAATAAGCAAAGTCAATGTCCACTCTGAAAAATGTGTGTTTCCTTTTACATCTTTACTTTTGGTGGTGGCCAAACATCCTACAGCACTGAAAACTAACTTGCTGTCCACTCTGAAAGATGGCAGCTGCACGTCTAGTATGGGATGGGAGGGTTAAGCCCAGAGAAAAGATCATAGGAAAGGTAGATGAGCCCTTTGCCCCAATTCAGAGAACTTACAGTATAAGAAAAGGGGACATTTGGGTCAGAATTACATCTGTAGAACTGTCAGAGTTCAGTCCCGCTGGATGTTTAATTTTCATGTCCAAAATACTGCAGTTGGAGAGTGTAGCACAGATATCTTCCTCAGAGCATCATCAACCTTAAAATCCTCAATTTCACTCTTCATCGCTGAACACTGTAATTGGCACATTTCCCATATTAGATACATACTTCATGTATACCTAATATAATAATACTATAATATATGAACTCTTCTTTGCAGACTGAACAACTGTAAACTCACACAGAAGTGCTGTAATATTGTGGCCTCAGCACTCCAGTCATCAAACTCACCCCTGAGAGATCTGGACCTCAGCAACAATAACCTGGGAGATTCAGGAGTGGAGCTGCTCTGTGCTGGATTGAGGAGTCCAAACTGTAAACTACAGAGACTGGGGTGAGTAGTGCTGTGTATTGTGTGATCTTAACTAAATAGCATTTGTGATTATGGTTCTATTCAGTGATATATTAAAACGCTCTTTCTCTCTCAGTTTACTCCTGTCCACCAGCATTCTTTCTTTTCCCATATATACCTTACTCCTCTATCACGACAAGCAAATAAAAGCAGGATAAAACCTTTTGAGGGTTGCCAGGTTTGTGGTTCCTGAGCAAAATGTAAGGTTTCAGTGGAGTCTGTAGTATCAGGTCACAGGTGATGACTGGATGCTGAGTGTCTGATTGACATGGTAAAAGATTGACCACCTGCATAGTAAAATGTTTCAGGTCTGTCACACATTGCAGTTTTCATCCATCTCCATTATTCACTACCTGCTATGAACTCTAATGAAATCCATATATTTACCCCACTCTCTTTCATACGCTGACCTTTTTATGAAGGTGTGTTTTACTCCTTCATCACACACCTGTGTGTGCTACAGGATTGTGGTGTTTCTGAAAGGATTGTGAATAAAATGGTATTTTATTCTGCTGGTAAAGCCAAGCATTAACTATTGGCCGACAGGGTGTGTGTGTACATCTTGGTGGGAGAGTGTCCATCTGATCAACATGTGAGCTGCTGTTTAGATGCAGTGTTGCATCATTTAGTTTAGTCACTCTTCTGTGGTCCCAGTCCCAAGTCATAGGATTGATATTATACCATTGTAAGCAGGCATGCTGTGTGGAATAGCCTGATTCAGAGTTCAATGTTCTGGCTCTAGCTCCTATCATCTAAAGGATAACATAATTTACAGGAGTATTTCTTAGATAAGTATTCTAATAACTCAAATGCCCCCACTTATTAAATTTTTTGTGCAGTTTATTTTACTCCACAAGGTATACCAAACATGTTAATAAGGGGTTTTAAAAGAAAAAAATGATTTAATACATCAGGCTTTTATTATCATTATTATTATCATTGTTAAAATAATAATTAAATGCAATGTAATAATTCGCCTGATATATTTGCAAAAGTGTGCGAGAATAAAATGAATGGATGGATTATAGGGCAAGGACACGCGGAAAATAGGTGCAATGTGTGGAATTTTCAAAAGACACCATGTTTTTAAAGATCTAGTGTTTACCAGCAGTAAAAGTTAGTGGCAATAATCAGTTGTGGTGTTTTCATACAGCCACTATATGGCGCTGAACTGTAATTCCAGTTGATGCCATAGTTGCTTTGCTGGGAGGTCGTGCCAGCCAGATGAACTGAAGTGTAGCACAGCTCGTACATGGCTCCGGCACAGCTTCAGCTGTTAGCAAGTACAATATTGCAGGTCTGACCAATGATATCATTGCTGTTTAGATAAAACCTTCATGTTATTTTATATACTGGTGTATATATTTAAGTTGTCTGTGACAGTAAGCTGCTTAGTTCTTCACTGACTCCACTAGCTAGATTGATTCATGAAGTAAGGTTAAGGTAGGTTGGGCTGGCTAGCTAGCTAACTCGTGCCTGTGAGTCAAAGCTAAAGTTACAACAGTTGTCAACTTGAGGGTCGTGTTGTTTGAAGAAAATGATAAACGAACGATTTTTGCAAAGTGCTAATAGTTATTATCAGATACTTGTTTTATGTAACTGTGTAGTTCTAGATTTATTTTAAAGAATAACTATCTGAGGTAACAGTAAACCGCTCAGAGCAAGCTGACATCGCCATGGTAACCAACCAACCCTCCTAACGGCCACATTTTAAACAGTGTTGTCAATATTACCGTCAAGTTAAATACGAATTCGCAATTTTGTATTGAACGTGGTTTCATTTCACCGTTGTGAAAATTTTTAAATGAATGTCAAAAACTCTGAATTAGTTAACCCTAAATTGTTTGATAACTTGATGGTTACAAGATTAGGAAGAAAATATTATCATGATAACAGTTGACGTAGGCCTATTAAGCTAATGGGTTTCACGTGTACATTAATAGTTATATTTATCTATTCATAGTGATGAATATTGAACGTTTTTAAAACGTATAGATGTTCATGGACCGAAGAACATGTCAGGTCAGGTAAAGTGCACCACGAAAATGCTGTTTCTTGTGTTTGCAGATTAAATGAATATGTTTGCAAGTCAGATAAGTTCATCATATGGAAAGGGTTTGGCAATGAATTCCTTGCAGTAGACTCCCAGTCTTGAGGTTTCATTATTTTTGTCAGTTAATAGAGCCCAGTAATTGCCTTAGACTTTTGTGTATTAGTAAGAATACTTAGTGAACTTAATTTACACACCCCCCTCCCTCTTTCTGTGTGTACATCCCCAGATAGCAAGCGACTCCGGGCCGGATTCTGGCCCGAAGTCAGCACTGCCAGGCCGGACTCGGCGCAATTCCGGCCCGGAGTCGCTGGCTATCTGGGTCTCAGGAATGCGTAGGTACATAAATATATCAAGTGCCACGGTACACAGTGTCACAGCTGTGAATTTGTGTGTGTGTGTGTGTGTGTGTGTGTGTGGTTTCTCCACAGGCTGGGTTGGTGTAATCTCACAGAGGGCTGCTGTGATGTTCTGGCCTCAGTCCTGCGTTCTCCTGACTCAGGGCTGAGAGATCTGGAGCTCAGAGACAATGAGCTGCAGGATTCAGGAGTGAGAGCGCTCTCTGCTGGACTGGAGGACCCACATTGTAATCTGCAGAGACTGGGGTGAGTACAAACACACACCCCTTCAATCCAAAGGGCTCCAGTGTGACTAAATACAACACTGATGTCAATGTTTCTAATGTGAAAACAGACACTTCACAGAACTGAAACAGCATGTTCCTGTTCTTCCTCTTGGAAGAATAAGACTCTACACACGAATGAAGAAAATGAATTAGTCCTGTTTCCTGAACTGTAGTGGGTTGTAAACTCAAATGTGTTTGATAATGGCTCATTCTAAATTTCATTTTATTTTATATATAGGTGTAGAAGGTGTGTAACACACTGCTATGTGTTTGACACACACAGCCCTGTTAGTTTATATTAATGTACTGTAAGGTGTGTAACACACTGCTATGTGTTTGACACACACAGGCCTGTTAGTTTATACTAATGTGCTGTAAGGTGTGGAACACACTGCTTTGTGTTTGACACACACAGCCCTGTTAGTTTATATTAAGGTGTGTAAGGTGTGTAACACACTGCTATGTGTTTGACACACAGCCCTGTTAGTTTATATTAATGTGCTGTAAGGTGTGTAACACACTGCTATGTGTTTCACACACACCGCCCTGTTAGTTTATATTAAGGTGTGTAACACACTGCTATGTGTCTGACACACTCAGCCCTGTTAGTTTATTTTAATGTGCTGTAAGGTGTGTAACACACTGCTATGTGTTTGACACACAGCCCTGTTAGTTTATATTAATGTGCTGTAAAGTGTGTAACACACTGCTATGTGTTTCACACACACCGCCCTGTTAGTTTATATTAAGGTGTGTAACACACTGCTATGTGTTTGACACACAGCCCTGTTAGTTTATATTAATGTGCTGTAAAGTGTGTAACACACTGCTATGTGTTTCACACAACCCGCCCTGTTAGTTTATATTAAGGTGTGTAACACACTGATATGTGTTTGACACACACAGCCCTGTTAGTTTATATTAATGTATGTAAGGTGTGTAAAACACTAATATGTGTTTGACACACAACCCTGTTAGTTTATACTAATGTGCTGTAAGGTGTGGAACACACTTGTGGTGGGGTGGGCGTGGTTTGAGCGTCGGCTGCAGAGAGTGTGTGAGAGGAGCGGCTCTCGGATCCTTCGTCACAACTGTCAGCTGGAGGTAATCAGCGCCGATAATTGTTAATTGTTTAATTGCGCTGATTGCCGCTGATTGCTTTCAACAGTGAGCCTGGGGTTTTTAAAAGGAAGACCGGAAGCTGGAGCGAGGAGGGCTGATGACAAGACGGCTGCGGAACCGTCGGGTTTTGTGTGAATATTGTCTGTAAAAGACGCAACTGTAAATAAAAGAGCACGGCAGTGCTAATTACGGAAACGACTGTCTCCCGTGAGTGTGTGTTTAAACAGGAGGGGTGGCACTCACTTGCCACAGTGGTGGCCCGTGCGGGGAGAAGTATTAAACACACAGGAGACAACATGGAACACAGCCAGGAGCAGGGGGAAACAACACAACCGGTGGTAGCGCTGGCGAGGATGCTGGAGGGGATGGCGGCGATGCAGGAGAGGCAGGCGGCGATGCACGCCGAACAGCTGGAGGCTCTGCGGGCGCAAACTTCCCTCCAGACCCAGGCTCTACTGCAGCTGGCGGCTGCGGGAGAAACCAGCTCCCGAGAGAGACAGACCGGACCCCCCGTAGCTCTCCATCTACCAAAAATGACCCCGGAGGACGACGCGGAGGCGTTCCTTGAGGGATTTTAGGTGGCCGCGAGGGCAAGTAAATGGCCGGAGGAGGAGTGGGTCGTCCGCCTCCTGCCCCTCTTGACTGGGGAAGCACAACGAGCGGCACACAGCTTATCCCCCACAGCGCGGACGGTCTACGGCAACCTAAAGAAGGCGGTCCTGGACCGCCTGGGATACAGCCCGGAAGAACACCGGCGATGGTTCAGGGAGACGGCCCTGGCCGGAGAGGACCGACCGTTCGCATACGCACAGAGACTGCTGGACATGGCGCGTCGGTGGCTGCGACCAGAACTCCGGTCAGCAGAGGAGGTGGTGGAGCTGGTGGCCCTCGAACGCTTTATCGATGGCCTCCCGGCGGAGATGGCGAATTGAGTGAGGTGCCATCGGCCGACCGAGTTTGGCGGCCGCCGTCACCCTGGCGGAGGACCACCTGGCGCTCTACCCCCGCGGCCAGTCACAGCAGCAGCAGCAGCAGCAGCAGCAGCAAGGACGGGCAGACACGACTCCGCGCAGGAGAGCCCTTCCTCGTTCCCTTCCTTCCCCCCTTTCTTCCTCCCTTCCCCGTGCCCAAACCCCCGCACGGGCCACCACTGTGGCAAGTGAGTGCCACCCCTCCTGTTTAAACGCACACTCACGGGAGACAGTCGTTTCCGTAATTAGCACTGCCGTGCTCTTTTATTTACAGTTGCGTCTTTTACAGACAATATTCACACAAAACCCGACGGTTCCGCAGCCGTCTTGTCATCGGCCCTCCTCGCTCCAGCTTCCGGTCTTCCTTTTAAAAACCCCAGGCTCACTGTTGAAAGCAATCAGAGGCAATCAGCGCAATTAAACAATTAACAATTATCGGCGCTGATTACCTCCAGCTGACAGTTGTGACGAAGGATCCGAGAGCCGCTCCTCTCACACTCTCTCTCTGCAGACGACGCTCAAACCACGCCCACCCCACCACAACACTGCTTTGTGTTTGACACACAGCCCTGTTAGTTTATATTTATGTGCTGTAAGGTGTGTAGCACACTGCTTTGTGTTTGACACACACAGCCCTGTTAGTTTATATTAATGTGTGTAAGGTGTGTAACACACTGCTATGTGTTTGACACACACAGGCCTGTTAGTTCATACTAATGTGCTGTAAGGTGTGTAACACACTGCTTTGTGTTTGACACACACAGCCCTGTTAGTTTATATTAATGTGCTGTAAGGTGTGTAACACACTGCTATGTGTTTGTCACACACAGCCCTGTTAGTTTATATTAATGTGTGTAAGGTGTGTAACTCACTGCTATGTGTTTGACACACAGCCCTGTTAGTTTATTTTAATGTGTGTAAGGTGTGTAACTCACTGCTATGTGTTTGACACAGAGCCCTGTTAGTTTATATTAATGTGCTGTAAGGTGTGTAACACACTGCTATGTGTTTCACACACACCGCCCTGTTAGTTTATATTAAGGTGTGTAACACACTGATATGTGTTTGACACACACAGCCCTGTTAGTTTATATTAATGTGTGTAAGGTGTGTAAAACACTAATATGTGTTTGACACACAGCCCTGTTAGTTTATATTTATGTGCTGTAAGGTGTGTAACACACTGCTATGTGTTTGACACACAGCCCTGTTAGTTTATATTAATGTGCTGTAAGGTGTGTAACACACTGCTATGTGTTTCACACACACCGCCCTGTTTATATTAAGGTGTGTAACACACTGATATGTGTTTGACACACACAGCCCTGTTAGTTTATATTAATCTGTGTGAGGTGTGTAAGACACTGCTATGTCTTTGACACACACTGCCCTGTTAGTTTATATTAATGTGTGTAAGGCATGTAACACACTGCTATGTGTTTGACACACACAGCCCTGTTAGTTTATATTAATGTGTGTACGGTGTGTAACACACTACTATGTGTTTGACACACACAGCCCTGTTAGTGTGTAAGGTGTGTTTGTCCTTCTCTCTGCAGGCTGTCAGGCTGTAGAGTCACACAGAGAGGCTGTGATTCTCTGGCTTCAGCTCTGTGTTCAAACCCCTCACACCTGAGAGAGCTGGACCTGAGATACAATCATCCAGGAGACTCAGGAGTAAAAGCGCTGTCTGCTGCTAAACTGGACACACTCACACTGCTGTAAGTACAGAGAGTTTCCACACTGCACCTCACACACACACACACACACACAAGGGTTTGGGGGGCATGGAGGGCACTGTACAAACCAGCGTTACCCAAGAGGGTTGGGGATCTACAGTGGAGGGTGCTGCATGGGATCACTCCAGTAAATAGTTTTTTTTCTGTGATGAACCCGGCAGGATCCCACCATTGTCCATTCTGTATGGAGAGAGAAACTGTTTATCATTGTATTTATGGGTGTGCCAGACTTCAGCCTCTCTTTTCTTTCTTGGGAAGTTTATTTATTTTATCCTTGGTTTCCCATACAATCAAAGACAGATAAGTGCCAGCTAATTTATTTCATTTCAGGGCTAAAATGGCAGTTTCTATAAGTGGGAAAAATATGATTGGTGGAGGGGACTGGCAAGATGTGGCTGTTGTAGTTTGGGGTTTGATCAGGGACACAGTGATGGTGGAGTTTCAGTATTATGAAGCAATGGAGAACCTGAGTGTGTGGCAGGTATGCCATCCCGCCAAGTTACGCCTTGGCGGGGGCATGCCCCGTACCTATACAGCACCGAGAGTTTGGCACTTTTCAGGGTTCCCCACAGAAATAACCACAACAGCCACAGACACTCAGCCCTTAAAAACATTCAATTCTGTACATTCTGACCCCATTTCAACAGACAGATTTCATAAAAAACTTCACATGTCCACACAATAAAGTCCCAAACTAAGGGGATTTTGCGTTTTCTCCTTCTTCTTCTTCTTCTCATTCTTATTTTTCCTGCCGCCTATCCCACTAACAACATGTCTCCCCATTGGACATTTTACCGACACCAGCCAAATCTTCACCTACACGACCCAATCAAAAACTCGCATACACACGCAAAATACCCATACCTTTTTACTCTGAAACATTTCCAGTTTAAACAGCTAGCCTGCCTGTAGCCTAATGGGCAAGGTTACAGTCTTGGGAACATGGGGTCGTAGGTTCAAGCCCAGCTTGGAACAGGTTTCTTTAACCTGCTTTTACCCTCACTAATAATTGTCTACTACTTCTCAATTATTGCTTTTGCACCATATCTACCCGCTGTTCACCGAACGTATACCGAACTGAACTGCATTGTGACATACCGTCTGCACGTTCAGTTATTAACCGGCTACAATATTGCAAAGCCATTTGGATTCAACTGGAGCTCTTCTGTGCTTACTGGCCTGTGTTCTTCTTTAAAACCACGGACAGGTTTGCCAATGATATTTCACGCATTGCATAGCTATGTCACGGTGCTGCATTAACAAAGTCACAGACTGGTAAACCTCCGGTTGAAGGATTGAATCCCGCCTCGCCCTCAGGTAGATAGTTTCCTCTTTTACACTAACGTTTTCTTCCGCTTATATTTGCTTTACCAAAACTCACTCACGGCCACCCATATGCATTTCATGGCGGCAAATGTATTCCTTTTATTAAAAAGTTACACCAGTTCACCACTGTGCCATTTCTACTAACTATATTTCTTCACTTGGCTACCGTACAAAACCTTCTTATCAGCAAACGCCACGTTTCTACATTCATGTTACCTCGCCCTGTTCTCTATCTAGCCACATACAAACAATTACTACGTACGTACGTTTTGCAACTCCGCATTAAAACATTACATTTAAAATCATGACTCACTCATAATTATAACTACTACTGAACATGACAACAGCACATCAGTGCAATAGATTACACAGGTTACTTAACCCTCCACTTCAACGACTAACGTTTTATACAGACTGTTATATATGCCGTTCGATAAGGAAACTAAGCGCGTTCATGGTCACTTCATTTACTTCGCACTATAGTCTGTGATCATGTCAACCTTCACCTACATGCCCATTCTGCTAAAAACATATTGTTTCAACTACGCAATTTCTCCTAATTTATCTCACACTGTTGTTATTTTCTCATGTGCAAAGCCTGCTGGGACATATGCGTCTGCTCCTATTCTCCACTATCATGTTTTCCGGTTCTAGCTTAGCAAAACAGCGAAGAGGATTCCTACCTGCAGATAAGCCTATCAAAATGCCTTATAAACCTTACAAACACTAAAAGTGCATCTCCACGAAATAACAGACAACGGAGCAGGACAGAAGGCTACACAAGTTGCGACCAGAGACTGTAAAAAATATGGACACAGCTACTGTGACGTCACCCATTGACTCTCCGTGGGTCTCTAAAACACGTTTTGAAGCTCAATGGCGGGCGCGGCCATTTTCTCGATTTGGAGCCAAAACCATAGAGTTAAGCGGTCATGTGATTTTTACAATTTGATTGACAGTCCGGTGCGGAAAAGCCCCTCAACCTGAACGAGGCTAGCTGACTGTCTGCCGTTATGTTTTAAAATATATTATCAGATGTTTACGGAGTTTAATTTCCATCCGTGACTGTACTGTGTCATGTAATCACGTTATGTATGACATTAAAAATACAATTAGGCTATGTTCAGTTATCTTCAATTTATGTTTCTCAGCAAAACGAATATGCTTAGCTAGCATATCAGCTTGCCAGTGAGCTAGGTAGGCTGTCCGTGGTTAGCTCACGCGTTAGCAATATGAACCACAGGGGAAGAACATTGACTACACTGATGGTCAATCAATCGGAGATGTGTAGGCTACTGGTGATTTGACTAGGCAAATTTTCGTATAACTGTCTGGTAGATCTGTTAACCGAGCAAGTTATCGTCGTAGGTTTTCGCCAGTCAGATAATGAGCCTGCTACTACTAGCTACTCCATCGCCGTTTGTGGTGTTCACTTGCTGGGTGACGCTAGCTGACCGATCGTTCGCAAATCACTTTCTACCGAACAAAAATTAACACTCAGCGGTGATTAACAAATCTA
Source organism: Anguilla anguilla (assembly GCF_013347855.1). Lineage (NCBI taxonomy): Eukaryota > Metazoa > Chordata > Actinopteri > Anguilliformes > Anguillidae > Anguilla > Anguilla anguilla. Next base: position 809,738 of record NC_049213.1, read on the forward strand.
CCAAGTATTTTAATAACTGATCTGCAGGCGTGTAAATATGACAACGCACTTTGTACGGCAAGTTTTCCACCTGGTGCATGAAGAAAAATAATGTAGCCTACGTTGAATTTCTAATTATTATTAGGCTATTATTTTTTTCTTGTAAATCATCAAAACCAATGGAGAAAAGCCAATATACGCAAGGAGCCCCCAGAACCGATTCTGAGAACCACTGTCTTAAATGCCTAGCTTGTCGGTCTCTTAAATGCTAAAAACATGTTCCTTTCTAAATGCCAAGATGGTTAATTTCGTTAAATTCTGTGTGTGTGATTTCATCGTGTGTTGTATATTCAGCAAATGAACCTTGAAACTCTTAATTCGCTTCGTGAAACTGAAAAAGTGTTTATCCCAAAATCGGGATTATAGTAGCTTTGTCACATGCGTGAAGCATGGCCCAGGTAGACATTTACGGAATGTACACGACTGACAAGCCGCCAAACACGTTTGACAGATTGAATGTTTGCCGGTTAAGGTTAGCTAGCTAGTCAAATGGCTTGGTAGCCGAAGTTGCGAACTGTTTTAGCACAGGCTACTACTGGACTACCAAATATAGCAAGCTGATTACGCTTTCTGCCAAGTAATTATTTGGTTAAGTAGGCTAAAGGAAATAGTAAAAATTCGGATACCGAAAAGCTTAAGAGGAGGATTATTTTATGGTCGTCTAGAGCAGCTGTAAATAGCACACGCCATAATGAAATCACCACGAAATGGGATGCCTGCATTTTCAGACTTAGCACAGGCGGACCGTAGCCGGAGCCGCAATGGCAAGGCCAAGAAGCGCCACCGCCCACCCCAGTGACCATAGACTGTAGCCCCTACTGTAGCTGAGTCCTCCGCAGTAATCCGGAACTGACGCAAGCTGTACCTCATTGGTCCAGAACAAATATTGGCACTGTGCCCAAATGACGCAATAAATCATGAAATCGACCCATGGACAGTCATACGACCAATAAAATACACCTATTATGACTATTTGTTCTTTTGAGAAAAAATTATTGACTTTGTATTTTGATCGCATTTGTACCGTAGACTTACATGGAAACCGGATATGAAAACACCTATACTGGAGCCATCCGTAGTGGCGCTAGTGAGCAACCAGGAACTACAACACCAGGAAATGAGCTTCAAAAACGAAGTCTGGTTTTGGCCGCTTGGTTGCGACCTAGGGAGCTCTAATTTTACGAGCTTGCTGATTCTTTTGTCAATCAAGGCTCGTTGGATGGCCGTGAGTATATCAGGGTTCGTACGGTCATGAAAAACCTGGGAAAGTCATTGAAATTTAAAATGCAATTTCCAGGCCCTGGAAAAGTTATGGAAAATAATTTTTTTTGAAAAGTAATGGAAATATAGCTAAAGTTGCATCAATTATAATTACTAATTAATCCAATCATAAAAATAGTATGTAGGCTATAGGCTAGTAATAAAACGTAAATTGGCACGTAACCTTCACGGTATTTTGGTGGTGTGAGAAGTTAATTCGGTCTGGCTCAGTCTGTTTACAGGCACGCCCAACTGGCACGCTTCTGCTAATGTAGCAGTTAGTAAACGTAGGCCCAACTGTGCCGACAATAGCCTATGTCAGGGAAGTGCAGCTTCAATAATAATATCAGGACTCGAAATTAACTTTTTTAGCCTACTTGGTAGCACTGGTGCTCCCAACTTCAAAAAGCTAGGAGCACTCACCAAAATGTAAGGAGCACCAACCATATATGCAATAGATTTTTTATTGATAAAAAAAGACAATATAACTTTACGGTTTACAAGTCCAGTTAAACTGTCACGCCTAAAATGTGTCGACTCTTCAAGGAATTGCGTGTTATGCATTCAACCGACAAAGCGCTTCTCGTCACATTAATACCGCTAATTAAATCAACCGCCAGTAAACTACATCGGAGAAATTGGCAGTTTCAACCGGGTCGCTACACAAAACACTACGTTAACGTTTAAAAAGAAATGACGTAATCGTTCGCTTCAACTTTTCAGCTTTCGATAACGCTAATAAATTGAACATAAACTTTTGTCTTCAGGTAGGCCTAACATTAGTTAACGGATTAGCTCTCTATGTCGCGTGACAGTGGAGTGCAGCGAAAGGGAGTGATTGAAGGCTAATATTAACCAATTTAAAATCAGCATTAAGGTAAGAATGTCAAGCTCACGATTGGTTAGAAGGGTCACCGTCAGCTCACAAAGCACATAGCCTACTGAGTGTCTACTAACTAGCGAATGTACAGGGAAAGAGACGTTCGACTGGAAAAAGGAAAAAAAAAAAAGGTTGCACCAGAACAATTATTTGCACTCGCACAAATGCTCCCAATTATATTTCGAGGTCGCACAGATTAAATTTCAGGAGCATATGCGACCAAAATGGTCGCAATTTCGAACCCTGTTTGAGACATTGACAAAAATGTTAAACTATTCGAATAAAAATATGAGACAGTGTATCTAAAGCCTGGTGCACACTAGAGGATTTTCAAATCTTAACCGATTTTAAAAACGTGGGAGACCACAGACATAACGACAGATTTAACCGATTTTTTATATTTTAATCGTAAGAACGCACACACCAGACGATTCAGTCAAGACACAGGACCACACACTTGGCGTTTATACTAAACAATTTCAGAGTGGCGATTCCAGGGACTTTTTTTTATTTCCGCAAACTGATTCCCCGTCTCAGTGGAGACCACAACGTTACAATAATTACATATATACATAATACAATAATATTGATACTTTTGTTGCTACGTGCAGTTGCCTAACTGCATCGAGTAAAAAAACAATATCGTCCGCAGAGAACTTCTTCGGTTTCGGCAAACCGAAATAAATTCGGTTGGTGACGCTTCCCGGTCAGCTCGCTCTCATTGGCTGTTGCGGGTTTTTGCTCAATATGCCATCGCTGTTCCTTTCACACTACAGGATTTCAAATCGTAAATATCAAACATGTTTGATATTTACGATTCGAGATCGGGGAGACTCCGATCCAGTAACATTAAGATGATGTCTGTAAACCCCTCACACTACAGGATCATTTGGTCAAATAATCGGTTCAGATTAACCTCGGATTGGGAACGCCCCCGCGATTGTCGGGAAGAGCGAATCGGGCACAAATTCGGCCCAATTGTCCTCTAGTGTGGGGCCAGCATAAGTGTGTGTCTGTCTGGTGTTTATTTGTTTTAGAGAGGCACCATATGTTTCAGATGCAGACCTAATTTTACTTAGCGTTACAATAAATAATTTTAAATCATCCCACTGAGATAAAGTCATTTGTTTTGGTCATGGAAATTCAGTTAAAGGTTGTGGAGAAGTCATGGAAAAGTCATTGAAAATGACCCCTGAAAAAGTGTATGAACCCTGGTATATGCACTGGCCATATTTCTCCTGCGTTTCTCATGCGTTTACGCTTACGCCACCGCACTCTTTGTCACAGCCACTGTTTTACATATATAGCAAACCGAAACTGCTAAACTGTACACGCTCATCAGACTGTACAACTTCACACAAGGATAGCCATAATCCACAACCGTTTCTTACAGGGTCACTTCGCATTTCTCACTTTCATAGTAAAACGCTTTGTAAAAAGAAATGATATCTACAAACAATATAGGCTATCTTGCCTCACCGAAATTTAAATAAGATGTATTCCAAAGCAATGCTACCAAATATTTCCTCAATTCTTTCAAGTCACTTGGCCTTGTGTGTATAAGCATGCAGTACATGGACAGGCCAAACATATGTGTGGATGGCTTTCTCAAAGTCAAGATTGATTGAACTTCGATTTATGGCGTTACTTACGAGTTGGAGTGTGGAGAGGAGAGGAAGAGAGGAAGGAGGGAGGAGGAAGTGATCCCCGAGACTCATCTGAGGCAGCATGCGCTAAGTTCAAAGCCGGAAAATGCAGCTTGGGACAGGCCAGCTTGATCGGCGACACCGGACTCCCAACACGAGCCCGTCAGTACTTCAAGGCGTAGACACACGGTTCCAAAGCGGTGCGAACACTCTTAAGTCCAAAGGTACAGCGATCCAGGGTTATTCGGCGGGGACACCGAGGCTAGGATAGCTTCCTAAAAATCAACGTGAACCACGGCTCGGGTTCGGAGGAAAAAAGGAAAAATTAGAAAAAGATAAAAAGAGGAGAGGCAGCCTCGTTGGTCATTGACTTAAAAACCTGGTCAGGATAGAGCAGTCTGAGCTGTCATTGGCTGTTTGGAGGGCACACCTTCGTATCACGTCCACCTTTCCCATTGTGGGGCGGGTTTCAATAACTTTGGTAAATGAAATTCAGTTTTGATCTAGTTGGATAATTATTTAGCAATGCAAGAAAGGTGGATATACTTTGTACCCCGACCTTCGTTGTGAGTATTAAAATATACCCATACCAAACATGATTGCTTTTGGTTCAGGTTACGAGAAGATGAAGAATTATTTCTAAGTCGTGCAGGCTAGCGAACTCAGAAACGCGGTACTGTAATATTCTAATAGCCTGCACTCACTTTGAGTTTTTCAGACCTGTTGGGTATTGTAATTGTATTTGTTAATTCTTCAACTAGACTTTCCTCCATTCGCTGGTGTGAATGAAGCGGCCTTGAAATACTGACGGTGCCCGCTAGTCGCCGGTGGTGCTGTATAGGGATACGCAGCAGTTATGTAGGCGCTGAGTTGACGCAGTCCAGAGATATCACACCGTGGGGGTTCATATCACGAGCGTGGTTAACAGCGAATGAACATTCCTTACTATGCCTCCACTATGTGCAAGGAGGTTGTTAATCCCCCCCAGTGTAATCTATATAGCTTTGATCTTAGAATTATGGGTATCTGGCATGAGTGGTCTGGCGATCCTGAAGGGAAGTGGAAGATAGTGTTGGAATGTTGAAAGTAACAGACGCAGGCTCATTTGGGAGCTTATTCAGAAATAAAGCATTTGAGCCCTCAGAGAGAGGACTGCAGTGAAACAACTTACAACTGTCCTACAGCGGTGAATGGATCTGCTTTAGACAGCACTAACTTTGTCTAACAGGGAGTACTATACATCTCCCCTACTAAACAGGAACATTACCAGTAAACCCCTCAGTATGTAGAAGCAGATCCAAACAACAGGTGATGATGGGCAGGTGGAGGGTGAGTGCAGTTCTGAGCAGTTCAGTGAAGCAGGCAAAAGCAGCGCAGGCAAGCAGCAGCACTGAGAGGTCTGATTGGGGGGTTGAAAAGGCGCTCCATTGGTGATGTGTGCCTGTGATTGGATGGGTAAGAGAAAAGTGTTGTATGTATGCAATTGGATGTTTGTGGAAACGCGTGAGTATGAGTTTTTCCTGACAGATCTTGCTTTGCGCATTCTGTTCGTTTCTAACTCTGATGTGTGTACAAGAGAGAAACTGCGCGAATGGTTCAGTAGACAATGTGTAAACAGATTCTTCTGGATAGAGCTGCTGTAAGAGGATGAGTTTAACTGGAAGCTCTGTCTCCATGCGCTATGAGTTAGAGCTGCAGTGAGAGGATGAGTTTAACTGGAAGCTCTGTCTCCATGTGCTGTTAGAGCTTCAGTAAGAGGATGAGTTTAACTGGAAGCTCTGTCTCGATTTTTTGTTCACAGGATCCAGCAGTCACTGGAGTACAGCTCTTTTGATGAAAAGAGTTCCGATAAATTATCTTCCGCAATAAAGGTATGAGATCTTTTTTTCTAGCTTTTAATGGGTTATGTGTTTTCTTAAATTTATCTGGTATATATAATGCCTTTATAATACAGTGCAAGGGTAATGTTTACAAGTTCCTAACATTGCCCTTAACATTAATAACATATTGCACCTTTTTTATATTATTCATGATCATCAAAAGTGGAATATCATATGAATACAATAAACCAGCTTTTTACTTAAACATTTAAAAAATGTAATAAAAAATGCTCTATTTTAATGATCTTAGCGCATAGTAAAGCATGTGGCACACATATATTTAGGTTGTGTCCAAACCCACTTATACTGGTTTAAAAGTGGATTATTTGAGCGCAATGTAAGGCACAGGGTTTCAATGGGCTGAACTTACTGCCTTAATTTATAGGTGTGTCTTGGGCATAAACATGTTATAAACCAGTCAGCACATCATCTCCCATTCCCTCTAATAGCCACCTGCACTTGCACCTTGGTGGATTGATAATATAATGGTGGATTTAAAAAGACTTAGAAAAGACAGATTTACCTCTGTCGTAAAAGACCTGTTTCTGCGCGAGTCCATTAAAATTTGGAGATCTAAAAAAAGACAACCATCATGCACAGTGAATCCCGCAGACCATATTTGAAAATAAATCATGAAAAGGTGATTTAAAATGTCGAAATAAATGCAGTATTCGCTGGGCAATGTTGTGGATTTTTTCAATCAAATAAACCATTCTGTCTGCTTGGCTGGCTATAGATGAAGCTGCTCTTCTGCCAGCTGATTCCTCCTTGCCCGTGCTGCTGGGGTATCTCGGTTCATTAATATGCATCAGCACATTCAGTTCACCATCATGCCTTCTATAGTCCTGTAATGTGTCCTTGTTTATGTCTGACATATTCATGACTTTGGCAATGTTATGCAATACACAACAAGCCACAAAGAATATTCAGGCCTTCTGAGGGCTGTACTGTAATGTTCCACCTGACTTATGCTAACATCGGAAGTGTATTTTCAGCATTCCAAACGTCCTCTCTATTGGGCTACAGTACATGTTTTTGTGAGTTTTCGACTGAATGACTATTCACACACTCTATTATATTATCTTCAGCTGTGTCTTTATCGGACCGCCATTGTACCCTAACAGCCACCCCACCAGGAGGGGGATTCCCCTAGAAGACTGCAGGAATGACAGAGTTGGCCAATATAAAGGAGTCATGTCTTTATCCAGGATAATTTACTCTTTATCCAGGATAATTTACGGATGCATGTGTAACCTTACATGTAGCATCGTAAAAATTCAATGTTATGGTTCATGAATTATGGCCAACACACACAATTATGGCGATACAACACACCTCTTCATGTATTTATTTCACACTGATACAGCACACCTCTTCCTGTGTTTATTTCAGTCTCTCCTGCTCACTCTGATGAAGCTGAAGAAGGATGTGAAGTTGAAACTGTTTCAGAGGCATCTGAGTCAAGATTGCCCGGAATGCTGTCTTGACGATCAGTTTATGAAGTTTATTAATGAATTGTTCGACAGTCGTGAAGTTGATGATTACCCTGAATGCATTGAGAGAGAGCAGGAGGATCCTGAGGCTGTGTGCATAGTTGAGAAGTTGCTGGAGACCTGTGGCAGTGAGGGGTTTCTGAAGATCACACTCCACATCCTGAGGAAGATGAAGCAGAAGGATCTCCCTGTGCACAGTAAGAGCTTTCTCTCATTGCTACTGTGTGTCAATTAGAATTTTGAAATGAGTTTAGATAGCAAATCTAACAGTGATCAATGTTCTGATTTACAGCATCTACACTTTCATAATACTGTTTTACATTGATAATATTAAATACTGTAAATAAAAGGCCAAAAATAACATTTGTTCATTTTACATTTAAATTTATTAACATATTGCCTCAAGCAGTTATTACAGGGACAAGGAAATGGACAAGATTAAATGTCCCTGAGGGGGATTTAAAGGCAGAATGCTCAAAAACCAGTAACTAGACCACTGTCCCATCAGACACACTGCCCTGAGTTTGTATCCCGGGATCAATCTCAGCAATCAGTATAAAAGTATCACATTATAAGGGCCTCTTGGTGTCTCATGCTGTAAAGAAGCTCGTTCCAAAAGCAAAAGCATGACCCTGCAACGGGGTTTCCTTGTCAGAGACAGTTGGTTGGGAACTCGGAATCGAAAAAGCGCTCCTTTTCATCATGATGAAAAAAATACCCATTAGTGTTAATTCGGTCAAAAACGATTATAGCGAGAGTGACAGTGACACTGATGCTGCTGTCAGCAAGAAATTCTATTTCAATGATGGAAGGTATGTAATACTGTGAGAGAGGTGTGTAGTGCTGTGTGAGAGGTGTGTAACACACTGTGAGAGAGGTGTGTAATGCTGTGTTAGGTGTGTAACATACTATTACTATAAGCATATAACACTGATATGTGTGAAATATTGTGAAGACAGAATGCATTAATTCTTTGGCAGTTTTTTCTTAAAATCTGTTATTGAGTGGGAAATGTTTATCACATTTTTTAAATTATTATTTCTCATATTTCCTCTCTTCAGAGTCCATAAAAAGAGCCCAGCAGGCACTGAAAACTCACCTGAAGAAGCAGTTTGAATGCATATTTGAAGGTTTAGCAAAGCAGACAACCCTCCTCAATGAGATCTATACAGAGCTCTACATCACAGAGGGAGGAAGTGGGGAGGTCAATAATGAACACGAAGTCAGACCGATTGAGACAGCATCCAAGAGACAAACCACACAGGAGACTGCAATCCTCTGCAATGACATCTTTAAGCCTTATCCTGGACAAGGGAAACCTATCAAAACTGTGCTTACAAAGGGCATTGCTGGCATTGGGAAAACTGTCTCTGTGCAGAAGTTCATTCTGGACTGGGCAGAAGGAAAAGCCAATCAGGACATTGATTTCATCTTCACTCTTCCTTTCCCAGATCTGAATCTGCAGGAGAAAAGAGAATTCAGTCTGATGCAGCTTCTGCAGCACTACTTTCCACAGCTGAAAGAGATGAAAAGTGTTGACGGTGATGTAGTCAAAGTTGTATTTATCTTTGATGGACTGGATGAGTGTCGACTTCCTCTAAATTTCCAAAGTAATAAGGACTGCTCCGATATAACAGAGTCATCATCAGTGCATGTGCTGCTGACCAACCTCATTAAGGGGAATCTGCTTCCCTCTGCTCTCCTCTGGATCACCTCCCGACCAGCAGCAGCCAATCAGATCCCTCCTGACTGCGTCCACCAGGTGACAGAGGTACGAGGGTTCAATGACCCGCAGAAAGAGGAGTACTTCAGGAAGAAAATCAGAGATGAGAACCAGGCCAGCAGAATTATCTCACACATGAAGTCAACCAGGAGCCTCTACATCATGTGTCACATACCAGTCTTCTGCTGGATTTCTGCTACTGTTCTGGAGACAATGTTGGGTAAAACAGAGAGTGGAGATCTGCCCAAAACTCTGACTGAAGTGTACACACACTTTCTGCTCATTCAGACTAAGGTGAAGAATCAGAAATATCATGGCACTGATGAGACAGACACAAAGAAGATGTCAGCATCAGATACAGAAATCATCCTGAAACTGGGGCAGCTGGCTTTTCTACAGCTGGAAAAGGGCAATCTGATATTCTATGAAGAGGACCTGAGAGAGAGTGGCATTGATGTCAGTGAAGCTTCAGTGTACTCTGGGGTGTGCACAGAGATCTTTAAAGAGGAGTGTGGGTTGCACCAGGAGAAGGTCTACTGCTTTGTGCATCTGAGCATTCAGGAGTATCTGGCTGCCTTGTTTGTATTTCAATCATGTGTAAATGAGAACAGAAATGTACTCAGAGCAGAAGAATCAAAACCTCACAGTGACAGAGTGCAGCTGTCTGAGTTACACAGGAGTGCAGTGGATCAGGCCTTATTGAGTAGGAATGGACACCTGGACCTTTTCCTCCGATTCCTTCTCGGCCTCTCTCTGGACTCCATTCAGACTCTCTTAGGAGGACTACTGACAGAGACAGGAAGCAGATCAGAGAGCATTAAGAAAACAGTCCAGTACATTAAGGAGAGGATCAGAGAGGAATCTTCAGCAGAGAGGATCATCAATCTGTTCCACTGTCTCAATGAACTGAATGACAACTCTCTAGTGCAGGAAATCCAGAATTCCCTGAGATCAGGAAAACTTTCTGATGAAAAGCTGGAACCAGACCAATGTTCAGCTCTGGCCTTTGTGTTACTGACGTCGGAGGAGATCCTGGATGAGTTTGACTTGAAGACGTACAACACATCAGCAGAAGGTCATCAGAGACTGGTACCAGTAGTCAGGAACTGCAGGAAGGCCTTGTGAGTATTACGTCATTAATCATGTAGATGATTGACCACATATTTTCCCACTTTTTAATTCTGGTCAGAATAAAGTGCAATAAAATTGCCGGGCAACAGAAAATTTGGTTAAAAAAAGATTTATGAATCAAGATGTTTTAACTCGTGCCCTCATTTAATGTCTTGTATCCAGAACATAGGCAGCATCAAATGCAAAACCTCAGCACTTACCATACATTTTATTTTATTTACTATTACTATTTACTGATTTGATACATTTTCAAATTATTTGCAAAGATAGCAATTGTCAAATAAATTTTGGTTTATTGATATCAGAGTAATCTGATGGATCAACCTTTGTCAGAACATACAATTCATGCAGATTAAAATGAAGAGAAGCTATATTAAGTTACAGTATTAAGAAAAGGTGCCCTATTTTGGTGACAGCACAGGCACAAACACACCTGGAATTGCTTGTCATATTTTTCACTTTCACCAGGGTTGTTAGTTTTATGGTCTGCGGTTAATCTGCTTGTGTCAACATGGATTTATTGGTGCAGTCGGGGATGTGCCAATAGAAACATTCGGCACTGTGTTAGTTTGGAGTTGAATAATGCGTTTGCAGTTATACCAACTCTTACCAGGTTTTAACTCGTCCTATTTTGGCATTATAACTGTGCCTCACATGTGAATCCATAAACACATAACACAGATACAAGAAATATTTTGTTTGTTTCAATTAACTATTTTAAAGAAAAGTTATTCAGTCCAATGCTGGCTATTTAGGCAGTGGAGTTAATTGTGTAAGCTACTTGAATGAGACAGGTGGGAGACCGGCTTTACACCCCTCAGATAGTGTTTACAATGAGCCCAGAACGCACTGTAAACTTGCTTTTAATCATGTGTTTGGCTGAGCTAGGTCAATGATTGAATGGACTTTTGGAATGTTTAAAATGCATTTTAGAATTTTTAATGGATTGGGTGGTACATCACTGTACAGCCCTCAAAAAGTCAGTGCATTCTTTGTGGTGTGCTGTGTTCTACACTGCATAGCCATATGCCATGGATGTGACATAGACCTCACAGAGGACACATTACAGGACTTTCATACAGAGAGAAGCAGAGTCGCATGTTTCGACTTCTACAAATGTATAAGACAGAGAGAAAGAAAACACACAAACACACGTATTTCTAAGTTATTTCTAACTTATTCTTGTCCTTGGGAGGTCTGGTGCCTGGAGACGGAGGGGCCCTGCTGCAAGGTCTAGGAATTTAGTGTTGTACAGACTTCTAGTTATGCTAGAGAACACTCTCCTCCCTTCAGTTGAGATGATCACAACACACTTGCTGTTCAGCCATGGTGAAATTAGCATTTGGCTGTGTTTCCCAAAGGGACAGAAATGGGGTGATCTGATTGGCAATAATGAAACCAAACCCATCCACACCCACAGTCAATTTATTCTGATCGAACCAGCCTCTTTTACTGTGCCACAGTTGTGCTAGTGCCTGGAGTCAAAAAATTACTGAAATACCCAAATTCACCAGCGCCTTGCGTTGCTGCTACTGTTTGACAGTTGTGCCTTGACTGAGAAAATAGGGCCCAATCTAATTTAATAACATAGGCTCAATTACATGAACAAAAATTAGACCGTCCTGGAAATGAAGTAGAAGATAATCATGAAAGAAATGAATGAAAGACAAAACAAAACCACAGCTTGTCTCTCCCACATTAAACCTGATCATAGCCAAAGACGCACAGCTGAGAAGCTAGACAAAGCTGAGACACAAGACCAAAGGCTCCTGTTTGCTTAACAAGTCAACACTTTATAGCCTGTATTCAATGAACATTTGTCCTTAACTTGGACTTGGACTAGTAAATGCACTTCACACCTTTTCTTCACAAACTCAGTTTGGTGAATTAATTCAAGTTATTGCTGTAATTGCCGAACTATTTGTGAAGAAAAAACATGCCTTGCTTTTAATTGTAAGTTTTAATTATAAGAACAAATGTTGTTTGAATTCCTGCCATGTGTTTGAAAGAGGGGGGTTCCCCTTCTCTTCCTGGTCTACGCATAATGAATTAATGATTAGAAGAGAGGAGAGAATTATCTATACCCCTTTTTATATTTTACTTTTAAGCCACTTGATAGGATAACACTTCTTTTCAATGTCATGATTAAAATTATATTAAGTTTGGTTTGGGAGGGATACGTTTGGTTATGAATTAAATGTTTGTGTTTCTATGTTGGGAGGCTAGGGCAGGCAGTAAATGCACCATGTTACAAGGCCAGTAGTACCACCCTGGTCTCTGCTTTATTCTGGTATAGGCTGACCCAGAATCTCCAGCATAGTGCTTGTAGATAGAATGAAAATAGGAAGGTAGAGGAATTGTAGGATATAATGGGTGCCAGAGTGAGGTCTTCTCAGGGAACTGTTAAAGTGACCTCTGCCCCCAGTGCCTGTTCTTGAGTTAATTCTGTGGCTCATCGTAGGCCAAAGCTTGACCTGTACAGGGATTCTGAAGTTTCCTGGAGCCCAGAACAGGCTGAATGGTGTCTCCTTGGGCTGCGCCATCAAATGTATCACTATATCAATAAAATAAACTCAAAGGTATCATTAACAGGAGTTCCCACAGACCTTTGGAATACCTTGTTTCTCTACCTGGTCATATGTAACACCAGAAGAACGGACACACAGCTGGTTATATGTGAACAGATAACTTCCTTGTGTTTCTGCTTCTAAAGTAGAGATGCACCAAAATTTCGGTCACCGAAAATGTTCGGCCAAAAATAGCACAAAATAACACATTCGGTATTCAGGCCGAAAGAGTGAAAATGACCAAGACTTTGACAGAATGTGTGTGTTTAAAAAAAAAAAATGATTGTAACAAAAGTATAGAAATAAATGTGACACTGTTTCGTTGCTCTCCTGGGGCTATTGATGACGCGTTCAAACAGTGCCGGTGTTGTAGCGAATTCAGTATCCTCGAAGCGAACTGATTCCCCTGTCCGTGCACGCGCGTCTCGCGCTTCGGCTTTCATTTCAAACAGCGCCTTTTTGTGTGCATTTAGAATGGCTAATACTCACAGCATGCAGCTAGTAGCCTAATTGTACTGTTATTAGGTATTTTACATTTTCCTTGATTAGTCAACAATCGGCACTGACTTATCTTTTGAAATCAAATGAAATATAGATTCCACCGTTAGGCTACAGGTGAACATTTGTGGTTGGAAATCATGTTGGTTGAATGAGGTGTGTTTTTCTCCGTTTATTTGGTTTTTTTTTTTAGTTATTGTATTCTTGTATTATACAAAGGAAACCAATAAAGATCTTGAATTACCTCCCAAAAAGATTTTTACTGAATATTATACTAATATATCAGCTTTCTGTGGAACACTCCCTGCCCTCTGTTCATTACCCTAGTTATATTTTTTACTATAATGTCTTCTGGAAAGGACTGAATGTCCAGTAGACTAATAAAAGTTTTTTTAATCACCTTGTCGTTTTGTAATTTAATTTTGTCATTGAAAAGCATAAATCAAAAGCAAAATTGATTTAATGGTACAAATGGGCAAATGAAAAAATACCGGTATTCGGAATTCGGCCAAGTGTTTCCTTTTTTTCAGTTTCGGTTTCGGCCAAGAATTTTCATTTTGGTGCATCCCTATTGTAAAGTTAATTTACTATTAACTGTATTTTAGCTTGCAGTGCTGTGGGTTGTTTGTCACAGAAAACCTAAAGTAAAGAAACAAACTCACTGTCCTCTCTGGAAGATGTGCTTTATCCTTTGCATCTTTCCTTTTGGTGGTAGCTGTGCCAAACATTCATCAGATTTGCAAGTTCCCTCACTGTCCACTTTGAAAGATGGCAGCTGACCTTCTGGGATTGGGTGGGAACTTACAGTATAAGAAAAGGGGCCATTTGGGTCAGAATTACATCTGTAGAACTGTCACAGTTCAGTCCAGCAGGATGTTTAATTCTCAGGTCCAAAGTGCGGCAGCTGGAGAGTGTAGCACAGACATCTTCCTCAGAGCATCATCAACCTTAAAATCCTCAATTTCACTCTTCATTACTGAACACTATCATTTGTATCATTTACCATATGTTTTATGTATACCTAATATTATTATACTATAATATATTTACTCTTCTTTGCAGACTGAACAGCTGTGACCTCACAGAGAAGTCCTGTGATATTGTGGCCTCAGCTCTCCAGTCATCAAACTCACCCCTGAGAGATCTGGACCTCAGCTACAATGACCTGGGAGATTCAGGAGTGGAGCTGCTCTGTGCTGGACTGATGAGTCCAAACTGTAAAGTGCAGAGACTGGGGTGAGTAGTGCTGTGTCCTGTGTGACATTAACTAAATAGAATTACTGATTATGGAAATGTAAGGGTTTGAATTTTGTCACAGGGAAGACTAATTTCCTGACTCCATTCATTTTCAAAACCTCTAACCTGAATGTTTGTGTGAATGCAATTTTGCTCATAAGATTATTGACTGGGGTGTGCTCATATGAAATGATGGGCAGCTTGACCCTCTATCCTGGAGAAAGAGACTAGCTACTGCTGCCAGGCATTCATCAAAGTGTGACGTTAAGACCTTCAATGCTGGGAGGTAAATGTCCTGCTCATCCAGGAATCTAAAACCAACAACTATCCCCGGGATTAACCTAATTAAGATTTACCCCATTTGGGTAGCGAGACTATATAAATATCACAAGGCATGACCTCTGTATTATTCTATTAAATAACATTTGGGAGATGTGTGTGCCTCACACAGAGTTCACCCCCAGAACTGAGTGGGCTACCGGCCTCCTGGTGACGTTCAGGCGGTAGAACCTTGCAAAAGTATCTGGAGAAACCCAGGCTGCGGCTGAATAAATTTCCTGTAAGGAGAGCCCATGGAATAGGCCCCACAATGCAGCCATGCCCCTCGTAGCATTCGCCCTCAGGCCCAAAGGGGGTGTTATCATCTTTGAATTATATGTCATAACAATAGCTTCCATAAGCCAATGGGACAGCCGCTGCTTAGAGATACTTTTCCTTTGCAGGCAGGGGCCCAGGCCCTGGTCACTCTTTCTAAAAGCCTTAGTCTTTGTCATATACGTGCGGAGAACACAGCATATGCAGCCTATGCTCCTCGTCAGAGGAGAAAGGTGGTGGGTGAAAAGCGGCAAGCTCCAACATCTCACATGTGAAAGGAGGGAAGCTTTTAGGCATAAAGGCTGGATTGAGCTTAAGAAAAAGCCTGTGCATCTTAGGGGAGAATATTGTGCACGAGAGATGCACTGAGAGCACATGGAGGTCACTGACTCACTTAGCTGAGGCTAGTGCAAGCAGCAACGCTGTCTGGAGAGACAACAATGTTAGATCTATCTCATGTATAGGCTCAAATGGCCTTAGAAACAGGGCCTCCAGCTCCAGTGATAAATCCCAAGGGGAAATGAGATTTTTAGCAACAGGCAGAGAACAGTGAGCCCCCTTTGTGAACCTGTGAATGAGGGGGTGCTGCCGCATTGCATGGTCTTTCAACCCAACATGACAAGCATTGATAGCTGCCAGGTAGATCTTATTGGTAGTAAAGGATTTCTCTTTATCCATAAGATTCTGTGAAAAGCACAGCACGTCAGAAACAGAGCACTGGTAAGGCACTGACTGACGAGAGGCACACCATCTTTCAAACACCTGACACTTATAGTCATGAAGTGACCTGGTAGAGTGCGCTCTCGTGCTCTGGATGGTTGCAGCCACGCGAGGGGGAAGCCCTAATGCATTGAGGTTATGCCTCTCACGGGCCAAGCCCATAGAGCTACTCTCTCGGGGCAGGGGTGGTGTATTTCCCGGTTCACCTGAGACAGGAGGTCCGTGTGTAGCGGGAGCGTGCATGGCTGTACATAAAGGAGAGGGATAATCACTGCAGTAACATTTCCACAATCTGGGGATGGAGACACCATTCCCCGTACAGTGGGTTTCCCCTTGACAGCAGATCAGTGCTCGTGGTCAGAATTCCTGGAACATCAATCAATCAATCAAATTTTATTTATATAGCGTATTTCACAGCAATTGTCACAATACGCTTCACAGACAACCCTGGCCTAGACCCCCACAGGAGCAAGCCTAAAGCAACATGGGTCACGCGTAACCACAGAAAGTGACGGCTGCTCCAGACCAACAGACTGTGGGCTAGACCATGGAGCTGGAGGGAGCGCATGCCACCTTGGTGATTGACATGTGCTACCGCAGTCATTATCGCAGCATACGAGCACATGATGTCCCCTTAGACAGGGAAGAAAATATCTGAGAGCTGTCCATATAGTTAATAGCTAAAAGAAAACTGATTCACCATGTAACCCTCCTGAGACCCCCCACCCCAGAGAGGGATGTGTCTGTCCTTTTTTTCCCGTATGAAAACGATCCTGAGAGGGGTTCCCTGAGTGTAAAAGTCTGTGTTTTCCGAGTGACGCAGAGTTGCAGAGTGCTTGTGTGTTACTGTGAGACAGCGATGGAGATCGCACACGGGGCTGAGGTGGAGGGATGAAATCCACCTCATAAAGCCCCTCGTTCTTAACAGCCCCAGTAGCAAAACCTGAGAGGCTGGCACCATCAGCCCCTGTAGTCTGAGGCATGTGTGATACTGTACTCTCGAGTTGGGCTTGAACTGAGAGAGACATACACATACACACACTGAGATCCAAGATAGGAAGTTGAGAACCATCCTTCTTTGGGAGCTGGAAATAAGGAAAATAAAAGCTATGTTGGGTTCGATCTCTGGGAACCACACGTATTTCCCCCTTTTTGTAAGAGGGAAGGAATTTATTCCTCTTAAACATGGGAGCGCTCTCTTTTGTTTGAGAGTAAATGACTCTGTTGAAATGGGGGGGTTCACTCTGAACTGGAGTCTGTAATCCTTGGCTATTGTCTGTAGCTTTTGGCTATAGTAGCGCTGCAGTGTTCTATGTGCTCTTCCAGGAGGGCAGTAGCCTCCTTTCACATTGGATGCACTACTGTCTGTCAGAGCCAGACAGTGCAATTGGATGCTTCTATGGAGGTCTGGACCAGATGTCATTCCCAAACACAAGATGATGAAAGAGAAGTTTATTTATGGCACCAATGCAGTGATTTGTTCAAGCAGAGATGCACACTTCAGTCATTGTGTAAGTAAGCCATGTACTTTGGATGCGCTGTAAGAGAAAGAGTACTTTATCATATGACAAAATATGAGAGTTGCTAATAACCATGAATAGAAAGCTTTAACAGTGTTAAGAGGCAATCATTTTATTTACAAGATGTGGCAAGATGGACTGGACACTATGCTATAAGAGAGGAAAGGACATGCACCTGAAGAGATTGTAAGATAAAGAAAAGGAACACAAAGAAATTGTGATGCATACCAAAAATACTTTTTATGAAAGGACTTTGGATAATGAAGTAAATTGTTTGAGCTTCCCTTAAATGCTATCCAGAGAACATCTCCCACAATCCACACTCGTTTACATTTGACAAAATAAAGTCTGACCTGACCAAAACTCTAGTACCTACCGCCATCCCCAGGAGACAATACAGGGACAAGGGTGGTGCATGGTAATTTTACTGACAGTAAATAAGGGACTTTGTACTACTGGTGTGCCCTAATGATTGAATATATCATTCCTGTATGTGTTGCATGTCCTGCAAGGGTTTACAGTGATGGTCCTTCTAAGGACTGTTTTATACTTCTGTGTAGTCTGCATCGTTTGCATGATTTGCATTGTGTGCGACATTTGCAAACGGGCAGAGCATTTATATGGCATGTTGTACAGGTACAAGTTGTGATTTTCCACCCACTTACAGATACCTTCAATTCCATATCTTTCATATCCTTTAATAAACTTTTATCACATCCATACTGTATGCTACGGGAACAAGGCAGGCAGTGCTGGCAACATGCCTGTAGAGGACTTTTATTGTGACAGCAGTATCACAATGAATGAAGACAGGGGAAAAGTGAAACACAAGACGAGATCAGGCTACTCAGATGTTGGGGAAAGCAAAAGTGCTAGGGAAGTGCAGGTGGGTCCAAAATTCAGGCCATGAGGAGGGGCACACTAATATATTTTTGTCTGCCACAAAAAAAAGAGAATCAGAGACTCTGTTAGTCACTCAGTGAGGGGAAGGCCAGCACACCCCTGGAGTGAGACCATGAGGCCTATATAGGGCCAGCAGCTACTCAGGCAAAGGGGAAAGTGGTGTGGAAAAAGCACTGGTATGCTGCCGGTGGCCTGACTGTATCTCAGGTCCAGGTCTGAGTGTGGAGTGGAGGTGCTGAAACTCAGCCCTGTCCCTCCGGCGCTGTCCAGGTCTGAGTGCGGAGTGGAGGTGCTGAAGCTCAGCCCTGTCCCTCCGGCGCTGTCCATGGTGCTGCAGGCTGGCCGGTGAGAGACAGGTGAAGTGGAGCAGAGTGGCAGCTGATGGCAGGGAGGCGCGGGGCTCCAGAGGCCCACACCACAATACATATATATGAGCATGTGCATTACTTCCTGTTACAGTGAATCTGCCTTTAGCTGTGTGTTAGTGTGCAGAGCTGTGGAAGTTTGTCACAGAAAACCAAAAGGAAATAAGCAAAGTCAATGTCCACTCTGTGTTTCCTTTTACATCTTTACTTTTGGTGGTGGCCAAACATCCTACAGCACTGAAAACTAACTCGCTGTCCACTCTGAAAGATGGCAGCTGCACGTCTAGTATGGGATGGGAGGGTTAAGCCCAGAGAAACGATCATAGGAAAGGTAGATGAGCCCTTTGCCCCAATTCAGAGAACTTACAGTATAAGAAAAGGGGACATTTGGGTCAGAATTACATCTGTAGAACTGTCAGAGTTGAGTCCCGCTGGATGTTTAATTTTCAGGTCCAAAATACTGCAGTTGGAGAGTGTAGCACAGACATCTTCCTCAGAGCATCATCAACCTTAAAATCCTCAATTTCACTCTTCATCGCTGAACACTGTCATTGGCACATTTCCCATATAAGATACATGCTGCATGTATACCTAATATAATAATACTATAATATATGTACTCTTCTTTGCAGACTGAACAACTGTGAACTCACACAGAAGTGCTGTAATACTGTGGCCTCAGCTCTCCAGTCATCAAACTCACCCCTGAGAGATCTGGACCTCAACTACAATAACCTGGAAGACTCAGGAGTGAAGCTGATTTGTGTTGGACTGATGAGTCCAAACTGTAAACTGCAGAGACTGGGGTGAGTAGTGTTGTGTACTGTGTGATCTTAACTAAATAGAATTTGTGATTATGGTTCTATTCAGTGAAATATTAAAACGCTCTTTCTCTCAGTTTACTCCTCTGTCCACCAGCATTCTTTCTTTGCCCATATATACCTTACTCCTCTATTACAACAAGCAAATAAAAGCAGGATAAAACCTTTTGAGGGTTGCCAGGTTTGTGGTTCCTGAGCAGAATGTAAGGTTTCAGTGGAGTCTGTAGTATCAGGTCACAGGTGATGACTGGATGCTGAGTGTCTGATTGACATGGTAAAAGATTGACCACCTGCATAGTAAAATGTTTCAGGTCTGTCACACATTGCAGTCTTCATCCATCTCTATTATTCACTACCTGCTATGAACTCTAATGAAATCCATGTATTTACCCCACTCTCTTTCACACACTGACCTTTTGGTGAGTTTTACTCCTTCATCACACACCTGTGTGTGCTGCAGGATTGTGGTGTTTCTGAAAGGATTGTGAATAAAATGGTATTTTATTCTGCTGGTAAAGCCAAGCATTAACTATTGGCAGGCAGGGTATGTGTGTACATCTTGGTGGGAGAGTGTCCATCTGATCAACATGTGAGCTGCTGTTTAGATGCAGTGTTACATCGTTTAGTTTAGTCACTCTTCTGTGGTCCAGTCCCAAGTCATAGGATTGATATTGTACCATTGTAAGCAGGCATGCTGTGTGGAATAGCCTGATTCAGAGATCAATGTTCTGGCTCTAGCTCCTATCATCTAAAGGATAACATCATTTACAGGAGTATTTCCTAGATAAGTATTCTAATAACTCTCAAATACCCACAGTTATTACATTTTTTGTGCAGTTTATATTACTCCACAAGGTCTACCAAACATGTTGATAAGGGGTTTTAAAAGAAAAAAATGACTTAATACATCAGGCTTTTATTATCATTATTATTATCATTGTTACAATAATAATTAAATGCAGTGCAATAATTAGTGAATTATATTCGCAATAGCCTGCGAGAATAAAATAAATGGATGGATTATAGGGCAAGGACACGCGGAAATAGGTGCAATGTGTGGAATTTTCAAAAGACACCACGTTTTTAAAAATTTAGTGTCTACCAGCAGTAAAAGTTAGTGGCAATAATCAGTTGTGGTGTTCTCATACAGCCACTAGATGGCGATGCAGTGTAATTCCAGTTGATGCCGTAGTTCAGTAGTACTCACTAATTTTCTTAGGAGAGACAGTTATTAGTAAGACCATTACTCAATGAGCCACGGAGATTGCAGATATAACTCAGATGTTTTTTTTAATCATCACTCTCAAGATATTTACCATCTTTGTGTATGTTTAAAAAAAATACAGTACCATTCTTTCCATCCTTACATCTCTTTTTATTCTCAATTCATAATTACATTATTAAAAGATATAATACTTGTGTGTGGATGTGTAAGGCTGGGAGTGGAACTCATCTTATGTATGTATGTACATATGCAATTATACATAAGCATTATCAACATGAAATAAAAAAAGTTCACAAAAATTTATATATTGGTCTACTAATAGAGATGAAAAACTTATTTTTCTCTGTTATATTTGTATCAATATGTTGAGGCTCTCATGTGTTTTAGCTGTCCCTTGACTTTCTCCGTGCAAAACTTGTAGTTAGTGGTTGCAATCCTCGTCAAACAATCAAGATGCACATCTGTAAGCCTACTTCTGTGTTTTCTTTTGACAATGTTCATTATTGAAAATGTTGCCTCACATGAGTAAGTGCTCACAAAAAATCTCATTACCTTCTGCACACAAAGCTTTAAATATGGATAATCTGAGGCTGGGACCTTGCTCCAGAAATGAGCAACACCTGATCTGAGCTCAGTTTTCAGTACACCGTTGACCTGAATCTCACTCTGTATTACAGCAAGGTCTGGACAATGGTTTTTCAGAGCAGGTGTAAGGCTTGACAATGACACATTAATAGGGTTCTCGATGAAATTGAAAAGCTCCCTATATGCCACAACATCTTGAAATCTCCTTTCAAATTCATTTTTTATTTCCTCCCATATGCCTACAAATTCATCATAGTCAAAATGTTGCAGTAGATCAGGGTTAGCAGTTGTGCAGGCTCTTAGATTGGGAAAATGAAGAAATTCTCTGTCGGGTATGAAGAGTGGTGATCTTGTGCTGGAAAGCAGTGACTGCTCTTAGCATGTTACCTGTGTGCTTCCCTTTTCCTTGGAGTTGGAGGTTAAGGGAATTCAGCTGGGATGTGATGTCAGTGAGGAGTGTAAGCTGTAATATCCAGTGTGGGTCCTCGAGCTTTGGCTCAGCCCTCCCCATGCTTGCAAGAAAATCACGGATGTGAGGAAGTTGAGTACAGAATCGTTCAAGCACCGATAGCCATCTCACTTCGTTGTGCATCACCAGATCCCCGTACTCTGCCTCGTCTTCCTCCAGAAGTGCACAGAATTCCTGGTGATTAAGTGCCCTGGCCTCGATAAAGTTGACGACTCACACAACGAGCTGCATCACATTCTTTACCTCTTGGTTTTTAAGTTTTGACACCAGTGCCTCCTGATGAATTATACAGTGAAAGGAGACTAGCTTGGGAATGCTGTCTTCCTTTTCCATCAGTCCGATAAGTCCCTTCTCCTTCCCTCTCATGCTTGGAGCTCCGTCGGTGCACACCGACACAAGTTTCGACCAGTCGATTTGTTTCCCTGCAAAAAAGTTCATCAGTGCTTGAAAAACGTCCTCCCCGCTGGTCTGTCCATGAAGTGGTAACATACATAACAGCTCCTCCCGAAATTTGTCCTTTTGAATAAAGCGAACCCAGACACGATTGCGCCATATCGCTCAGTGGCGTAGGTTTCGTTTGAACCTGGGGGGGGGGGGGGGGGTCACATAAAGAGCGGGGTCTGGGGGTCCTCCCCCAGGAAATTTTGAGCGTCAAACACTTCATTTTTATGCACCAATTTATGCCTTTTCTGCATCAATTTATGATGGAAATGTCTTTATGTAAAGGAAAACACAAGATTCACGGGGACAAATGCACGTGTTCTAAATATTGAGCGGGGAGCTAACGTTAAAGAGATATTGATAGCTAAAACAAACTTGTAATTTTACAAGACGTGCCCATAACG
Source organism: Anguilla anguilla (assembly GCF_013347855.1). Lineage (NCBI taxonomy): Eukaryota > Metazoa > Chordata > Actinopteri > Anguilliformes > Anguillidae > Anguilla > Anguilla anguilla. Next base: position 832,138 of record NC_049213.1, read on the forward strand.
TTACACAAAGTGTGAGGAGTCACGTTAATTCTCTGCTTAGCAACCGAGTGCAGCTATCGCCAGGTAGTTTTCTAAGTAAAGTGAACATCACATTCAGACAGTGTGATAAGAAGCTAGCAGCGGTACACTATCTGATATCATAGTTCATTCGCTGACAACTAGCTAGCTAATATTGATGTTAGCTGGCATATTACCGTTACCGTTCTTTCCAACCGCTGCGAGTCACTGACTTTAGCTGACGTTGTCATAAAATCTTTCCCGAACGTGAAAACTCTTCACGGTAAGAAATTTTAGGATAGCTCTTCCGATATTGGGTGGGACAAATGCAACTGTTTCCAATATTGCGGGGGACGCGTCCCACCCGTTTCCTACGCCAATGTGCTAATTACATTGAATTGAGAAAACCAACCACTTTATCATGTTTTATAACCGTTAATATTTTTCATTCACCACGATGATATGATTTTTTTTTGATTATTGGGCGTGTTCTTTATTTTGGTGTTGGTTTCTTGGTTGTGCGTTTTAGCTAATTTCCTTTGTTTCTGTGGCACTGGAAGAGGGTAATACTTTGATAAGGTCTGGCTCTTCAGTCTTTCTTTTCTGGTAATCTAAATTTAACATCTTGTTTGATGTCTTCTGTTTTGTTTTGTAACTTAGAAGTAGACCTGATACAGAGTTTGTTTTGGTTTGTCGGTTGATTCCACCAGGTTACTGTCAACTGACCTATCAATGATTAGGTTCATAATTGTCATTTTTAATATTACTTGTTAAATTAAATCGTAAAATATATTTTATATGTAGGTTAAGTGAGCAGTATGCAGCACCAGGGGGTCCTGAGGCAGACTCAGCACAGGGGCTCAGCTGATCCCTTAGCCCATAGTGATGGATGACAAAGAGATTTTACATTTGTGCAACCCCATAGTTATACCCCAGTGAAACAGGAAATGGTGAAAGGCAGCAGTACAGTTCCGGGGGACTGAGATGAATTTTTTTTAGTAAAATTTCTTTAGATGCCACTTTGTTTGGTTTTATTTTAAATATTCTTTAGGGGTGCCAATAATTTTGACCCCTATGTTTTTGAGAAAAATCCTTTTTTTAAAAATAAGAATTGTTTTATTAAAGTGAAAGTAAGCAGTTTCTACAGATGTTTGAGCAGATAATTAAAATCATTAGGTTTATTGTTTCTTTTATATAATAATTTATGCTAATTTTAAGGAAGAGTGCCAATAATTCTTCTTTACTTGAATGTATGAACTCTTCTTTGCAGACTGAACAGCTGTGACCTCACAGAGAAGTCCTGTGATATTGTGGCCTCAGCTGTCCAGTCACCAAACTCACCCCTGAGAGATCTGGACCTCAGCTACAATGACCTGGGAGATTCAGGAGTGGAGCTGCTCTGTGCTGGACTGATGAGTCCAAACTGTAAACTGCAGAGACTGGGGTGAGTAGTGCTGTGTATTTTGTGACATTAACTAAATAGAATTACTGATTATGGAAATGTAAGGATTTGAATTTTGTCACAGGGAAGACTAATTTCCTGACTCCATTCATTTTCAAAACCTCTAACCTGAATGTTTGTGTGAATACAATTTTGTTAATAAGATTATTGACTGGGGGCTGCTTATATGAAAAGATGGGCAGCTTTACCCTGTATCCTGGAGAGAGAGACTAGCTACTGCTGCCAGGCATTCATCAAAGTGTTCTCTGACATTAAGACCTTCAATGCTGGGAGGTAAATGTCCTGCTCATCCAGGAATCAAAAACCAACAACTATCCCTGGGATTAACCTAATTAAGATTTTCCACATTTGGGCATGACCTCTGTATTATTCTATTAAATAAAATTTGACTGACCCTAGCAGCTATCCAAGAAGAGCTACATATCCTGCTAGTGAATCTAACAGTATGCCCAGTGAGTACCTCAGAACTTTAAGTTACTGTCGCTACCCCGGTTCTCCGAAACACGTAGTAGAGAGATCCACGTATGGGAAATGACATCCGGTCATCCAATTGCACCAAGTGTGGCTTTGACAGCCAGTAGCGCATTCAATGCTACAGGAGACTACTGCCCTCCTGGAAGAACATATAGGACACTGCAGCGCTACTACTCCTCAGTGAACATATTCACTTCTCATGCGTGGCAAGCAGGGCAGTCTTGGTGGATCTCTCCACCAGGGTTACAACAGTAACCTAAAGTTCTCTTTCATCATCTCGTGTTTGAGATCCACCTATGGGGAGATATGGACAACTCCCAGATTGCCTTATGCTCACAGCTGAGATACTGTCAGGCCAGCAAAGGATGCCTCCTCCCCTGAGGGGAGGGTGGTGTTGGGCACATCCCGTGTAGGGAAGTACTAAACACATTCCATTGCCCAAAGCTATAGCCAGGTCCCGGGAACAATGTGAAGTACTAAAACCCATAGCAGATGAGGGGAGATGTGTGCGCCTCACACAGAGCTCACCCCCAGAACTGAGTGGGCTACCGGCCTCCTGATGACCTTCAGGTGGTAGAACCTTGCAAAAGTATCTGGAGAAACCCAGGCTGCAGCTGAATAAATTTCCTGTAAGGAGAGCCCATGGAATAGGGCCCGCAATGCAGCCATACCCCTCGTAGCATGAGCCCTCAGGCCCAAAGGGGGTGTTATCATCTTTGAATTATATGCCATAACAATAGCTTCCACAAGCCAATGGGACAGCCGCTGCTTAGAGATACTTTTCCTTTACAGGCAGGGGCCCAGGCCCTGGTCGCTCTTTCTAAAAACCTTAGTCTTTGTCATATACGTGCGGAGAACACAGCATATGCAGCCTATGCTGCTCGTCAGAGGAAAAAGGTGGTGGGTGAAAAGCGGCAAGCTCCAACATCTCACATGTGAAAGGGGGGAAGCTTTTAGGCATAAAGGCTGGATTGAGCTTAAGAAAAAGCCTGTGCATTTTAGGGGAGAATATTGTGCACGAGAGATGCACTGAGAGCACATGGAGGTCACTGACTCACTTAGCTGAGGCTAGTGCTGTCACGGTAAGGGTAGGGGGGACCCAAACGCAGAGGGGGAAAAAAAACGCAAACTCAAAAAGGGAAAATTAACAAAGACTTTACTAACGACAGGCAAACAAACAGCGAACAGACAAGGCCACAATGGGCAAAAACACAAACTCAAAAAAAAATCAAATGAAACAGAAATCAACAGGAACTCAAAAACACAGGCAGGGCAGAACACGGGAAGGCAGAGCACAAGGGAAGGTCAAACAAAACACAAGTCAGGAACAAAATACAGGCAGGTACATACGGTTTGCAACAAACAGAATTCGGGAACAAACACAAGGAACCAGCACCCGAGTCAAGGGGACAAAGAACTTAAATAGACAAGGGGTAACAAGACACAGGTGAACTCAAAAAACAATCAAACCAGAAGGAGGGGATAACAAGACACAGGTGGGAACAATGATGGGATAACGAGACAATTGAAAACAATCAAAAAAATTAACAGGGGGGGAGCAGGACACAAAACAGAAGTGCCGCCATCTGGCGGCCCAACAAGGGAAACACAGACAGGAAAACAGGACCATGACAAGTGCAAACAGCAGCGCTGTCTGGAGAGACAACAATTTTAAATCTAGCTCATGTATAGGCTCTAATGGCCTTAGAGACAGAGCCTCTAGCTCCAGTGATAAATCCCAAGGGGAAATGAGCTTTTTTGCAACAGGGAGAGAACAGTGAGCCCCCTTCATGAACCTGTGAATGAGGGGGTGCTGTCCCACTGCATGGTCTTTCAACCAAACATGACCAGCAGTGATAGCTGCCAGGTAGATCTTATTGGTAGAAAAGGATTTCTCTTTATCCATAAGATTCTGTGAAAAGCACAGCATGTCAGAAACAGAGCACTGGTAAGGCACTGACTGATGAGAGGCACACCATCTTTCAAACACCTGACACTTATAGTCATGAAGTGACCTGGTAGAGGGCGCTCTCGTGCTCTGGATGGTTGCAGCCACGTGAGGGGGAAGCTCTAATGCGCTGAGGTTATGCCTCTCACGGGCCAAGCCCATAGAGCTACTCTCTCGGGGCAGGGGTGGTGTATTTCCCCGTTCACCTGAGACAGGAGGTCTGTGCGTAGCGGGAGCGTGCATGGCTGTACATAAAGGAGAGGGATAATCACTGCAGTAACATTTCCATTTCTGGGGATGGAGACACCATTCCCCGTACAGTGGGTTTCCCCTTGACAGCAGATCAGCGCTCGTGTTCAGAATTCCTGGAACATCAATCAATCAATCAATCAAATTTTATTTATATAGCGTATTTCACAGCACACAATACGCTTCACAGACAACCCTGGCCTAAACCCCCACAGGAGCAAGCCTAAAGCAACATGGGTCACGCGTAACTGTGGGCTAGGACCATGGAGCTGGAGGGAGTGCATGCCATCTTGGTGATTGACATATGCTACCGCAGTCATTATCGCAGCGTATGAGCACATGATGTCCCCTTAGACAGGGAAGAAATATCTGAGAGCTGTCCATATAGTTAATAGCTAAAAGAAAATTGGTAACCCTCCTGAGACCCCCCACCCCAGAGGGGGATGTGTCTGTCTTTTTTTTCCGTATGAAAACGATCCTGAGAGGGGTTCCCTGAGTGTAAAAGTCTGTGTTGTCCCAGTGATGCAGAGTTGCAGAGCGCTTGTGTGTTACTATGAGACAGCGATGGAGATCGCACCCAGGGCTGAGGTGGAGGAATTAAATCCACCTCATAAAGCCCCTCATTCTTAACAGCCCCAGTAGCAAAACCTGAGAGGCTGGCACCATCAGCCCCTGTAGTCTGAGGCGTGTGTGATACTGTACTCTCGAGTTGGGCTTGAACTGAGAGAGACATACTCTGGGAGATAAAATGCAGTCCGCTGATAGGCAAGCTCACATGGATACAGCGTATAAATCCACTCCCAAGAACGTTACACTCCAGGATGGGGAGAGATTGCTGTGAAACCAAGAGACATCAGATGTGTCTGAACTCACTGAGTGTCCTGCCAAACTCTGGGTTTTGAATTGGCAATAATCAGCTAATCGTCTGTGTAAGTCAGTATTCTGAGCCTCATTAGTCTTAATGGAGACACACCTCTACACAAATACAGAACACCCGTGGACTCAGGGAAAGGCCAAAGGGTGGAACTGTGTATTTGTAGCAAACACCGCGATGGGCAAAGCAGAGGAATTTTGTATGAGGGGGATAAATGCTTATGTGGAAGAAGGCATCTTTCAGATTTACTGATGTGAAACAGTGATGTTAAGTTAATAAATTAACTGTTAATTCTTAATAAGAATGTTGATTGATGAATTTCTATAGATTAAACAGTTACATTTCAATGAATGACTTAATGTTGGTGATTAGATTTCAAATTAAAGAGACGTTTCTAAAATGTTAAATTAGAGAGTCATGGTTCCCTTGACTGGCAGCATTAGTAAAACATTATTGGTCCATTCCTGGAACATCAGTGCCAATCCGAGCTGCTGGTCTGACCTTCAGCAGACACACCAGACTGACCCCAAAGCACATAGACATGCTCATACTCCTTAAAAAAAATGCTTAGGTATTAAGTTTTGCATATTTTAAGTCATTCTTTTTATAGGTCTTGGAGTAGATTTTAATCTAATCAGTTAATCATTATTAATCATTTATTGGGTGCCGACGATTGATTAAAAGAATTGCACAAACTTTTTCAATCGTTCTGATATATTGAACATGAAAGAGTTCTGTATGTTAACATTTTGAAATTATATTGCCTCAAATGTTTGTTTAACACTGAGATCCAAGATAGGAAGTTGAGAACCATCCTTCTTTGGGAGTTGGAAATAAGGAAAATAAAAACTATGTTGGGTTCGATCTCTGGGAACCACACGTATTTCCCCCTTTTTGTAAGAGGGAAGGAATTTATTCCTCTTAAACATGGGAGTGCTCTCTTGTGTTTGAGACTAAATGATGTTGAAATGGGGGGGTTCACTCTGAACTGGAGTCTGTATTCCTTGGCTGTTGTCTGTAGCTTTTGGCTAAGGTAGCGCTGCAGTGTTCTATGTGCTCTTCCAGGAGGGCAGTAGCCTCCTTTCGCATTGGACGCACTACTGTCTGTCAGAGCCAGACTTAGTGCAATTGGATGCTTCTATGGAGGTCTGGACCGGATGTCATTCCCTAGAGTTGGCTTTCAAACACAAGATGATGAAAGGGAAGTTTGTTTATGGCACCAATGCAGTGATTTGTTCAAGCAGAGATGCACACTTCAGTCAGTGTGTAAGTAAGCCATGTACTTTGGATGCGCTGTAAGAGAAAGAATACTTTATCATATGACAAAATATGAGAGTTGCTAATAACCATGAATTGAAAGCTTTAATAGTGTTAAGAGGCAATCATTGGGATGGCAGGTATGCCATCCCGCCAAGTTACGCCTTGGCGGGGGCATGCCCCATACCTATACAGCACCAAGAGTTTTCACTTTTCAGGGTTCCCCACAGAAATGACCACAACAGCCACAGACACTCAGCCCTTAAAAACATTAAATTCTGTACATTCTGACCCCATTTCAACAGACAGATTTCATAAACAACTTCACATGTCCGCACAATAAAGCCCCAAACTAAGGGGATTTTGCGTTTTCTCCTTCTTCTTCTTCTTCTTCTTCTTCTTCTCATTCTTATTTTTCCTGCCGCCTATCCCACTAACAACATGTCACCCCATTGGACATTTTACCGACACCAGCCAAATCTTCACCTACACGACCCAATCAAAAACTCGCATACACACGCAAAATACCCATACCTTTTTACTCTGAAACATTTCCAGTTCAAACAGCTAGCCTGCCTGTGGCCTAATGGGCAAGGTTACAGTCTTGGGAACATGGGGTCGTAGGTTTAAGCCCAGCTAGGAACACGTTTCTTTTGCTTTTACCCTCACTAATAATTGTCTACTACTTCTCAATTATTGCTTTTGCACCATATCTACCCGCCGTTCACCGAACGTATACCGAACTGAACTGCATTATGACGTACCGTCTGCACGTTCAGTTATTAACCGGCTACAATATTGCAAAGCCATATGGATTCAACGGGAGCTCTTCTGTGCTTAATGGCCTGTGTTCTTCTTTAAAACTACGGACAGGTTTGCCAATGATATTTCACGCATTGCATAGCTGTGTCACGGTGCTGCATTAACAAAGTCACAGACTGGTAAACCTCTGGTTGAAGGATTGAATCCCGCCTCGCCGTCAGGCAGATAGTTTCCTCTTTTACACTAACGTTTTCTTACGCTTATATTTGCTTTACCAAAACTCACTCACAGCCACCCATATGCATTTCATGGCAGCAAATGTATTCCTTTTATTAAAAAGGAAAAAGGAATACAAAACCTTCTTATCAGCAAACGCCACGTTTCTACATTCATGTTACCTCGCCCTGTTCTCTATCTAGCCACATACAAACAATTACTCCGTTTGTACGTTCTGCAACTCCGCATTAAAACATTACATTTAAAATCATGACTCACTCATAATTATAACTACTACTGAACATGACAACAGCACATCAGTGCAATAGATTACACATGTTACTTAACCCTCCACTTCAACGACTAACATTTCATACAGACTGTTATATATACCGTTCGATAAGGAAACTAAGCGCGTTCATGGTCACTTAATTTACTTCGCGCTATAGTCTGTGATCATGTGAACCTTCACCTACATGCCCATTCTGCTAAAAACATATTGTTTCAACTACGCAATTTCATAATTTCTCCTAATTTATCTCACACTGTTGTTATTTTCTCATGTGCAAAGCCTGCTGGGACATATGCGTCTGCTCCTATTCTCCACTATCAAGTTTTCTGGTTCTAGCTTAGCAAAACAGCGAAGAGGATTCCTACCTGCAGATAAGCCTATCAAAATGCCTTATAAACCTTACAAACACTAAAAGTGCATCTCCATGAAATAACAGACAACGGAGCAGGACAGAAGGCTACACAAGTTGCGACCTAGGGAGCTCTAATTTTACAAGCTTGCTGATTGTTTTGTCAATCAAGGCTCGTTGGATGGCCGTGAGTACATACACTGGCCATATTTCACCTGCGTTTCTCATGCGTTTACACTTACGCCACCGCACCCTTTGTCACAGCCACTGTTTTACATATATAGCAAACCGAAACTGCTAAACGGTACACGCTCATCAGACTGTACAACTTCACACAAGGATAGCCATAATCTACAACCGTTTCTTACAGGGTCACTTCGCATTTCTCACTCTCATAATAAAACGCTTTGCAAAAAGAAATGATATCTCATTAAAAAAACAATCAATCATGACTTTGAGAAAGCCATCCACACATATGTTTGGCCTGTCCATGTACTGCATGCTTATACACACAGTGCCAAGTGACTTGAAAGAATTGAGGAAATATTGGGTAGCATTGCTTTGGAATACATCTTATTTAATTTCGGTGAGGCAAGATAGCCTATATTGTTTGTAGTACCGTAACTTGGCGTCATTTGGATATCAATACTTTTAATGGCAGGCCTGGATTTTGGCAGTCTGAATGAATGAGTTATAGACGGTGAATGTCTTGTATGTGTGAGTAACTTGGCATTTTGTATGTTGTAACGTGATTTTTATGAGATTTTATTTACAAGACATGGCAAGATGGACTGGACACTATGCTATAAGTGAGGAAAGGACATGCACCTGAAGAGATTGTAAGATAAAGAAATGGAACACAAAGAAATTGTGATGCATACCAAAAATGCTTTTTATGAAAGGACTTCGGATAATGAAGTAAATAGTTTGAGCTTCCCTTAAATGCTATCCAGAGAACACCTCCCACAATCCACACTAGTTTACATTTGACTAAATGAAATCTGACCTGGCCAAAACTCTAGTACCTACCGCCATCCCCATGAGACCCCCCCTCCCACCCTACAGGGACAGGGGTGCTGAATGGTAATTTTTCTGACAGTAAATAAGGGGCATTGTACTGCTGGTGTGCCCTAACGATTGAATATATCATAACTGTATGTGTTGCATGTCTTCCTGAAAGGGTTTACAGTGATGGTCCTTCTAAGGACTGTTTTATACTTCTGTGTAGTCTGCATCGTTTGCATGATTTGCATTGTGTGCGACATTTGCAAACGGGCAGAGCATTTATATGGCATGTTGTACAGGTACAAGTTGTGATTTTCCACCCACTTACAGATAAATTCAATTCCATATCTTTCATATCCTTTAATAAACTTTTATCACATCCATACTGTATGCTATGGGAACGAGGCACAGACGAGGCAGACAGTGCTGGCAACATGCTTGTAGAGGACTTTTATTGTGACAGCAGTATCACAATGAATGAAGACAGGGGAAAAGTGAAACACAAGACGAGATCAGGCTACTCAGATGTTGGAGAAAGCAAAAGTGCTAGGGAAGTGCAGACGGGTCCTAAATTCAGGCCACGAGGAGGGGCACACTAATATATTTTTGTCTGCCACAAAAAAAAAAAAAAAAGAGAATCAGAGACTCTGTTAGTCACTCAGTGAGGGGAAGGCCAGCACACCCCTGGAGTGAGACCATGAGGCCTATATAGGGCCAGCAGCTACTCAGGCAAAGGGGAAAGTGGTGTGGAAAAAGCACTGGTATGCTGCCGGTGGCCTGACTGTATCTCAGGTCCAGGTCTGAGTGTGGAGTGGAGGTGCTGAAACTCAGCCCTGTCCCTCCGGCGCTGTCCAGGTCTGAGTGCGGAGTGGAGGTGCTGAAACTCAGCCCTGTCCCTCCGGCGCTGTCCAGGTCTGAGTGCGGAGTGGAGGTGCTGAAACTCAGCCCTGTCCCTCCGGCGCTGTCCAGGTCTGAGTGCGGAGTGGAGGTGCTGAAACTCAGCCCTGTCCCTCTGGCGCTGTCCAGGTCTGAGTGCAGAGTGGAGGCGCTGAAACTCAGCCCTGTCCCTCCGGCGCTGTCCATGGTGCTGCAGGCTGGCCGGTGAGGGACAGGTGAAGTGGAGCAGAGTGGCAGCAGATGGCAGGGAGGGGCGGGGCTCCAGAGGCCCACACCACGATACATATATATGAGCATGTGCATTACTTCCTGTTACAGTGTATCTGCCTTTAGCTGTATGTTAGTGTGCAGAGCTGTGGAAGTTTGTCACAGAAAACCAAAAGGAAATAAGCAAAGTCAATGTCCACTCTGTGTTTCCTTTTACATCTTTACTTTTGGTGGTGGCCAAACACCCTACAGCACTGATAACTAACTCGCTGTCCACTCTGAAAGATGGCAGCTGCACGTCTAGTATGGGATGGGAAGGTTAAGCCCAGAGAAAAGATCATAGGAAAGGTAGATGAGCCCTTTGCCCCAATTCAGAGAACTTACAGTATAAGAAAAGGGGACATTTGGGTCAGAATTACATCTGTAGAACTGTCAGAGTTGAGTCCAGCTGGGTGTTTAATTTTGAGGTCCAAAATACTGCAGTTTTGAGATTGTAGCACAGACATCTTCCTCAGAGCATCATCAACCTTAAAATCCTCAATTTCACTCTTCATCGCTGAACACTGTCATTGGCACATTTCCCATATAAGATACATGCTTCATGTATACCTAATATAATAATACTATAATATATGTACTCTTCTTTGCAGACTGAACAACTGTGAACTCACACAGAAGTGCTGTAATACTGTGGCCTCAGCTCTCCAGTCATCAAACTCACCCCTGAGAGATCTGGACCTCAGCAACAATAACCTCGGAGATTCAGGAGTGGAGCTGCTCTGTGCTGGATTGAGGAGTCCAAACTGTAAACTACAGAGACTGGGGTGAGTAGTGCTGTGTATTGTGTAATCTTAACTAAATAGCATTTGTGATTATGATTCTATTCAGTGAAATATTAAAACGCTCTTTCTCTCTCAGTTTACTCCTCTGTCCACCAGCATTCTTTATTTTCCCATATATACCTTACTCCTCTATCACAACAAGCAAATAAAAGCAGGATAAAACCTTTTGAGGGTTGCCAGGTTTGTGGTTCCTGAGCAAAATGTAAGGTTTCAGTGGAGTCTGTAGTATCAGGTCACAGGTGATGACTGGATGCTGAGTGTCTGATTGGCATGGTAAAAGATTGACCACCTGCATAGTAAAATGTTTCAGGTCTGTCACACATTGCAGTTTTCATCCATCTCCATTATTCACTACCTGCTATGAACTCTAATGAAATCCATATATTTACCTCACTCTCTTTCATACGCTGACCTTTTGATGAAGGTGAGTTTTACTCCTTCATCACACACCTGTGTGTGCTACAGGATTGTGGTGTTTCTGAAAGGATTGTGAATAAAATGGTATTGTATTCTGCTGGTAAAGCCAAGCATTTACTATTGGCTGGCAGGGTATGTGTGTACATCTTGGTGGGAGAGTGTCCATCTGATCAACATGTGAGCTGCTGTTTAGATGCAGTGTTGCATCATTTAGTTTAGTCTGTCTTCTGTTGTCCCAGTCCCAAGTCATAGGATTGATATTATACCATTGTAAGCAGGCATGTTGTGTGGAATAGCCTGATTCAGAGATCAATGTTCTGGCTCTAGCTCATATCATCTAAAGGATAACATCATTTACAGGAGTATTTCTTAGATAAGTATTCTAATAACTCTAATGCCCCGACTTATTACATTTTTTGTGCAGTTTATTTTACTCCACAAGGTATACCAAACATGTTAATAAGGGGTTTTAAAAGAAAAAAATGATTTAATACATCAGGCTTTTATTATCATTATTATTATAATTGTTAAAATAATAAATAAATGCAACGTAATAATTAGCCAGTTATATTTGCAAAATTGTGAGAGAATAAAATAAATGGATGGATTATAGGGCAAGGACACGTGGAAAATAGGTGCAATGTGTGGAATTTTCAAAAGACATCTTGTTTTTAAAAATCTAGTGTCTACCAGCAGTAAAAGTTAGTGGCAATAATCAGTTGTGGTGTTCTCATACAGCCACTATGTGGCGCTGCTGTGTAATTCCAGTTGATGCCATAGTTGCATTACTGGGAGATCGTTCCAGCCAGATGAACTGAAGTGTAGCACAGCTCATACACGGCTCCGGCACAGCTTCAGCTGTTAGCAAGTACAATATCGCAGGTCTGACCAATGATATCATTGCTGTTTAGATAAAACCTTCATGTTATTTTATATACTGGTGTATATATTTAAGATGTCTGTAACAGTAAGCTGCTTAGTTCTTCACTGGCTCCACTAGCTAGATTGATTCATGAAGTAACGTTAAGGTAGGTTGGGCTGGCTAGCTAGCTAACTCATGCCTGTGAGTCAAAGCTAAAGTTACAACAATTGTCAACTTGAGGGTCATGTTGTTTGAAGAAAATGATAAACGAATGATTTTTGCAAAGTGCTAATAGTTATTATCAGATAATTGTTTTATGTAACTGTAGTTCTAGATTTATTTTAAAGAATAACTATCTGAGGTAACGGTAAACGGCTCAGACCGAGCTGTCATCGCCATGGTAACCAACCAACCCTCCTAACGGCCACATTTTAAACAGTGTTGTCAATGTTACCGTCACGTTAAATAAGGCTGTGTCCCAAACCGCATACTTCCATGCTCTGAGTGCGCATAGCGAGCATGCCTCCATCTTGGAGTGCGAGTCCAAACCGAAGTTCGGTAGTGCGGATCACAGATAAAGTACCCGGATGCGCACTCCATTTGATCAAAATTTGAAGTGTGCATCCGTGCAATTCGCAATTTTGTATTGAACATGGTTTCATTTCACCGTTGTGAATGAATGTCAAAAACACTGAATTAGTTAACCCTAAATTGTTTGATAACTTAATGGTTACAAGATTAGGAAGAAAATATTATCATGATAACAGTTGACGTATTCAGCTAATGGGTTTCACGTGTACATTAATAGTTATACTTATCTATTCATAGTGATGAATATTGAACGTTTTTTAAACGTATAGATGTTTATGGACCGAAGAACATGTCAGGCGAGGTAAAGTGCACCACAAAAATGCTGTTTCTTGTGTTTGCAGATTAAATTAATATTTTTGCAAGTCAGATAAGTTCATCATATGGAAAGGGTTTTGGCAATGAATTCCTTGCAGTAGACTCCCAGCCTTGAGGTTTCATTATTTTTGTCAGTTAATAGAGCCCAGTAATTTCCTTAGAATTTTGTGTATTAGTCAGAATACTTAATGAACTTAATTTACACAGCCCCCTCCCTGTTTCTGTGTGTACATCCCCAGATAGCAAGCGACTCCGGGCCGGATTCTGGCCTGAAGTCAGCACTGCCGGGCCGGACTCGGCGCAGATCCGGCCCGGAGTCGCTGGCTATCTGGGTCTCAGGAATCCGTAGGTACATATATATATCAAGTGCCACGGTGCACAGTGTCACAGCTGTGAATTTGTGTGTGTGTGTGTGTGTGTGTGTGTGTGGTTTCTCCACAGGCTGAGTTGGTGTAATCTCACAGAGGGCTGCTGTGATGTTCTGGCCTCAGTCCTGCGTTCTCCTGACTCAGGGCTGAGAGATCTTGAGCTCAGAGACAACAAGCTGCAGGATTCAGGAGTGAGAGCGCTCTCTGCTGGACTGGAGGACCCACACTGTAATCTGCAGAGACTGGGGTGAGTACAAACACACACCCCTTCAATCCAAAGGGCTCCAGTGTGACTAAATACAACACTGATGTCAATGTTTCTAATGTGAAAACAGACGCTTCACAGAACTGAAACAGCATGTTCCTGTTCTTCCTCTTGGAAGAATAAGACTCTACACACATGAATGAAGAAAATGAATTAGTCCTGTTTCCTGAACTGTAGTGGGGTGTAAACTCAAATGTGTTTGATAATGGTTCATTCTACATACATTTTATTTTATATATAGGTGTAGAAGGTGTGTGACACACTGCTATGTGTTTGACACATACAGCCCTGTTAGTTTATATTAATGTGTGTAAGGTGTGTAACACACTGATATGTATTTGACACACACAGCCCTGTTAGTTTATATTAATGTACTGTAAGGTGTGTAACACACTAATATGTGTTTGACACACACAGCCCTGTTAGTTTATATTTATGTGCTGTAAGGTGTGTAACACACTGATATGTGTTTGACACACACAGCCCTGTTAGTTCATATTAATGTGTGTAAGGTGTGTAACACACTAATATGTGTTTGACACACAGCCCTGTTAGTTTATATTTATGTGCTGTAAGGTGTGTAACACACTGCTTTGTGTTTGACACACACAGCCCTGTTAGTTTATACTAATGTGCTGTAAGGTGTGTAGCACACTGCTTTGTGTTTGATACACACAGCCCTGTTAGTTTATATTAATGTGTGTAAGGTGTGTAGCATACTGCCATGTGTTTGACACACACAGCCCTGTTAGTTTATATGAATGTGTGTAAGGTGTGTAACACACTGCTATGTTTTTGACACACACAGCCCTGTTAAATGGTAAATGGACTGCTTTTATATAGCGCTTTTATCCAAAGCGCTTTACAATTGATGCCTCTCATTCGCCAGAGCAGTTAGGGGTTAGGTGTCTTGCTCAAGGACACTTTGACACGCCCAGGGCGGGGTTTGAACCGGCAACCCTCCGACTGCCAGACAATCGGTCTTACCTCCTGAGCTATGTCACCCCTATTTAGTTTATATTAATGTGTGTACGGTGTGTAACACACTGCTAGGTGTTTAATGCACACAGCCCTGTTAGTTTATATTAATGTGTGTAAGGTGTGTAACACGCTGCTATGTGTTTAATGCACACAGCCCTGTTAGTTTATATTAATGTGTTTAAGGTGTATGTGTGTCCTTCTCTCTGCAGGCTGTCAGGCTGTAGAGTCACACAGAGAGGCTGTGATTCTCTGGCTTCAGCTCTGTGTTCAATCCCCTCACACCTGAGAGAGCTGGACCTGAGATACAATCACCCAGGAGACTCAGGAGTAAGAGCGCTGTCTGCTGCTAAACTGGACACACTCACACTGCTGTAAGTACAGAGAGTTTACACACTGCACCTCACACACACACACACAAACAGAAGGGTTTGGGGGGCATGGAGGGCACTGTACAAACCAGCGTTACCCAAGAGGGTTGGGGATCTACAGTGGAGGGGTCTGCACGGGATCACTGCAGTAAATAGTTTTATTTCTGTGATGAACCCGGCAGGATCCCACCATTGTCCATTCTGTATGGAGAGAGAAACTGTTTATCATTGTATTTATGGGTGTGCCAGCCTCTCTTTTCTTTTTTGGGAAGTTTATTTATTTTATCCTTGGTTTCCCATACAATCAAAGACAGATAAGTGCCAGCTAATTTATTTGATTTCAGGGCTAAAATGGCAGTTTCTATAAGTGGGAAAAATATGATTGGTGGAGGGGACTGGCAAGATGTGGCTGTTGTAGTTTGGGGTTTGATCAGGGACACAGTGATGGTGGAGTTTCAGTATTACGAAGCAATGGAGAACCTGAGTGTGTGGCAGGTATGCCATCCTGCCAAGTTACGCCTTGGCGGGGGCATGCCCCATACCTATACATTACATTACATTACATTTATTTGGAAGACGATTTTATCCAAAGCGACGTACAAAAAGTGCATTTCATGGTCATAGACAGCTGCTAAACACAGGTTCAGTAAGGTACAATACTTATTTTGTACAGCTATTTCTAGCCAAGAACACAGTTCACACAGTGAACACTATTCTGACCTAACCTCTGCAAAGCCAACTAGGCAGAAGAATAAGCTACAGTATTAGGACAAATACAAATTACCAAAAAGTGCTGGGATGGGGCAACATGTAACAATTGTCATGAAAAAAAGGGGGGGGGAGATTTAGAGTGAAATATACAGCGTGGTGGTGGTTAGTCTAGGTATAGTCTGAAGAGATGAGTCTTCAGGCCACGGCGGAAGATGGGTAGTGAGGGGGAGGTTCGGAGAGGGACGGGGAGTTCGTTCCACCACTGGGGAGCTAGGGTGGAGAAGCTCTGTGATCCCTTTGAGCGGGTGGGAGGGGTTACAAGGCGCCTTGCTGCCGCAGAGCGGAGTGGTCGAGCAGACACATAGAATCAAGTCATGTCCTGCAAGTAGATGGGGGCCGTCCTTTTGGCAGCAGTGTAGGCAAGGGTCAGGGCTTTGAACCGGATCCTGGCAGCGACCGGTAGCCCGTGGAGTGATTGCAGCAGAGGAGTGACGTGGGAGAATTTGGGAAGGTTGTAGATGAGTCGGGCAGCGACATTCTGAATCATCTGTAGTGGCTGTATGGCACAAGCTGGCAGGCTTGCAAGGAGAGCATTGTAGTAATTAAGGCGAGAGGTCACCGTAGCCTGGACGAGCAGCTGGGTGGAGTGCGTCGTCAGGTATGGTCGAATCCTTCTGATGTTGTACAGAAGGAATCTGCAGGACCGTGATGTTGCCTTGATGTGCTCCTTGAGGTCCAGTTGGTCATCCAGGACCATCCCCAAGCTCTTGGCAGAGTGAGAGGCAGTCACTGTGGTGCCATCAACCGTGATTGAGAGCTCACAAAGTAAGGAGGTCTTGCACGGGAAGAAGAGCAGCTCAGTTTTGTTGAGGTTGAGCTTCAGATGGTGGCTGGCCATCCAGGTGGAGATGTCAGCCAGGCAGGAAGAGATCTTATCATTGACCTGTGTGGCCAAGGGGGGGAAAGGAAAGAAGAGTTGTGTGTCATCTGCATATCAATGATAGGAGAAGCCATGTGAATTAATAACTGAACCAAGAGATCTGGTGTATAAGGAGAACAGCAGAGGACCCAGTACAGATCCCTGCGGCACTCCCGTAACAAGGGGATGAGAAGCAGAGGCAGACCCCTTCCAGGTGACCTGGTAGGACCTATCTGTAAGA
This sequence comes from Anguilla anguilla, assembly GCF_013347855.1. Lineage (NCBI taxonomy): Eukaryota > Metazoa > Chordata > Actinopteri > Anguilliformes > Anguillidae > Anguilla > Anguilla anguilla. Next base: position 849,007 of record NC_049213.1, read on the forward strand.
TAGGAAGCGAACCAAGACAGGGCAGTCCCGGCGATTCCCATCCCAGCCAAGGTGGAGAGGAGTATTTTATGATTGACCGTGTCGAAAGCTGCAGACAGGTCAAGAAGGATCAGGACAGAGGAGAGGCGTGAGGCTCTTGCAGTGGCAAGTGCCTCCGTCACAGCTAGGAGCGCAGTCTCTGTTGAGTGCCCGGATCGGAAGCCAGACTGGTGAGGGTCTAGCAGGTTGTTCTGATGGAGAAAAGAGGTTAGTTGTTTAAGAACTGCTCGTTCAAGGGTTTTGGACAGAAAGGGTAGAAGCGATACGGGTCGATAATTCGTTACATCGGAGGGGTCTGAGGTGGGTTTTTTGAGAAGTGGGGTAACACGAGCCATCTTAAAATCAGAGGGAACATGACCAGAGGAGAGAGAGGAATTAACAATGGAGGCCAGAAAGTCATCTGCGGAGAGGGAAGAGGGAGGTGGGGGTGGAGGAGGAATGAGGAGGGAAGAGTAGGTGGAGAATAGTTTGCGTGGATTAGAGACACATGCACTGATCTTAGATTGGAAAAATGAGGCTTTAGCTGATGTGAGGGCAGATGTGAAAGTTGCCAGCAGGGTATGATATGCGGTCAGGTCATCAGAGGATCGGGATTTCCTCCACTTCCTTTCTGCAGCCCGCAGTGATGTTCTGCTGGAGCGTAGTGACTCAGTCAGCCATGGGCAGGGGGGTGAGGAGTGTGCTGGTTTGGAGACAAGAGGACAAAGTGAGTCGAGGGACTGGGAGAGGCAGGAGTTGAAGGTGGAGGTGGCAAGATCAACTGGCAGGTTAGAGAAAGACGCAGGAGGGGGAAGTGTAGACAGAGCAGTGGAGATGAGGGAGGATTGTGACGGAGTAGAGAGATTTCTCCTGAAAGTTACTGTGGGTGAGCTGTTGGATGAATTGCGGGGGAGTAAATAGGAGAGGGAGAAAGAAAGAAAGAAGTGGTCCGAGACATGCAGGGGAGTCACTGTAAGTTGGGGAATGGAGCAGCTTCTGGTGAATACAAGGTCTAGTTGGTTACCAGCCTTGTGTGTGGGGGGGAAGAGGACAGGGATAGGGCGAAAGACCGGAGGAGTGAGGCAACCCTGGACAGTTGGGAGGTCTCTGGTGGGAGGTTGAAGTCTCCCAGTAGAATAGCAGGAGTGCCATGCTCAGGGAGGGAGCTCAGGAGAGTGTCCAGCTCGTCCAGGAAAGAGCCGAGTGGACCTGGAGGACGGTACAGAACAATAATGTGAAATTTTGAGGGATGAGTTACAGTAATTGCATGAAATTCAAAGGAGGAGGAAGTAGGGTTAGGACTGGGGAGGACACAGAACTTCCAGGACAAGGAAATTAGCAAACCGGTACCCCCGCCTCGGCCAGAGGTCCTGGGGGTGTGCGAGAAGGAGTATCCCACAGACAGTGCAGCTGGGGTGGCGGTGTTATCGGGAGTGATCCAGGTTTCTGTGAGAGCCAGGAAGTCAAGAGACTTCCTCTTGGCAAAGGCAGTAATGAAGTCAGCTTTCTGGACAGCTGACTGGCAGTTCCATAGTCCACCTGTGAGAGTGAATTCCTGAGGTGTGGATAACGGTGGGTAGATCAGGTTAGATAAATTGCGCCTGCGGTGAATAGACCATTTGGGGCGAGGCAGCGCACATAAGGGAATGGGGTTTATAAACATGATGAACTGATGACGAGGCTGCCTATGGCAACCTCCGCTGGAGCTATAAATACAAGGTGGCAATTACATACTTGCATTACCTTCATTAGGGCAGATAAGCACCTGGTGAAGCTACTCGAAATTAGCTCAACAATACCGGGCAATTTAACACCAACCCCACACACAGTTTCACTAACGCGTTTAACTAACAACATCATTGGCATTAGTCTCGGCTGTTCAGTTTTTACTGCTAGATGGCTGACTTTTAGTGAGCTCAGCGACGAATCAGGAGGAAAGAAACAAAACAAAAAATGCATAGAGAGTCCTTTTGTATTGCCCCAGGGTGCTCAAATGAGTATTACTACACAATACCTATCATTTTCATGAACTGCCTCTGACGAGACTGCAACTGCTGAGCTGCTGGCTGCTCTGAAATGGTCCACCTGTGGGACGGGGCGACGGGTCTGCAGTGCTGCTTTGTTCTTCACACCACAAACCAACTGAAGCCAGACGCTGTGGTTGGGTGGGAGGGCAAAATTAGCAATGAACTTATCTACAGTATGTCAGATATCAAGTGTTTAGATTATGGCCTCAGAGAGAGAAACAGTGAACTGGATACAATATTGGTTTGAAGAATGCTGCCTACCCTCCCCTCCAGGAAGATTAAAGGAAACGTTCTTTACGCCGCTCTGATACCCTAATCTAGGCGGGCGACCTATGGGTCCCACCTCCTGCAGAGTTTGTCTCGGAAGAGACAAACCAGAAGACAAAGCTATTTACAAGATCCGGTTCTGTTTGATCTTAGGTTTAAATGCAATCTGTGACATTTTATTGATATCATTGACTGAAAACTTTGTGTTTATGTTAGAAGCACAAGTAGACTTCCATGCTTTTTATTGGTATTCAATAGCTTAACTGAATTACCTATTCATGTTTGGTCTTGGTAGAAAGGGACTAAATTCCTGAATATTTTGGTAATATATGGTTCTTAGCCATGCTTTCAACAACATAAGGTCACTTTCATTAATAAGTACACTGTCAGCTTTTAGATAGGCCAGTCCTTGTCATAAATGAGCCTGCCTCCCTTTCTACATCTGACCGTGGAATTGCCCAATCAGGGCAAACATGCTCAAGCCATGCTGCGTTAAGTGTTTATGATGGCCTCAGTAAAAAGTTGTGTTGTGTTGCAGTTGGTCTTTATTAGAGCCCGACCGATATATCGGTTTGGCCGATATATCGGCCATTATTTGACTTTTTTGACGACATCGGGATCGGCAGTTATGCAGCCGATGTGTCCCGATTTTTAAATAAGTATAATAAACAAAAAAAACATTTATTATTTATCTGTACAATTTAACACCAACCCCCGCACACAGTTTCACTAACGCGTTTAACTAACAACAGCGAGTCAACTACAGAGATTCTGAGCTAACGCACAACTAAGTTTGCTGACTAGCAACAGTTGAGACAAGTTTTAAAAAGATTATCTAAATTACACACAACTATGTTCTCTTAACTAGCAACAGCAGTTAGAGAAATCTGTCTGTTGAAATGGGGTCAGAATGTACAGAACTTTACATGTCCACACAATAAGGTCCCAAACTAAGGGGATTTTGCGTTTTCTCCTTCTTCTTCTCTTTCTTCTTCTTCTCATTCTTATTTTTCCTGCCGCCTATCCCACTAACAACATGTCTCCCCATTGGACATTTTACCGACACCAGCCAAATCTTCACCTACACAACCCAATCAAAAACTCGCATACACACGCAAAATACCCATACCTTTTTACTCTGAAACATTTCCAGTTTAAACAGCTAGCCTGCCTATACAGCACCGAGTGTTTGGCACTTTTCAGGGTTCCCCACAGAAATAACCACAACAGCCACAGACACTCAGCCCTTAAAAACATTAAATTCTGTACATTCTGACCCCATTTCAACAGACAGATTTCATAAACAACTTCACATGTCCACACAAAGTCCCAAACTAAGGGGATTTTGCGTTTTCTCCTTCTTCTTCTTCTTCTCTTTCTTCTTCTTCTTCTCATTCTTATTTTTCCTGCCGCCTATCCCACTAACAACATGTCTCCCCATTGGACATTTTACCGACACCAGCCAAATCTTCACCTACACAACCCAATCAAAAACTCGCATACACACGCAAAATACCCATACCTTTTTACTCTGAAACATTTCCAGTTTAAACAGCTAGCCTGCCTATACAGCACCGAGAGTTTGGCACTTTTCAGGGTTCCCCACAGAAATAACCACAACAGCCACAGACACTCAGCCCTTAAAAACATTCAATTCTGTACATTTTGACCCCATTTCAACAGACAGATTTCATAAACAACTTCACATGTCCACACAATAAAGTCCCAAACTAAGGGGATTTTGCGTTTTCTCCTTCTTCTCCTTCTTCTTCTCATTCTTATTTTTCCTGCCGCCTATCCCACTAACAACATGTCTCCCCATTGGACATTTTACCGACACCAGCCAAATCTTCACCTACGCGACCCAATCAAAAACTCGCATACACACGCAAAATACCCATACCTTTTTACTCTGAAACATTTCCAGGTTAAACAGCTAGCCTGCCTGTGGCCTAGTGGCCAAGGGTACAGTCTTGGGAACATGGGGTCGTAGGTTCAAGCCCAGCTAGGAACACGTTTCTTTAACCTGCTTTTACCCTCACTAATAATTGTCTACTACTTCTCAATTATTGCTTTTGCACCATATCTACCTGCCGTTCACCGACCGTATACCGAACTGAACTGCATTGTGACGTACCGTCTGCACGTTCAGTTATTAACCGGCTACAATATTGCAAAGCCATATGGATTCAACGGGAGCTCTTCTGTGCTTAATGGCCTGTGTTCTTCTTTAAAACCACGGACAGGTTTGCCAATGATATTTCACGCATTGCATAGCTATGTCACGGTGCTGCATTAACAAAGTCACAGACTGGTAAACCTCCGGTTGAAGGATTGAATCCCGCCTCGCCCTCAGGCAGATAGTTTCCTCTTTTACACTAACGTTTTCTTACGCTTATATTTGCTTTGCCAAAACTCACTCACGGCCACCTATATGCATTTCATGGCGGCAAATGTATTCCTTTTATTAAAAAGTTACACCAGTTCACCACTGTGCCATTTCTACTAACTATTTCTTCACTTGGCTACCGTATAAAACCTTATCAGCAAACGCCACGTTTCTACATTCATGTTTCCTCGCCCTGTTCTCTATCTAGCCACATACAAACAATTACTATGTACGTACGTTCTGCAACTCCACATTAAAACATTACATTTAAAATCATGACTCACTCATAATTATAACTACTACTGAACATGACAAAAGCACATCAGTGCAATAGATTACACATGTTACTTAACCCTCCACTTCAACGACTAACATTTTATACAGACTGTTATATATACCAATCGATAAGGAAACTAAGCGCGTTCATGGTCACTTCATTTACTTCACACTATAGTCTGTGATCATGTCAACCTTCACCTACATGCCCATTCTGCTAAAAACATATTGTTTCAACTACGCAATTTTATAATTTTTCCTAATTTATCTCACACTGTTGTTATTTTCTCATGTGCAAAGCCTGCTGGGACATATGCGTCTGCTCCTATTCTCCACTATCAAGTTTTCTGGTTCTAGCTTAGCAAAACAGCGAAGAGGATTCCTACCTGCAGATAAGCCTATCAAAATACCTTATAAACCTTACAAACACTAAAACTGCATCTCCACGAAATAACAGACAATGGAGCAGGACAGAAGGCTACACAAGTTGCGACCTAGGGAGCTCTAATTTTTCGAGCTTGCTGATTGTTTTGTCAATCAAGGCTCGTTGGATGGCCGTGAGTACATACACTGGCCATATTTCACCTGCGTTTCTCATGCGTTTACGCTTACGCCACCGCACCCTTTGTCACAGCCACTGTTTTACATATATAGCAAACCGAAACTGCTAAACTGTACACGCTCATCAGACTGTACAACTTCACACAAGGATAGCCATAATCCACAACCATTTCTTACAGGGTCACTTCGCATTTCTCACTCTCATAATAAAACGCTTTGCAAAAAGAAATGATATCTACAAACAATATAGGCTATCTTGCCTCACCGAAATTTAAATAAGATGTATTCCAAAGCAATGCTACCCAATATTTTCTCAATTCTTTCAAGTCACTTGGCCCTGTGTGTATAAGCATGCAGTACATGGACAGGCCAAACATATGTGGATGGCTTTCTCAAAGTCAAGATTGATTGAACTTCGATTTATGGCGTTACTTACGAGTTGGAGTGTGGAGAGGAGAGGAGAGAGGGAGGAGGGAGGAGGAAGTGATCCCCGAGACTCAGCTGAGGCAGCACGCGCAAAGTTCAAAGCCGGAAAATGCAGCTTGGGACAAGCTAGCTTGATCAGCGACACCGGACTCCCAACACGAGCCCGTCAGTACTTCAAGGCGTAGACACACGGTTCCAAAGCGGTGCGAACACTCTTAAGTCCAAAGGTACAGCGATCCAGGGTTATTCGGCGGGGACACCGAGGCTAGGATAGCTTCCTAAAAATCAACGTGAACCACGGCTCGGGTACGGAGGAAAAAAGGAAAAAAAATTTTTTCCGGTGGTCATTGACTTAAAAACCTGGTCGGGATAGAGCGGTCTGAGCTGTCATTGGCTGTTTGGAGGGCACACCTTCGTATCACGTCCGCCTTTCCCATTGTGGGGCGGGTTTCGGTAACTTTGGTAAATGAAATTCAATTTTGATCTAGTTGGATAATTATTTAGCAATGCAAGAAAGGTGGATATACTTTGTACCCCGACCTTCGTTGTGAGTATTAAAATATACCCATACCAAACATGATTGCTTTTGGTTCAGGTTACGAGAAGATGAAGAATTATTTCTCGTGCAGGCTAGCGAACTCAGAAACGCGATTCTGTAATATTCTAATAGCCTGCACTCACTTTGAGTTTTTCAGACCTGTTGGGTATCGTAATTGTATTTGTTAATTCTTCAACTAGACTTTCCTCAATTCGCTGGTGTGAACGAAGCGGCCTTGAAATACTGACGGTGCCCGCTAGTCACCGGTGGTGCTGTATAGGGATACGCAGCAGTTACGTAGGCGCTGAGTTGGCGCAGTCCAGAGATATCACACCGTGGGGGTTCACACCACGAGCGTGGTTAACAGCGAATGAACATTCCTTACTATGCCTCCACTACGTGCAAGGAGGTTGTTAATCCCCCCCAGTGTCATCTATAGCTTTGATCTTAGAATTATGGGTATCTGGCATGAGGGGTCTGGCGATCCTGAAGGGAAGTGGAAGATAGTGTTGGAATGTTGAAAGTAACAGACGCAGGCTCATTTGGGAGCTTATTCAGAAATAAAGCATTTGAGCCCTCAGAGAGAGGACTGCAGTGAAACAACTTACAACTGTCCTACAGCGGTGAATGGATCTGCTTTAGACATTAGTGCACGCACTAACTTTGTCTAACAGGGAGTACTATACATCTCCCCTACTAAACAGAAACATTACCAGTAAACCCCTCAGTATGTAGAAGCAGATCCAAACAACAGGTGATGATGGGGTGGTGGAGGGTGAGTGCAGTTCTGTGCAGCAGCAGTGAAGCAGGCAATAGCAGCGCAGGCAAGCAGCAGCACTGAGAGGTCTGATTGGTGGGTTGAAAAGGCGCTCCATTGCTGATGTGTGCCTGTGATTGGATGGGTAAGAGAAAAGTGTTGTATGTATGCAATTGGATGATTGCGGAAACGCGTGAGTATGAGTTTAATGGAGCCGACCGATTGGTCAGCTGCAATTTTTGAGTTTCCTGACAGAACTTGATTTGCACATTCTGTTCGTTTCTAACTCTGATGTGTGTACAAGAGAGAAACTGCGCAAATGGTTCAGTACACAGTGTGAACAGATTCTTCTGGATAGAGCTGCTGTAAGAGGATGAGTTTAACTGGAAGCCCTGTCTCCATGTGCTGTGAGTTAGAGCTGCAGTAAGAGTATGAGTTTAACTGGAAGCTCAGTCTCCATGCGCTGTTAGAGCTTCAGTAAGAGGATGAGTTTAACTGGAAGCTCTGTCTCGATGTTTTGTTCACAGGATCCAGCAGTCACTGGAGTACAGCTCTTTTGATGAGAAGAGTTCAGATAAATTATCTTCCGCAATAAAGGTATGAGATCTTTTTTTCTAGTTTTTAATGGGTTATGTGTTTTCTTTGTGCTGTAAATTTATTTGGTATATATAATGCCTTTATAATACAGTGCCAGGGTAATGTTTACAAGTTCCTAACATTGCCCTTAACATTAATAACATATTGCACCTTTTTTATATTATTCATGATCATCAAAAGTGGAATATCATATGAACACAATAAACCAGCTTTTTACCTAAACATTTAAAAAATGTAATAAAAAATGCTCTATTTTAATGATCTTAGCACATAGTAAAGCACGTGGCACACATATATTTAGGTTGTGTCCAAACCCACTTATACTGGTTTAACAGTGGATTATTTGAGCGCAATGTAAGGCACAGGGTTCCAATGGGCTGAACTTACTGCCTTAATTTATAGATGTGACTTGGGCATAAACATGTTATAAACCAGTCAGCATATCATCTCCCATTCCCTCTAATAGCCACCTGCACTTGGACCTTGGTGGATTGATAATATAATGGTGGATTTAAAAAGACTTAGAAAAGACAGATTTACCTCTGTCATAAAAGACCTGTTTCTGCGCGAGTCCATTAAAATTCGGAGATCTAAAAAAAACAACCATCATGCACAGTGAATCCCGCAGACCATATTTGAAAATAAATCATAAAAAGGTGATTTAAAATGTCGAAATAAATGCAGTATTCGCTGGGAAATGTTGTGGATTTTTTCAATCAAATAAGCCATTCTGTCTACTTGGCTGGCTATAGATGAAGCTGCTCTTCTGCCAGCTGATTCCTCCTCGCCTGTGCTGCTGGGTATCTCGGTTCATTAATATGCATCAGCACATTCAGTTCACCATCCCGCCTTCTAAAGTCCTGTAATGTGTCCTTGTTTATGTCTGACACATCCATGACTTTGGCAATGTTATGCAACACACAACACACCACAAAGAATATTCAGGCCTTCTGAGGGCTGTACTGTAATGTTCCACCTGACTTATGCTAACATCTGAAGTGTATTTTCAGCATTCCAAACGTCCTCTCTATTGGGCTACAGTACATGTTTTTGTGCGTTTTCGACTGAATGACTATTCACACACTCTATTATATTATCTTCAGCTGTGTCTTTATTGGACAGCCATTGTCCCCTAACAGCCACCCCTCCAGGAGGGGGATTCCCCTAGAAGACTGCAGGAATGACAGAGTTGGCCAGTATAAAGGAGTCATGTCTTTATCCAGGATAATTTACGGATGCATGTGTAACCTTACATGTAGCATCGTAAAAATTAAATGTTATGGTTCATTAATTATGGCCCATTTTATTTGTTGTGTTAATTTATTATTGTGATACAGCACACCTCTTCATGTATTTATTTCACACTGATACAGCACACCTCTTCCTGTGTTTATTTCAGTCTCTCCTGCTCACTCTGATAAAGCTAAAGAAGGATGTGAAGTTGAAACTGTTTCAGAGGCATCTGAGTCAGGATTGCCCGGAATGCTGTCTTGACGATCAGTTTATGAAGTTTATTAATGAATTGTTCGACAGTCGTGAAGTTGATGATTACCCTGAATGCATTGAGAGAGAGCAGGAGGATACTGAGGTTGTGTGCATAGTTGAGAAGTTGCTGGAGACCTGTGGCAGTGAGGGGTTTCTGCAGATCACACTCCACATCCTGAGGAAGATGAAGCAGAAGGATCTGCCTGAGCACAGTAAGAGCTTTCTCTCATTGCTACTGTGTGTCAATTAGAATTTTGAAATGAGTTTAGATAGCAAATCTAACAGTGATCAATGTTCTGATTTACAGCATCTACACTTTCATAATACTGTTTTACATTGACAATATTTCATACTGTAAATAAAGGGCCAAAAATAACATTTATTCATTTTACATTTAAATGTATTAACATATTGCCTCAAGCAGTTATTACAGGGACAAGGAAATGGACAAGATTAAACGTCCCTGAGGGGGGTTTAAAGGCAGAATCTTGTGCTCAAAAACCAGTAACTAGACCACTGTCCCATCAGACATACTGCCCTGAGTTTGTATCCTGGAATCAATCTCAGCAATCAGTATAAAAATATCACATTATAAGGGCCTCTTGGTGTCTCATGCTGTAAAGAAGCTCGTTCCAAAAGCAAAAGCATGACCCTGCAACGGGGTTTCCTTGTCAGAGGCAGTTGGTTGGGAACTCGGAATCGAAAAAGCGCTCCTATTCATCATAATGAAAAAAATACCCATTAGTGTTAATTCGGTCGAAAATGATTATAGCGAGAGTGACAGTGACACTGATGCTGCTCTCAGCAAGAAATTCTATTTTAATGATGGAAGGTATGTAATACTGTGAGAGAGGTGTGTAATGCTGTGTGGGAGGTGTGTAACACACTGTGAGAGAGGTGTGTAATGCTGTGTTAGGTGTGTAACATGCTGTTACTATAAGCATATAACACTGATATGTGTGAAATATTGTGAAGACAGAATGCATTAATTCTTTTATTGGCTGTTTTCTCTTAAAATCTGTTATTGAGTGGGAAATGTTTATCACATTTTTTAAATTATTATTTCTCATATTTCCTCTCTTCAGAGTCCATAAAAAGAGCCCAGCAGGCACTGAAAACTCATCTGAAGAAGCAGTTTGAATGCATATTTGAAGGTTTTCCAAAGCAGACGACCCTCCTGAATGAGATCTATACAGAGCTCTACATCAAAGAGGGGGGAAGTGGGGTGGTCAATGATGAACACGAAGTCAGACAGATTGAGACAGCATCCAAGAGACAAACCACACAGGAGACTGCAATCCTCTGCAATGACATCTTTAAGCCTTTACCTGGACAAGGGAAACCTATCAGAACTGTGCTTACAAAGGGCATCGCTGGCATTGGGAAAACTGTCTCTGTGCGGAAGTTCATTCTGGACTGGGCAGAAGGAAAAGCCAATCAGGACATTGATTTCATCTTCACTCTTCCTTTCCGAGATCTGAATCTGCAGGAGAAAAGAGAATTCAGTCTGATGCAGCTTCTGCAGCACTACTTTCCACAGCTGAAAGAGATGAAAAGTGTTGAAGATGATGAAGTCAAAGTTGTATTTATCTTTGATGGACTGAATGAGTGTCGACTTCCTCTAAATTTCCAAAGTAGTAAGTCCTGCACCGATATAACAGAGTCATCATCAGTGGATGTGCTGCTGACCAACCTCATTAAGGGGAATCTGCTTCCCTCTGCTCTCCTCTGGATCACCTCCCGACCAGCAGCAGCCAATCAGATCCCTCCTGAGTGCGTCCACCAGGTGACAGAGGTACGAGGGTTCAATGACCCGCAGAAAGAGGAGTACTTCAGGAAGAAAATCAGAGATGAGAAGCAGGCCAGCAGAATTATCTCACACATTACGTCATCCAGGAGCCTCTACATCATGTGTCACATACCAGTCTTCTGCTGGATTTCTGCTACTGTTCTGGAGACAATGTTGGGTAAAACAGAGAGTGGAGATCTGCCCAAAACTCTGACTGAAATGTACACACACTTTCTGCTCATTCAGACTAAGGTGAAGAATCAGAAATATCATGGCACTGATGAGATAGACACAAAGAAGGTGTCAGCATCAGATACAGATATCATCCTGAAACTGGGGCAGCTGGCTTTTCTACAGATGGAAAAGGGCAATCTGATATTCTATGAAGAGGACCTGAGAGAGAGTGGCATTGATGTCAGTGAAGCTTCAGTGTACTCTGGGGTGTGTACAGAGATCTTTAAAGAGGAGTGTGGGTTGCACCAGGAGAAGGTCTACTGCTTTGTGCATCTGAGCATTCAGGAGTATCTGGCTGCCTTGTTTGTATTTCAATCATGTGTAAATGAGAACAGAAATGTACTCAGAGCAGAAGAATCAAAACCTCACAGTGACAGAGTGCAGCTGTCTGAGTTACACAGGAGTGCAGTGGATCAGGCCTTAGAGAGTAAGAATGGACACCTGGACCTTTTCCTCCGATTCCTTCTCGGCCTCTCTCTGGACTCCATTCAGACTCTCTTAGGAGGACTACTGACAGAGACAGAAAGCAGATCAGAGAACATTAAGAAAACAGTCCAGTACATTACGAAGAGGATCGAAGAGGAATCTTCAGCAGAGAGGATCATCAATCTGTTCCACTGTCTCAATGAACTGAATGACAACTCTCTAGTGGAGGAAATCAAGAATTTCCTGAGATCAGGAAAACTTTCTGATAAAAAGCTGGAACCAAAGCAATGTTCAGCTCTGGCCTTTGTGTTACTGATGTCGGAGGAGATCCTGGATGAGTTTAACTTGATGACATACAACACATCAGCAGAAGGTCATCAGAGACTGCTACCAGTAGTCAGGAACTGCAGGAAGGCCATGTGAGTATTACGTCATTAATAATGTAGATGATTGACCACGTATTTTCCCACTTTCTAATTCTAGTCAGAATGAAATGCAATAAAATTTCCGGGCAACAGAAAATTTGGTTAAAAAAAGATTTATGAATCAAGATGTTTTAACTTGTGCCCTCATTTAATGTCTTATATCCAGAACATAAGCAGCATCAAATGCAAAACCTCAGCACTTACCATATATTTTATTTTATTTAGTATTACTATTTACTGATTTGATACTTTTACTAATTATTTGCAAAGATAGCAATTGTGAAATAAATAAGGTGTTTATTGATATCAGAGTGATCTGATGGATCAACCTTTGTCAGAACATACAATTCATGCAGATTAAAATGAAGAGAAGCTATATTAAGTTACAGTATTAAGAAAAGGTGCCCTATTTTGGTGACAGGACAGGCACAAACACACCTGGAATTGCTTGTGATATTTTTCACTTTCACCAGGGTTGTTAGTTTTATGGTCTGCGATTAATCTGCTTGTGTCAACATGGGTTTGTTGGTGCAATCGGGGATGTGCCAATAGAAACATTCGGCACTGTGTTAGTTTGGTGTTGAATAATGCATTTGCAGTTAAACCAACCCATACCAGGTTTTAACTCGTGCTATTTTGCCATTATAACTGTGCCATACGTGAATCCATAAACACATAACACAGATACAATAAATATTTTGTTTATTTCAATTAACTATTTTAAAGAAAAGTTATTCAGTCCAATGCTGGCTATTTAGGCAGTGGAGTTAATTGTGTAAGCTACTTGAATGAGACAGGTGGGAGACCGGCTTTACACCCCTCAGATAGTGTTTACAGTGAGCCCAGAACGCACTGTAATCTTGCTTTTAATCATGTGTTTGGCTGGGCTAGGTCAATGATTGAGTGAACTTTTAGAATGTTTAAAATGCATTTTAGAATTTTGGATGGATTGGGTGGTACATCACTGTACAGCCCTCAGAATGTCAGTGCATTCTTTGTGGTGTGCTGTGTTCTACATAGCCATATGCCGTGGATGTGACATAGACCTCATAGAGGACACATTACAGGACTTTCATACAGAGAGAAGCAGAGTCGCATGTGACGATCACTACAGAGATTACAGAGCACAGAGTGCACAAGAGAGCAGGGACTGGTTGGCTGTGGAGCCATTTCACTAGTGAATGTACATTCATCTCATCAAGTGCATGTCTGAAATGAATGACACTTAGTTGAAGTAAATAATTTTTTTGTTTATTTTAAATAGTGGTATAAAACAAAAATTGACAGTAAAGAAACAAAAAAGCTATAGTAAATCCAGACAAAATGCTTCTTTCCTGTCCTCTGGTGCACAAGCGCAATGCCTGCCTAGCTGAAACAGTAGCGGCAGCAGCAGGATGGAGAGGCCGACTGGAGGCTGTCTCTGCCAGCTGCCAGCCGCTCCTGGCCAGTCTGGGAATATTCTCCCTGTGGAACTGTTCATGGGAACCGTTTATTACAGCTTTTAAAATTGGCATATGAACAGAAAATACACTGTTTTTGTTTAAATATTAACAAAAAATTTAATCACAACTATTCAGTTTCATCTTCATTGGTTTGTAGAAGTCCTCATAATGGTTGTAATAGTTCATAGTGTTGGGCAGAGAAAATTCTCCCCTTAGAATAACCAGGCATGACAAGGTATATCCATATAAGAAATAGGATTTATTTCTGCAGAAAGAGTCCAGTACCTACACACAACAAAATGGATAAGCACGAACTGAAGAAAGCAGGGGCAGTTGGTACTTGGTTAATACATAAGCAAATAGTAAAATAAAAAAACAAAATAAATGATTGGCTGTGACTAGTCATAGCATAAATACTGAATAAGCACACGGTGACCTCTTAGTCTTAAGCGTTACATAAACAAGCTTTAAATCAGAAATAATTAAATCAGAAATAATAGTTTGGTCTTTATCGATTGGTTGCTTTCAGAGTCCTGGGCAGCATGGTGTCATAGCCGGTTTCTCCCTGGTAGGATGGCAGGGCGAGGATAAGGAGGAAAGCCAAGGTCACCAGTTTGGACTTCTACAAATGTGTAAGACAGAGAGAAAGAAAACACAGAGTCACACACAAACACACGTACATGCATTATTTCTAACTTATTCTTGTCCTTGGGAGGTCTGGTGCCTGGAGACGGAGGGGCCCTGCTGCAAGGTCTAGGAATTTAGTGTTGTACGGACTTCTAGTTATGCTAGAGAACACTCTCCTCCCTTCAGTTGAGATGATCACAACACGCTTGCTGTTCAGCCATGGTGAAATTAGCATTTGGCTGTGTTTCCCAAAGGGACAGAAATGGGGTGATCTGATTGGCAATAATGAAACCAAACCCAACCACACAGTCAATTTATTCTGATAATAATAATAACAGGCTCAATTACATGAACAAAAATTAGACAGTCCTGGAAATGAAGTAGAAGATAATCATGAAAGAAATGAATGAAAGGCAAAACAAAACCACAGCTTGTCTCTCCCACATTAAACCTGATCAAAGCCAAAGACGCACCGCTGAGAAGCTAGACAAAGCTGAGACACAAGATCAAAGGCTCATGTTTGCTTAACAAGTCAACACTTTATAGCCTGTATTCAATGAACATTTGTCCTTAACTTGGACTTGGACTAGTAAATGCACTTCACACCTTTTCTTCACAAACTCAGTTTGGTGAATTAATTCAAGTTATTGCTGTAATTGCCAAACTATTTGTGAAGAAAAAACATGCCTTGCTTTTTGTAAGTTTTAATTATAAGAACAAATATTGTTTGAATCCCTGCCATGTGTTTGAAAGAGGGGGGTTCCCCTTCTCTTCCTGGTCTACGCATAATGAATTGATGATTAGAAGAGAGGAGAGAATTATCTATACCCCTTTTTATATTTTACTTTTAAGCCACTTGATAGGATAACACTTCTTTTAAATGTCATGATTAAAATTGTTAAGTTTGGTTTGGGAGGGATACGTTTGGTTATGAATTAAATGTTTGTGTTTCTATGTTGGGAGGCTAGGGCAGGCAGTAAAAGGCCAGTAGTACCACCCTGGTCTCTGCTTTATTCTGGTATAGGCTGACCCAGAATCTCCAGCATAGTGCTTGTAGATAGAATGAAAATATGAAGGTAGAGGAATTGTAGGATATAATTGGGTGCCAGAATGAGGTCTTCTCGGGGAACTGTTAAAGTGATCTCTGCCCCCAGTGCCTGTTCTTGAATTAATTCTATGGCTCATCTCAGGCCAAAGCCTGACCTGTAGAGGGATCCTGAAGTTTCCTGGAGCCCAGAACAGGCTGAATGGTGTCTCCTTTGGCTGCGCCATCAAATGTATCACTATATCAATACAGTAAACCCAAAGGTATCATTAACAGGAGTTCCCACAGACCTTTGGAATACCTTGTTTCTCTACCTGGTCATATGTAACACCAGAAGAACGGACACACAGCTGGTTATATGTGAACAGATAACTTCCTTGTGTTTCTGCTTCTAAAGTAGGGATGCACCGAAATTAAGGTCACCGAAAATGTTCGGCCGAAAAAAGCAAAAAATAACACATTCGGTATTCGGCCGAAAGAGTGAAAATGCCGAAAATTTTGACCGAGTGTGTGTGTTTAAAAAAAAAAAAAAAAAAATGATTGTAACAAAAGTATAGAAATAAATGTGACACTGTTTCGTTGCTCTCCTGCGGCTATTGATGACGCGTTCAAACAGTGCCGGTGTTGTAGCGAATTCAGTATCCTCGAAGCGAACTGATTCCCCTGTCCGTGCACGCGCGTCTCGCGCTTCGACTTTCATTTCAAACAGCGTCTTTTTGTGTGCATTTAGAACGGCTAATACTCAAAGCATGCAGCTAGTAGCCTATTTGTACAGTTATTAGGTATTTTACATTTTCCTTGATTAGTCAACAATCGGCACTGACTTATCTTTTGAAATCAAATGAAATATAGATTCCACCGTTAGGCTACAGGTGAACATTTGTGGTTGGAAATCATGTTGGTTGAATGATGTGTGTTTTCTCCGTTTATTTGGTTTTTTTTAAGTCATTGTATTCTTGTATTGTACAAAGGAAATCAATGAAGATCTTGAATTACCTCCCAAAAAGATTTTTACTGAATATTATACTAGTATCAACTTTCTGTGGAACACTCCCTGCCCTCTATGTTCATTACCCCAGTTATTGTGCTTTTTTAGTATAATGTCTTCTGGAAAGGACTGAATGTTCAATAGACTAATAAAAGTTTTTTCATCACGTTGTCATTTTGTAATTTAATTTTGTCATTGAAAAGCATAAATCAAAAGCAAAATTGATTTAATAGTACAAATGGGCAAATAAATGAAAAAATACCGGTATTCGGTATTCGGCCAAGTGTTTCCTTTTTATTGGTTTCCGTTTCGGCCAAGAATTTTCATTTCGGTGCATCCCTATTCTAAAGTAAATTTACTATTAACTGTATTTTAGCTTGCAGTGCTGTGGGTTGTTTGTCACAGAAAACCTAAACTAAAGAAGCAAACTCACTGTCCTCTCTGGAAGATGTGCTTTATCCTTTGCATCTTTCCTTTTGGTGGTAGCTGTGCCAAACATTCATCAGCTTTGCAAGTTCCCTCACTGTCCACTTTGAAAGACGGCAGCTGAACTTCTGGGATGGAGTGGGAACTTACAGTATAAGAAAAGGGGCCATTTGGGTCAGAATTACATCTGTGGAACTGTCAGAGTTGAGTCCAGCAGGATGTGTAATTCTCAGGTCCGAAGTGCGGCAGCTGGAGAGTGTAGCACAGACATCTTCCTCAGAGCATCATCAACCTTAAAATCCTCAATTTCACTCTTCATTACTGAACACTATCATTTGTATCATTTACCATATGTTTTATGCATACCTAATATTATTATACTATAATATATTTACTCTTCTTTGCAGACTGAACAGCTGTGGCCTCACAGAGAAGTCCTGTGATATTGTGGCCTCAGCTCTCCAGTCATCAAACTCACCCCTGAGAGATCTGGACCTCAGCTACAATGACCTGGGAGGTTCAGGAGTGGAGCTGCTCTGTGCTGGATTGAGGAGTCCAAACTGTAAACTACAGAGACTGGACCTCAGCTACAATAACGTGCGAGATTCAGGAGTGGAGCTGCTCTGTGTTGAACTGATGAGTCCAAACTGTAAACTGCAGAGACTGGGGTGAGTAGTGCTGTGTACTGTGTGACATTAACTAAATAGAATTACTGATTATGGAAATGTAAGGGTTTGAATTTTGTCACAGGGAAGACTAATTTCCTGACTCCATTCATTTTCAAAACCTCTAACCTGAATGTTTGTGTGAATACAATTTTGCTCATAAGATTATTGACTGGGGTGTGCTCATATGAAATGATGGGCAGCTTGACCCTGTATCCTGGAGAGAGAGACTAGCTACTGCTGCCAGGCATTCGTCAAAGTGTGACATTAAGACCTTCAAAGCTGGGAGGTAAATGTCCTGCTCATCCAGGAATCTAAAACCAACAACTATCCCTGGGATTAACCTAATTAAGATTTACCCCATTTGGGTAGTGAGACTATATAAATATCACAAGGCATGACCTCTGTTGACTGACCCTAGCAGCTATCCAAGAAGAGCTGCATATCCTGCTAGTGAATCTAACAGTATGCCCAGTGAGTACCTCAGTAAGGGTGTTACCCCAAAACTTTAAGTTACTGTCACTACCCCGGTTCTCCGAAACACAGAGTAGAGAGATCCACGTATGGGGAATGACATCCGGTCATCCAATTGCACCAAGTGTGACTTTGACAGCCAGTAGCGCATTCAATGCTACAGGAGACTACTGCCCTCCTGGAAGAACATATAGGACAAGTGCAGCGCTACTACTCCTCAGTGAACATATTCACTTCTCATGCGCGGCAAGCAGGGCAGTCTTGGTGGATCTCTCCACCGGGGTTACAACAGTAACCTAAAGTTATCTTTCATCATCTCGTGTTTGAGATCCACCTATGGGGAGATGTGGACAACTCCCAGATTGCCTTATGCTCACAGCTGAGATACTGTCAGGCCAGCAAAGGATGCCTCCTCCCCTGAGGGGAGGGTGGTGTCTGGCACATCCCGTGTAGGGAAGTACTAAACACATTCCACTGCCCAAAGCTATAGCCAGGGCCCAGGAACAATGTGAAGTAATAAAACCTATAGCAGATGAGGGGAGATGTGTGAGCCTCACACAGAGCTCACCCCCAGAACTGAGTGGGCTACCGGCCTCCTGGTGACGTTCAGGCGGTAGAACCTTGCAAAAGTATCTGGAGAAACCCAGGCTGCGGCTGAATAAATTTCCTGTAAGGAGACCCCATGGAATAGGGCCCACAATGCAGCCATACCCCTCGTAGCATGAGCCCTCAGGCCCAAAGGGGGTGTTATCATCTTTGAATTATATGCCATAACAATAGCTTCCACAAGCCAATGGGACAGCCACTGCTTAGAGATACTTTTCCTTTGCAGGCAGGGGCCCAGGCCCTGGTCGCTCTTTCTTGGTGATTGACATATGCTGCCTTCATTATCGCAGCGTACGAGCACATGATGTCCCCTTAGACAGGGAAGAAAATATCTGAGAGCTGTCCATATAGTTAATAGCTAAAAGAAAATTGATTCACCATGTAACCCTCCTGAGACCCCCCACCCCAGAGAGGGATGTGTCTGTCCTTTTTTCCCATATGAAAACGATCTTGAGAGGGGTTCCCTGAGTGTAAATGTCTGTGTTTTCCCAGTGACGCAGAGTTGCAGAGCGGTTGTGTTACTGTGAGACAGTGATGGAGATCGCACACGGGGCTGAGGTGGAGGGATGAAATCCACCTCATAAAGCCCCTCGTTCTTAACAGCCCCAGTGGCAAAACCTGAGAGGCTGGCACCATCAGCCCCTGTAGTCTGAGGCATGTGTGATACTGTACTCTCAAGCTGGGCTTGAACTGAGAGAGACATACACATACACAAACTGAGATCCAAGATAGGAAGTTGAGAACCGTCCTTCTTTGGGAGCTGGAAATAAGGAAAATAAAAACTATGTTGGGTTCGATCTCTGGGAACCACATGTATTTCCCCCTTTTTGTGAGAGGGAAGGAATTCATTCCTCTTAAACATGGGAGTGCTCTCTTTTGTTTGAGAGTAAATGACTCTGTTGAAATGGGGGGTTCACTCTGAACTGGAGTCTGTAGCCCTTGGCTATTGTCTGTAGCTTTTGGCTATAGTAGCGCTGCAGTGTTCTATGTGCTCTTCCAGGAGGGCATTAGCCTCCTTTCGCAGTGGACACACTACTGTCTGTCAGAGCCAGACTTAGTGCAATTGGATGCTTCTATGGAGGTCTGGACCAGATGTCATTCCCTAGAGTTGGCTTTCAAACACAAGATGATGAAAGAGAAGTTTATTTATGGCACCAATGCAGTGATTTGTTCAAGCAGAGATGCACACTTCAGTCATTGTGTAAGTAAGCCACGTACTTTGGATGCGCTGTAAGAGAAAGAGTACTTTATCATATAACAAAATATGAGAGTTGCTAATAACTATGAATAGAAAGCTTTAACAGTGTTAAGAGGCAATCATTTTATTTACAAGATGTGGCAAGATGGACTGGACACTATGCTATAAGAGAGGAAAGAACATGCACCTGAAGATATTGTAAGATAAAGAAAAGGAACACAAAGAAATTGTGATGCATACCAAAAATACTTTTTATGAAAGGACTTTGGATAATGAAGTAATTTGTGATCTTCCACCCACTTACAGATACCTTCAATTCCATATCTTTCATATCGTTTAATAAACTTTTATCACGTCCATACTGTACGCTACGGGAACGAGGCACAGACGAGGCAGACAGTGCTGGCAACATGCCTGTAGAGGACTTTTATTGTGACAGCAGTATCACAATGAATGAAGACGGGAAAAGTGAAACAAGACGAGATCAGGCTACTCAAATGTTGGGGAAAGCAGAAGTGCTAGAGAAGTGCAGACGGGTCCAAAACTAAAAAAATATATAAAAAAAAAACGAGAAACAGAGACTCAGTGAGGGGAAGGCCAGCACACCCCTGGAGTGAGACCTTGAGGCCTATATAGGGCCAGCTGCTACTCAGGCAAAGGGGAAAGTGGTGTGGAAAAAGCACTGGTATGCTTCCGGTGGCCTGACTGTATCTCAGGTCCAGATCTGAGTGTGGAGTGGAGGTGCTGAAACTCAGCCCTGTCCCTCCGGCGCTGTCCAGGTCTGAGTGCGGAGTGGAGGTGCTGAAACTCAGCCCTGTCCCTCTGGTGCTGTCCATGGTGCTGCAGGCTGGCCAGTGAGACACAGGTGAAGTGGAGCAGAGTGGCAGCTGATGGCAGGGAGGGGCGGGGCTCCAGAGGCCCACACCACAATACAGATATATGAGCATGTGCATTACTTCCTATTACAGTGAATCTGCCTTTAGCTGTGTGTTAGTTTGCAGTGCTGTGGAAATTTGTCACAGAAAACCAAAAGGAAATAAGCAAAGTCAATGTCCACTCTGAAAAATGTGTGTTTCCTTTTACATCTTTACTTTTGGTGGTGGCCAAACATCCTACAGCACTGAAAACTAACTCGCTGTCCACTCTGAAAGATGGCAACTGCACGTCTAGTATGGGATGGGAGGGTTAAGCCCAGAGAAAAGATCATAGGAAAGGTAGATGAGCCCTTTGCCCCAATTCAGAGAACTTACAGTATAAGAAAAGGGGACATTTGGGTCAGAATCTGTAGAACTGTCAGAGTTGAGTCCAGCTGGGTGTTTAATTTTCAGGTCCAAAATACTGCAGTTGGAGAGTGTAGCACAGACATCTTCCTCTGAGTATCATCAACCTTAAAATCCTCAATTTCACTCTTCATCGCTGAACACTGTCATTGGCACATTTCCCATATAAGATACATGCTTCATGTATACCTAATATAATAATACTATAATATATGTACTCTTCTTTGCAGACTGAACAACTGTGAACTCACACAGAAGTGCTGTAATACTGTGGCCTCAGCTCTCCAGTCATCAAACTCACCCCTGAGAGATCTGGACCTCAACTACAATAACCTGGAAGATTCAGGAGTGAAGCTGATTTGTGTTGGACTGATGAATCCAAACTGTAAACTGCAGAGACTGGGGTGAGTAGTGTTGTGTACTGTGTGATCTTAACTAAATAGAATTTGTGATTATGGTTCTATTCAGTGAAATATTAAAACGCTCTTTCTCTCTCAGTTTACTCCTCTGTCCACCAGCATTCTTTCTTTGCCCATATATACCTTACTCCTCTATTACAACAAGCAAATAAAAGCAGGATAAAACCTTTTGAGGGTTGCCAGGTTTGTGGTTCCTGAGCAGAATGTAAGGTTTCAGTGGAGTCTGTAGTATCAGGTCACAGGTGATGACTGGATGCTGAGTGTCTGATTGACATGGTAAAAGATTGACCACCTGCATAGTAAAATGTTTCAGGTCTGTCACACATTGCAGTCTTCATCCATCTCTATTATTCACTACCTGCTATGAACTCTAATGAAATCCATATTTACCCCACTCTCTTTCACACACTGACCTTTTGGTGAGTTTTACTCCTTCATCACACACCTGTGTGTGCTGCAGGATTGTGGTGTTTCTGAAAGGATTGTGAATAAAATGGTATTTTATTCTGCTGGTAAAGCCAAGCATTAACTATTGGCAGGCAGGGTATGTGTGTACATCTTGGTGGGAGAGTGTCCATCTGATCAACATGTGAGCTGCTGTTTAGATGCAGTGTTACATCGTTTAGTTTAGTCACTCTTCTGTGGTCCAGTCCCAAGTCATAGGATTGATATTATACCATTGTAAGCAGGCATGCTGTGTGGAATAGCCTGATTCAGAGATCAATGTTCTGGCTCTAGCTCCTATCATCTAAAGGATAACATCATTTACAGGAGTATTTCCTAGATAAGTATTCTAATAACTCTCAAATACCCACAGTTATTAAATTTTTTGTGCAGTTTATATTACTCCACA
Organism: Anguilla anguilla; assembly: GCF_013347855.1. Taxonomy (NCBI): domain Eukaryota; kingdom Metazoa; phylum Chordata; class Actinopteri; order Anguilliformes; family Anguillidae; genus Anguilla; species Anguilla anguilla. The sequence goes on from NC_049213.1 coordinate 871,245, forward strand.
AGGTCTACCAAACATGTTGATAAGGGGTTTTAAAAGAAAAAAATGACTTAATACATCAGGCTTTTATTATCATTATTATTATCATTGTTACAATAATAATTAAATGCAACGCAATAATTAGTGAATTATATTCGCAATAGCGTGCGAGAATAAAATGAATGGATGGATTATAGGGCAAGGACACGCGGAAAATAGGTGCAATGTGTGGAATTTTCAAAAGACACCACGTTTTTAAAAATCTAGTGTCTACCAGCAGTAAAAGTTAGTGGCAATAATCAGTTGTGGTGTTCTCATACAGCCACTAGATGGCGATGCAGTGTAATTCCAGTTGATGCCGTAGTTCAGTGGTACTCACTAATTTTCTTAGGAGAGCCACTTACTAGTAAGGCCATTACTCAGAGCCACAGAGATTGCAGATATAACTCAGATGTTTTTTTTATCGTCACTCTCAAGATATTTACCATCTTTGTATATGTTTATAAAAATACAGTACCATGCTTTCCATCCTTACATCTCTTTTTATTCTCAATTCATAATTACATTGCATTATTAAAAGATATAATACTTGTGTGTGAATGTGTAAGGCTGGGAGTGGAACTCATCTTATGTATGTATGTACATATGCAATTATACATAAGCATTATCAACATGAAATAAAAAAAGTTCACAAAAATGTATATATTGGTCTACTAATAGAGATGAAAAACGTCTTTTTCTCTGTTATATTTGTATCAGTATGTTGAGGCTCTCATGTGTTTTAGCTGTCCCTTGACTTTCTCCATGCAAAACTTGTAGTTAGTGGTTGCAATCCTAGTCAAACAATCAAGATGCACATCTGTAAGCCTACTTCTATGTTTTCTTTTGACAATGCTCATTATAGAAAATGTTGCCTCACATGAGTAAGTGCTCACAAAAAAGCTCATTACCTTCTGCACACAAAGCTTTAAATATGGATAATCTGAGGCTGGGACCATGCTCCAGAAATGAGCAGCGCCTGATCTGAGCTCAGTTTTCAGTACACCGTTGACCTGAATCTCACTCTGTATTACAGCAAGGTCTGAACAAAGGTTTTTCAGAGCAGGTGTAAGGCTTGACAATGACACATTAAAAGGGTTCTCAATGAAATTGAAAAGCTCCCTTTACCCCACAACATCTTGAAATCTCTTTTCAAATTAATTTCTTATTTCCTCCCATATGCCTACAAATTTGTCATAGTCAAAATGTTGCGGTAGATCAGGGTTAGCAGTTGTGCAGGCTCTTAGATTGGGAAAGTGAAGAAATTCTCTGCCGGGTATGAAGAGAGTGGTGATCTTGTGCTGGAAAGCAGTGACTGCTCTTAGCATGTTACCTGTGTGCTTCCCTTTTCCTTGGAGTTGGAGGTTAAGGGAATTCAGCTGGGATGTGATGTCAGTGAGGAGTGTCAGCTGTAATATCCAGTGTGGGTCCTCAAGCTTTGGCTTGCAAGAAAATCACGGATGTGAGGAAGTTGCGTACAGAATCGTTCAAGCACCTGGTCACGCGATAGCCATCTCACTTCGTTGTGCATCACCAGATCCCCGTACTCTGCCTCGTCTTCCTCCAGAAGTGCACGGAATTCCCGGTGATTAAGTGCCCTGGCCTCGATAAAGTTGACGACTCGCACAACGAGCTGCATCACATTCTTTAGCTCTTGGTTTTTACGTTTTGACACCAGTGCCCCCTGATGAATTATACAGTGAAAGGAGACTAGCTTGGGAATGCTGTCTTCCTTTTCCATCAGTCCGATAAGTCCCTTCTCCTTCCCTCTCATGCTTGGAGCTCCGTCAGTGCACACCAACACAAGTTTCGACCAGTCGATTTGTTTCCCTGCAAAAAAGTTCATCAGTGCTTGAAAAACGTCTTCCCCTTTGGTCTGTCCATGAAGTGGTAACAGACAGGACAGCTCCTCCCGAAATTCGTCCTTTTGAATAAAGCGAACCCAGACACACAATTGCGCCATGTCGCTCAATGGCGTAGGTTTCGTTTGAACGTTGGGGGAGGGGGGGGGCACATTAAGCGGGGGTCTGGGGGTCCTCCCGCAGGAAATTTTGAGCGTCAAACACTTAATTTTTATGCACCAATTTGTGTCTTTTCTGCATCAATTTATGCTGGAAATGTCTTTATGTAAAGGAAAACACAAGATTCACAGGGACAAATGCACGTGTTCTAAATATTGAGGGGGGAGCTAACGTTAAAGAGATATTGATAGCTAAAACAAACTTGTAATTTTACAAGACGTGCCCATAACGTTACACAAAACATTGACTAAGGCTAAAACACTAACACTGCAACATGGGGAGTCACGTTAATTCCCTGCTTATCAACCGAGTGCAGCTATCGCCAGGTAGTTTTCTAAGTTAAGTGAACATCACATTCAGACAGTGTGATAAGTAGCCAGCAGCGGTACACTATCTGATATCATAATTCATTCGCTGACAACTAGCTAGCTAACATTGATGTTAGCTGGCATATTGATAGGGTTACCGTTACCGTTTTTTCCAACCGCTGTGAGTCACTGACTTTAGCTAAAAAAAATTTCCCGACCGTGAAAACTCTTCACGGTAATAGCTCTTCCGATATTGGGTGGGACAAATGCAACTGTTTCCAATATTGCGGGGGACGCGTCCCACCCGTTTCCTACGCCAATGTGCTAATTACATTGAATCGAGAAAACCAACCAATTCATCATGTTTTATAACCGTTAATATTTTTCATTCATCATGATATGATTTTTTTTTTTTTTTTTTGGGGGGGGGGGTTATTAGCCGGTTTATTTACGCCCATGATGTCGCATATGTCCGTGCTCTCATCGAGTGCAGTGCTGTAACATGGTGCCGCTGCAAGATCTGCAATTGGCTGTTCCTGGATATCTTTCCTAATAAGCTAGATCCTCCTCATTAATGTCGAATCTGAAAGCTGCAGTGCATGTATTTGCTTTATTATTGCGTCCTTATTGATGAAGTCACGGTACATTATCTCAGCTGAGGTCAAAAAGCATTGTTTAACAATTTCAGCGTCCGTGAAAGCCTTTTTATGCCTAGCGGAAATCCATGCCATCTCATAAGTGGCCTCGGTCGATTTCTCGGCAACAGAGACTGATCTCGTCATCATTTTTTGCTGCTCAGTCAAAGTCTGTGTCAACTGTTTAATTTTATTAGTCCTCAGGTTGCTACCTGGCGGGTACAACATGTTGTAGGCCTACTTGGCGTGAAAAGCACTAAAGTGGCGTTCAAGGTTAGACCGTTTACAATTGGCACTAGTCTTCTGGCAAATTAGGCAGAATGGAGTGGATTAGTATTGCACAAAGAAGAACTCATCAGTTCATGCATCCTGAAATTTTCGGTGTTCGTCCTGAATTGACCGCACCTTTTTCTTTGCTGGTGCAGCATCGGTGTCTTGGGCTTCTCGGCCAAACTGATCTGCATTTTCCCCCTCTTTTCTCACGTTGCTCTTTCTCCTCGGGCCTGTTTCTAACTCCGTCGCTGTCAGCTAATGAAGAATCACTTTTCTCGTTCTGCTTTTTTCTAATAATAAATCTGTCAATTTTGAGTGGGGCGGAGGCCGAGACAATATTTGATATAACATTAGGACGTACGGAATTATGGAATATCTAATTTAGGTTTACGTGCTAAACTTGCAAAACCATTCGCAAATGCAAAGCTACGCACATAGGCTATACGTCTACCCATGATCCCTCGCTGTTACGTAACCTACGTTCTTTGACGTATCTTCAGTATGCTGTCATCTGCTGGATAATTCATTTCAATGTGCTAAAACAGGACATCTGTAGAACCTAAACGGAACCTATAGAAGTAAGTTATAGCTATATTCTTATTGTTATCAGTGGGTCTGAGCCGCAAAACAAAGTCTCACGAGCCGCGTAATGAGTAACACTGATCTAAGTGTTCTCTGACATTAAGACCATCAGTCATAGGAGGTAAATGTACCGCTCATCCAGGAATCTTGTGATTCATAGACTTCTGCCCTGAAGGAGCAACTTAACCTGTAAATTCAGCAGATGTAAGTGCCAAAACTCACTATCCTAGGGATCAACCAAATTAAGGCTTATCTGGGTAGTGAGTAGGGGTGGGCGATATAGACTTAAAACTATAACACGATATTTCATGGTATTTTTTGCGGTAACAATATAAATGACGATATGAAAATAGTACCATTCAACACTATCTTTTTGGCCACAAGTGACATCAGCGTACAGTCTTGAGAGCTGTGCAAACAAACATTGATCCAAAAAAGTAAAACTTAATCCTGACCATCATCAAATACTAAACTGTACCAATTAAGTAGGCTAAAAAATAGAACATGAATTTTATTTCCAAATTAAAATTCCAGTGAAAATGCAAACACCGATACTCGCAGGATTCATAATTTAACGCCAGGAAAAACAAATGGACGTGTTGTAAAAATACTTTACTTCTGTAAAAGTGCAAATAATGTTTAAATAGTCCGAACTTAACAGGTCTTAAACTATGCTGCAAAACATCTAAACGGTATATAAACACAATAATGATTCAAATCAAGTTCAAGTTTGAAATGTAAAGACCGATTCTGACTTTAATCATAAACTACAAACAACAAATGAAAACGCAAACACTTATACAACCTCTGTTGTACTGTCATGGCACAAATAGTCGTAAAAATAGTGCAAACAGCAAATCAAAAAGTAACAATCCCAAACATGTCTTCAGTTAGTTTACAAAACTACAAAACAGTGCAAAAACAACACAGGCTCCTGTACAGATCCCTGTGGGACTCCTGTAGCACGCGGATGAGGAGCAGAGGCAGACCTCATCCAGGTGACCTGGTATGACCTGGGGCACTCCCAGAAATGCCCATCTCAGCCAAGGTGGAGAGGAGTAGTTTTGGTTGACCATGTCGATTGCTGCAGACAGTTCTAGGAGGATCAGGACAGAGGAGAGGCGTGAGGAGGGCAGTCCTTGTTCAGTGCCCCGATCGAAATCCAGACTGGTGAGGACCAAGCAGCTTAACCGGCAGTTATTACATGAATACATCTGACCGTGGAATTGCCCAATCAGGGCAAACATGCTCAAGCCATGCTGCGTTAAGTGTTTATGATGGCCTCAGGAAAAAGTTGTGTTGTGTTGCAGTTGGTCTTTATTTTGGTGTTGGTTTCTTTGTTGTGCGTTTTAGCTCATTTCCTTTGTTTCTGTGGCATTGGAAGAGGGTAATACTTTGATAAGGTCTGGCTCTTCAGTCTTTCTTTTCTGGTAATCTAAATTTAACGTCTTGTTTGATGTCTTCTGTTTTGTTTTGTAACTTAGAAGTAGACCTGATACAGAGTTTGTTTTGGTTTGTCGGTTGATTCCACCAGGTTACTGTCAACTGACCTATCAATGATTAAATTCATAATTGTCATTTTTAATATTACTTGTTAAATTAAATCGTAAAATATATTTTATATGTAGGTTAAGTGAGCAGTATGCAGCACCAGGGGGTCCTGAGGCAGACTCAGCACAGGTGCTCGGCTGATCCCTTAGCAGTGTGCAGCACCAGGGGGTCCTGAGGCAGACTCAGCACAGGGGCTCAGCTGATCCCTTAGCCCATAGTGATGGATGACAAAGAGATTTTACATTTGTGCAACCTCATATTTGTACCTTAGTGAAACAGGAAATGGTGAAAGGCAGCAGTACAGTTCCGGGGGACTGAGATCAATTTTTTTTAGTAAAATTTCTTTAGATGCCACTTTGTTTGGTTTTATTTTAAATATTCGATAGGGGTGCCAATAATTTTGACCCCTATGTTTTTGAGAAAAATCCTATTTTTTGTCAGTTTTTTATAAGAATTGTTTTATTAAAGTGAAAGTAAGCTGTTTCTACAGATGTTTGAGCAGATAATTAAAATCATTAGGTTTATTGTTTCTTTTATATAATCATTTATGCTAATTTTAAGGAAGAGTGCCAATAATTCTTCTTTACTTGAATGTATGAACTCTTCTTTGCAGACTGAACAGCTGTGACCTCACAGAGAAGTCCTGTGATATTGTGGCCTCAGCTCTCCAGTCACCAAACTCACCCCTGAGAGATCTGGACCTCAGCTACAATGACCTGGGAGGTTCAGGAGTGGAGCTGCTCTGTGCTGGATTGAGGAGTCCAAACTGTAAACTACAGAGACTGGACCTCAGCTACAATAACCTGCGAGATTCAGGAGTGGAGCTGCTCTGTGTTGAACTGATGAGTCCAAACTGTAAACTGCAGAGACTGGGGTGAGTAGTGCTGTGTACTGTGTGACATTAACTAAATAGAATTACTGATTATGGAAATGTAAGGGTTTGAATTTTGTCACAGGGAAGACTAATTTCCTGACTCCATTCATTTTCAAAACCTCTAACCTGAATGTTTGTGTGAATACAATTTTGCTCATAAGATTATTGACTGGGGTGTGCTCATGTGAAATGATGGGCAGCTTGACCCTCTATCCTGGAGAAAGAGACTAGCTACTGCTGCCAGGCATTCATCAAAGTGTTCTCTGACATTAAGACCTTCAATCCTGGGAGGTAAATGTCCTGCTCATCCAGGAATCTAAAACCAACAACTATCCCTGGGATTAACCTAGTTAAGATTTACCCCATTTGGGCATGACTTTTGTATTATTCTATTAAATAAGATTTGACTGACCCTAGCAGCTATCCAAGAAATGCTACATATCCTGCTAGTGAATCTAACAGTATGCCCAGTGAGTACCTCAGTAAGGGTGTTACCCCAAAACTTTAAGTTACTGTCGCTACCCCGGTTCTCCGAAACACAGAGTAGAGAGATCCACGTATAGGGAATGACATCCAGTCATCCAATTGCAGCAAGTGTGGCTTTGACAGCCAGTAGCGCATTCAATGCTACAGGAGACTACTGCCCTCCTGGAAGAACATATAGGACACTGCAGCGCTACTACTCCTCAGTGAACATATTCACTTCTCATGCGCGGCAAGCAAGGCAGTCTTGGTGGATCTTTCCACCGGGGTTACAACAGTAACCTAAAGTTCTCTTTCATCATCTCATGTTTGAGATCCACCTATGGGGAGATATGGACAACTCCCAGATTGCCTTATGCTCACAGCTGAGATACTGTCAGGCCAGCAAATGATGCCTCCTCCCCTGAGGGGAGGGTGGTGTCGGGCACATCCCGTGTAGGGAAGTACTAAACACATTCCACTGCCCAAAGCTATAGCCAGGTCCTGGGAACAATATGAAGTACTAAAACCCATAGCAGATGAGGGGAGATGTGTGCGCCTCACACAGAGCTCACCCCCGGAACTGAGTGGGCTACTGGTGACGTTCAGGCGGTAGAACCTTGCAAAAGTATCTGGAGAAACCCAGGCTGCAGCTGAATACATTTCCTGTAAGGAGAGCCCATGGAATAGGGCCCACAATGCAGCCATACCCCTCGTAGCATGAGCCCTCAGGCCCAAGGGGGGTGTTATCCTCTTTGAATCATATGCCATAACAATAGCTTCCACAAGCCAACGGGACGGAGTGTAATGGACGGAGTGTAGCACAGTGGGTAAGGAACTGGGTTTGTAACCGAAAGGTCGCAGGTTCGATTCCCGGGTAAGGACACTGCCGTTGTACCCTTGAGCAAGGTACTTAACCAGAATTGCTTCAGTATATATCCAGCTGTATAAATGGATGCAATGTAAATGCTGTGTAAAAGTTGTGTAAGTCGCTCTGGATAAGAGCGTCTGCTAAATGCCTGTAATGTAATGTAATGGGACAGCCGCTGCTTAGAGATACTTTTCCTTTACAGGCAGGGGCCCATGCCCTGGTCGCTCTTTCTAAAAACCTTAGTCTTTGTCATATACGTGCGGAGAACACAGCATATGCAGCCTATGCTCCTCGTCAGAGGAGAAAGGTGGTGGGTGCAAAGCGGCAAGCTCCAACATCTCACATGTGAAAGGAGGGAAGCTTTTAGGCATAAAGGCTGGATTGAGCTTAAGAAAAAGCCTGTGAATCTTAGGGGAGAATATTGTGCACGAGATATGCACTGAGAGCACATGGAGGTCACTGACTCACTTAGCTGAGGCTAATGCAAGCAGCAGCGCTGTCTGGAGAGACAACAATTTTAAATCTGTCTCGTTTATAGGCTCTAATGGCCTTAGAGACAGAGCCTCTAGCTCCAGTGATAAATCCCAAGGGGAAATTAGCTTTTTAGCTACAGGCAGAGAACAGTGAGCCCCCTTCATGAACCTGTGAATGAGGGGGTGCTGTCCCACTGCATGGTCTTTCAACCCAACATGACAAGCAGTGATAGCTGCCAGGTAGATCTTATTGGTAGAAAAGGATTTATCTTTATCCATAAGATTCTGTGAAAAGCACAGCACGTCAGAAACAGAGTACTGGTAAGGCACTGACTGATGAGAGGCACACCATCTTTCAAACACCTGACACTTATAGTCATGAAGTGACCTGGTAGAGGGCGCTCTCGTGCTCTGGATGGTTGCAGGCACGCGAGGGGGAAGCCCTAATGCGTTGAGGTTATGCCTCTCACGGGCCAAGCCCATAGAGACAGGAGGTCTGTGCGTAGCGGGAGCGTGAATGGCTGTACATAAAGGAAAGGGATAATCACTGCAGTAACATTTCCAAAATCTGGGCATGGAGACACCATTCCCCATACAGTGGGTTTCCCCTTGACAGCAGATCAGCGCTCGTGTTCAGAATTCCTGGAACATCAATCAATCAATCAAATTTTATTTATATACCGTATTTCACAGCGATTGTCACAATATGCTTCACAGACAACCCTGGCCTAGACCCCCACAGGAGCAAGCCTAAAGCAACATGGGTCACACGTAACCACAGAAAGTGACGGCTGCTCCAGACCAACAGACTGTGGGCTAGACCATGGAGCTGGAGGGAGCGCATGCCACCTTGGTGATTGACATATGCTACCGCAGTCATTATCGCAGCGTACGAGCACATGATGTCCCCTTAGACAGGGAAGAAAATATCTGAGTGCTGTCCATATAGTTAATAGCTAAAAGAAAATTGATTCACCATGTAACCCTCCTGAGACCCCCCACCCCAGAGAGGGATGTGTCTGTCCTTTTTTCCCATATGAAAACGATCTTGAGATGGGTTCCCTGAGTGTAAATGTCTGTGTTTTACCAGTGACGCAGAGTTGCAGAGCGGTTGTGTGTTACTGTGAGACAGTGATGGAGATCGCACACGGGGCTGAGGTGGAGGGATGAAATCCACCTCATAAAGCCCCTCGTTCTTAACAGCCCCAGTGGCAAAACCTGAGAGGCTGGCACCATCAGCCCCTGTAGTCTGAGGCATGTGTGATACTGTACTCTCGAGCCGGGCTTGAACTGAGAGAGATATACACATACACAAACTGAGATCCAAGATAGGAAGTTGAGAACCATCCTTCTTTGGGAGCTGGAAATAAGGAAAATAAAAACTATGTTGGGTTCGATCTCTGGGAACCACACGTATTTCCCCCTTTTTGTAAGAGGGAAGGAATTTATTCCTCTTAAACATGGGAGTGCTCTCTTGTGTTTGAGAGTAAATGACTCTGTTGAAATGGGGGGTTCACTCTGAACTGGAGTCTGTAACCCTTGGCTATTGTCTGTAGCTTTTGGCTATAGTAGCGCTGCAGTGTTCTATGTGCTCTTCCAGGAGGGCAGTAGCCTCCTTTCGCATTGGACGCACTACTGTCTGTCAGAGCCAGACTTAGTGCAATTGGATGCTTCTGTGGAGATCTGGACCGGATGTCATTCCCTAGAGTTGGCTTTCAAACACAAGATGATGAAAGAGAAGTTTATTTATGGCACCAATTCAGTGATTCGTTCAAGCAGAGATGCACACTTCAGTCAGTGTGTAAGTAAGCCATGTACTTTGGATGCGCTGTAAGAGAAAGAGTACTTTATAATATGACAAAATAATGGAGTTGCCAATAACCATGAATTGAAATCTTTAACAGTGTTAAGAAGCAATCATTTTATTGAGAAGACATGGCAAGATGGACTGGACACTATTCTATAAGAGAGGAAAGGACATGCACCTGAAGAGATTGTAAGATAAAGAAAAGGAACACAAAGAAATTGTGATGCATACCAAAAATGCTTTTTATGAAACGGAACGGACGGAGTGTAGCACAGTGGGTAAGGAACTGGGCTTGTAACCGAAAGGTCGCAGGTTCGATTCCCGGGTAGGACACTGCCGTTGTATCTTTGAGCAAGGTACTTAACCGAAATTGCTTCAGTATATATCCAGCTGTATAAATGGATACAATGTAAAATGCTATGTAAAAGTTGTGTAAGTCGCTCTGGATAAGAGCGTCTGCTAAATGACTGTAATGCAATGTAATGTAATGAAAGGACTTTGGATAATGAAGTAAATTGTTTGAGCTTCCCTTAAATGCTATTCAGAGAACATCTCCCACAATCCACACTAGTTTACATTTGACAAAATGAAGTCTGACCTGACCAAAACTCTAGTACCTACCGCCATCCCCACGAGACCCCCCCCCCCCACCCCCACCCTACAGAGACAGGGGTGCTGCATGGTAATTTTACTGACAGTAAATAAGGGGCATTGTACTGCTGGTGTGCCCTAATGATTGAATCTGTCATTCCTGTATGTGTTGCATGTCCTCCTGCAAGGGTTTACAGTGATGGTCTTTCTAAGGACTGTTTTATACTTCTGTGTAGTCTGCATCGTTTGCATGATTTGCATTGTGTGCAACATTTGCAAACGGGCAGAGCATTTATATGGCATGTTGTACAGGTACAGGTTGTGATTTTCCACCCACTTATAGATACCTTCAATTCCATATCTTTCATATCCTTTAATAAACTTTTATCACATCCATACTGTATGCTATGGGAACGAGGCACAGACGAGGCAGACAGTGCTGGCAACATGCCTGTAGAGGACTTTTATTGTGACAGCAGTATCACAATGAATGAAGACGGGGGAAAAGTGAAACACAAGATGACATTACATTACATTACATTACATTACAGGCATTTGGCAGACGCTCTTATCCAGAGCGACGTACAACAAAGTGTATAACCATAACCAGGAACAAGTATGACGAAACCCCTAGAGAGAAGTACCGGTCCAAGTGCAGGGAACAACCGCATAGTTCAACTTGGACCCTGATGGTTAAACTGATTAACACTAACAACGAGAACGGCAACAACGCAATCTATGGAAAAAAACACAAGTAGTCATTAAGACAGTTAATGCACCTAGTCACCTACGAAACAGCTGCCTAGTTACAACCCTAAGTTTAGTCATTTACAGGGGGGAAGGGAGGGAGGGGGAGAGGTGTAGCCTGAAGAGGTGAGTCTTCAGTCGTCGTTTGAAATGGGTCAGTGTCTCAGCTGTTCTGACCTCCACAGGGAGGTCATTCCACCATCGTGGGGCCAGAACAGACAGGAGACGTGTTCTGGAAGTGCAGGTGCGAAGAGGGGGAGGTGCTAGGCGTCCTGAGGTAGCAGAACGGAGGGATCTGGATGGCATGTAGGGTTTGAATATCTTGTGGAGGTATGCTGGGGCTGATCCCTTGACTGCCTGGTATGCTAGGACCAATGTTTTAAATTTGATGCGAGCTATAACAGGCAGCCAGTGGAGGGTAGTGAGCAGGGGAGTTACGTGGGAGTGTCTGGGGAGGTTGAAGACCAGACGAGCCGCAGCATTCTGAATGAGTTGCAGGGGTCTGGTGGCAGATGCCGGTAGTCCAGCCAGAAGAGAGTTGAGATGAGATCAGGCTACTCAAATGTTCGGGAAAGCAAAAGTGCTAGGGAAGTGCAGGTGGGTCCAAAATTCAGGCCATGAGGAGGGGTACGTCTGAGTCTGCCACAAAAAAAAAAAAGAGAATCAGAGTCACTCAGTGAGGGGAAAGCCAGCACACCCCTGGAGTGAGACCATGAGGCCTATATAGGGCCAGCAGCTACTCAGGCAAAGGGGAAAGTGGTGTGGACAAAGCACTGGTATGCTGCCGGTGGCCTGACTGTATCTCAGGTCCAGGTCTGAGTGCGGAGTGGAGGTGCTGAAACTCAGCCCTGTCCCTCCGGCGCTGTCCAGGTCTGAGTGCAGAGTGGAGGTGCTGAAACTCAGCCCTGTCCCTCCGGAGCTGTCCAGGTCTGAGTGCAGAGTGGAGGTGCTGAAACTCAGCCCTGTCCCTCCGGCGCTGTCCATGTCTGAGTGTCCAGGTCTGAGTGCAGAGTGGAGGTGCTGAAACTCAGCCCTGTCCCTCTGGTGCTGTCCATGGTGCTGCAGGCTGGCCAATGAGACACAGGTGAAGTGGAGCAGAGTGGCAGCTGATGGCAGGGAGGGGCGGGGCTGCAGAGGCCCACACCACAATACATATATATGAGCATGAGCATTACTTCCTGTTACAGTGAATCTGCCTTGAGCTGTGTGTTAGTTTTCAGTGATGTGGGAAGTTCATCACAGAAAACCAAAAGGAAATTAGCAAAGTCAATGTCCACTCTGAAAAATGTGTGTTTCCTTTTACTTCTTTATTTTTGGTGGTGGCCAAACATCCTACAGCACTGAAAACTAACTCGCTGTCCACTCTGAAAGATGGCAGCTGCACGTCTAGTATGGGATGGGAGGGTTAAGCCCAGAGAAAAGATAGAAAAGGTAGATGAGCCCGTTGCCCCAATTCAATTTCATTTTCAGGTCCAAAATACTGCAGGTGGAGAGTGTAGCACAGACATCTTCCTCAGAGCATCATCAACCTTAAAATCCTCATTTTCACTCTTCATCACTGAACACTGTCATTGGCACATTTCCCATATTAGATACATGCTTAATGTATACCTTGTATAATAATACTAAAATATATGAACTCTTCTTTGCAGACTGAACAACTGTGACCTCACACAGAAGTGCTGTAATATTGTGGCCTCAGCTCTCCAGTCATCAAACTCACCCCTGAGAGATCTGGACCTCAGCTACAATGACCTGGGAGATTCAGGAGTGGAGCTGCTCTGTGCTGGACTGATGAGTCCAAACTGTATACTGCAGAGACTGGGGTGAGTAGTGCTGTGTACTGTGTGATCTTAACTAAATAGAATTTGTGATTATGGTTTTATTCAGTGAAATATTAAAATGCTCTTTCTCTCTCAGTTTACTCCTCTGTCCACCAGCATTCTTTCTTTTCCCATATATACCTTACTCCTCTATCACAACAAGCAAATAAAAGCAGGATAAAACCTTTTGAGGGTTGCCAGGTTTGTGGTTCCTGAGCAGGATGTAAGGTTTCAGTGGAGTCTGTAGTATCAGGTCACAGGTGATGACTGGATGCTGAGTGTCTGATTGACATGGTAAAAGATTGACCACCTGCATAGTAAAATGTTTCAGGTGTGTCACACATTGCAGTCTTCATCCATCTCCATTATTCACTACCTGCTATGAACTCTAATGAAATCCATGTATTTACCCCACTCTCTTTCACACACTGACCTTTGGATGAAGGTGAGTTTTACTCCTTCATCACACACCTGTGTGCGCTACAGGATTGTGATGTTCTGAAAGGATTGTGAATAAAATGGTATTTTATTCTGCTGGTAAAGCCAAGCATTAACTATTGGCCGGCAGGGTATGTGTGTACATCTTGGTGGGAGAGTGTCCATCTGATCAACATGTGAGCTGCTGTTTAGATGCAGTGTTACATCGTTTAGTTTAATCACTCTTCTGTGGTCCCAGTCCCAAGTCATAGGATGGATATTATACCATTGTAAGCAGGCATGCTGTGTGGAATAGCCTGATTCAGAGATCAATGTTCTGGCTCTAGCTCCTATCATCTAAAGGATGACATCATTTACAGGAGTATTTCTTAGATAAGTTTTCTAATAACTTTCAAATGCCCCCACTTATAAAAAAATTTGTGCAGTTTATATTACTCCACAAGGTCCACCAAATATGTTGATTTTAAAAGAAAAAAATGACTTAATACATCAGGTTTTTATTATCATTATTATTTTCATTGTTACAATTATAATTAAATGCAATGCAATAATTAGCCTGTTATATTTGCAAAAGTGCTCGAGAATAAAATGAATGGATGGATTATAGGACAAGGATGTGTGGAATTTTCAAAAGACACCACGTTTTTAAAAATCTAGTGTCTCCCAGCAGTAAAAGTTATTGGCAATAATCAGTTGTGGTGTTCTCACACAGCCACTAGATGGCGCTGTAGTGTAATTCCAGTTGATGCCGTAGTTGCATTGCTGGGAGGTCGTGCCAGCCAGATGAACTGAAGTGTAGCACAGCTCGTACACGGCTCCGGCACAGCTTCAGCTGTTAGCAAGTACAATATCGCAGGTCTGACCAATGATATCATTACTGTTTAGATGAAACCTTCATGTTATTTTATATACTGGTGTATATATTTAAGTTGTCTGTGACAGTAAGCTGCTTAATTGTTCACTGGCTCCCCTAGCTAGGTGGATTCATGAAGTAACCAACCGACCCTCCTATCGGACACTTTTAAACAGTGTCGTCAAGGTTACCGTCACGTTAAGTAAGAATTCGCAATTTTGTATAGAATGCGGTTTCATTTCACCGTTGTGAAAATTTTAAAATGAATGTCAAAAACACTGAATTAGTTAACCATAAATTGTTTGATAACTTGATGGTTACAAGATTAGGAAGAAAATATTATCATGATAACAGTTGACGTATTCAGCTAATGGGTTTTACGTGTACATTAAAAGTTATATTTATCTATTCATAGTGATGAATATTGAACGTTTTTAAAACGTATAGATGTTTGTGGACCGAAGAACATGTCAGGTCAGGTAAAGTGCGCCACAAAAATGCTGTTTCTTGTGTTTGCAGATTAAATGAATATGTTTGCAAGTCAGATAAGTTCATCATATTGAAAGGGTTTGGCAGTGAATCCCTTGCAGTAGACTCCCAGCCTTGAGGTTTCATTATTTTTGTCAGTTAATAGAGCCCAGTAATTGCCTTAGACTTTTGTGTATTAGTCAGAATACTTAGTGAACTTAATTTACACACCCCCCTCCCTGTTTCTGAGTGTATATCCCCAGATAGCAAGCGACTCCGGGCCGGATTCTGGCCTGAAGTCAGCACTGCCAGGCCGGACTCGGCGCAGATCCGGCCCGGAGTCGCTGGCTATCTGGGTCTCAGGAATGCGTAGGTACATAAATATATCAAGTGCCACGGTACACAGTGTCACAGCTGTGAATTTGTGTGTGTGTGTGTGTGTGTGTGTGTGTGGTTTCTCCACAGGCTGGGTTGGTGTAATCTCACAGAGGGCTGCTGTGATGTTCTGGCCTCAGTCCTGCGTTCTCCTGACTCAGAGCTGAGAGATCTGGAGCTCAGAGACAACGAGCTGCAGGATTCAGGAGTGAGAGCGCTCTCTGCTGGACTGGAGGACCCACACTGTAATCTGCAGAGACTGGGGTGAGTACAAACACACACCCCTTCAATCCAAAGGGCTCCAGTGTGACTAAATACAACACCGATGTCAATGTTTCTAATGTGAAAACAGACACTTCACAGAACTGAAACAGCATGTTCCTGTTCTTCCTCTTGGAAGAATAAGACTCAACGCACATGAATGAAGAAAATGAATTAGTCCTTTTTCCTGAACTGTATTGGGGTGTAAACTCAAATGTGTTTGATAATGACTCATTCCACATTCATTTTATTTTATATATAGCTGTAGAAGGTGTGTAACACACTGCTACGCGTTTGACACACACAGCCCTGTTAGTTTATATGAATGTGTTTAAGGTGTGTAACACACTGCTAGGTGTTTGACACACAGCCCTGTTAGTTTATATTAATGTGTGTAAGGTGTGTAACACACTGATGTGTTTGACACACACAGCCCTGTTAGTTTATATGAATGTGTTTAAGGTGTGTAACACACTGCTAGGTGTTTGACACACAACCCTGTTAGTTTATATTATGTGTGTAAGGTGTGTAACATACTGCTATGTGTTTGACACACACAGCCCTGTTAGTTTATATGAATGTGTGTTAGGTGTGTAACACACTGCTATGTGTTTGACACACACAGCCCTGTTAGTTTATATTAATGTGTGTACGGTGTGTAACACACTACTATGTGTTTGACACACACAGCCCTGTTAGTTTATATTAATGTGTGTAAGGTGTGTGTGTCCTTCTCTCTGCAGGCTGTCAGGCTGTAGAGTCACACAGAGAGGCTGTGATTCTCTGGCTTCAGCTTTGTGTTCAAACCCCTCACACCTGAGAGAGCTGGACCTGAGATACAATCATCCAGGAGACTCAGGAGTAAAAGCGCTGTCTGCTGCTAAACTGGACACACTCACACTGCTGTAAGTACAGAGAGTTTCCACACTGCACCTCACACACACACACACACACACAGAAGGTTTTGGAGGGCATGGAGGGCACTGTACAAACCAGCGTTACCCAAGAGGGTTGGGGATCTACAGTGGAGGGTGCTGCACGGGATCACTGCAGTAAATAGTTTTATTTCTGTGATGAACCCGGCAGGATCCCACCATTGTCCATTCTGTATGGAGAGAGAAACTGTTTATCATAGTTTTTCTGGGTGTGCTAGACTTCAGCCTCTCTTTTCTTTTTTGGGAAGTTTATTTATTTTATCCTTGGTTTCCCATACAATCACAGATACGTGCCAGCTAATTTATTTCATTTCAGGGCTAAAATGGCAGTTTCTATAAGTGGGGAAAAATATGATTGGTGGAGGGGACCGGCAAGATGTGGCTGTTGTAGTTTGGGGTTTGATCAGGGACACAGTGATGGTGGAGTTTCAGTATTACAAAGCAATGGAGAACCTGAGTGTGTTTCAGAGTGTGTGTTATAAGGGTGTTTTATGTTCAGTGGAGGGAGGGGAGCTATTTTTGCACATGGAATAGGGTGAAGGAATGGAATACGTTTCCTTTGTGACAGATTTGTGTTTTTTTCATATGATCTTGGTTTTGTGTTTTATTGTGTCTTTGTTTTTATTTATGTGATGTCATTGGTGTGTTGAGAGTGGAAATAAAGTATTGTTAAAATTCAGAATTCTGTTCTGCTGTTCTTACAGTGTGGACAATGGAGGAGAGAACAGGACCAAACCAGGACCCAGGAAATGTGAGTGTGTATCAACACAGAACACTTTCCATAGATACACACTCTGTTGTGTGTGTGTGTGTGTGTGTGTGTGTGTGAGTGAGAGACTTCTCTCTTACACACATAAACACACAAACAGAAACACACATGTACACCGGTACTATCACAGCTCTTTCTCTCACACACACATAAAGAGGTGAATATTAGTAATGATAATTAATCTCATTAATGTCTCTGGTGTGCAGACGGCTGTCAGCTCACACTGGATCCAAACACAGCGCACAGAGGGCTGTCTCTGTCTGAGGGGAACAGGAAGGTGACACACACACTGGGGAGTATGCAGCCATATCCTGATCATCCAGAGAGATTTGAGTACTGGCCCCAGGTTGTGTGCAGAGAGAGTGTGTGTGAGCGCTGTTACTGGGAGGCTGAGTTCAGTGGGCCTGTGTGGGAGGAGGTGGGATGGGTTTCTATAGCAGTGACAGATAAAGGAATCAGCAGGAAAGGACGGGGGTCTGACTGTAGGTTTGGAGAGAATAGAAACTCCTGGAGTCTGGAGATGTTCATTCACTTTGGTGGAAGCTATGAAATCTCTGTCTTTCACAATGAGAAGGAAACACGCCTACCTGACCCCCCCTCCTACCGCGGAGCAGGAGTGTGGGGTGATGGTGATGGTGCTGGTAGAGGAGCGTGTGTGTACAGGGTAGGAGTGTGTGTGGATCGTCCGGCCGGCACTCTGTCCTTCTACAGCGTCTCTGACCCTGACACACTGACCCTCCTGCACAGATTCCACACACACTTCACTCAACACACACCCCTCTATGCTGGATTTAGTGTGTGTGACTCCTCAGTGTCCCTCTGTTAACTGGAGTAGAGACACACACACACATTCACACACTCACGTGCATGCACACACGCACACAAACATGCACACACAAACATGCACGTGCACACAAACGCATACACACACACACCCATGCGAATATACACTCGCACTCACACACACACACACCCATATACACATACACACACACACTCAATCACACACTCACACGCACACACTCAGATACACATAGACACACACCCACACCTACACACACACACACATACTCACACACACCCTTTCTCTCTCACACTCACACTTATGCACACGCACTCACAAATACACACACTGATGTACACTCATGGACACACTCTCACACATCTATGCATGAACACACTCGTGCACACACACTCACACTTACACACACATACACACTCTCTCACACACCTAATCACACACTTGCACAAACACACCTACACACATGAACACACACAATCTCTCGCACACACAAACAGACACATTCACCAGTTCACTCTCACGCACACACACACATGCATGCATACGTACACACACTCATAACCGTATGCACACACACACTGTCTCTCTCTCACACACACACACTCACATCCACACACATTCACACATACGCACACAAACTCATGCACTCACGCACACACACATACATGCGTGCAGAGACACAAACACGTGTCAACACACACTCTCCTCAGTGTCCTTCTGCTAACTGGAGTAGAGACACACACCATGCGCGCACACACAAACATGCACACACACACACGCATACACACACACGTGCGCATACACACTCGATCGCATGCACACACACACACGCACATATATATATATATATATATATATATACACACTCATATACACATACACACATACACTCAATCACACACTCACACACACATATAAACACAAACACTCATATACACCTAGACCCTCACACACCCACACCTACACACACACACACACTCACATACACACACACACACTCATACACACACACACTTATATACACATACACACACACTCACACATATATACACACACTCATATGCACCTAGACCCACACTCACACACCTACACAGTCTCGCACACCCAGTCACACACACACACAGCCTCTCTCTCTCACATACACTCCATCACACACACACATACTCTCACACACACCCTTTCTCTCTCAGTCATGCACACGCACTCACAAATACATACACTCATGTTTACTCATGCACACGCACTCACACACCTACGCACGCACACTCTCTCACACCCAGTCACACACACACCTACACACAGACACACACAATCTCACGCACACACACAGACACGCGCATGCAAACATACACACGCTCATACCCGTATGCACACACACACTCTGTCTCTCACTCACACACTCACATACAGTATACAGACACACACATTCGCAAATGCACGCGCACACACACTCATGCACTCACGCACAAACACAAACGTGTCAACACACACACATTCTCATTCCCATACGCACGCACGCACATGTATAAACACACACATTCTCTTACCCATACGCAGAGACACACATACTCATGCACTCACACATGCACACACATGCATACACATACATGCGTGCACACACCATATACACATGTATACACAAACATTCTCATACCCATACATACATACACACACATACACAAAGGCACTCTCACGCACACACACATACACATACATACACTCATTCTCTTGCAGGCACACACGCTCAAATACACAGTCACACACACATTCACACAAACGCACGCACACACACTTTCTCTTACCCATACACACACGCACCCGTGTGCACACACACACATACTCATGCACTCAATCATACTCTCACACATGCACACACATATACATGCGTGCACACACACACACACATTCTGTTACCCATACACACACGCACCCGTGTGCACACAGACACACATACTCATGCACTCAATCATACTCTCACACACGCACACACACATACATGCGTGCACACGCACACACACACACATTGTCTTACCCATACACACACGCAACCTGGGCACACACATACACACACACACACACACACACACACATACTCATGCACTCACACACATGCACACACTGTCATGGGTCTGGGGTGCAGTGGCCTTGGGCTGCCACTAGAAGGCACCTGGTGTCTAGGAATTTCTTAATTTGTTTCAGGTGTCTGATTCCCTATTATTTTCACCTGGGGAGATGCCTTTATAAGCACTGACAGAACAGCAATCAGCGCTTCTGTGTTAAACCCCTTTTTCACTAAGCCGGTAAGGTATAGGTGCTCGGTGGACTCTGTACAGAATTGTGTTCGTGGGTGATTCTGTGTCCTCTTTTAAGGCGGTCAGTCTCTTAGTGCAGTGAGCGCATTCTGACGCCTTAGGGTATTTGTACTTTTATTTTGAGCTTGTGTGAGCCGTTGGGTATTGGGACGTCTTTCTGAGCTGCGTCTCAGGTTTTTTCTTTTCGCTGAGTAATTTTGCTACTCAGTTGTCTTTATTTTTTTAAGACCAGTTTTGGGTTTGGTACCAGAGCTTCGCCTCTGTACCACTGGTCCCTTTCTTTTTCGCCCTGGTTTGTAACGGGTAGTTTTTGGTTTCGCGAGCCAGTTTTACGGCTGGACAAGGTTGTCCTTCGGAGTCGTTTTTTACTCCGTGTTTTCTTTTGGTTTATGATCCTGTGTGTGCGGGAGTTGCTCTCCCGAGGATCTTATTTTGTGTTTTAGTTTCTGGTGTTCCCTTTCCTTTGTCCTTCGGGACTTTGTGGTTAACGCTTCCTGTAGCGTTACCCCTGTATTAGTCGTTTCTGGTTCTCCGACACCCCCGCACCATTATACACACACATGTTCACATCTACAGTCACTCCCACAAACGTACGCATGCATGCGCACACATTCACAAATACACCCACACAAACACACTCTCACCCAATCACACACACACACACACGTCGACACGCTTGCAACCTTCCTTGACCAATGCCTTACCAGTGCAATTTCAGCTGTGCCCAATATTAACCTCAGTACAGCTTAACCCCTGTACATAAGAGTATGATCTTTTAGCAGATTCAGGTTAAGCACTTCCTGTCTAAATATGATTGTATTTTTTTACATTTTAATACATTTATATTGAAAATGTTCAAGGTGTGGTTATGTACTTTTGATTATTAAAACATTAATATAACATTGAGAGTAATAATGCCAAAAGATGGCAAGGTAAAATGTTTTTGAAGTAATAATTCTGTCTCCTGTATCTGCATCTTTTTTAAAAGAAGCCAGTGGCAAACTCCACTTAAATGTGCATTTTACTAGTTTTTACAGTTGCTTTCATTCATTTTCACAAGAGTTCCAATGTGTAAATTTCTGTGAGCAAATGCAGCTGATAGGGAGAATGCAGAATGATCACTGCAGTGTACTTATTTCCTTTCCATACTGTAAACAATGATGGATTGAGTTTCCTCATTAATTCTGTTAGGATTGTTTCTTTTTTTGTTGGTTTTTTTTTTTGCTTTAATTTTCTGCATTTTCAGACAGTAATATGCAATGATTAAACATGAATTATAAAAATATCAAATGTTTTGCTGTTGTGATTTATTATTGTGTAATGTTTTGAACTCCTGTGACACAGTAGTACTTATTTCATATTCTGTATGGGATTATGTTTGGACTCAATATGAGTAGATGGGGCTAAAATCTGCAGTTGAAGCAATGACATTCATCTACGGTAGTGGAAATAAAATCCATTATAAGAAAAGTTGTGTAGTGTCTGATGAATGCTTGCTTGTGTTACTGTAGTGTGACCACAACTCAATACATTTTGAAAAGTCACTGCTTGTCTATTGAGCTGGTATATTTATGTTACCTCTCAAATAAATGGTTTTCCTGTAGGTTTGAACTTGGATCTGCTGCACATCAGTTGAATGGATTAGACCACTTAGCTAAAATCAGGGCAGAAGTGTGGTTTGCATGACATCCAGTCTCTGAGATGTTCCTGAGACCCTACAGTTTTTCTCATTTTTTCAGATGCATTTCTAATATTTGCAGTCACACATTACAAATGTATTGCAGTATGTTATGACTGCTTTGGCTCAATGTGGAAAACTCAATTTGCCAAACTGACTGGCAAAATTCTTACCCTAAGACACTAATTGCAGTACCTACTCACAAAGTGCACAACTCTAAATCACACTCAGTTTTCACAATTTCACAGTTTTTACAGTTGTCTTGTATTAGTACAATGTTCCAATGCTTATTGCTAGACATGCAGATTGTGAAATTACGTCTAGATGTTTGCAATCCTGTCTCGTCACTTCCAGCAACATTGCCCAGATGAGTCGCATTGCAGCACAATTGGTAATCCCAACATAAAAGGCTGTTTTACAGCACTACATTCAGCAGTGTCTGACAACATGGAGCACCCCAATGCAGTTGGTACTGATGGACGGGTCGTGGCTGTGGCTGAGGTTGTGGTCAAGCAGGTAGAAGAAATATTGTTGTATTGAATTAATTTAGAGCCACAGTGATTGACCATGTCATAAATCCAGGCATAACAATGGGAGAAGCTGGAAGGATTGTAAGGCCAAACTTAAAAATGTCAAAAGTGGCATCTAATAAGAGCTTTTGGACTGAACATTGATAAGTCAATAATTTACTGCAAAATGCGACACTGTAATTACATTACAGGATTGTTGTGTTGGTGTCATTTTATATTATTTGTGTTTCGTGACGAGCCTGTAAGCCATGTTAATAATTTTTATTAGAGACCGCGCAGCTCTGTTTTTCCAAAATGCCGGCTGATTCCACATGGGGGAAAATTGCATTTGTGTAAGCTATTCCTGTGGCAATGTTTGTTCTGTCTGTTCTGATAATGTGATTATTTTTCTTCTATTGGATAAGGCCTGCTGGTGCAAGTTTGTAATGTTCCATTTGTATGTGTTTTTTTTACTGCTTACATGTCAAATGTCTAGAGTGTAAATGTTTCTGTTTAAATGATTGGTTGAATAACACATATCACTGCTATGTTCACCGACCATGTTAAACGTACTCACTTGCGCGTCTCAGCTCCAAAGGCATGCTGATGTTAAACCCATATTCCAATCTGTTTGAAATGACACAATGAAATTCTGCCTAGTCAGAAATTTCTTTAAGGCTTAAGGCTTTGCTTTTTCAATAAAAAAATCAGCTTTAGTACGATATCAAGCCTACACATTAATGGATTATTTTACTCTGCTTGGGCAAGAAAAAGAAACATTTACCACATTTCAGCTTGTGCGCATATATATTTTGCAATGGAATAGGACAGAAAAGCTGTTTTTCATGCCGGAGGAAGACCTTTCATAAGCGGCTCTGACATGCAGTCATACGAGAGCCCAAGGGGGGTCACTAGAGAGCAATGAAACACAGATCCCTGTCTGACTGAACCCTCCCGTACCCTGGGCAACACAGGCACCAATCGTGCGTCGCCCTTTGGAGCTACCGGCCACAGTCGGCACTGGCACGGTCCGGATTCGACCCGAGGCTGTGAGGCTCATCCATGCACCTCAGCGTGGTGCCTTAACCAAATGAGCCATCCAGCAGCCCCAAGCCTTCTTTCAATAAAATTGCACCTTATCAGCATCCATAAGAAATGCTAACTTCCATACAATATGGCAAATAATCACTGAATTGATAGGAACCACTCAAAGCAGGTACACGAGGCAGACAGGAAATCAGCAGGTCAGGTGACATTTTCCCACTGTAACAGACTTTAGTACAATATGCACCAGGGAAATACCCACTACGCAGCAAGTAGAGGCATTCTCCAAAGACTCACTAAGTTGTCTCAGTCTTGATAGTATTTTCTGAGCATCACACCTCATAAGGTCACATCTCACAAGCATGGAGGCTCTGTCTGTGGTCAAACATGCCTGTTACATCAGTAATTAGGCCTCACAGCACACAACATAACAGCACAGTATAGTGCCTGGGACGGGGGTGGTGTATCGCCATGGTGGGTGCCAAAGCTTTTCGGGTCCTCTCAGGAGTGCACTCGGGACGGCCCTGAGCTGCATCCCATCCTCCTGGTAGCTCTCCATCGCTCTTCTCCCTCATCGCCACGGTAACTGGGAATGTGGAGACTGGGACAAGACTGCAGGCCTAGGCATAAGGGGCCAGGAGTGCATACAGAAATACAGAAAGATACACTTCCCTTCACTATCTTAAGCCTCCAAGCAGCTGTACACTGCAGAACACACAGAACAGTCTGAAGTGCATTAATCACTGCAGGTTTCCCACTGAATCTACAGGAACTGAGGCGGAGCAGTGAAAGAATGGGCAGTCATTCACTATGTGCGCTCATATAGACATGAAAACTGTTTTTCTGATTGATCAAATAGTGAATTATTTGCAAAACATTTTAGTTTAAAGCCATATCTGCTGCAATTATTAAGATGTAAGGATATCTGGGGAGTTCTGGAAATGATTGTTGAAAAAATATTGTAGTTTCTTTATACATACATATACAGCCACTAGATTGGTAAGGTAAAAGGTAAAGGTAAAAGGTAAAACTTCAGTTTCACACTGAGCTGTTGTGTCATGGGCGCGTCCTGGTTTGAACCGTAATCTAACCGACCGAATGCACCGATTGTTTTTTTTATTTTATTTTATTTTAATTATTCGCTGTCTCTTGCCCTATCTTGAAATAAGTTGATGTCGTAAGTTTTTACGGACAATCGTTATACTCAAACAGGTTTGTTGGTTTTGCCTACAAATACTACACTGGTATAGCAAGTAATATAATAGGCCTATAATATAATATTGGACTGGTGTACTTAAAGTCCCTAAAGAAAAATAATTCTCTAGTTGTTGCCCTGCTGAAAATTACAACTTATATTTGTCGAAGCTGGTTTGCTATGTGTTACCCACACTTTTTACCTGTTCGCCACAGGAGCGTGTCCAGGGAGTGGCCTGGGGTAGCACGGGCCTCCCCTGGAATCTGATTGGCCACCCCAGGTGCCACCCCATTATCCTAAACTATGATTGGATATCTGCCCAGTAAGATACAGGACTTAGTTTTAACTCTTTGACGAGTAAACCAAACTTCCGTGTATAGGCGCAATTCAGTCCTAAACCCGAGAGGCAGTAATACGCTAGAGTAGTGTCTAGCCTGACAAAAACCCAGAGACTATCTTGTATTGATTTGGGGCGGGGCAGCAGCTGAGCAGCAGCCAACTACACATGTGCGTCTCATGAAGAAGTCTCCTCGTCGGATTCCCGGCTGTCTCGCTGGTAGTCTCATGTCGCTCCTGAAAGATGTGAGTAGGTTTTTTGATACACATACTGTGCCAGTGGTTAAAAAAGTTTTAGCTGTAGTAAGCTGAGAAGTTTCCCCTGTCGGGTTTCGTGATAACATACCTGCCAACATTAGGCTGTGAAAAAGATTTTCACTTTCACTTTCGGCAAACGCACCCTCGCCTAAATTTGGCGCGTTATCGCCAGCTGACCAGCCTATATAGTTATAACTTTGCCTACAGATACTATACTGGTATAGCAAGTAATATAATAGGCCTATAATATAATATTGGACTGGTGTACTTAAAGTCCCTAAAGAAAAATAATTCTCGAGTTGTTGCCCTTCTGAAAATTACAGCTTATATTTGTCGAAGCTGGTTTGCTATGTGTTACCCACACTTCTTACCTGTTCGCCAGCTGACCAGCCTATATAGTCAGCTAGTCCACCAGTTTGACCACCAGCTTAATCAACCAGTTTGACCAGCTTTGTCCAGCCAGAGACCAGCTATGACCAGCTAAATGTGCTGAACACAGTTTTAACCATCACCAGCTTAGAATTCCAGATATTTACAAGCATGTAATGATTGTTTCTTTTGAATAACCAATTCAATACAATAATTGACGCAGGCAAGAAAAAAAAGCTTAATTCAGCCAAATAAAGAGGTCAAACTTTTTTGTTAAATCCGGATGTGGAACTGAAAGTGTTCAAACTCAAACGCTATTTTAAAGACGGGGAAGAACGAAGAGAGAGTAGCCTAAAAGAATAAAACTGAGAAACAAAAGAACGGAGTAAGTAGTCTGTAACGGAGTAGGATGGAGAGAAAATATGAACTAAAGGTGAACAAGTGAGGGGAAGCTATAATCGCAATTAACACGCTTAGTAAAAACGGAAAACTGACAAGAAAATATGCGATGAGTAGGCTACTAGGCTATTATCAGGTTCCCCATTTGGGAGCAAAAACGAAAGTAATTTAAATTTTTTATTTTAAGTTTTACGTTTTAATAAACTGTTTACTAATGCATTTTTGTATAGCCTATTTCATGGCAATATTTACCTCGCTGGACAGGACGTAGCCTACGTATTTGCAATCCCACTCGAACTAGATGATCTAGTGGCATTTATAATAGCCTAATGATGTACGTCTCTTTACATTAAAGCGTCTCCCAAATAAATGTAAAGTAATGAAATAATAACAAATAATTATGGTTTGGTTGGATCTGCGGCTTCTTTGGATACAAGTAGCCTATGTTTCTCTGGACCTGTGTATATCTGTTAAATGTCATTTAAGGGGATATGGGTTAATATGTTTAAAAAACTTGAAACATGCGAAGTAAAGTTTATATTGCCAAATGTTTTGTTATAAATGTATGAAGCACAATGATGGGGATATTACCGGTAGTGTAGCTAGCTACGCCTTCAGGCAACAAACAACAAGAGATTAGCTTACATTCGCAAACAAAACATTGTAGTGTAGCAGTCTGAGACTGTCGAGTGGCTACTGTTTAGCTAGCCAACGGTGTATGCCAGCGAACAAAAATCAGCAAGTTAGCGTTAGTTGGCTAACAGGGCAGGTTGTCAAAGCGCAGTAACCTACTGAGGGCAAACGGCCGGGACATCTGCATGGGAAATAAAAACGAAGTTAACCACGCAGTTGCAGATCAAATCCTCCCTTCTAGGAAAAAAGCTTCAGATCAAAGACACGTCACCGGGCGGAGGCAGGTTTCTCTCTACTGAGATTTTCCACAGGGGGGAGATCCAGCTGAATTCCCACTAAATCTATGTGTTTAAGTGTTTATGTACAAAAGAAAAAAAATCCCTGTAGGCTACTTCCCAGTGAACAAATATACATACGCGTCACCATAAATAGGCTATTGGGAGAGTGTCTGTGACTGACTGACGCCTGGTCCACACCGCTTACCCCGCCTGTGCGTGACGGCTACCTCGGCGAACTGCGGCTCGCATGCATATGTGTTTCCAGTCACACCGCCAGCTTTGCTGCTGCGGCGCTGCTACTGCCGGCCCTATCTTTCAACATTGAGTTTGCCTTTGATAATGGCCATCAATAATAGAATGTTTGATGTCATTTCATTAGAAAATTTATATTTAGTTTAGACAGAAAAAAGGTTAAGAAGCGTGTGCTCAATTGTAAAAAAAAAAAAAAAAAAAAAAAAAAATATTGTAATGAACCAAGACCCGAGAGCATTCAACAGGGTTCGTACGGTCATGAAAAACCTGGGAAAGTCATTGAAATTTAAAATGCAATTTCCAGGCCCTGGAAAAGTTATGGAAAATATTTTTTTTTGAAAAGTAATGGAAATATAGCTAAAGTTGCATCAAATATAATTACTAATTAATCCAATCATAAAAATAGTATGTAGGCTATAGGCTAGTAATAAAACGTAAATTGGCACGTAACCTTCACGGTATTTTGGTGGTGTGAGAAGTTAATTCGGTCTGGCTCAGTCTGTTTACAGGCACGCCCAACTGGCACGCTTCTGCTAATGTAGCAGTTAGTAAACGTAGGCCCAACTGTGCCGACAATAGCCTATGTCAGGGAAGTGCAGCTTCAATAATAATATCAGGACTCGAAATTAACTTTTTAGCCTACTTGTTAGCACTGGTGCTCCCAACTTCAAAAAGTTAGGAGCACTCACCAAAATGTAAGGAGCACCAACCATATATGCAATAGATTTTTTATTGATAAAAAACAATCTAACAATATAACTTTACGGTTTACAAGTCCAGTTAAACTGTCACGCCTAAAATGTGTCGACTCTTCAAGGAATTGCGTGTTATGCATTCAACCGACAAAGCGCTTCTCGTCACATTAATACCGCTAATTAAATCAACCGCCAGTAAACTACATCGGAGAAATTGGCAGTTTCAACCGGGTCGCTACACAAAACACTACGTTAACGTTTAAAAAGAAATGACGTAATCGTTCGCTTCAACTTTTCAGCTTTCGATAACGCTAATAAATTGAACATAAACTTTTGTCTTCAGGTAGGCCTAACATTAGTTAACGGATTAGCTCTCTATGTCGCGTGACAGTGGAGTGCAGCGAAAGGGAGTGATTGAAGGCTAATATTAACCAATTTAAAATCAGCATTAAGGTAAGAATGTCAAGCTCACGATTGGTTAGAAGGGTCACCGTCAGCTCACAAAGCACATAGCCTACTGAGTGTCTACTAACTAGCGAATGTACAGGGAAAGAGACGTTCGACTGGAAAAAGGAAAAAAAAAAAAGGTTGCACCAGAACAATTATTTGCACTCGCACAAATGCTCCCAATTATATTTCGAGGTCGCACAGATTAAATTTCAGGAGCATATGCGACCAAAATGGTCGCAATTTCGAACCCTGTTTGAGACATTGACAAAAATGTTAAACTATTCGAATAAAAATATGAGACAGTGTATCTAAAGCCTGGTGCACACTAGAGGATTTTCAGATCTTAACCGATTTTAAAAACGTGGGAGACCACAGACATAACGACAGATTTAACCGATTTTTTATATTTTAATCGTAAGAACGCACACACCAGACGATTCAGTCAAGACACAGGACCACACACTTGGCGTTTATACTAAACAATTTCAGAGTGGCGATTCCAGGGACTTTTTTTTATTTCCGCAAACTGATTCCCCGTCTCAATGGAGACCACAACGTTACAATAATTACATATATACATAATACAATAATATTGATACTTTTGTTGCTACGTGCAGTTGCCTAACTGCATCGAGTGAAAAAACAATATCGTCCGCGGAGAACTTCTTCGGTTTCGGCAAACCGAAATAAATTCGGTTGGTGACGCTTCCCGGTCAGCTCGCTCTCATTGGCTGTTGCGGGTTTCTGCTCAATATGCCATCGCTGTTCCTTTCACACTACAGGATTTCAAATCGTAAATATCAAACATGTTTGATATTTACGATTCGAGATCGGGGAGACTCCGATCCAGTAACATTAAGATGATGTCTGTAAACCCCTCACACTACAGGATCATTTGGTCAAATAATCGGTTCAGATTTACCTCGGATTGGGAACGCCCCCGCGATTGTCGGGAAGAGCGAATCGGGCACAAATTCGGCCCAATTGTCCTCTAGTGTGGGGCCAGCATAAGTGTGTGTCTGTCTGGTGTTTATTTGTTTTAGAGAGGCACCATATGTTTCAGATGCAGACCTAATTTTACTTAGCGTTACAATAAATAATTTTAAATCATCCCGCTGAGATAAAGTCATTTGTTTTGGTCATGGAAATTCAGTTAAAGGTTGTGGAGAAGTCATGGAAAAGTCATTGAAAATGACCCCTGAAAAAGTGTATGAACCCTGATTCAATGAGCAGAACACCCTCCGTGGGTACAATATTGTTGCCACCACCTTCTGAATAACAGATCTATGTCAGAAGCACAGAGAACAAACAACCTTAGGAAAAATATTGCTTTATTTCATCCTCAGTTTAAAAAGACAACGGGTTCAGGGACCACAGTTAATGAAGGGCTATGACAACCTAAGGCTGACCCAAGTTTGAGCCACAGACTCTAAGCTAATAAATTGCACTGCACACCAATTTGCACAGTGATTCACTCGTTTATCACACGTGAGGGAAATGTTACACACTCCAGCATTAAGGGTGATTACACTACAAATATAATGTCAAAAGGCTATGCGGCATAGCTACACTGCACTGCACACACAAACAAATCGCCTTACGGCTTTAACTGGGACAACCGTCCCCCCCCCCCCCCCCCCCCCCCTTATCAGCGGCCACCCCAGCAGCTCCAATCCCCCCTCTCCCGGTCCTCAATTTAAAGAGACTAAACACTAAACACTTAAAGACAAACCATTTGGAATAGTTAAAATCACTTCCCTGCCTTCCGGTGGCAACACCCTCCCATGGGAAAAGGGAGCAGGTATTGAGGGCGGTGGTTACAGAGTAGCAGCAACGATGTCTTGACTGCTGGACGGTGCAGTGGTAACCGGGAACAGCCACGGGAGAGCCGGGTCGCGCAGCACTATGACTCAGCAACACTGCAGACCCAGTTCCGGAGGGTTCTTTCCCCTCGTATAGACGGAGCTTATACTCAGGTCAACAGGCATGTGCACCGGCAACAAGCCCAACTAATTGCATGGCAGGGGAGTAAACACGCACTCCTAAAACCCCAGCTAATAACTTTCTTATCCCGTCTCGCCCACTCCCTAACTGCCTATCTTCATCGCCGGTGGTCCTAGCGACCACGAACGACTCCCTCCCCCCGAAATGAGTGCTAAGTTTAGAAGGAGAGTGACTTCTCTGTAAACGTCCAGACACTGCTCCCCCGTTTCGATCTACTGTGCTCTGGGCTCCGCCTTATAGAGTCACTCGGCAGAGTCAATCAGACACAGGTGAAGTTCTCACCACTCACATTACAATATTTATGTTTTTTTTTAATGTCTGTGACACATTCAGATATAGCCTAGACATTGAAACTATAGTGAACGGTGTCAGTTATGTAATGTTGCTGGTATGATGTCAATATGACTATCAACAGCTCTTCTCACTGTCTATTTTTGCTGAGAACCGCGCGCCTCACATGTGAAAAATAGGCTCCACGCCGAAACCCTAGATGACCCGCCTCAGACGCGCGTCTCACGCAGGCTGTGTGGCTGCTCCAACCTGTTAACATGGGCGCCGAAATGAAAAGCAAGAGGTTCCGCGACCGTCACGCACACGCGAGGTAAGCGGTGTGGACCGGGCCTGAGTGACTGAGTGATGAAGTCACGCCATTGGTCGGCCGGTCCAGCCATACACTAGGTTTTTAGTAGAGGAACAAATCTCCAAAAAAGGCTTTAGTGTTTGAGATACCCCTACCCGAGGTAGAATAAAGCACAACCATGTTTCTATTCAGTCCTTTGTTTTCTGGTAAATGTTTTCCTTTTCCATCCAGTGTAATATTTATATCATAAAAAACACATTTTCAATGTACATGCACTGTCTATAACTCATTCATTCAAACTGGAAAAATATAGGCCTGCCATTAAAAGTATTGATATCAAAATGATGCCAAGTTACTGTACTACAAACAGTATAAGCTATCTTGCCTCACCAAAATTAAATAAATTGTATTCCAAAGCAATGCTACCCAATGTTTCCTGGCCATCTAACAAGCCTTGATTGACTAAATTATCAGGAAACTTGTAGAATTAGAGCTCTGTAGGTTGCAACTTGTTTACCCTTCTGTCCTGCTCCGTTTTCTGTTATTTCGTCGAGATGCACTTTTAGTGTTTGTAAGGTTTATAAGGCAGTTTGATAGGCTTATCTGCAGGTAGGAGTCCTCTTCGCTGTTTTGCTTTGCTAGATCAGTCACCTTACGTGAGAATTGGAAGTAGTAGAAGTGGAACACTTGATAGTGGAGAATAGGAGCAGACGCATATGTCCCAGCAATCTTTGCATATTGTAAAATAATAGTACAAGAGAAATGAAAACAAGACTAGTTGAAACAATATGTTTTTAGCAGAATGGGCGTGTAGGTGAAGTTTGACATGATGACAGACTATAGTGCAAAGTAAATGAAGTGATGAGCGAGATGCGTTTCCTTATGGAACGGTATATATAACAGACGGTATAAAGAAACCTTAAGATAGTAGAGGGTAAAGTAACGTGTGATAAGATATAGGGTATCTCATAAAAAACACGTTTTCAACGTACAAAAATGCCAAGTTACTCACACATACAAGACATACACTGTCTATGACTCATTCATTCAGACTGCCGAAATCCAGGCCTGCCATTAAAAGTATTGATATCCAAATGATGCCAAGTTACGGTACTACAAACAATATAGGCTATCTTGCCTCACCGAAATTAAATAAGATGTATTCCAAAGCAATGCTACCCAATATTTCCTCAATTCTTTCAAGTCACTTGGCCCTGTGTTTTGTAATCTTACCGTTTTACAATGTCATGCACACTTTGTGTCAGATCAAAGTGTCGAATATTTCGAATTGCCTCATGGAACACATTGAAATTCATGTAGAAAACTGCTGGTCAGTAACTACAGCAAGCATATTTCTCCGGAAAACATGTTTACACTTGCTTCTGAACTGAATTTCAGTAAATGTACAAGTGATTGTATATTTGCTACGTACAATAAATACTACATGTAAAATACATATTGTACATACATACATAGAGAACTTCTTTATCCCCATAGGGACATTTCCCTCGCAGCATGTTACATTCACATTTACGAACAGACATTTATACCAAGAAACATACAATCATTCACGCAACAGAAAGGCAGGACAGTGAAATACATACATACCAATACAAATTGAACATGTAGACACCTATTCAATCAATCCTGATTGTGAGAGAGCCATCCACACACGTTTGGCCTGTCCATGTACTGCATGCTTATACACACAGGGCCAAGTGGCTTGAAAGAATTGGGGAAATATTGGGTAGCATTGCTTTGGAATACATCTTATTTAATTTCGGTGAGGCAAGATAGCCGATATTGTTTGTAGTACCGTAACTTGCCGTTATTTGGATATCAATACTTTTAATGGATTTTGGCAGTCTGAATGAATGAGTTATAGACAGTGTATGTCTTGTATGTGTGAGTAACTTGACATTTTTGTACGTTGAAAACGTGTTTTTTATGAGAGAGAGTTTACAACTTACACTTATGTAATACAGTTGCTGTATAGAACATGTTTAGGGCCTATTTAAATTATTGATTGCTTCCTGTCAACACTGTGGCGTGTTGTATATGCGTGTCTCTGTATATTAGTGTGTCTATATGTGTGTTCAGTGTGTTCTCATTTTGTGTGTTTACAGGTTGGCTAGTTTGGGATAGAATCCACATGTGGTGTAAACTGGTCTGATGTGTTCCAGTCTCCTGAGATAGGGGGTGCTGTTTCTAAAATGAGTCACTCAGGAGAGCCAGACACCGAAGGAGGAACCCTCAGCACTAACAAAAAACGGTATGAATGCACAAATCAGATATTTAATGTGATGTGAGTTAGAGCTGCAGTAAGAGAATAAGTTAAACTGGAAGCTCTGTCTCCATGTTCTGTTCACAGGGTCCAGGTAGAAAGAGCAGGGTCACCTGTACCCAGCTGTGTGTCTATGAAGAGTGATCATTCAATGGGGACGATATTCAACTTCAGAGAAGAGGTTCCAGGTGATTCAAGGTAAATGAACAGGTTCATATTGACACAACTATTTAATTAAACCTAAATCTGACTGGCTAATTTCTGTCGTAGGTTAGGTGCTCCATGTCATATTCAGGTATAGGTAGATGTATTGTGCCGAACTAAGGTGTTGATAATATATTATATCATATTCAGGTGTAGATGGGTGTGTTGTGCCATATTCAGGTGTAGGTGGGTGTATTATGTCACATTGAGGTGTAGGTGGGTGTATTATGTCACATTGAGGTGTAGGTTTGGTTTATTGTCAAATGCAGGTGTCGATTGAGTGTAATATATCACACAAAGGTGTTGGTTGGTGTGTTTTGTCATTCCGGTGTAGGTGTGTGTACTATGTAAAATTCAAGTGTTGGTAGACATACTATGTCATATTCTGATGTAGGATAAGCATATTTCTGTCACATTATATTGTTGGTGAGTGTATTGTGTAACATTCAGGTGTAGGTGGGTGTATTATGTCACATTGAGGTGTAGGTGGGTGTATTATGTCACATTGAGGTGTAGGTGGCTGTATTTTGTGACATTAAGGTGTAGGTGGGTATATTATGTCACATTGAGGTGTAGGTTTGGTTTATTGTCAAATTCAAGTGTCGATTGAGTGTAATATATCACACAAAGGTGTTGATGGTGTGTTTTGTCATTCCGGTTTAGGTGTGTGTACTATGTAAAATTCAAGCATTGGTGGACATACTATTTCATATTCTGGTGTAGGATAAGTATATTTCTGTCACATTATATTGTTGGTGTGTGTATTGTGTAACATTCAGGTGTAGGTGGGTGTGTTGTGCCATATTCAGGTGTAGGTGGGTGTTTTCTTCCACATTCAGGTGTAGGTGGATGTATTATTTCACATTCAGGTGTCGATGCATGTATTATGTCATTTTCAGGTGTAGATGAGCATATTATGTCACATTCATGTGTAGGCAGGCATGGACTGGGCCTATATTCTACCGGGCAAATGCCCGGTGGGCCGACCTACTTTTGGGCCAGTGGGCCTTTTGTTCATACTGGCACTGACCTGGCCCAATTTCAGTGGCCCATTGGTTCGTTTTCTATACTGACACTGGGCTGGCCCAATCACATGTCTAGGCCCCACCCCTCGCTGTCCGTTTCTGCCCTTGAGACTCGGAGTCGACATCACCTCAGCCTCGTAGGCGGTGCGGTGTGCGATGGAGAAAGGAAAGCGTAAAAGTGGTGCTGAGAAATTGCGGGAGAAAAAAATAAGAAAGCTGGCGGAGGATGCCTCAAAATGTGTCAAAATAACTTAAATGTTTGCTGGAACGACTGTGGGGGCTCCTGCAGTACCTGCTGCTGGCAGTCAGCACCAGCAACGGGTGTTTAAAATCAGAGATGTGACGGTCCAAGATGAGGCAGACAGCGAGACAGCTCTGATAGTGAGTTCTGAGCAGGATGAACCCGAAAGGGCAGACGAGGGACAGTCACAAAATGAGCAGGATAATGAAGCTGAAGTGGTAAGCAGCAGCATGTGGTTAGTCTAGTGTCAAGCAAAACTATAAGCTAGTAATGACGTTAGCATTGTTTGGCCGCAAGCTAGCGTTATCATTATCAATGTTGGGGAGACACTATGCACTGTCGTTAGCTTAGCTCTCTTGTGTTTTTCTTGATGAGCTAAAAATATTGTACTGTGGTTCTTCTGCCTCTGATAATACCATTGCCTAAAACACATTTAATTCCGCTCTGCAGATCAGTCTGGTCACTCATGCTAATATTAAACGGATTTCTCTCGTCCTGAGATATGGCGGGCCAGTCACAACCGTTTGTCTAATATGGGGCGGGTTTAATAAGATTCATACATAAACAAGTCGATCAAAAATGCTTTTGGGCTTTTTCTTTTCTCTGAATATTTTAACAGAATGAACAATAACACCTTGTATTCTCAAATTCTTATGGCAAAAACGGAAACACTCGGGACACATCACTACTACACTATCAGAGGTGTGAGCGGAGGAGCGAGAGAGAGGTGCACGTCGAGACTAGTCAGCGCGAGCGAGGTAGTCTACGAATGAGGAGGCAGGAGAAGTAGCTAAATTTGCAAGGATATAATAAATAATTGTATGGAATAGGGCTGCACAATTCGTTGTAAAAAAAATCACGATCATACATCAATGCGATCTCATTTCTAAATGACGACGATTCTAAAGCATTTGCGTTAAATGGAGAAAACTAAACCGAGTGAAAGCGAAGTTGCCTTAGCATTTAGCATGTTCCATTGTACGTTGTCTACTGTAGAGAGTCTGTATTGTAGGCTATTTGTTTTATTTAAGACCTTTATTCTTTGCCTTTGAATGGCAATCAATGTACAGTGAATGTGGTTTTTTTTTTTTGTTTTTTTTTTTTTTTACGTAAAATTGTATTAAATCATTTGAATTATTCATACAACGTCTAGCAGAGTTTTTCTTTAATAATTACTTTTTGAGTATGGGTATTGTTTACTCCACAGCCACCTCTGATCACCAGGGTCAAGAGGGAGTGAGTACACTGCTCCACTTGCATTGGTATACTTGACTTGTCCATAACACTCCGCTCTGTAGGGGCTTTGGCAAATGGTTAGATATATATCATACATATTGAACGGTCTGCGAGGATGTTGTTCTGATGGGCGGTGTCCGACCGATTGCGGTGGGCCCGGTCTGAGCCAAAAATGGCAGGGCCTATTTTTTGTCCCAGTCCAGCCCTGTGTGTAGGTGGGTGTATAATGTCACATCTTGATGTAGGTGGGTGTGTTATGTCATATTCAGGGGTTGATGGTTTATTATATCATATTCAGGTGGAGGTGGTGTTGTTTGTCATCTTCAGGTGTGGGTGAGTGTATTATGTCACATTCAAGTGTTGGTAGGTATATTATGTCCCATTCAGTTGTTTATGGTGTGTTATTATATTCTGGTGTCGGTGGTTGTTTTATGTCATTATCAGGTGTAGATGGGTATATTGTGCCACATTCAAGTGTAGGTGGGTGTTGCAGAGCAGAGTAAATTCTCCCCTTAGAATAACCAGGCACAACGAGATATATCCATCTAAGATATAGGATTTATTTCTGCAGAACGTGTTTGGCACTTACACACAAGATGGAAACGCTCAAACTGAAGAAAATGGGGCAGTCCCTCCTTTTTAATAGCACAAAGTGTTTTACTTATGATTTGTACAGTTCTGTTTCTTATTGATGCATGTGACCTTTTAGTCTTCAGTGTTAAATAAACAAGCTTTAAATCAGATATAATAGTTTGGTATTTTATCGATCGGTTGCTTTCAGAGTCCTGGGCATCATGGCATCACAGCCGGTTCCTCCCTGGCAGGATGGC
This sequence comes from Anguilla anguilla, assembly GCF_013347855.1. NCBI lineage: Eukaryota > Metazoa > Chordata > Actinopteri > Anguilliformes > Anguillidae > Anguilla > Anguilla anguilla. The sequence goes on from NC_049213.1 coordinate 907,991, forward strand.
AGGGGGAGGATAAGGAGGAAAGCCAGGCTCACCAGTTTGGACTTCTAGAAGTGTATAAGACAGAGAGAAAGAAAACGCATACACAGACACACACACAAACGCACGTACATGCATTGTTTTTAACTTCAGGTGTAGGTGGGTGTATTATGGCATGTTCAGGTGTCAGTGAGTGTATTATGTCACATTCCAATGTAGGTGGGTGTATTATGTCACATTCCGGTATGGCACAGCACTCTGAATACTGAACCCAGAATAACTGGAGATCACCCTTTATCAACCTCAACACTTGAAATTATTTAGAGGGAATTTACCCTCTGCACTTATTAATTCAAATGTCTCGATTTGGCTTCGTTGGTGGATCATTCCATCAGCACGACATAGGAACCACAAACACACATATACAAAAATATAAGCTTTAATGACAAATAATTCTTATTTTAAGTTAAGCAGTTTGGTTGTATTATGGGATAGGATACTGTCACAGTATAGCACGATACAATTCAGTACATATAACCTCACTATCCATCTTCCGCCGTGGCCTGAAGACTCATCTCTTCAGACTATACCTAGAATAACCACCACCATGCTGTGTATATATATATTTAAAAAAAAAAAAAAAAAAAAACCCTTTTTCCTTGTCACTTGTTACATGTTGCCCCATCCCTGCACTTCTTGGTAAATTGTATTTGTCCTAATACTCTAGCTTAATCTTCTGCCTAGTTTGGCTTTGCAGATGTTAGACCAGGATAGTGTTCATTGTTCTCAGCTAGAAATAGCTGTACAAAATAAGTAATTGTACCTTACTGAACCTGTGATTCAGCAGTTGTCTACGATCATGAAAATGCACTTCTTGTACGTCGCTTTGGATAAAAGCGTCTGCCAAATGAATGTAATGAATTTAGAATGTAGTGACGAGTCAGACGTTACAGTATTAATATTATGGTTCATAAGTAAAACGCTCTCTCAACAAGGTTACTGGGTACCGCTACACAGAAACTCACTATGAACTCATACCATTTTACGCACGTAGCCTATGATTAGTATGAGACAGAGAACAATCAGATACACTCGACTCATAGCACAAAGTTCTTTAACCATATAATTAGGTTTACGGTCCAGCCGCTGCTGTCTTGCTACTGCTGTCTCCGTACGGATGTACGCATAAATAGCTAACGGTAGGTTAAACTTCGAATTATGGCGTTACTTACGAGTTGGAGTGTGGAGAGGAGAGGAAGAGAGGAAAGAGGGAGGAAGGAGAAAGTGATCCCCGAGACTCAGCTGAGGCAGCACGCGCTAAGTTCAAAGCTGGAAAATGCAGCTTGGGACAGGCCAGCTTGATCGGCGACACTGGACTCCCAACACGAGCCCGTCAGTACTTCAAGGCGTAGACACACTGTTCCAAAGCGGCGCGAACACTCTTAAGGTACAGCGATCCAGGGTTATTCGGCGGGGACACCGAGGCTAGGATAGCTTCCTAAAAATCAACGTGAACCACGGCTCGGGTACGGAGGAAAAAAGGAAAAATTAGAAAAAGATAAAGAGAGGAGAGGCAGCCTCGGTGGTCATTGACTTAAAAACCTGGTCGGAATAGAGCGGTCTGACCTGTCATTGGCTGTTTGGAGGGCACACCTTCGTATTACGTCCGCCTTTCCCATTGTGGGGCGGGTTTCAATAACTTTGGTAAATGAAATTCAATTTTGATCTAGTTGGATAATTATTTAGCAATGCAAGAAAGGTGGATATACTTTGTACCCCGACCTTCGTTATGAGTATTAAAATATACCCATACCAAACATGATTTTGGTTCAGGTTACGAGAAGATGAAGAATTATTTCTAAGTCGTGCAGGCTAGCGAACTCAGGAACAGGATACTGTAATATTCTAATAGCCTGCACTCACTTTGAATTTTTCAGACCTGTTGGGTATTGTAATTGTATTTGTTAATTCTTCGACTAGACTTTCCTCCATTCGCTGGTGTGAATGAAGCGGCCTTGAAATACTGACGGTGCCCGCTAGTCGCCGGTGGTGCTCTATAGGGACACGCAGCAGTTACCTAGGCGCTGAGTTGACGCAGTCCAGAGATATCACACCGTGGGGGTTCACACCACGAGCGTGGTTAACAGCGAATGAACATTCCTTATTATGCCTCCACTACGTGCAAGGAGGTTGTTAATCCCCCCCCAGTGTCATCTATAGCTTTGATCTTAGAATTATGGGTATCTGGCATGAGGGGTCTGGCGATCCTGAAGGGAAGTGGAAGATAGTGTTGGAATGTTGAAAGTAACAGACGCAGGCTCATTTGGGAGCTTATGCAGAAATAAAGCATTTGAGCCCTCAGAGAGAGGACTGCAGAGAAGCAACTTACAACTGTCCTACAGCGGTGAATGGATCTGCTTTAGACATTAGTGCATGCACTAACTTTGTCTAACAGGGAGTACTATACATCTCCCCTACTAAACAGGAAGAATACCTGTAAACCCGCCAGTATGTAGAAGCAGATCCAAACAACAGGTGGTGATGGGGTGGTGGAGGGTGAGTGCAGTTCTGAGCAGCAGCAGTGAAGCAGGCAAAAGCAGCGCAGGCAAGCAGCAGCACTGATAGGTCTGATTGGTGGTTTAAAAAGGTGCTCCATTGGTGATGTGTGCCTGTGATTGGATGGATAAGAGAAGAGTGTTGAGTATGAGGTTAATGGAGCCGACCGATTGGTCAGCTGCAATTTTTGAGTTTCCTGACAGAACTTGCTTTGCGCATTCAGTGCGCAACGCTCATTAGTTTCTGACTCTGATGTGTGTACAAGAGAGAAACTGCGCAAATGGTTTAGTATACAATGTGTAAAACTTATTCTTCTGGATAGGACTGCTGTAAGAGGATGAGTTTAACTGGAAGCCCTGTCTCTATGTGCTGTGAGTTAGAGCTGCAGTATGAGGATGAGTTTAACTGGAAGCTCTGACTCCATGTTCTGTTCACAGGATCCAGCAGTCACTGGAGTACAGCTCTTTTGAGGAGAAGGGTTCAGATAAATTATCTTCCGCAAAAAAGGTACGAGATCTTTTTTTCTAGTTTTTAAAGGGTTATGTGTTTTCTTTGTGCAGTTAATTTATTTGAGTATATATAATGCCTATATAATATAGTGCAAGGGTAATTTTTTCAAGTGCCTAACATTGCCCTTAACATTATTAACATATTTCACCTTTTTTATATTATTCATGACCATCCAAAGTGGAACACATATGAACACAATAAACCAGCTTTTCACTTAAACATTTAGAAAATGTAATAAAAAATGCTCTATTTTAATGATCTTAGCGCATAGTAAAGCACGTGGCACACATATATTTAGGTTGTGTCCAAACCCACTTACACTGGTTTATCAGTGGATTATTTGAGCGCAATGTAAGGCACAAGGTTCCAATGGGCTGAACTTACTGCCTTAATTTATAGGTGTGTCTTGGGCATAAACAAGTTATAAACCAGTCAGCATATAATCTCCCATTCCCTCTAATAGCCACCTGCACTTGCACTTTGGTGGATTGATAATATAATGGTGGATTTAAAAAGACTTAGAAAAGACAGATTTACCTCTGTCATAAAAGACCTGTTTCTGCGCGAGTCCATTAAAATTCGGAGATCTAAAAAAACAACCATCATGCACAGTGAATCCCGCAGACCTTATTTGAAAATACATTAAAAAAAGGTGATTTAAAATGTCGAAATAAATGCAGTATTCGCTGGGCAATGTTGTGGATTTTTTCAATCAAATAAACCATTCTGTCTGCTTGGCTGGCTATAGATGAAGCTGCTCTTCTGCCAGCTGATTCCTCCTCGCCCGTGCTGCTGGGGTATCTCGGTTCATTAATATGCATCAGCACATTCAGTTCACCATCACGCCTTCTAAAGTCCTGTAATGTGTCCTTGTTTATGTCTGACACATCCATGACTTTGGCAACGTTATGCAACACACAACACGCCACAAAGAATATTCAGGCCTTCTGAGGGCTGTATTGTAATGTTCCACCTGACTTATGCTAACATCTGAAGTGTATTTTCAGCATTCTAAACGTCCTCTCTATTGGGCTACAGTACATGTTTATGCGAGTTTTCGACTGAATGACTATTCACACACACTATTATATTATCTTCATCTGTGTCTTTATCGGACAGCCATTGTACCCTAACAGCCACCCCTCCAGGAGGGGGATTCCCCTAGAAGACTGCAGGAATGACGGAGTTGGCCAATATAAAGGAGTCATGTCTTTATCCAGGATAATTTACGGATGCATGTGTAACCTTACATGTAGCATCGTAAAAATTCAATGTTATGGTTCATGAATTATGGCCCATTTTATTTGTTGTGTTAAATTATTATTGTGATACAGCATACCTCTTCATGTATTTATTTCACACTGATACAGCACACCTCTTCCTGTGTTTATTTCAGTCTCTCCTGCTCACGCTGATGAAGCTGAAGAAGGATGAGAAGTTGAAACTCTTTCAGAGCCATTTGAGTCAGGATTGCCCGGAATGCTGTCTTGACGATCAGTTTATGAAGTTTATTAATGAATTGTTCGACAGTCGTGAAGTTGATGATTGCCCTGAATGCATTGAGAGAGAGCAGGAGGATCCTGAGGCTGCGTGCATAGTTGAGAAGTTGCTGGAGACCTGCGGCAGTGAGAGGTTTCTGAAGATCACACTCCACATCCTGAGGAAGATGAAGCAGAAGGAGCTCGCTGAGCACAGTAAGAGCTTTCTCTCATTGCTACTGTGCGTCAATTAGAATTTTGATATGAGTTTAGATAGCAAATCTAACAGTGATCAATGTTCTGATTTACAGCATCTACACTTTCATAATACTGTTTTACATTGACAATTTACATACTGTAAATTAAAGGCCAAAAATAACATTTATTTATTTTACATTTAAATTTATTAACATATTGCCTCAAGCAGTTATTACAGGGACAAGGAAATGGACAAGATTAAATGTCCCTGAGGGGGGTTTAAAGGCAGAATCTTGTGCTCAAAAACCAGTAACTAGACCACTGTCCCATCAGACATACTGCCCTGAGTTTGTATCCCGGAATCAAACTCAGCAATCAGTATAGAAGTATTACATTATAAGGGCCTCTTGGTGTCTCATGCTGTAAAGAAGCTCGTTCCAAAAGCAAAAGCATGACCCTGCAACGGGGTTTCCTTGTCGGAGGCAGTTGGTTGGGAACTCGGAATAAAAAAAGCGCTCCTTTTCGTCATAATGAAAAAAATACCCATTTGTGTTAATTCAGTCGAAAACGATTATAGCGAGAGTGACAGTGACACTGATGCTGCTGTCAGCAAGAAGTTCTATTTCAATGATGGAAGGTAGGTAATACTGTCAGAGAGTTGTGTAATGCTGTGTGAGAGGTGTGTAACTCACTGTGAGAGAGGTGTGTAATGCTGTGTGAGAGGTGTGTAATACACTGTGACTGTGAGAGAGGTGTGTAATGCTGTGTTAGGTGTGTAACATACTGTTATAAGCTTATAAGACTGATATGTGTGAAATATTGTGGAGACAGAATGCATTAATACTTTTATTGGCTGTTTTTTCTTAAAATCTGTTATTGAGTGGGAAATGTTTATCACATTTTTAAAAATATTATTCTCATATTTCCTCTCTTCAGATGAGTTCATAAAAAGAGCCCAGCAGGCACTGAAAACTCATCTGAAGAAGTTTGAATGCATATCTGAAGGTTTAACAAAGCAGACAACCCTCCTCAATGAGATCTATACAGAGCTCTACATCACAGAGGGGGGAAGTGGGGAGGTCAATAATGAACACGAAGTCAGACAGATTGAGACAGCATCCAAGAGACAAACCACACAGGAGACTGCAATCCTCTGCTATGACATATTTAAGCCTTTACCTGGACAAGAAAAACCTATCAGAACTGTGCTTACAAAGGGCATTGCTGGCATTGGGAAAACTGTCTCTGTGCAGAAGTTCATTCTGGACTGGGCAGAAGGAAAAGCCAATCAGGACGTTGATTTCATCTTCACTCTTCCTTTCCGAGATCTGAATCTGCTGGAGAAAAGAGAATTCAGTCTGATGCAGCTTCTGCAGCACTACTTTCCACAGCTGAAAGAGATCAAAAGTATTGAAGGTGATGAAGTCAAAGTTGTATTTATCTTTGATGGACTGGATGAGTGTCGACTTCCTCTAAATTTCCAAAGTAATAAGTACTGCTCCGATATAACAGAGTCATCATCAGTGGATGTGCTGCTGACCAACCTCATTAAGGGGAATCTGCTTCCCTCTGCTCTTCTCTGGATCACCTCCCGACCAGCAGCAGCCAATCAGATCCCTCCTGAGTGCGTCCACCAGGTGACAGAGGTACGAGGATTCAATGACCCACAGAAGGAGGAGTACTTCAGGAAGAGAATCAGAGATGAGAAAAAGGCCAGCAAAATTATCTCACACATAAAGTCATCCAGGAGTCTCTACATCATGTGTCACATACCAGTCTTCTGCTGGATTTCTGCTACTGTTCTGGAGACAATGTTGGATAAAGTGAGTAGAGACCTGCCCAAAACTCTGACTGAAATGTACACACACTTCCTGCTCGTTCAGACTAATGTGAAGAATGAGAAGTATCATGGCACCAATGAGACAACGCCAAAGAAAATGTCAGCATCAGATACAGAAATCATCCTGAAACTGGGGCAGCTGGCTTTTCTACAGCTGGAAATGGGCAATCTGATATTCTATGAAGAGGACCTGAGAGAGAGTGGCATTGATGTCAGTGAAGCTTCAGTGTACTCTGGGGTGTGCACAGAGATCTTTAAGGAGGAGTGTGGGTTGCACCAGGAGAAGGTCTACTGCTTTGTGCATCTGAGCATTCAGGAGTATCTGGCTGCCCTGTTTGTATTTCAATCATGTGTAAATGAGAACAGAAATGTACTCAGAGCAGAAGAATCAAAACCTCACAGTGACAGAGTGCAGCTGTCTGAGTTACACAGGAATGCAGTGGATCAGGCCTTAGACAGTAAGAATGGACACCTGGACCTTTACCTCCGATTCCTTCTCGGCCTCTCCCTGGACTCCATTCAGACTCTCGTAGGACTACTGACACAGACAGGAAGCAGACCTGGTGGAGCAAGATGCAAAACAAACACCCGTTTAGCTTTGTTTCAAAGATTACCCAGAATGAAAAGATCACTTCTACCAGACCCGCAGACACAGACAGGAAGCAGGTCAAAGAGCATTAAGAAAACAGTCCAGTACATTAAGGAGAGGATCAGAGAGGAGTCATCAGCAGAGAGGACCATCAATCTGTTCCACTGTCTCAATGAACTGAATGACATCTCTCTAGTGCAGGAAATCCAGAATTCCCTGAGATCAGGAAATCTTTCTGATAAAAAGCTGGAACCAGGCCAATGTTCAGCTCTGGCCTTTGTGTTACTGATGTCAGAGGAGGTCCTGGATGAGTTTGACTTGAATACCTACAACACATCAGCAGCAGGTCATCAGAGACTGCTACCAGTAGTCAGGAACTGCAGGAAGGCCATGTGAGTATTACGTCATTAATAATGTAGATTATTGAACACACATTTTCCCACTTTCTAATTCTAGTCAGAATAATGTGCCATAAAATTGCTGGGCAAAATTAGGTTAAAAAAAGATTTATGAATCAAGATGTTTTAACTCGTGCCCTCATTTAATGTCTTATATCCAGAACATAAGCAGCATCAAATGCAAAACCTCAGCACTTACCATATATTTTATTTTATTTACTATTACTATTTACTGATTTGATATATTTACTAATTATTTGCAAAGATAGCAATTGTGAAATAAATAAGGAGTTTATTGATATCAGAGTAATCTGATGGATCAACCTTTGTCAGAACATACAATTAATGCAGATTAAAATGAAGAGAAGCTATATTAAGTTACAGTATGCAGTAAGAAAAGGTGCCCTATTTTGGTGATAGCACAGGCACAAACACACCTGGAATTGCTTGTCATATTTTTCACTTTCACCAGGGTTGTTAGTTTTATGGTCTGCGGTTAATCTGCTTGTGTCAACATGGGTTTGTTGGTGCAATCGGTAATAGAATAGAAACCAATAGAAACATTTGGCACTGTGTTAGTTTGGAGTTGAATAATGCGTTGCAGTTAAACCAACCCATACCAGGTTTTAGGTCGTCCTATTTTGGCATTATAACTGTGCCACACATGTGAATCCATAAACACATAACACAGATACAAGAAATATTTTCTTTATTTCAATTAACTATTTTAAAGAAAAATTATTCAGTCCAATGCTGGCTATTTAGGCAGTGGAGTTAATTGTGTAAGCTACTTGAATGAGACAGGTGGGAGACCGGCTTTACACCCCTCAGATAGTGTTTACAGTGAGCCTAGAACGCACTGTAAACTTGCTTTTAATCACATGTTTGGCTAGGCTAAGTCAATGATTGAGTGGACCTTTGGAATGTTGAAAATGCATTTTAGAATTTTGGATGGATTGGGTGGTACATCACTGTACAGCCCTCAGAAAGTCAGTGCATTCTTTGTGTTGTGCTGTATTCTACACTACATAGCCATATGCCATGGATGTGACATAGACCTCATAGAGGACACATTACAGGACTTTCATACAGAGAGAAGCAGAGTTGCATGTGACGATCGCTACAGAGATTACAGAGCACAGAGTGCACTAGAGAGCAGGGACTGGTTGGCTGTGGAGCCGTTTCACTAGTGAATGTACATTCATCTTATCAAGTGCATGTCTGGAATGGTTGACACTTAGTTGAAGTAAATAATTTTTTTGTTTATTTTAAATAGTGGTATGAAACAAAAATTGACAGCAAAGAAACAAAAAATCTATCCAGACAAAATGCTTCTTTCCTGTCCTCTGGTGCACAAGCGCGATGCCTGCCTAGCTGAAACAGTAGCGGCAACAGCATGATGGAGAGGCCGACTGGAGGCTGTCTCTGCCAGCTGCCTCCTGCTCCTGGCCAGACTGGGAATATTCTCCCTGTGAAACTGTTCATGGGAACAGAACCATTTATTACAGCTTTTAAAACTGGCATATGAACAGAAAATACACTGTTTTTGTTTAAATATTAACAAAAAATTCAATCACAACCATTCAGTTTCATCTTCATTGGTTTGTAGAAGTCCTCATAATGGTTGTAATAGTTCATAGTGTTTGGCAGAGAAAATTCTCCCCTTAGAATAACCAGGCATGACAAGGTATATCCATATAAGAAATACGATTTATTTCTGCAGAAAGAGTCCAGTACCTACACACAACAAAATGGATAAGCACGAACTGAAGAAAGCAGGGGCAGTTGGTACTTGGTTAATACAGAAGCATATAGTAAAATAAAAAAAACAAAATAAATGATTGGCTGTGACTAGTCATATAGCATAAATACTGAATAAGCACACGGTGACCTCTTAGTCTTAAGCGTTGCATAAACAAGCTTTAAATCAGAAATAATTAAATCAGAAATAATAGTTTGGTCTTTATCGATCGGTTGCTTTCAGAGTCCTGGGCAGCATGGTGTCATAGCCGGTTTCTCCCTGGTAGGATGGCAGGGGGAGGATAAGGAGGAAAGCCAAGGTCACCAGTTTGGACTTCTACAAATGTATAAGACAGAGAGAAAGAAAACACACAGACACACACAAACACACGTACATGCATTATTTCTAACTTATTCTTGTCCTTGGGAGGTCTGGTGCCTGGAGACGGAGGGGCCCTGCTGCAAGGTCTAGGAATTTAGTGTTGTACAGACTTCTAGTTATGCTAGAGAACACTCTCCTCCCTTCAGTTGAGATGATCACAACAAGCTTGCTGTTCAGCCATGGTGAAATTAGCATTTGGCTGTGTTTCCCAAAGGGACAGAAATGGGGTGATCTGATTGGCGATAATGAAACCAAACCCAACCACACCCACAGTCAATTTTTCTGATCGAACCAGCCTCTTTTACAACTGTGCCACAGTTGTGCTAGTGCCTGGAGTCAAGAAATGACTGAAATACCCAAATTCACCAGCGCCTTGCGTTGCTGCTAGTGTTTGACAGTTGTGCCTTTACTGAGAAAATAGGGCCCAATTAAATATCTAATTTAATAACATAGGCTCAATTACATGAACAAAAATTAGACAGTCCTGGAAATGAAGTAGAAGATAATCATGAAAGAAATGAATGAAAGACAAAACAAAACCACAGCTTGTCTCTCCCACATTAAACCTGATCAAAGCCAAAGGCGCACAGCTGAGAAGTTAGACAAAGCTGAGACACAAGACCAAAGGCTCATGTTTGCTTAACAAGTCAACACTTTATAGCCTGTATTCAATTAACATTTGTCCTTAACTTGGACTTGGACTAGTAAATGCACTTCACACCTTTTCTTCACAAACTCAGTTTGGTGAATTAATTCAAGTTATTGCTGTAATTGCCAAACTATTTGTGAAGAAAAAACATGCCTTGCTTTTAATTGTAAGTTTTAATTATGAGAACAAATGTTGTTTGAATCCCTGACATGTGTTTGAAAGAGGGGGGTTCCCCTTCTCTTCCTGGTCTACGCATAATGAATTAATGATTAGAAGAGAGGAGAGATTTATCTATACCCCTTTTTATATTTTTACTTTTAAGCCACTTGATAGGATAACACTTCTTTTCAATGTCATGATGAAAATTATGTTAAGTTTGGTTTGGGAGGGATACGTTTGGTTATGAATTAAATGTTTGTGTTTCTATGTTCTAAGGCTAGGGCAGGCAGTAAATGCACCATGTTACAAGGCCAGTAGTACCACCCTGGTCTCTGCTTTATTCTGGTATAGGCTGACCCAGAATCTCCAGCATAGTGCTTGTAGATAGAATGAAAATAGGAAGGTAGAGGAATTGTAGGATATAATTGGGTGCCAGAATGAGGTCTTCTCAGGGAACTGTTAAAGTGACCTCTGCCCCCAGTGCCTGTTCTTGAGTTATTTCTATGGCTCATCTCAGGCCATAGCCTGACCTGTACACTGATTGTGAAGTTTCCTGGAGCCCAGAACAGGCTGAATGGTGTCTCCTTGGGCTGCGCCATCAAATGTATCACTATATCAATAAAATCAACTCAAAGGTATCATTAACAAGAGTTCCCACAGACCTTTAGAATACCTTGTTTCTCTACCTGGTCATATGTAACACCAGAAGAAGGGACACACAGCTAGTCATATGTGAACAGATAACTTCCTTGTGTTTCTGCTTCTAAAGTAGGGATGCACCGTTATTTCGGTCACCGAAAATGTTCGGCCAAAAATAGCACAAAATAACACATTCGGTATTCAGGCCAAAAGAGTGAAAATGGCAAAGACTTTGACAGAATGTGTGTGTTTAAAAAAAAAATGATTGTAACAAAAGTATAGAAATAAATGTGACACTGTTTCGTTGCTCTCCTGCGGCTATTGATGACGCGTTCAAACCGTGCCGGTGTTGTAGCGAATTCAGAATCCTCGAAGCGAACTGATTCCCCTGTCCGTACACGCGCGTCTCGCGCTTCGACTTTCATTTCAAACAGCGCCTTTTTCTGTGCATTTAGAACCTCTAATACTCACAGCATGCAGCTAGTAGCCTATTTGTACGGTTATTAGGTATTTTACATTTTCCTTGATTAGTCAACAATCGGCACTGACTTATCTTTTGAAATAAAATGAAATATAGATTCCACCGTTAGGCTACAAGTGAACATTTGTGGTTGGAAATCATGTTGGTTGAATGATGTGTGTTTTCTCCATTTATTTGTTTTTTTTTTTAGTTATTGTATTCTTGTATTGTACAAAGGAAATCAATAAAGATCTTGAATTACCTCCCAAAAAGATTTTTACAGAATATTATACTAGTATCAACTTTCTGTGGAACACTCCCTGCCCTCTATGTTCATTACCCCAGTTATTGTGCTTTTTTAGTATATTGTCTGCTGGAACGGACTGAATGTTCAATAGACTAATAAAAGTTTTTTCATCACGTTGTCATTTTGTAATTTAATTTTGTCATTGAAAAGCATAAATCAAAAGCAAAATTGATTTAATGGTACAAATGGAGAAATGAAAAAATACCGGTATTCGGAATTCGGCCAAGTGTTTCCTTTTTTTCAGTTTCGGCCAAGAATTTTCATTTCGGTGCATCCCTATTCTAAAGTTAATTTACTATTAACTGTATTTTAGCTTGCAGTGCCGTGGGCTGTTTGTCACAGAAAACCTAAAGTAAAGAAACAAACTCACTGTCCTCTCTGGAAGATGTGCTTCATCCTTTGCATCTTTCCTTTTGGTGGTAGCTGTGCCAAACATTAATCAGCTTTGCAAGTTCACTCACTGTCCACTTTGAAAGATGGCAGCTGACCTTCTGGGATTGGGTGGGAACTTACAGTATAAGAAAAGGGGCCATTTGGGTCAGAATTACATCTGTAGAACTGTCACAGTTCTGTCCAGCAGGATGTTTAATTCTCAGGTCCAAAGTGCGGCAGCTGGAGAGTGTAGCACAGACATCTTCCTCAGAGCATCATCAACCTTAAAATCCTCAATTTCACTCTTCATTACTGAACACTATCATTTGTATCATTTACCATATGTTTTATGTATACCTAATATTATACTATAATATATTTACTCTTCTTTGCAGACTGAACAGCTGTGACCTCACAGAGAAGTCCTGTGATATTGTGGCCTCAGCTCTCCAGTCATCAAACTCACCCCTGAGAGATCTGGACCTCAGCTACAATAACCTGGGAGATTCAGGAGTGGAGCTGCTCTGTGCTGGATTGAGGAGTCCAATCTGTAAACTGCAGAGACTGGGGTGAGTAGTGTTGTGTACTGTGTGATCTTAACTGAATAGCATTTGTGATTATGGTTCTATTCAGTGAAATATTAAAAAGCTCTTTCTCTCTCAGTTTACTCCTCTGTCCACCAGCATTCTTTCTTTGCCCATGTATACCTTACTCCTCTATCACAACAAACAAATAAAAGCAGGATAAAACCTTTTGAGGGTTGCCAGGTTTGTGGTTCCTGAGCAGAATATAAGGTTTCAGTGGAGTCTGTAGTATCAGGTCACAGGTGATGACTGGATGCTGAGTGTCTGATTGACATGGTAAAAGATTGACCACCTGCATAGTAAAATGTTTCAGGTGTGTCACACATTGCAGTCTTCATCCATCTGCATTATTCACTACCTGCTATGAACTCTAATGAAATCCATACATTTACCCCACTCTCTTTCACACACTGACCTTTTGATGAAGGTGAGTTTCACTCGTTCATCACACACCTGTGTGTGCTGCAGGATTGTGGTGTTTCTAAAAGGATTGTGAATAAAATGGTATTTTATTCTGCTGGTAAAGCCAAGCATTAACTTTTGGCCGGCGGGGTGTGTGTGTACATCTTGGTGGGAGAATGTCCATCTGAACAACATGTGAGCTGCTGTTTAGATGCAGTGTTACATCATTTAGTTTAGTCAGTCTGCTGTGCTTCCAGTCCCAAGTCATAGGATGGATATTATACCATTGTAAGCAGGCACGCTGTGTGGAATAGCCTGATTCAGAGATCAATGTTCTGGCTCTAGCTCCTATCATCTAAAGGATAACATCATTTACAGGAGTATTTCTTAGATAAGTATTCTAGTAACTCTCAAATGCTCCCACTTATTAAATTTTTTGTGCAGTTTATATTACTCCACAAGGTCTACCAAACATGTTGATAAGGGGTTTAAAAAAAAAAAAAAGACTTCATCAGGCTTTTATTATCATTATTATTATCATTGTTACAATAATAATTAAATGCAACGCAATAATTAGTGAATTATATTCGCAAAAGCGTGTGAGAATAAAATGAATGGATTATAGGGCAAGGACACACGGAAAATAGGTGCAATGTGTGGAATTTTCAAAAGACACCACGTTTTTAAAAATCTGGTGTCTACCAGCAGTAAAAGTTAGTGGCAATAATCAGTTGTGGTGTTCTCACACAGCCACTAGATGGCGATGCAGTGTAATTCCAGTTGATGCCGTAGTTCAGTGGTACTCACTAATTTTCTTAGGAGAGCCACTTATGAGTAAGGCCATTACTCAGAGCCACAGAGATTGCAGATATAACTCAGATGTTTTTTTTTATCATCACTCTCAAGATATTTACCATCTCTGTGTATGTTTTAAAAAATCCTGTACCATGCTTTCCATCCTTACATCTCTTTTTATTCTCAATTCATAATTACATTGCATTATTAAAATGTATAATACTTGTGTGTGAGTGTGTAAGGCTGGGAGTGGAACTCATCTTATGTATGTATGTACATATGCAATTATACATAAGCATTATCAACATGAAATAAAAAAAGTTCACAAAAATGTGTATATTGGTCTACTAATAGAGATGAAAAACTTATTTTTCTCTGTTATATTTGTATCAGTATGTTGAGGCTCTCATGTGTTTTAGCTGTCCCTTGACTTTCTCCACGCAAAACTTGTAGTTAGCGGTTGCAATCCTAGTCAAACAATCAAGATGCACATCTGTAAGCCTACTTCTATGTTTTCTTTTGACAATGCTCATTATAGAAAATGTTGCCTCACTTGAGTAAGTGCTCACAAAAATAGCTCAATCCCCTTTCTGCACACAAAGCTTTAAATATGGATAATCTCAGGCTGGGACCATGCTCCAGAAATGAGCAACACCTGATCTGAGCTCAGTTTTAAGTACATTGTTGACCTGCAGCTCAAGAATCTCACTCTGTATTACAGCAAGGTCTGGACAAAGGTTTTTCAGAGCAGGTGTAAGGCTTGACAATGACACATTAAAAGGGTTCTCAATGAAATTGAAAAGCTCCCTATACCCCACAACATCTTGAAATCTCCTTTCAAATTCATTTCTTATTTCCTCCCATATGCCTACAAATTCATCATAGTCAAAATGCTGCAGTAGATCAGGGTTAGCAGTTGTACAGGCTCTTACATTGGGAAAGTGAAGAAATTCTCTGTTGGGTATGAAGAGAGTGGTGATCTTGTGCTGGAAAGCGGTGACTGCTCTTAGCATGTTACCTGGGTGCTTCCCTTTTCCTTGGAGTTGGAGGTTAAGGGAATTCAGCTGGGATGTGATGTCAGTGAGGAGTGTCAGCTGTAATATCCAGTGTGGGTCCTCAAGCTTTGGCTCAGCCCTCCCCTTGCTTGCAAGAAAATCACGGATGTGAGGAATTTGAGTACCGAATCGTTCAAGCACCCGGCCACGCGATAGCCATCTCACTTTGTTGTGCATCACCAGATCCCCGTACTCTGCCTCGTCTTCCTCCAGAAGTGCACGGAATTCCCGGTGATTAAGTGCCCTGGCCTCGATAAAGTTGACGACTCGCACAACGAGCTGCATCACATTCTTAAGGTCTTGGTTTTTAAGTTTTGACACCAGTGCCTCCTGATGAATTATACAGTGAAAGGAGACAAGCTTGGGAATGCTGTTTTCCTTTTCCATCAGTCCGATAAGTCCCTTCTCCTTCCCTCTCATGCTTGGAGCTCCGTCGGTGCACACCGACACAAGTTTCGACCAGTCGATTTGTTTCCCTGCAAAAAAGTTCATCAGTGCTTGAAAAACGTCCTCTCCTCTGGTCTGTCCACAAAGTGGTAACAGACATAACAGCTTCTCCCGAAATTCGTCCTTTTGAATAAAGCAAACCCACACACACAATTGCGCCATGTCGCTTATATCCGTGCTCTCATCGAGTGCAGTGCTGTAACATGGTGCCACTGCAAGATCTGCAATTAGCTGTTCCTGGATATCTTTCCCAATAAACTCTATCCTCCTCATTAATGTCGAATCTGAAAGCTGCAGTGCATGTATTTTCTTTATTATTGCGTCCTTATTGATGAAGTCACGGTACATTATCTCAGCTGAGGTCAAAAAGCATTGTTTAACAATTTCAGCGTCCGTGAAAGCCTTTTTATGCCTAGCTAAAATCCATGCCATCTCATAAGTGGCCTCGGTCGATTTCTCGGCAACAGAGACTGATCTCGCCATCATTTTTTGCTGCTCAGAGTCTGTGTCAACTGTTTAATTTTTATTAATCCTCAGGTTGCTACCTGGCAGGTACAACATGTTGTACTTGGCGTGAAAAGCACTAAAGTGGCGTTCAAGGTTAGACCGTTTACAGTTGGCACTAGTCTTCTGGCAAATTAGGCAGAATGGAGTGGATTCGTATTGCACAAAGAAGAACTCATCAGTCCATGTATCCTGAAATTTTCGGTGTTCATCCTGAATTGACCGCACCTTTTTCTTTGCTGGTGCAGCATCGGTGTCTTGGGCTTCTCGGCCAAACTGATCTGCATTTTCCCCCTCTTTTCTCACGTTGCACTTTCTCCTCGGGCCTGTTTCTAACTCCATCGCTGTCAGCTAATGAAGAATCACTTTTCTCGTTCTGCTTTTTTCTAATAATAAATCAGTCCATTTTGAGTGGGGCGGAGGCTGAGACAATATTTGATATAACATTACGACGTACGGCATTATGGAATATCTAATTTAGGTTTACGTGCTAAACTTGCAAAACTATTCGCAAATGCAAAGCTACGCACATAGGCTATACGTCTACCCATGATCCCTCGCTGTTACGTAGCCTACGTTCTTTGACGTATCTTCAGTATGCTGCCATCTGCTGGATAATTCATTTCAATGTGCTAAAACAGGACGTCTGTAGAACCTATACGGAACCTATAGATGGAAGTTATAGCTATATTCTTATTGTGATCAGTGGGTCTGAGCCGCAAAACAAAGTCTCACGAGCCGCGTAATGAGTAACACTGATCTAAGTGTTCTCTGACATTAAGACCATCAGTCATAGGAGGTAAATGTACCGCTCATCCAGGAATCTTGTGATTCATAGACTTCTGCCCTGAAGGAGCAACTTAACCTGTAAATTCAGCAGATGTAAGTGCCAAAACTCACTATCCTAGGGATCAACCAAATTAAGGGTAATCTGGGTAGTGAGTAGGGGTGGGCGATATAGACTTAAAACTATATCACAATATTTCATGGTAATTTTTGCGGTAACAATATCAATGACGATATGAAAATGGTACCATTCAATACTTTTTGGCCACAAGTCACATCAGCATACAGTCTTGAGAGCTGTGCAAACAAACATTGATCCAAAAAAGTAAAACTTAATCCTGACCATCATCAAATACTAAACTAGACCAATTAAGTAGGCTAAAAAATAGAATATGAATTTTATTCACAAATTAAAATTCCAGTGAAAATGCAAACACCAATACTCGCAGGATTCATAATTTAACCCCAGGAAAATAAATGGAAATGTTGTAAAAACACTTTTCTTCTGTAAAAGTGCAAATAATGTTTAAAGAGTGCAAACTTAACAAGTCTTAAACTATGCTGCAAAACATCAAAACAGTATATAAACACAATAATGATTCAAATCAAGTACAAGTTTGAAATGTAAACACCGATTCTGACTTTAATCATAAACTACATACAACAAATGAAAACGTAAACACTTATACAACCTTTGTACTGTCATGATATGTACAAATAGTCGTAAAAATAGTGCAAACAGCAAATCAAAAAGTAACAATCCCAAACATGTCTTCAGTTAGGTTACAAAACTACAAAACTGTGCAAAAAACAACCTGATAAATTAACAACAAATTAACAAATAAAATACAAGTTCAATGAAAATGTAAACACTGATATACTCTGAAATAGTAAATAAAATAACTTACGTGGAAATGAAGTTGTGGCTGGAACATGCCACAAATTAGGTAGTGCAAGTTATCACACACATACTACTAAAGCATGTGATTCAGGAAGAGGTAGCTATCAAAAAGAGAACAGGACGTCACAGCTTAAGATTTTTGGTTAAGAAGACTAGCATATTAACTGTGGCTGGTTTCAGAGCAGACTTTTGGCATGTTACTGTATTTCCCCCAGCACTGAGTAGCCTCTCTGATGCTGTAATTGTGGCAGGGATACACAAGTACTTTTTTGCCAAACCACTGATCTGAGGAAAATTCACCTCGCGTAGCTTCCACCAGGCGAGGGGATCGCTCTCACCATCTGCCAGTGGACAAAGCAAACAGCTGTTTAATTCAGCCTCAATTTTCTCTGTGTCAGAAAGGCTGGTCAGCTCAGCAGCTGGTTTCTTGAAAAAGCTTGCAAGACTCTCCCTCTGCCTCTTAGATGCACTTTGGGCTTGTCCTGTAGATCCAGGTGATTTTTCAGGGGCAGCAGTGTCACTTGGCATGACAGAAAGGGATTCCACCTCTCTGACTACTCTGGCTTTGATGACCAGGATCTCTTCTTGACTCATGTATTCAGTGCAGAAGCGTGGATCAACCATTGTTGCCATGTTGATCAGTTTCTCAATCTCTGGCTCTTTGTACTTGGTGTTCAGATTGTCCAGTATTGAACTATTAATTGTCTTGGTAAGATCTGTGTCTTCATCTGTCCCCTGTAGCAGCTCACTGTTGAATAGCTGAAGAACAGGCTTCAAGCATGACACAGTGACATAATTTTCAGCAGTGAGACCATCTGGGAAATCAAAGAGAGGCCCTAGTGCCTTACTCACAGAATCAAGGACATCAATGTCTGGTTGACCTATCAGCAGCTAAGACTTGTGTGAGGGCCTTTTCTTGTTCAAGCAGTTGCTTCGTTGTTTCTCCTCGTCTAGATTCCATGCTTGAAGAAAATGCTTCAAACCACTTGCGATGTTTTCGCACGTGTGGTCATCTGGAAAAAAACTTGTCTCGAGGCAAGAGCTGTTCAAACTCCAGTCGCTGGTTATGTAGTGAACCGTGAGGCTAATGTATGACTCCATCACTCGGCTACTCCACATGTCTCTGGTTGAGGCATAAAACTCCACTGTAGACAGCGTTGTTTGTAACCTACCGTGACACTCTTCATACATAGCTGGCAGGGCCGTTTTTGAAAAATATTTCCTTGACGGCATGTTGTATCTACGGTCCATTTTCTGGATCGTTAGCCTGAATCCCTCCTTGTCAACAGTTCGGACTGGCAACATGTCTTTGGCTAAGCAAAATGCCTCCGCCTCCGTCAGTCCGTTCCAGCGTTGACTTTTTTTTAAATCATAGGGAGTGCCACTGGCAAACGCGCTGACAATACCCTTCTGAATTAAAGGAGTTTGCTTAACTTTTACTTGTTGCCGCTTTCTCCTCGCGCAACTTCTGGCTTTCCTCATATTCTGTTCGGTGCTTTTGCTTGAGCTGGTGGAACAAATTTGATGTGTTTCCACCCTTTGTCGATATAGGTTTTTGACACACTTTACAAATCACAGACGTTTGATTCACATCTGATCTTTTGTATCCAAACCTCCATA
This sequence comes from Anguilla anguilla, assembly GCF_013347855.1. Classification (NCBI taxonomy): domain Eukaryota; kingdom Metazoa; phylum Chordata; class Actinopteri; order Anguilliformes; family Anguillidae; genus Anguilla; species Anguilla anguilla. The sequence goes on from NC_049213.1 coordinate 927,338, forward strand.
TTACGGAGGACACTCCTTTTTTTGGGATTAATTCTTCCACCTCGTCTAGGATTGGAACTCCTCCTTCCGCCATGCTTGTTCTCGTTCTACATGTGAGATGGTGAGATGCCCAAACACGTCATCAACTATATCATCAATATCGCGGGATGACAAATTCTTATCGTGGGGAGGAATTGTATCGGTATATCATGGACGATACAATATGGCACAGCCCTAGTAGTGAGACTATATAATTATCCCAGGGCATGACCATGACCTGTATTATTTTATTAAATAATATTTGCTTGATTTTTTCAGCTATTCTAGAGAAACTGCACATCCTGAAAGTGAAAGTTACAATATGCCCAGTGAGTAACCCAGTTAGGGTGTTACCCGCTACATGGCTCTTTCTAAGCCCGTTTTTCGTGTTCGAGGAGCTACACTTGCATGCCTGTCCAGGTGTGTGCAGTGCCCTCATCACTGCCAGAGTGTGAAACCCTATCCCCATCTCCACTCCCCCGCCCCCCCCCCCCGTGTGTGTGTGCATACCTTTTAAAACCTTTATATTACTTAAATCGTTTTCATATATTCATGGCATGCTTTCCCAGACGGTCAATGGAATAACTCCAAAAATGCAAAGCCCAGCTGTTCTGTCCCTTAAATGGTTAACGTTGTTGTGCATGATGGTGCCATCTTGTGACCGTTGTTTGTTACTGCATGTAATTTCCTGTTCCAAATTGTACCGTCTTCCACTGCGTGTTCAGAAGGAAAAATAAGTGAGCAAGCTACAGCGTGTTCTCCACAGCTCTCCGACGTTTTATGCCTTGGAGTTGATATGTCTGTGAGTAAAATTGAAATAGTTATAGATAAGTGTTAAGGTTTACAAGAAAACGAATGTAAAGAGGTGTGCAGGCAATTTTGTTGTTTAGTCGCGTTAGAAATGTCCGTGTAGAAATGCTTGTCGCTAGTTTTCTGTGTGCTACGTTGGTTGGCTAGCTTGTCTGCGTGCGATCAACATTTATGTAAGTTAGCAGGTAGCTATATTGCTACATATGTATTTACATATTTTCATAAGTTAGAAAGCTAAAACAATTTATATTGGTACTATTTATAAAGTAGCTTATTTCATTGTGACATTTTACATTTAACAGCATTGTATTAAGACATTTATTTTGTATTCTTGCAGTTTTACCATGTCAACCCTGAACTCAACTTATAGGAAAGACCATACTTCTGAAGAAACGGCTTTATTATTGGGGTTTTTGTACGCTGTCTGTCTAGCCTTGCACAGTCACGCAAGTGTGAGGGCAGAAAACCAGCCATCTAGCACTCCTTATATTTTCAATACAATAATAACAGTATTTTAAATGTTAAATATAGTATATTTATAGTATGTTTCTATATCTTTATGAGCCTTCCGATTCTTTGTAAGTACACTTGGTATAATGGAAGACTGGAATTTTGAAATGTTATTACATTAACGATTGAAGTATTACATTATTCATCAAAAAAAACTAACTGTTGTAAGTTATTACATTACGGCAAAACTTATTACGTTAGCCATTAAATATTTTATTGCATTAATCATTACATTTACATTACATTTATTTGTCTGTCACTTTTATTCAAAGCAACATACAATTAGTGCATATCGGAGGTCATTGGAACAACTACAAAACACAGGTCCGATAAGGTACAATACTCATTATGTAACAGTTATTCATAGCCATGAACACAGTAAGTCCAGTTCATGCAGTAAGCATAGGCTAGGTCAGAAAGTAATGTTACATCAAACTAGAAGGTACAATACTCATTATGTAACAGTTATTCATAGCCATGAACACGGTAAGTTGAGTCCAGACAGTAAGCATAGGCTAGGTCAGAAAGTAATGTTACGTCAAACTAGGAAGCAAGATAACGAGCTACAACATCAAGATAATGATACAAATTCAATATGAGCGCTGGCTGGAGGTGCATGTGTAACATGAAAGTGCTACAGGAATAAGGTAGAAGGGTACAAGTGATAAGTGATCCTAGTTGGGAGTACCCTGCAGAGTAGTGGTAGTTAGTCCAGGTGCAGACTGAAGAGATGTGTCTTCAGACTACGGCAGAAGATGGGCAATGACTGAGTGGTTTTTAGAGGACCAGGGAGTTTGTTCCACCACTGGGGAGCTAGGGTGGAGAAGGGGCGACACTGGTTGGATCCGGTTGGATCTATGGGAAGTGAGGTCCAAAAACACACCTGCAATTACCGCTTCTCGCCATTTGCACCGCCTGAATTCCTGAATATTTTGGTAATATATGGTTCTTAGCCATGCTTTCAACAACATAAGGTCACTTTCATTAATAAGTACACTGTCAGCTTTTAGATAGGCCAGTCCTTGACGTAAATGAGCCTGCCTCCCTTTCTACATCTGACCGTGGAATTGCCCAATCAGGGAAAACATGCTCAAGCCATGCTGCGTTAAGTGTTTATGATGGCCTCAGGAAAAAGTTGTGTTGCAGTTGGTCTTTATTTTGGTGTTGGTTTCTTGGTTATGCGTTTTAGCTCATTTCCTTTGTTTCTGTGGCACTAGAAGAGGGTAATGCTTTGATAAGGTCTGGCTCTTCAGTCTTTCTTTTCTGGTAATCTAAATTTAACATCTTGTTTGATGTCTTCGGTTTTGTTTTGTAACTTAGAAGTAGACCTAATACAGAGTTTGTTTTGGTTTGTCGGTTGATTCCACCAGGTTACTGTCGACTGACCTATCAATTATTAAATTCATAATTAGAGCCCGACCGATATATCGGTTTGGCCGATATATCGGCCATTATTTGACTTTTTTGACAACATCGGGATCAGCAATTATGCAGCCGATGTGTCCCGATTTTTAAATAAGTATAATAAACAAAAAAAACATTGATTATTTATCTGTACTTGTCTGTTCGAATGTTGTAATTGCTATTTACTAGAATTATCCAGTAGAGGGAGCTCTAATACAAGTGTGAACTGTAGCAGTTGACGCTACTTCTGTCATAAGACGTTTGTCACTCGTGCCTCATCCAATATTCTCCACTGCAAGACTTGTCTGCACAGATTCGATTGCCCCAATAAAGGTATGTATATTTAGCGAAAGTTTTTAATTAAATGCGTTTATACGACCACTATGTTTATCAATCATCATTCTCAAGCCAGCGAGCTAGCTAAGGTATTTGGTTCACTTTAGCAAGCTAGCTGGCTAGCAAGCCTTTATGAAGTGGCAGTGAGCACATAAGCAGCGTAGGATCTACATTTCCAGAGGACATCGCTGTATTCTCAAATAACCAACCAAAATAAAATGGTGATTGAATGCATCACACATTTGTTTTTTTATCTAAGATAATGATATTAGCTACTATATGATGCTGTGTCAATAGCCAGCGCGTTATTGCAAGCGAGTGTGTCATCTAGCCACGCGTCATCGTAGCAAGCTAACCAGACAGTAAAGACGCCGACAAAACACTTCTAACGTGGATCATTTTAAGCCATGTTATCTAGCTTTGTCGTGATAACATGAGAGAAGGATTGCTGTTGGAGAAGTGAATCAACCAACACTTAGCGCGGGTAACCTGCACGAAAGCGCATTGTACTTTTTTTCACCACCAAATTCTTATGAACAAGGCTCACGTTACGTATTTCATCCAGTCAATTTAGTTTCATCTAACGTTAAAGTTGATTCACTCATTAGCCCCGCTAGATAAAGTCTTACTCTTTGAGATCATGTAGTAGGAATAAAATAAGAAAATATAATTCATTTACTGAGAATAGATGCTAAGAAATAATAACAAATTAATAACAACAACAACAATAATAATAATATTCATAAAAATACATGTTTGAAACTGGAAAACTGATTTTTTTAAATAATTTTTTTTATAGATGGCTGGAAAAGGAGTAAAAGCAACGTGTGGAGTTATTTTGAATTCACATGGTGTTTATATATATATATATATTTAATTTAATTTAATATCATCTTTTACATTTTTTTATCTATCAAAAAGTTCTTTGTGTGTTTATTTTTATTTATTTGTTTGCTTAAGTTAAATGTTCTCAAATATAGAAACTTTGATAAAATATAAGTTTTTCAAATTGATTTGAAAATGTTGCACTTTTGACAAAATATCGGTCAAAACATCGGTAATCGGTGGGCTAGGACTCTCCAAAATCGGGATCGACATCGGACCCAAAAATCTGGCATTGGTCGGGCTCTATTCATAATTGTCATTTTCAATAATACTTGTTAAATTAAATCACATAAAATATATTTTATATGTAGGTTAAGTGGGCAGTGTACAGCATCAGGGTGTCCTGAGATGGCCTCAGCACAGGGGCTCAGCTGATCCCTTAGCAGTGTGCAGCACCAGGGGGTCCTGAGACGACCTCAGCACAGGGACTCAGCTGATCCCTTAGCCCACAGTGATGGATGACAAAGAGATTTTACATTTGTGCAACCTCATATTTGTACCCCAGTGAAACAGGAAATGGTGAAAGGCAGCAGTACAGTTCCGGGGGACTGAGATCAATTTTTATTTTGTAAAATTTCTTTAGATGCCACTTTGTTTGGTTTTATTTTAAATATTCTTTAGGGGTGCCAATAATTTTGACCCCTATGTTTTTGAGAAAAATCCTTTTTTTTTTTTTTAAAGTTTTTTATAAGAATTGTTTTATTAAAGTGAAAGTAAGCAGTTTCTACAGATGTTTGAGCAGATAATTAAAATCATTAGGTTTATTGTTTCTTTTATATAATCATTTATGCTAATTTTAAGGAAGAGTGCCAATAATTCTTCTTTACTTGAATGTATGAACTCTTCTTTGCAGACTGAACAGCTGTGACCTCACAGAGAAGTCCTGTGATATTGTGGCCTCAGCTCTCCAGTCATCAAACTCACCCCTGAGAGATCTGGACCTCAGCTACAATGACCTGGGAGATTCAGGAGTGGAGCTGCTCTGTGCTGGACTGATGAGTCCAAACTGTAAACTGCAGAGACTGGGGTGAGTAGTGCTGTGTACTGTGTGACATTAATTACATAGAATTACTGATTATGGAAATGTAAGGGTTTGAATTTTGTCACAGGGAAGACTAATTTCCTGACTCCATTCATTTTCAAAACCTCTAACCTGAATGTTTGTGTGAATACAATTTTGCTCATAAGATTATTGACTGGGGTGTGCTCATATGAAATGATGGGCAGCTTGACCCTCTATCCTTGCTACTGCTGCCAGGCATTCATCAAAGTGTTCTCTGACATTAAGACCTTCAATCCTGTGAGGTAAATGTCCTGCTCATCCAGGAATCTAAAACCAACAACTATCCCTGGGATTAACCTAATTAAGATTTACCCCATTTGGGCATGACTTCTGTATTATTCTATTAAATAACATTTGACTGACCCTAGCAGCTATCCAAGTAGAGCTACATATCCTGCTAGTGAATCTAACAGTATGCCCAGTGAGTACCTCAGTAAGGGTGTTACCCCAAAACTTTAAGTTACTAAGTTTAAGTTACTGTTGCTAAAACCAACAACTATCCCTGGGATTAACCTAATTAAGATTTACCCCATTTGGGTAGCGAGACTATATAAATATCACAAGGCATGACCTCTGTATTATTCTATTAAATAACATTTGGGAGATGTGTGCGCCTCACACAAAGCTCACCCCCAGAACTGAGTGGGCTACCGGCCTCCTGGTGACATTCAGGCGGTAGAACCTTGCAAAAGTATCTGGAGAAACCCAGGCTGCGGCTGAATACATTTCCTGTAAGGAGAGCCCATGGAATAGGGCCCACAATGCAGCCATACCCCTCGTAGCATGAGCCCTCAGGCCCAAAGGGGGTGTTATCCTCTTTGAATCATATGCCATAACAATAGCTTCCACAAGCCAATGGGACAGCCGCTGCTTAGAGATACTTTTTCTTTGCAGGCAGAGGCCCAGGCCCTGGTCGCTCTTTCTAAAAACCTTAGTCTTTGTCATATACGTGCGGAGAACACAGCATATGCAGCCTATGCTCCTCGTCAGAGGAGAAAGGTGGTGGGTGAAAAGCGGCAAGCTCCAACATCTCACATGTGAAAGGAGGGAAGCTTTTAGGCATAAAGGCTGGATTGAGCTTAAGAAAAACCCTGTGAATCTTAGGGGAGAATATTGTGCACGAGAGATGCACTGAGAGCACATGGAGGTCACTGACTCACTTAGCTGAGGCTAATGCAAGCAGCAATGCTGTCTGGAGAGACAACAATGTTAAATCTATCTCATGTATAGGCTCTAATGGCCTTAGAAACAGAGCCTCCAGCTCCAGTGATAAATCCCAAGGGGAAATGAGCTTTTTAGCAACAGGCAGAGAACAGTGAGCCCCCTTCGTGAACCTGTGAATGAGGGGGTGCTGCCGCATTGCATGGTCTTTCAACCCAACATGCCAAGCAGTGATAGCTGCCAGGTAGATCTTATTGGTAGAAAAGGATTTCTCTTTATCCATAAAGTTCTGTGAAAAGCACAGCACGTCAGAAACAGAGCACTGGTGAGGCACTGACTGACGAGAGGCACACCATCTTTCAAACACCTGACACTTATAGTCATGAAGTGACCTGGTAGAGGGCGCTCTCGTGCTCTGGATGGTTGCAGCCACGCGAGGGGGAAGCTCTAATGCGTTGAGGTTATGCCTCTCACGGGCCAAGCCCATAGAGCTACTCTCTCGGGGCAGGGGTGGTGTATTTCCCCATTCACCTGAGACAGGAGGTCCGTGCGTAGCGGGAGCGTGCATGGCTGTACATAAAGGAGAGGGATAATCACTGCAGTAACATTTCCAAAATCTGGGGATGGAGACACCATTCCCCGTACAGTGGGTTTCCCCTTGACAGCAGATCAGCACTCGTGTTCAGAATTCCTGGAACATCAATCAATCAATCAATCAAATTTTATTTATATAGCGTATTTCACAGCAATTGTCACAGTACGCTTCACAGACAGTCCTGGCCTAGACCCCCACAGGAGCAAGCCTAAAGCAACATGGGTCACGCGTAACCACAGAAAGTGACGGCTGCTCCAGACCAGCAGTCTGTGGGCTAGACCATGGAGCTGGAGGGAGCGCATGCCACCTTGGTGATTGACATATGCTACCGCAGTCATTATCGCAGCGTACGAGCACATGATGTCCCCTTAAACAGGGAAGAAAATATCTGAGAGCTGTCCATATAGTTAATAGCTAAAAGAAAATTGATTTACTATGTAACCCTCCTGAGACCTCCCCACCCCAGAGAGGGATGTGTGTGTCCTTTTTTTCCGTAAGAAAACGATCCTGAGAGGGGTTCCCTGAGTGTAAAAGTCTGTGTTTTCCCAGTGACGCAGAGTTGCAGAGAGCTTGTGTGTTACTGTGAGACAGTGATGGAGATCGCACACGGGGCTGAGGTGGAGGGATGAAATCCACCTCATAAAGCCCCTCATTCTTAACAGCCCCAGTGGCAAAACCTGAGAGGCTGACACCATTAGCCCCTGTAGTCTGAGGCATGTGTGATACTGTACTCTGGAGCCGGGCTTGAACTGAGAGAGACATACTTTGAGAGATAAAATGCAGTCCGCTGATAGGCAAGCTCACATGGATACAGAGTATAAATCCACTCCCAAGAACGTTACACTCCGGAATGGGGAGGAATTGCTGTGAAACCAAGAGACATCAGATGTGTCTGAACTCGCTGAGTGTCCTGCACAACTCTGGGTTTTGAATTGGCAATAATCAGCTAATCGTCTGTGTAAGTCAGTATTCTGAGCCTCATTAGTCTTAATGGAGCCAGACCCGCCTCTACACATATACAGAACACCCGTGGACTCAGGGAAAGGCAACAAGGTTGGAACTGTGTATTTGTAGCAAACACCGCGATGGGCAAAGCAGAGGAATTTTGTGAGGGGGATAAATGCTTATGTGGAAGAAGGCATGTTTAAGATTTACTGATGTGACATAGTGATGTTAACTTAATCAATTAACTTAATTCTTAATAAGAATGTTGATTGATGAATTTCTATAGATTAAACGGTTAAATTTCAATAAACCATTTCAATGAATAACCTAATGTTGGTGATTAGATTTCAAATTAAAGAGACGTTTCTAAAATGTTAAATTAGAGAGTCATGGTTCCCTTGACTGGCAGCATTAGTGAAAAGTTATTGGTCCATTCCTGGAACATCAGTGCCATCTGAGCGTGTCTTCTGAGCTGCTGGTCTCACCTTCAGCAGACTGCACACCAGACTGACCCCAAAGCACATAGACATGCTCATACTCCTTAACAAAAATGCTTAGGTATTAAGTTAAGCATATTTTAAGTCATTCTTTTCATAGGCCATGGAGTAGATTTTAATCTAATCAGTTAATCATTATTAATCAATTATTGGGTGCTGACGATTGATTAAAAGAATTTCACAAAATTTTCCAATCGTTCTGATATATTGAACATGAATGAGTGCTATAAGTTAACATTTTGAAATTATATTGCCTCAAATGTTTGTTTAACACTGAGATCCAAGATAGGAAGTTGAGAACCGTCCTTCTTTGGGAGCTGGAAATAAGGAAAATAAAAACTATGTTGGGTTCGATCTCTGGGAACCACACGTATTTCCCCCTTTTTGTAAGAGGGAAGGAATTTATTCCTCTTAAACATGGGAGCGCTCTCTTGTGTTTGAGAGTAAATGACTCTGTTGAAATGGGGGGTTCACTCTGAACTGGAGTCTGTAGTCCTTGGCTATTGTCTGTAGCTTTTGGCTATAGTAGCGCTGCAGTGTTCTATGTGCTCTTCCAGGAGGGCGGTAGCCTCCTTTCACATTGGACGCACTACTGTCTGTCAGAGCCAGACTTAGTGCAATTGGATGCTTCTATGGAGGTCTGGACCGGATGTCATTCCCTAGAGTTGGCTTTCAAACACAAGATGATGAAAGAGAAGTTTATTTATGGCACCAATTCAGTGATTTGTTCAAGCAGAGATGCACACTTCAGTCAGTGTGTAAGTAAGCCATGTACTTTGGATGCGCTGTAAGAGAAAGAGTACTTTATCATATGACAAAATAATGGAGTTGCCAATAACCATGAATTGAAAGCTTTAACAGTGTTAAGAGGCAATCATTTTATTGAGAAGACATGGCAAGATGGACTGGACACTATGCTGTAAGAGAGGAAAGGACATGCACCTGAAGAGATTGTAAGATAAAGAAAAGGAACACAAAGAAATTGTGATGCATACCAAAAATGCTTTTTATGAAACGGAACGGACGGAGTGTAGCACAGTGGGTAGGGAACTGGGCTTGTAACCGAAAGGTCGCAGGTTCGATTCCTGGGTAGGACACTGCCGTTGTACCCTTGAGCAAGGTACTTAACCGAAATTGCTTCAGTATATATCCAGCTGTATAAATGGATACAATGTAAAATGCTATGTAAAAGTGGTGTAAGTCGCTCTGGATAAGAGCGTCTGCTAAATGCCTGTAATGCAATGTAATGTAATGAAAGGACTTTGGATAATGAAGTAAATTGTTTGAGCTTCCCTTAAATGCTATCCAGAGAACATCTCCCTCTATCCACTCTAGTTTACATTTGACAAAATAAAGTCTGACCTGACCAAAACTCTAGGACCTACCGCCATCCCCAGGAGACAATACAGGGACAGGGGTGGTGCATGGTAATTTTACTGACAGTAAATAAGGGACTTTATACTACTGGTGTGCCTTAATGATTGAATATATCATTCCTGTATGTGTTGCATGTCTTCCTGCAAGGGTTTACAGTGATGGTCCTTCTAAGGACTGTTTTATACTTCTGTGTAGTCTGCATAGTTTGCATGATTTGCATTGTGTGCGACTTTTGCAATCGGGCAGAGCATTTATATGGCATGTTGTACAGGTGCAGGTTGTGATTTTTCACCCATTACAGATACCTTCAATTTCATATCTTTCATATCCTTTAATAAACTTTTATCACATCCATACTGTATGCTATGGGAACGAGGCACAGACGAGGCAGACAGTGCTGGCAACATGCCTGTAGAGGACTTTTATTGTGACAGCAGTATGACAATGAATGAAGACAGGGGAAAAGTGAAACACAAGACGAGATCAGGCTACTCAAATGTTGGGGAAAGCAAAAGTGCTAGGGAAGTGCAGGCGGGTCCAAAATTCAGGCCATGAGGAGGGGCACATCCGAGTCTGCCACAAAAAAAAAGAGAATCAGAGACTCTGTTAGTCACTCAGTGAGGGGAAGGCCAGCACACCCCTGGAGTGAGACCATGAGGCCTATATAGGGCCAGCACCTACTCAGGCAAAGGGGAAAGTGGTGTGGAAAAAGCACTGGTATGCTGCCGGTGGCCTGACTGTATCTCAGGTCCAGGTCTGAGTGTGGAGTGGAGGTGCTGAAACTCAGCCCTGTCCCTCCGGCGCTGTCCAGGTCTGAGTGTGGAGTGGAGGTGCTGCAGGCTGGCCAGTGAGACACAGGTGAAGTGGAGCAGAGTGGCAGCTGATGGCAGGGAGGGGCGGGGCTCCAGAGGCCCACACCACAATACAGATATATGAGCATGTGCATTACTTCCTGTTACAGTGTATCTGCCTTTAGCTGTATGTTAGTGTGCAGAACTGTGGAAGTTTGTCACAGAAAACCAAAAGGAAATAAGCAAAGTCAATGTCCACTCTGAAAAATGTGTGTTTCCTTTTACATCTTTACTTTTGGTGGTGGCCAAACATCCTACAGCACTGAAAACTAACTCGCTGTCCACTCTGAAAGATGGCAGCTGCACGTCTAGTATGGGATGGGAGGGTTAAGCCCAGAGAAAAGATCATAGGAAAGGTAGATGAGCCCTTTGCCCCAATTCAGAGAACCTACAGTATAAGAAAAGGGGACATTTGGGTCAGAATTACATCTGTAGAACTGTCAGAGTTCAGTCCCGCTGGATGTTTAATTTTCAGGTCCAAAATACTGCAGTTGGAGAGTGTAGCACAGACATCTTCCTCAGAGCATCATCAACCTTAAAATCCTCAATTTCACTCTTCATCGCTGAACACTGTCATTGGCACATTTCCCATATTAGATACATGCTTCATGTATACCTAATATAATAATACTATAATATATGAACTCCTCTTTGCAGACTGAACAACTGTGAACTCACACAGAAGTGCTGTAATACTGTGGCCTCAGCTCTCCAGTCATCAAACTCACACCTGAGAGATCTGGACCTCAGCTACAATAACCTGGGAGATTCAGGAGTGGAGCTGCTCTGTGCTGGATTGAGGAGTCCAAACTGTAAACTACAGAGACTGGGGTGAGTAGTGTTGTGTACTGTGTGATCTTAACTAAATAGAACTTGTGATTATGGTTCTATTCAGTGAAATATTAAAACGCTCTTTCTCTCTCAGTTTACTCCTCTGTCCACCAGCATTCTTTCTTTGCCCATATATACCTTACTCCTCTATCACAACAAGCAAATAAAAGCAAGATAAAACCTTTTGAGCGTTGCCAGGTTTGTGGTTCCTGAGCAGAATGTAAGTTTTCAGTGGAGTCTGTAGTATCAGGTCACAGGTGATGACTGGATGCTGAGTGTCTGATTGACATGGTAAAAGATTGACCACCTGCATAGTAAAATGTTTCAGGTCTGTCACACATTGCAGTTTTCATCCATCTCCATTATTCACTACCTGCTATGAACTCTAATGAAATCCATGTATTTACCCAACTCTCTTTCATACGCTGACCTTTTTATGAAGGTGTGTTTTACTCCTTCATCACACACCTGTGTGTGCTACAGGATTGTGGTGTTTCTGAAAGGATTGTGAATAAAATGGTATTTTATTCTGCTGGTAAAGCCAAGCATTAACTATTGGCCGGCGGGGTATGTGTGTACATCTTGGTGGGAGAGTGTCCATCTGATCAACATGTGAGCTGCTGTTTAGATGCAGTGTTGCACCATTTAGTTTAGTCACTCTTCTGTGGTCCCAGTCCCAAGTCATAGGATTGATATTATACCATTGTAAGCAGGCATGCTGTGTGGAATAGCCTGATTCAGTGTTCAATGTTCTGGCTCTAGCTCCTATCATCTAAAGGATAACATCATTTACAGGAGTATTTCTTAGATAAGTATTCTAATAACTCAAATGCCCCCACTAATTAAATTTTTTGTGCAGTTTATTTTACTCCACAAGGTATACCAAACATGTTAATAAGGGGTTTTAAAAGAAAAAAAATGATTTAATACATCAGGCTTTTATTATCATTATTATTATCATTGTTAAAATAATAATTAAATGCAACGTAATAATTAGCCTGTTATATTTGCAAAAGTGTGCGAGAATAAAATGAATGGATGGATTACAGGGCATGGACACGCAGAAAATAGGTGCAACGTGTGGAATTTTCAAAAGACACCATGTTTTTAAAGATCTAGTGTTTACCAGCAGTAAAAGTTAGTGGCAATAATCAGTTGTGGTGTTTTCATACAGCCACTATATGGCGCTGCACTGTAATTCCAGTTGATGCCATAGTTGCATTGCTGGGAGGTCGTGCCAGCCAGATGAACTGAAGTGTAGCACAGCTCGTACACGGTTCCGGCACAGCTTCAGCTGTTAGCAAGTACAATATTGCAGGTCTGACCAATGATATCATTGCTGTTTAGATAAAACCTTCATGTTATTTTATATACTGGTGTATATATTTAAGTTGTCTGTGACAGTAAGCTGCTTAGTTCTTCACTGACTCCACTAGCTAGATTGATTCATGAAGTAAGGTTAAGTTAGGTTGGGCTGGCTAGCTAGCTAACTCGTGCCTGTGAGTCAAAGCTAAAGTTACAACAGTTGTCAACTTGAGGGTCATGTTGTTTGAAGAAAATGATAAACGAATGATTTTTGCAAAGTGCTAATGGTTATTATCAGAGACTTGTTTTATGTAACTGTGTAGTTCTAGATTTATTTTAAAGAATAACTATCTGAGGTAACGGTAAACGGAGCGAGCTGTCATCGCCATGGTAACCAACCAACCCTCCTAACGGCCACATTTTAAACAGTGTTGTCAATATTACCGTCAAGTTAAATACGAATTCTCAATTTTGTATTGAACGTGGTTTCATTTCACCGTTGTGAAAATTTTTTAATGAATGTCAAAAACGCTGAATTAAATGGTAAATGGACTGCATTTATATAGCGCTTTTATCCAAAGCGCTTTACAATTGATGCCTCTCATTCGCCAGAGCAGTTAGGGGTCAGGGGTTAGGTGTCTTGCTCAAGGACACTTCGACACGCCCAGGGCGGGGTTTGAACCGGCAACCCTCCGACTGCCAGACAATCGGTCTTACCTCCTGAGCTATGTCGCCCCGAATTAGTTAACCCTAAATTGTTTGATAACTTGATGGTTACAAGATTAGGAAGAAAATATTATCATGATAACAGTTGACGTAGGCCTATTCAGCTGATGGGTTTCACGTGTACATTAATAGTTATATTTATCTATTCATAGTGATGAATATTGAACGTTTTTAAAACGTATAGATGTTCATGGACCGAAGAACATGTCAGGTCAGGTAAAATGCACCACGAAAATGCTGTTTCTTGTGTTTGCAGATTAAATGAATATGTTTGCAAGTCAGATAAGTGTGTGTGTGGTTCCTCCACAGGCTGGGTTGGTGTAATCTCACAGAGGGCTGCTGTGATGTTCTGGCCTCAGTCCTGCGTTCTCCTGACTCAGAGCTGAGAGATCTGGAGCTCAGAGACAACGAGCTGCAGGATTCAGGAGTGAGAGCGCTCTCTGCTGGACTGGAGGACCCACACTGTAATCTGCAGAGACTGGGGTGAGTACAAACACACACCCCTTCAATCCAAAGGGCTCCAGTGTGACTAAATACAACACTGATGTCAATGTTTCTAATGTGAAAACAGACACTTCACAGAACTGAAAGAGCATGTTCCTGTTCTTCCTCTTGGAATAATAAGACTCTACACATGAATGAAGAAAATGAATTAGTCCTGTTTCCTGAACTGTAGTGGGGTGTAAACTCAAATGTGTTTGATAATGGCTCATTCTACATTCATTTTATTTTATATATAGGTGTAGAAGGTGTGTAACACACTGCTATGTGTTTGACACACTCAGCCCTGTTAGTTTATATTTATGTGCTGTAAGGTGTGTAACACACTGCTATGTGTTTCACACACACAGCCCTGTTAGTTTATATTAAGGTGTGTGTGGTGTGGGGATGGCTGGTTTAAGCAGCCACACCTGCCCTGGGTCAAGCTAATTAGACCTGGCCAATTGGATAATTGGTTAAGAATTAGATAATTGGCCAGGCTAATTGGACCCAGGAACAGGAGTGGCTGCACCTGTGCGTAGTGAGGTAATCACTGCGCACAGGTTAAATCTGCCATCCCCGCCCACACAGGGGAGCTTCGGTCATGACTGTGTTACACCTGCTCATTTTGGCTGTAAGATCTTGCCAAACCCTCGCAAATAAATCTGGACTGTTTTAACATCATCTCCCTGTGTCTCTGTGCTGGAGGGCCCCAAAGAAAGCCACTTCGGTGGCCTGTGGCAGGCGTGTTTGCCACAGTGTGTAACACACTGATATGTGTTTGACACACACAGCCCTGTTAGTTTATATTAATGTGTGTAAGGTGTGTAACACACTAATATGTGTTTGACACACATTGCATTACATTACAGGCATTTGGCAGACGCTCTTATCCAGAGTGACGTACAACAAAGACATACAACACACAGCCCTGTTAGTTTATATTTATGTGCTGTAAGGTGTGTAACACACTGCTATGTGTTTGACACACACTGCCCTGTTAGTTTATATTTATGTGTGTGAGGTGTGTAAGACACTGCTATGTGTTTGACACACACTGCCCTGTTAGTTTATATGAATGTGTGTAAGGTGTGTAACACACTGCTATGTGTTTGACACATACAGCCCTGTTAGTTTATATGAATGTGTGTAAGGTGTGTAACACACTGCTATGTTTTTGACACACACAGCCCTGTTAGTTTATATTACATTACATTACAGGCATTTAGCAGACGCTCTTATCCAGAGCGACTTACACAACTTTTTACACAGCACTTTACATTGTATCCATTTATACAGCTGGATATATACTGAAGCAATGCAGGTTAAGTACCTTGCTCAAGGGTACAACGGCAGTGTCCTTACCCGGGAATCGAACCTGCGACCTTTCGGTTACAAGCGCAGTTCCTTACCCACTGTGCCACACTCCGTCCACATATTAATGTGTTTAAGGTGTGTGTGTGTCCTTCTCTCTGCAGGCTGTCAGGCTGTGGAGTCACACAGAGAGGCTGTGATTCTCTGGCTTCAGCTCTGTGTTCAAACCCCTCACACCTGAGAGAGCTGGACCTGAGATACAATCACCCAGGAGACTCAGGAGTAAAAGCACTGTCTGCTGCTAAACTGGACACACTCACACTGCTGTAAGTACAGAGAGTTTCCACACTGCACCTCACACACACACACACACACACAGAAGGGTTTGGAGGGCATGGAGGGCACTGTACAAACCAGCGTTACCCAAGAGGGTTGGGGATCTACAGTGGAGGGTGCTGCATGGAATCACTGCAGTAAATAGTTTTATTTCTGTGATGAACCCGGCAGGATCCCACCATTGTCCATTCTGTATGGAGAGAGAAACTGTTTATCATTGTATTTATGGGTGTGCCAGACTTCAGCCTCTCCTTTCTTTTTTGGGAAGTTTATTTATTTTATCCTTGGCTTCCCATACAATCAAAGACAGATAAGTTCCAGCTAATTTATTTCATTTCAGGGCTAAAATGGCAGTTTCTATAAGTGGGAGAAATATGATTGGTGGAGGGGACTGGCAAGATGTGGCTGTTGTAGTTTGGGGTTTGATCAGGGACACAGTGGTGGTGGAGTTTCAGTATTACGAAGCAATGGACAACCTGAGTGTTTTTCAGAGTGTGTGTGTTATAAGGGTGTTTTATGTTCAGTGGAGGGAGGGGAGCTATTTTTGCACATGGAATAGGGTGAAGTAATGGAATACGTTTCCTTTGTGACAGATTTATGTTTTTTTCTTTGTTTTCATTTACATGATGTCATTGGTGTGTTGAGAGTGGAAATAAAGGATTGTTAAAATTCAGAATTCTGTTCTGCTGTTCTTACAGTGTGGACAATGGAGGAGAGAACATGACCAAACCAGGACCCAGGAAATGTGAGTGTGTATCGACGCAGAACACTTTCCATAGATACACACTCTGCTGTGTGTGTGTGTGTTTGTGTGTGAGTGAGAGGCTTCTCTCTTACACACATAAACACACAAACAGAAACACACATATACACAAACACACACACAGGTACTATCACAGTTGTTTCTCTCACACACACATAAAGAGGTGAATATTAGTAATGATAATTAATCTCATTAATGTCTCTGGTGTGCAGACGGCTGCCAGCTCACACTGGATCCAAACACAGCGCAAAGAGAGCTGTCTCTGTCTGAGGGGAACAGGAAGGTGACACACACACCGGGGAGAGAGCAGCCATATCCTGATCATCCAGAGAGATTTGAGTATGAGCCCCAGGTTGTGTGCAGAGAGAGTGTGTGTGAGCGCTGTTACTGGGAGGCTGAGTGCAGTGGGACTGAGTGGGAGGAGGGATGGGTTTCTATAGCAGTGACAGATAAAGGAATCAACAGTAAAGGACCGGGGTCTGACTGTGAGTTTGGATACAATAAAAACTCCTGGAGTCTGGAGTGCATGTTCAGTGACTCTGATAAAGTCAGATACTCTGTCTGTCACAATAACAACAAAACACGCCTACCTGCCCCCCCCTCCCCCTACCACAGAGCAGGAGTCTGTAATGATGATGATGCTGATAGACGAGTGTGTGTGTACAGGGTAGGAGTGTGTGTGGACCGTCCAGCCGGCACTCTGTCCTTTTACAGCGTCTCTGACTCTGACACACTGACCCTCCTGCACAGATTCCACACACAATTCACTCAATACAAACCCCTCTATGCTGGATTTGGAGTGTGGGACTCCTCAGTGTCCCTCTGCCAACTGGAGTAGAGACACACACACACATTCACACACATGTGCGCACGCACACAAACATGCACACACACACGTGCGTGCACACAGAAACATGCACACATGCGCGCACACACAAACATGCACGTGCACACACGTATACACACACACACATGCGCATACACATGCATGCATGCATGCGCACACACACTCACACACTTATGTACACACACACACCACATTCATATACCCACTCACACACACACACCACACACACTCATATACACATGCACACACACACTCAATCACACACTCACACACACTCAGATACACATAGACACACACACATCCACACACACACACACACACATACTCTCACACACACCCTTTCTCTCTCACACTCACACTCATGCACATGCACTCACAAATACACACACTGATGTACACTCATGCACAGGGATGGGTTTCTATAGCAGTGACAGATAAAGGAATCAACAGTAAAGGACCGGGGTCTGACTGTGAGTTTGGATACAATAAAAACTCCTGGAGTCTGGAGTGCATGTTCAGTGACTCTGATAAAGTCAGATACTCTGTCTGTCACAATAACAACAAAACACGCCTCCCTGCCCCCTCCTACCGCAGAGCAGGAGAGTGTGATGATGATGATGATAGAGGAGTGTGTGATGATGATGATGATGATGATGATGATGATGCTAGAGGAGTGTGTGTGTACAGGGTAGGAGTGTGTGTGGACCGTCCAGCCGGTGCGTGTGTGCGTGCGTAGGTGTGAGTGCGTACTCACACCTACGCATGCACACACTCGTGCACACCCACTCACACTTACACACACATACACACTCTCACACCCAATCACTCTCACACCTAATCACACCCATGCACACACACACCTACGCACATGAACACACACAATCTCTCGCACACACAAACACACACATTCACCGGTTCACTCTCACACGCACACACACACATGCATGCGTACGTACACACGCTCATAACCGTATGCACACACACACACACACTCTCTCTCTCTCTCATACTCAGTCACTCACACACACACACACACACTCACATCCACACACATTCACACAAACGCACGCACACACACACACACAAACCCATGCACTCGCACACACACATGCATGCGTGCAGAGACACAGACACGTGTCAACACACACTCTCCTGTGTCCCTCTGCTAACTGGAGTAGAGATACACACACATCCGCGCACACACAAACATGCACACGCATACACACACACACGTGCGTATACACACTCGATCGCATGCACACACACACACATATATATATTATATTATAGATTTAATTAGTTAAATAAATGTTCTCTCCCTCTCCACCTTCGCTAATGTGTGGTGAGCGTTCTGGCGCAAAATGGCTGCCGTGCATCACCCAGGTGGGTGCTACACATTGGTGGTGTGTGAGGTGAGTTCCCCTTCACTGTAAAGCACTTTGAGCATTTGGAAAAGTGCCATATAAATGTAATTATTAATAATAATAATAATAATAATAATAATAATATATACACACACTCATATACACATACACACACACACACTCAATCACACACTCACACACATATATAAACACAAACACTCATATACACCTAGACCCTCACACCCCCACACCTACATACACACACACGCACACACACTGATATACACGCACACACACTAATATACACACACACTCTCAATCACACACACACATATATACACACACTCATATGCACCTAGACCCACACTCACACACCTACACACACTCGCACACCCACACACAGCCTCTCTCTCTCACATACACTCCATCACACACACACATACTCTCACACACACCCTTTCTCTCTATCATGCACACACACTCACAAATACATACACTCATGTTTACTCATGGACACGCACTCACACACCTACGCATGCACACTCTCTCACACCCAATCACACACACACCTACACACGGACACACACAATCTCATGCGCACACACAGACACGCGCATGCAAACATGCACACACACACTCTTTCTCTCACTCACACACTCACATACAGTATACAGATACACACATTCACAAACGCACGCGCACACACACTGATGCACTCACACACAAACACAAACGTGTCAACACACACACATTCTTATTCCCATACGCACACGCACACACACATGTAAAAACACACACATTCTCTTACCCATACGCAAAGACACACATACTCATGCACTCACACATACACACACATGCATACACATACATGCGTGCACACACCATATACACATGTATGCACAAACACTCTCATACCCATACATACATACACACACACCAACGTTTCTGCTGGTAAGGTTTTGCCGTGGCAAATAATAAAAAAACTAAAATAAAAAAATATATATATACTGTATATAGCCTATATATTAAGTTCATAAATTAAAAATGTTAAACTTTCTAAATATTTCTGCCTAAATGCGCTTTCAAATTCATACTGTCACGTCCACATATTTATTTTCAAAAAGAGCCTAGGCCGCGCGCTCCGTGCTTGCTCCTTTCTGAGGTGGTCGGAAGACTTGCAGTGCGCGAATGTCGCACGGTCTGTCAAAGCGTCACTTTTTTTTCTTCAGCCACTGAAAGACAAGGAAAAGGTAGTTGCTTTCATTAATTTTCACAAGAGTTCCAATGTGCAAATTTCTGTGGGCAAATGCAGCGGATAGGGAGAATGCAGAATTATCACTGCAGTGTACTTATTTCCTTTCATTAATGTAAACAATGATGGATTGAGTTTCCTTATTAATTCTGTTAGGATTTTTTTTGTTTGTTTTTTTGTTGCTTTAATTTTCTGTATTTTCAGACAATAATATGCAATGATTAAACATGAATTATAAAAATATCAAATGTTTTGCTGTTGTGATTTATTATTGTGTGATGTATTGAACTCCTGTGACACAGTAGTACTTATTTCATATTCTGTATGGGATTATGTTTGGGCTCAATATGAGTAGATCAGCATGGGGCTAAAATCTGCAGTTGAAGCACTGACATTCATCTACAGTAGTGGAAATAAAATCCATTATAAGAAAAGTTGTGTAGTGTCTGATGAATGCTTGCTTGTGTTACTGCAGTGTGACCACAACTGTTGCGTGAATGATTGTACGTTTCTTGGTATAAATGTCTGTTCATAAATGTGAATGTAACATGCTGCGAGGAAATGTCCCCATGGGGATAAAGAAGTTCTCTATGTATGTACGTACAATATGTATTTTACATGCAGTATTTATTGTATGTAGCAAATGTACAATCACTTGTACATGTACTGAAATTGAGTTCAGAAGCAAGTGTAAACATATGTTTTCTGGAGAAATATGCTTCCTGTAGTTACTGACCAGCAGTTTTCTACATGAATTTCAATGTGTTCCATCAGGCAATTCGAAATATTTGACACTTTGATCTCACACAAAGTTTGCATGACATTGTAAAATGGTAAGATTACAAAACACAGGGCCAAGGGACTTGAAAGAATTGAGGAAATATTGGGTAGCATTGCTTTGGAATACATCTTATTTAATTTCGGTGAGGCAAGATAGCCTATATTGTTTGTAGTACCGTAACTTGGCGTCATTTTGATAGCAATACTTTTAATGGCAGGCCTGGATTTTGGCAGTCTGAATGAATGAGTTATAGACGGTGTATGTCTTGTATGTGTGAGTAACTTGGCACTTTTGTACGTTGAAAACGCATTTTTTTATGAGATCTTATTTACAATGGCCCTGGCAAAAGTTAAGAGCTCTTGAGGGGGAATAAGGATTGACAGAGGGGGTAAAAACTGTTAAAATATAAGATAAGATAAGATAAAATAAAACAAAACAATAACAAACAGATCAACACCATACAATATAGACAGACAAAAGACAAGCATTAGTCAGATAGCAAACACCAGACAAACAGCAAACAAGTACAAAATGCAACAGCAAACTACAGAAGCACAAAACTAATGACAGGTGAACATGTGCAGTGCATGGCAAGATGAGCAGCTGCAGACATTTGGCCTCAGCAGGATAGAGCAGATAATTGTTCATTAAAACAGAAGCATGTTTCTGAGTCCATAAGACAGTCTTTCATGCAGAGGGATAAAATTGTCCAGGTTTATGCTTCTTTGAAGGTCTTCCAGTCTCTAGCAGCAGAGAATCTGAAGGACAACTGATTCCTTGATGTCCTTACTGTGGGAACATTGACCTTAAATAAGAAAATGAGATTTTTTAAAAATTACAAAAATACGAGGGGGTTAAAACAAGTCTTATGAATGTGTGAGCCTGTGGGTCTTGCAGTGTCTGTACAAGGATGGTCAGTTAACAGATGCAAAGTTGCAAGCTGGCAATGGTGGCAAACCTGATGCCAGAGTGGTAGAGCACATCAAGACCCCCCAGTGTACCCAATGGTGATGTCATTTTAAATACACCAATTTAAAATGACATCACCATGATCTAGAATGTACCGCTGCACTAAGAGCAATTTGAAATGAAGTGAAGTGGAAGATGAGCGATTGTGACAGAAAACTGAGACTGGATGTTATCGTTTGTCTGCAGCTTAGAAATGTAGCGCTAGAAAGATAAGCTGCCATCAAGCCAAATACCCAAGTGTTTACACCATGTCTCCTGACCTGTTCCGCTGAGAGTCTAAACCGTGCCGCGGGGCGGGCTGAAAGGACTGTCCCGGCCACATGTCCTCGGCCTTTGATGTATTCAACACGAGGTGAAGTGTTGAGAGAGCCATGAAGCCATGCTTCTGTTATTCTTCTTAATTAAAATTCTAGTAGCTGCTGTTGCTTCCAAGTGCGTTCAGGAAAGAAAGAGTCTTAATCGAATTCGATGGTGAAAGACAGTTTAGCTCTTTAATTCTTGGTTACAGATCTGTGTGGTCTTACGAGCTTCTCCAGTCTAACGACGACCCTCATTGAAAAATGGCACAGCTTTAGTACAGTCTCTAAACAATGGAGTCTAGCCAGGAGGAAAGGTTTCATGCACGTGATAATTCACTCCTTCCCTGGTTCCTTTTCCTGGCTAGATCAATGACTCTTCACATATTATAATTTATATTCACCCAGGGTTGCTTTCCAATGGCTCTCAGCACCTAAGTCTTGGGGGAGAGCTTGCATTTGAAAGGCTACTCAACACCCAGATGGAAACAGGATGGGTGCGGGGACTTAAGCAGATTATAACTCTGAAACTTTAAATAAGATACATTACTAAAAAAACACCAAAATCTAACAGCCAGTTGAAACCTGTTTAAGCTGTCCTGAAGGGTGTGAAGTATGGGTTTTGAGGAGTGGGGTGACTGCATATAGCATTGTGACATCAGCTACAGATGGACAGAGATTAGTTAGATTGCTAAATGGACAGATTTAATTAGATCACCAGGACGTGCAACCATCTGTAAATAAAAGCAGAAGGTCTCACGCATGGCTTCTGAATGTTGGCTTGTTTTTGGTTGAATAAATAATTCTAAAGTAAAAATTGAGCATGCTGTTAGTCATATGAGGTTAGCCCTCCTGCTATGTTCCTAGGTCCATTTTGACCCAGTATGGTTTAACTACTCGACACAACTTTTATGTTTTGGATCAAAATTGACCCGCGCATTACAGATTTAAACAAAAGAATCAATTGCAATTTTTCCTGATACAAAACTTTATTTTCAGGCAAAGGTAGAATATCAGAAATGACCATGAACATACATTTTATCCATGTGCACTGCCACTTGTCACATTTGGTTGCTTTTTATCATTGAACAGCAGTACCATTTGGATGGATGGGCGAAGGGACTGATGAGATTGTAGCATGTGATCTATTCACAGTGCACATGAATGACAGCATATGAGAGCCTGTGTGTGTGGTTGCAGTGGTATGGGGTTTTACAGTCTATTTTGGAAGGGCGTGTGTGGCACCTCCTCCACTTGCTTCTGCCTGGGGCAGGAATTCCGGACTTCATGTGGAGCAGGACCAGATTCCTCCAATGGCCCTCATGATGAATACAGAGGGTGGGGTTTCAGGGAGGGTGCCATGGTGTTTGTATGAGGGGCAGGTGGGAGTAGGGGGTCACAAGAGCTTTAGGAAGTAATACACTCCTCCTGTGAAGTTTCCCACTGTTCCATACTGAGTCCATCTGAGTCCAGATCACAAATGCATTGTATGCAGACACATCAGTGACACTGTAAAAATAACCACCAAGGCCACCAACTTATCCCACACATCTCCAACAGCACCCAGCTTGTCTTTCTCATGTCTTAGTAGTTCCCGCATAGACTGTACCCCAGAATATGACTCGGAACAGTATCTTTGTACCCAAATGGTGTTCCAACTTGATAAAAACACCAAATTGGTTGCTATAAATTTCATATGATCATATCCACACTGTTGAGGATGTGGCCAAGTTTAACGCTGAAAAAAATTTAGTTTATGGGTCTTTCAATTATGTTAATGCCTGAGATCTGAAAAGGGATCATTTTGACCCAAATACACCACATGGCCCAAAGTATGTGGACACCTGACATCCAACATCTCATCCAAAATTATGGGCATTAATAGGGAGTTGGTCCACGCTTTGCTACTATAAAAACCTCCACTCTTCTGGGAAGGATTTAAACTAGATGCTAGAGCATTGCTGCAGGGATTTGCTTCCATTCAGCCAGAAGGGCACTGGTGAGGTAAGGCACTGCTTGGGCGATTAGGCCTGGCTCACAGTTGGTTTCCAATTCATCCCAAAAGGGCTGGATGGGGTTGAGGTCAGTGCAGATCAGTCAAGTTCTACCACACCATTCTGGACAAAAGCATTTCTATATGGACCTAGCTGCCAAGCTGAAACAGGAAAGGGCCTTCCCTAAACTGTTGGGGAAGCACAGAATCGTCTAGAATGTGATGGCATGCTGTAGCATTAAGATTTGCTTTCACTGGAACTTTCTTTCAGGAGGCTGAAAGAGGGTGTGCTTTCTTTCTCACACCACTGTATACATCATGGTATGTATTTACCAAAACTGATTTGCTTCAGGGTTCCATAAGTGTAAAGGGTTGTCATGGGTACCTGCACGTTGACTCAAAGGTCTTTCTGTACGTGCCTCATGAGGAATCTGGCTGCAGTCCAGGGCCTTAATGACACAAGGAACCTGCATTAACATGAAAGGATAATTGTCAGATTGCACAGTTCAACCTAGGCATAAACATAAGAATAATAATCTGAAAAAACAAAAATGCCAAGTTGCTCACACATACAAAGCACTATATATAAATCATTAAGACTTGCAAAATCTAGGCCTGCCATTAAAAGTACTGATATCAAAATTAAGATTAAAATGTTACAGTACACAGTATAAGTAACTTGGCCCTGTGTTTTTTCATCTTATCATTTGAAGAGAATGTGGTCATTCAAAGCACGCGTCACATTCAATTTCGGCTTCCGTGCTCTCAACTTGTGTAGCCTTCTGTCATGCTCTGTGTTCAGTTTTTTCTCTTCTGAGATCCACGTTTCGTGTTTATGAGGTTTATAAGGCATACCCTTAGTTGTAGCAAGGACTCCTCTTTGCTGTTTTCCTCAGCTAGGTAGCTGACCTAACATTTTACACAGTAAATATTTCCCAGCAATATTTGCATATGAGAAAATAAAAGTAGTACCAAATAAACAACAACAAATTATTCAATGGAATAGTTTAAACAAGGTTTTCTACAGAATGGGCATGTAAGATGAAGTTTGACATGATCACAGACTTTTGTACAAAGCACACTAACCATGACCATGATGAAGTTGCTAATTGAACAATGTATAAAACACAGGACACCATAATACATTCAATATTCTCTGATGATCAAAGCATGTAAAATACAAGTCAGAAGCTTGTGCGCGAATGTGTTTTTTCACGTAGACTACTACTAGATATGAAAGTGTTTAGCGTGTGTTAAAATAGAATTGATTTTAATGGGGTGTTGTAGACACAACAGACGCACTAATTGTTTGTATGTCGGTGGAGAAACTATGTCTTGCTAAAGTGGCATTTGCAAGTAATGGGAGCTCGTAGCCCAGTAAAAAACATAGGTAAACAGTAGAAACGGCACAACGGTCAGCTGTTGTCGATTTTTAATAAAATCAATAAATCTGCCGTCATGAAATGCATATGGCTCCCCGTACGAGACTTCTGCTAAACCACCAAAGTGAGCCGCCATCATAGCAGCTGCAGTGGTCCGGAATTTTCTTGTGTTGCTTGTGTATGTAATGCTTTGTTTGGCTGGTGAAGGTAAATGTCCAATGGGGAGACATATTGTTTGTGGGCTTGGAGCATTGTGCTGATGTAATCAGGCAGGAAATCCCCTAAGTTTGGGGCTTTAATGTGCGGACGTGTGAAGTTGGTGAATTCTCTCTGTTGAAATGGGGTCAGAAGGTACAGAAATGAATGTTTCTAAGGGCTGAGTGTCTGTGGTCATTGTGGTTATTTCCGTATAGGAAACCCTGAAAAGTGCCAAACCCTCGGTGCCGTACGTATAGGTATGGGGCATGCTGCCCCGCCAAGGCGTAACTTGGCAGGATGGCATACCTGCCATCCCAATATGGCGCTAACAGATTTACTAGGTAAATCATACCCCGGAGAGGTGGGCATTGGTCCGGTACACTCTCAGAAAAAATTAAAACGTGCCTATATAGGTACAAGCGCTGTACCCTATAGGTACATAAAATTGCACCTCTAACCAACAATGCATAATTCATTTCTATATTATTTCCTTGAAAAAGGTACGTATTAGTACCCAAATAGAACATTATTGCACGTTCAGTGTACATTTGGCAAATTTGTTCCTTAAAGAATAAAAATGTTCATCTACTGTACCAATATTTCACAGTGTACTCTATGGCTCTAACAGATTTACGGGGTATATCATACTTTACAATTACAGTACAATCGCTTAGCAGATGCTCAAATCCAGAGTGACATACAGTAGTGGATCTTGCCAACCAAGTCTAGGGCACTCAATAAAACGATCATTTAAATGAACAAAACATCTTGACAGTCTCTATAAAAGTCAAAAACCCATCACACTCTGCAACCCTTTCATCGGCCATTCTTCTGGCGCGTGGTTGGAGGAGGAGGGGAGAGTGGCCACACCCACTTTTAGAGGAGGAAGTGCGGTCACAGTTCGGCTGGCGGGACAGAAGAACGCACGATAGCGCTGGGGGTTGGTATCGGCTGATAATGCCTTAAAAATGAACTGGCGGGTGACTGCCTGATGCTGTGATTACAGCTGGTATGATTGGCCGCTATGATGGCGTAACGCGTGTCAGAGAGACGA
Source organism: Anguilla anguilla (assembly GCF_013347855.1). NCBI lineage: Eukaryota > Metazoa > Chordata > Actinopteri > Anguilliformes > Anguillidae > Anguilla > Anguilla anguilla. The sequence goes on from NC_049213.1 coordinate 953,681, forward strand.
TGCATCTGCAGTGCTGTATGTAATTAAGAAAAAATGCCCACCTCAAAAAAAAAAAAAAATCTAAATGGCCTAATCATTGTCATCTGAACCTCTTTTATTTATTTTTCATTTATCATTTTTGCAAACACCAAACACCCAAGCAAAGCTCCACAGAGACTCTGTACCTCTCTAGACTCATGCTCTCTGCTTAATAATAAAAAAGTAAACCGGTTTTAGTATTTTGTCATACAAACAAAATGCTAATTTCTCCATCATAAGTTGCTGTCTGTGATTACCTACTTCCTTGAATGTGGAAATCAGGTTGCAGTTTGTAAATGTATGCAAAATGTAAAACAGGAAGGTAACAACATCAGTCAATATGGTCAGACAAATATCAGTTGACCCAGAAATTTCCCATTGTGCATCTCTAGTTGGAAATATATTTTGTATGCAGAAATGACACAAATCTACCTTCTTATTTGCCTCAGTGAGGAGTTTGCTATAGCTGGTTTTACACAGTTATGCAACTGGATATTTCCCATCAGGGAAACGTTACTGGGCCTTATTTATCAGAAGGAAAGTGTGACTGTATGGACAGTCATCACAGTACAGAGTTCACCAGCTGTTCTATGAATGACCACGGAGGCCAGGATCTTTCCATATTCCACAACTGCACTGAAGGTAAAGTCTCCACATGTATGAGTGAAACACGACAGCCACGTGCTTCTGGACTTTTCCGAACTTGTGAATAACTACAAGAGGCATGAAACCTACTCCCTCATAACAGTACACCCTGTGATTTAGTCATGGTTCCTCGTGGTTTCATACACATTAAGATATAATGTTCTGACTATTTGCTGTAAAGCGGTGTCACATTCATTTCTTGTATAATTAATGCCTTTCTGTATGGTCCTGTCAGTCAAACATCAAAATAAGAGTTTCAGATAACCATTACACAACAGCTCTGTAGGATAACTTACCTGAAGAGCGCATTGTTAGTACTAGAGCCAACTAGCTTCTTTCCTAAACATTTTTCCTTGGGTTTTCAGGTAAGAATGAGATGTCAGAAACACTGTTTATCTAAAACAGACATCATTTGCTGCCAGGCAACTTATAAACAAGAATGCTCCAGTATTTTCCCATAATACCGTTATAAATACACATATTAATCAGTGCAGTATGTCCTTTTAGAAACACCAACAAAAGAAAACATATAGGGAAACCGTAATGCCCTGGAAAATCACAAGATCCATTTAATACCACCTGTCATGATAAATCAAATCGCAATATTCCTAAATGGGTTTTCAGGTGTTTTCAATGGTACCAATGGCTTCAAATTAGAGTTAAGGGCTCAAATTAGGGTTCAGCTAGGGTTAGGGTTAGGAAAACGATAAGTCTGAGGGTTGAGGCAAGTTCACGGTTGTGTTCAGCAGCTTGAAGAAAGGTTGGTACATGAGAATTATTTGATTTTGAATCAATCAAAAAAAATGTCTAGTTGCATGTGTACCCATGACCTTACAAAATGTCTAATGCATGTTTTTCTTAGGGAGACCATTTTTCTTTTTTAAATGACCTCATACATATTATTTTGCATTTAAATTATAGTATTCATGCTATTTACCATGTTTTCCATCCATTTTAAACGGGTTTTCAAGTGTTTTCAATGGTATAAATGGCTTCAAATTAGAGTTAAGGGTTCAAATTAGGGTTCAGCTAGGGTTAGGGTTAGGAAAACGGTAAGTCTGAGGGTTGAGGCAAGTATACGGTAGTGTTCAGCAGCTTGAAGAAAGGTTGGTACATGAGTTTTATTGATTTTGATGAACCAAAAAAAATGTCTAGTAGCATGTGTACCCATGACCATACAAAATGTCTAATACATGCATGTTTTTCTTAGGGAGAACATTTTGGTCTTTTAAATGACCTCATATATATGATTTTGCATTTAAATTATAGTATTCATGATATGTACCTTGTTTTCCATCCATTTTAAATGGGTTTTCAGGTGTTTTCAATGTTACCAATGGCTTCAAATTAGAGTTTAGGGCTCAAATTAGGGTTCAGCTAGGGTTAGGGTTAGGAAAACGATAAGTCTGAGGGTTGAAGCAAGTTCGCGGTTGTGTTCAGCAGCTTGAAGAAAGGTTGGGACATGAGTTTTATTGATTTTAATGAAGCAAAAAAAATGTCTTGTAGCATGTGTACCCATGACCATACAAAATGTCTAATACATGCATGTTTTTCTTAGGGAGAACATTTTTCTTTTTTAAATGACCTCATACATATTATTCTGCATTTAAATATCGTATTCTTGAGATTTACTTTGTTTTCCATCCATTTTAAATTGGTTTTCAGGTGTTTTCAATTGTACCAATGGCTTCAAATTAGAGTTAAGAGCTCAAATTAGGGTTCAGCTAGGGTTAGGGTTAGGAAAACGGTAAGTCTGAGGGTTGAGGCAAGTTCACGGTTGTGTTCAGCAGCTTGAAGAAAGGTTGGGACATGAGTTTTATTGATTTTGAAAGAAGCAAAAAAAATTGTCTTGTAGCATGTGTACCCATGACCATACAAAATGTCTAATACATGCAGGTTTATCTTAGGGAGAACATTTTTCTTTTTTAAATGACCTCATACATATGATTTTGCATTTAAATTATAGTATTCATGCTATTTACCTTGTTTTCCATCCATTTTAAATGGATTTTCAGGTGTTTTCAATGGTACCAATGGCTTCAAATTAGAGTTAAGGGCTCAAATTAGGTTTCAGCTAGGGTTAGGGTTAGGAAAACGGTAAGTCTGAGGGTTGAGGCAAGTTCGCGGTTGTGTTCAGCAGCTTGAAGAAAGGTTGGGACATGAGTTTTATTGATTTTGAATGAAGCAAAAAAAATGTCTAGTAGCATGTATAGCCATGACCACACAAAATGTCTAATACATGCCTATTTTTCTTAGGGAGAACATTTTTCTTTTTTAAATGACCTCATACATATGATTTTGCATTTGAATTATAGTATTCTTGAGATTTACCTTGTTTTCCATCCATTTTAAATTGCTTTTCAGGTGTTTTCAATGGTACCAATGGCTTCAAATTAGAGTTAAGGGCTCAAATTAGGGTTCAGCTAGGGTTAGGGTTAGGAAAACGGTAAGTCTGAGGGTTGAGGCAAGTTCACGGTTGTGTTCAGCAGCTTGAAGAAAGGTTGGGACATGAGTTTTATTGATTTTGAAAGAAGCAAAAAAAATTGTCTAGTAGCATGTGTACCCATGACCATACAAAATGTCTAATACATTCATGTTTTTCTTAGGGAGAACATTTTTCTTTTTTAAATGACCTCATACATATGATTTTGCATTTAAATTATAGTATTCATGATATTTACCTTGTTTTCCATCCATTTTAAATGGGTTTTCAGGTGTTTTCAATGGTACCAATGGCTTCAAATTAGATTTTAGGGCTCAAATTAGGGTTCAGCTTGCGTTAGGGTTAGGAAAACCGTAAGTCTGAGGGTTGAGGCAAGTATACGGTTGTGTTCAGCAGCTTGAAGAAAGGTTGGGACATGAGTTTTATTGATTTTGAATGAACCAAAAAAATTGTCTAGTAGCATGTGTACCCATTACCATACAAAATGTCTAATACATGCATGTTTTTCTTAGGGAGAACATTTTTGTTTTTTAAATGACCTCATACATATTATTTTGCATTTAAATTATTGTATTCATGATATTTACCTTGTTTTCCATCCATTTTAAATGGGTTTTCAGGTGTTTTCAATGGTACCAATGGCTTCAAATTAGATTTTAGGGCTCAAATTAGGGTTCAGCTAGGGTTAGGGTTTGGAAAACCGTAAGTCTGAGGGTTGAGGCAAGTTCACGGTTGTGTTCAGCAGCTTGAAGAAAGGTTGGGACATGAGTTTTATTGATTTTGAATGAAGAAAAAAAAATTGTCTAGTAGCATGTGTACCCATGACCATACAAAATGTCTAATACATGCAGGTTTTTCTTAGGGAGAACATTTTTCTTTTTTAAATGACCTCATACATATGATTTTGCATTTAAATTATAGTATTCATGCTATTTACCTTGTTTTCCATCCATTTTAAATGGGTTTTCAGGTGTTTTCAATGTTACCAATGGCTTCAAATTAGAGTTTAGGGCTCAAATTAGGGTTCAGCTAGGGTTAGGGTTAGGAAAACGATAAGTCTGAGGGTTGAAGCAAGTTCGCGTTTGTGTTCAGCAGCTTGAAGAAAGGTTGGGGCATGAGTTTTATTGATTTTAATGAAGCAAAAAAAATGTCTTATAGCATGTGTACCCATGACCATACAAAATGTCTAATACATGCATGTTTTTCTTAGGGAGAACATTTTTCTGTTTAAAATGACCTCATACATATGATTTTGCATTTAAATGATAGTATTCTTGAGATTTACCTTTTTTTCCATCCATTTTAAATGGGTTTTCAGGTGTTTTCAATGGTATAAATGACTTCAAATTAGAGTTAAGGGCTCAAATTAGGGTTCAGCTAGGGTTAGGGTTAGGAAAACGGTAAGTCTGAGGGTTGAGGCAAGTATACGGTAGTGTTCAGCAGCTTGAAGAAAGGTTGGTACATGAGTTTTATTGATTTTGAATGAACCAAAAAAAATGTCTAGTAGCATGTGTACCCATGACCATACAAAATGTCTAATACATGCATGTTTTTCTTAGGGAGAACATTTTGGTCTTTTAAATGACCTCATATATATGATTTTGCATTTAAATTATAGTATTCATGATATGTACCTTGTTTTCCATCCATTTTAAATGGGTTTTCAGGTGTTTTCAATGTTACCAATGGCTTCAAATTAGAGTTTAGGGCTCAAATTAGGGTTCAGCTAGGGTTAGGGTTAGGAAAACGATAAGTCTGAGGGTTGAAGCAAGTTCGCGGTTGTGTTCAGCAGCTTGAAGAAAGGTTGGGACATGAGTTTTATTGATTTTAATGAAGCAAAAAAAATGTCTTATAGCATGTGTACCCATGACCATACAAAATGTCTAATACATGCATGTTTTTCTTAGGGAGAACATTTTTCTGTTTAAAATGACCTCATACATATGATTTTGCATTTAAATGATAGTATTCTTGAGATTTACCTTGTTTTCCATCCATTTTAAATGGGTTTTCAGGTGTTTTCAATGGTATAAATGGCTTCAAATTAGAGTTAAGGGCTCAAATTAGGGTTCAGCTAGGGTTAGGGTTAGGAAAACGGTAAGTCTGAGAGTTAAGGCAAGTATACGGTTGTGTTCAGCAGCTTGAAGAAAGGTTGGTACATGAATTTTATTGATTTTGAATGAACCAAAAAAAATGTCTAGTAGCATGTGGACCCATGACCATACAAAATGTCTCATACATGCATGTTTTTCTTAGGGAGAACATTTTTGTCTTTTAAATGACCTCATATATATGATTTTGCATTTAAATTATAGTATTCTTGATATTTACCTTGTTTTCCATCCATTTTAAATGGGTTTTCAGGTGTTTTCAATGGTACCAATGGCTTCAAATGAGACTTTAGGGCTCAAATTAGGATTCAGGTAGGGTTAGGGTTAGGTAAACGGTAAGTCTGAGGGTTGAGGCAAGTTTACGGTTGTGTTCAGCAGCTTGAAGAAAGGTTGGGACATGAGTTTTATTGATTTTGAATGAAGAAAAAAAAAAGTCTAGTAGCATGTGTACCCATGACCATACAAAATGTCTAATACATGCATGTTTTTCTTAGGGAGAACATTTTTGTCTTTTAAATGACCTCATACATATGAGTTTGCATTTGAATTATAGTATTCTTGATATTTACCTTGTTTTCCATAGATTTTAAATGGGTTTTCAGGTGTTTTCAATTGTACCAATGGCTTCAAATTAGAGTTAAGGGCTCAAATTAGGGTTCAGCTAGAGTTAGGGTTAGGAAAACGGTAAGTCTGAGGGTTGAGGCAAGTTCACGGTTGTGTTCAGCAGCTTGAAGAAAGGTTGGTACATGAGTTTTATTGATTTTGAATGAAGCAAAAAAATTGTCTAGTATCATGTGTACCCTTGACCATACAAAATGTCTAATACATGCATCTTTTTCTTAGGGAGAACATTTTTGTTTTATAAATGACCTCATATATATTATTTTGCATTTAAATTATAGTATTCATGCTATTTACCTTGTTTTCCATCCATTTTAAATGGGTTTTCAGGTGTTTTCAATGGTATAAACTGCTTCAAATTAGAGTTAAGGGCTCAAATTAGGGTTCAGCTAGGGTTAGGGTTAGGAAAACGGTAAGTCTGAGGGTTGAGGCAAGTTTACGGTTGTGTTCAGCAGATTGAAGAAAGGTTGGGACATGAGTTTTATTGATTTTGAATGAACCAAAAAAAATGTCTACTAGCATGTGTACCCATGACCACACAAAATGTCTAATACATGCAGGTTTATCTTAGGGAGAACATTTTTCTTTTTTAAATGACCTCATACATATGATTTTGCATTTAAATTATAGTATTCATGCTATTTACCTTGTTTTCCATCCATTTTAAATGGGTTTTCAGGTGTTTTCAATGGTACCAATGGCTTCAAATTAGAGTTAAGGGCTCAAATTAGGGTTCAGCTAGGGTTAGGGTTAGGAAAACGGTAAGTCTGAGGGTTGAGGCAAGTTCACGGTTGTGTTCAGCAGCTTGAAGAAAGGTTGGGACATGAGTTTTATTGATTTTGAATGAAGCAAAAAAAATGTCTAGTAGCATGTGTACCCATGACCATACAAAATGTCTAATTCACGCATGTTTTTCTTAGGGAGAACATTTTTCTTTTTTAAATGACCTCATACATATGATTTTGCATTTGAATTATAGTATTCTTGAGATTTACCTTGTTTTCCATCCATTTTAAATTGCTTTTCAGGTGTTTTCAATGGTACCAATGGCTTCAAATTAGAGTTAAGGGCTCAAATTAGGGTTCAGCTAGGGTTAGGGTTAGGAAAACGGTAAGTCTGAGGGTTGAGGCAAGTTCACGGTTGTGTTCAGCAGCTTGAAGAAAGGTTGGGACATGAGTTTTATTGATTTTGAAAGAAGCAAAAAAAATTGTCTAGTAGCATGTGTACCCATGACCATACAAAATGTCTAATAATGTGTGTATGTGTGTGGGTGTGTGTTTGTGTGTGTGTTTGTGTGCCTGTGTGTGCATGTTATGCATGTGTGTGCGTGTGTGTATTGATGCACTGTGTATGTGCTCTGTGTGTACAATAAGAGCGAGCATCTTCATTGCGTCTACCAGTGCATTTCTTTGAAATTACACCCCCATCCTCATGCTAAGTGGAATTTAATAAAACCATTATGTGCCGTGGCAGGAGCTGGAAATGGTTGGGAGCATTGGAGTATTTATTTTTGCTATCAGACCTGTGGGCTGTACTGGAATACTGGAAACACAAAGTGGATGCATTCCGCCATCCGGTGGTCTTGTGACGCTACTACAAGGAACTGAACTGCTGAGGGTGAGACTCAAGGCAGCAGTTGGGAGTTTCTAAAACGTTGACTGCTTACTCCAATTCACTTTGTCTAATATAACATTTTTTCTAAAGATCTGAAACTGCACTAATATAGGAAATCAGGATGGGGGAAAATATTTTTCATGGCACTGTACATGAGGTAGACAGGTTTCCTTTAACAGGCTTTAATACAAGGGGCACCAGGGAGAGACACACTACACAGCCTGCAGAATAATTCTCAGAAGTTTGCTAATGCCACACACCAGTACGGAGTATATTATCTTAACAAAAACGAGCTCGTCTGAGTAACTTTTTCCCAGTTGTAATTACATCAAACACCCATGTGATAGAGCCAAAGCCATGACATGACCTTATGTTTAATCTCAAGGCTTTGCTTTTTCAATAAAAAAATCAGCTTTAGTACGATATCAAGCCTACACATTAATGGATTATTTTACTCTGCTTGGGAAAGAAAAAGAAACATTTACCACATTTCAGCTTGTGCGCATATATATTTTGAAATGGAGTAGGACAGAAAAGCTGTTTTTCATGCCAGAGGAAAACCTTTCATAAGTGGCTCTGACATGCAGTCATACAAGAGCCCAAGGGGGGCCGCTAGAGAGCAATGAAACACAGATCCCTGTCTGACTGAACCCTCCCGTACCCTGGGCAACACAGGCACCAATCGTGCATCGCCCTGTGGAGCTACCGGCCACAGTCGGCACTGGCACGGTCCGGATTCGACCCGAGGCTGTGAGGCTCATCCATGCACCTCAGCGTGGTGCCTTAACCGAATGAGCCATCCAGCAGCCCCAATCCTACTTTCAATAAAATTACACATTATCAGCATCCATAAGAAATGCTAACTTCCGTACAATATGGCAAATAATCACTGCATTGATAGGAACCACTCAAAGCAGGTACATGAGGCAGACAGGAAATCAGGAGGTCAGGTGACATTTTCCCACTGTAACAGACTTTAGTAGATTATGCACCAGGGAAATACCCACTACGCAGCAAGCAGAGGCATTCTCCAAAGACTCACTAAGTTGTCGCAGTCTTGATAGTAGTTTCTGAGCATCACACCTCAAAAGGTCACATCTAACAAGCATGGAGTCTCTGTCTGTGGTCAAACACGCATGTTACATCAGTAATTAGGCCTCACAGCACACAATAACAGCACAGTATAGTGCCTGGGACGGGGGCAGTATATCCCCATGGTGGGTGCCAGAGCTTTTTGGGTCCTCTCAGGAGTGCACTCGGGACGCCCTGAGCTGCATCCCATCCTCCCCGTAGCTCCCCATCGCTCTTCTCCCTCATCGCCATGGTAACTGGACGGAGTGTAGCACAGTAGGTAAAGAACTGGGCTTGTAACCGAAAGGTCGCAGGTTCGATTCCCGGGTAAGGACACTGCCGTTGTACCCTTGAGCAAGGTACTTATCCGAAATTGCTTCAGTATATATCCAGCTGTATAAATGGATACAATGTAAAATGCTATGTAAAAAGTTGTGTAAGTCGCTCTGGATAAGAGCGTCTGCTAAATGCCTGTAATGTAATGTAATGTAATGTAATGTAACTGGGAATGAGACTGGGACAAGACTGCAGGCCTAGGCAGAAGGGGCCAGGAGTGCATACGGAAATACAGAAACATACACTTCCCTTCACTACCTTAAGCCTCCAAGCAGCTGTACACTGCAGAACACACAGAACAGTCTGAAGTGCATTAATCACTGCAGGTTTCCTACTGAATCTACAGGAACTGAGGCGGTGCAGTGGAAGAATGGGCAGTGATTCACTATGTGCGCTCATAGACATGAAAACTGTTTTTCTGATTGATGAAAATTTAATTATTTGCAAAACATTATAGTTCAAAGTCATATCTGCTGCAATTATTAAGATGTAAGGATATCTGGGGAGTTCTGGAAATGACTGTTGAAAAAAATATTGTAGTTTCTTTATACAGCCACTAGATGGTGTAGAACTTCAGTTTCACACTGAGCTGTTTTGTCATGGGCGCTTCCTTGTTTGAACGGTAATGTAACGTTTTGTCCTTGGCAAAAATAACAGAATCTGCATAATAAGTATATTAAGCAGCAATAATCATTTTGCAGAGTTCTGAGAGCTAGCTTTCTAATAGTTTGTCACTAGATGGATTACAGGAGCTTTCTCTGGTCAGAGTATCACAGGCCTCAGTATGAAGTTTGGGTTTTTGTGTCATCAAATTGTCATTGTTGTATACATAAATGATTCCATGTTTCACTTGTGGGCAAGAACATGGACACTGATGTTTTTTATTCTGAAGGTACCTTTTATGTTGTGTAAAATTAGATTCAGTGTGGGCTTTTATCATATGTAGACATAATTCTATAATTATTTCTTTATTGGGAGTATGTGGTCACAATGACCATGACATTTGTCACTGAAATCAGGTTTCTGCGATCAGATTCAGAATGCAAAAATCACTGACTATTCAGTGGTGTGTAAGGGCATAGTGTAATATTAAATATTATGTATGGGGGTATGCATCTTTTACACCGCGCACTGTAAAATGTGTATCTTTTACGCTACATAGTCATCATCCCCCCCAACATCACAAAGATTTAAGGGCCACTGAATCATAACTGACTTCTCCTTGTATTCTTTCTCATTGAATCTGATCACAGAGGTCTGATTCTACAAGTTTAACTCTGCCCATTTTTACATAAATCAAATAATGGGCACAGATACACACCATGTACGATCATACAGTTACAGGCCAAATATGTACTCTTGGTTACAGCTCACTGATACCATGTCTGCTGATTTTTGTGCTCATTCTGCATCATTTTACCTGGCTGTATTTTAAACACCTTTTTGACAAATCACTGTTTTAATGCTGATGGATTTATCAAGTTGGAAACTGAGTTGATTATCCACTGAGGAAATATTTTATTACAAATGAACTGCAGCTGTTGTCACTCAATTCAGTTTGTATGGAGGTTACTCTGCTCCTGTTGGCTGGCATTGTGCACCAATACCATGGGCCCCTCTGTGGGAGAAAGGAGACTTACTATAGCAGCTGTGGACCAGAGCTCATATCTCAGCCCTGAAAATGTCCCGCCACAGCTCATTTTGGTTAGCTAGGAAGTGAATCTGTAAAGAGCAAATGCCATGGAAAATCAGCTCCTCGATTAAAAAAAATAAAAAATAAAAATAAAAATACTTCACAAACAACCGATATGATGAGAAACATACAAATAACCTTACAAAAACATCCAGACACAATAATTCCAAACCTTGCGCCTAAACTTATAAACAAAAAGAAACATATAAGAATCGGGATAACAAGTAGTGAAAACGGAAATTAATACAGAAACATTAGCACATACGACCATGATCATGAGGCAGTGATCACTGAGGGAGTGCGATGGATTTTTTTAATTTTATTTTTTATTCGCTGTCCCTTGCTCTATCTTGAAATAGGAAGATGTCTTAAGTTTTTACGGACATTCGTTATACTCAAACAGGTTTGTTAGTTTTGCTTACAGATACTATACTGGTATAGCAAGTAATATAATAGGCCTATAATATAATATTGGACTGGTGTACTTAAAGTCCCAAAAGAAAAATAATTCTCGAGTTGTTGCCCCGCTGAAAATTACAGCTTATATTTGTCGAAGCTGGTTTGCTATGTGTTACCCACACTTTTTACCTGTTCGCCAGCTGACCAGCCTATATAGTCAGCTAGTCCACCAGTTTGACCACCAGCTGAATCAACCAGTTTGACCAGCTTTACCCAGCCAGAGACCAGCTATGACCAGCTAAATGTGCTGAACACAGTTTAAACCATCACCAGCTTAGAATTCCAGATATTTACAAGCATGTAATGATTGTTTCTTTTGAATAACCAATTAAATATAATAATTGACGCACGCAGGCAAGACAAAAAGAAAAAATGCTTAATTCAGCCAAATAAAAAGGTCAAACTTTTTTAAAGTCCAAATGTGGAACTGAAAGTGTTCAAACTCAAACGCTATTTTACAGACGGGGAAGAACGAAGAGAGAGTAAAAGAATAAAACTGAAAAAAAAAGAACGGAGTAAGTAGTCCGTAATGGAGTGGGATGGAGAGAATATGAACTAAAGGTGAACAGGTGAGGGGAAGCTATAATCGCAATTAACACGCTTAATTCAGTAAAACGGAAAACTGACAAGAAAATATGCGAGGAGTAGGCTACTAGGCTATTATCAGGTTCCCCATTTGGGAGCAAAAACGAAAGTAATTTAATTTTTTTATTTTAAGTTTTACGTTTGAATAAACGGTTTACTAATGCATTTTTGTATAGCCTATTTCATGACAATATTTACCTCGCTGGACATGACGTACGTATTTGCAATCCCACTCGAACTAGATCGATCAGTGGTTCTTAACCTTGTTGGAGGCACCGAACCCCACCAGTTTCATATGCTCATTCACCGAACCCTTCTTTAGTAAAAAATAAAATATGACTGCAGACTAGACTGAGGGGTGGACCTCTGCGGCGGAGGCTCCACCGAACCCCTGAGACCGACTCACCGAACCCCTAAGGTTCGACCGAACCCAGGTTAAGAACCACTGATCTAGACGTACATCATAATAGCCTAATGATGTACGTCTCTTTAGATTGAAGCGTCTCCCAAATAAACGTAATGTAAAGTAAAATAATGAAATAATAACAAATAATTCTATGGTTTGGTTTGGATCTGCGGCGTCTTTGGATACAAGTAGCCTATGTTTCTCTGGACCTGTGTATATATGTTAAATGTAATTTAAGGGGATAATATGTTGTTTAAAAAACTTGAAACATGCGAAGTGAAGTTTATGTTGCCAAATGTTTTGTTATAATGTATGAAGCACAATGATGGGGATATTACCGGTAGTGTAGCTAGCTACGCCTTCAAACAACAAGAGATTAGCCTACATTCGCAACCAAAACATTGTAATGTAGCAGTCTAGTTCCGTGAAATGAGCGACAGTAAAACCGCAGATTCGTCGGAAATCGTTCAAAATAAAAGTCTGCCTGCGCGAAAGCGAGAAACGCGTATCTCAACGTTTATTTTCTAAACTAGCGACGTTTTGACATGTAAAAATACTCCGTTATAATTATAATGCCAATTACAAAGGCAGTGTATTTTTATAAAGCTTTCTTTATATTTCTGCCATGTTGATTCTTGGAAGTGCAGTAAGTCTAAATATGAAATACCACGATCTTCCTTTTTTTAGGAGAATATAAAACTGATTCCAGCATATTTGTCATAATTAATAGGTCATGTTACCACTGAGCTGTTCTAACAACTCTAGATGATAGCTTCCTGGCTAATTGTTATAGGATAAACTATGTGGCATGGGTTTGTTAGTACACAATAAAATGTCCAGTGCTAATTCAACTCTAAATAGATACCATTTGGACCCACATTCCAGAGTTAGACCAAAAGTTATCTGTCAACACTTGAATTAACAATGCACATTTACTGCATACAGCCTTTCACTAAATTGATATGATGACAAAGATATCAAATAAACATGATGAAAAATTTGATAGAAAATGTTGTAGTTCAACTAAACAGTGTATTCCTCTCTACTGCTAGTATAGGTCAATGGATCGTGTACATCAGGCTCTGCTACCTCCCCTGGACATGTTGTCTCAATGATACGGGGATGTTTTGAATACCTTGGACCCTCCACTCTTCAGATATGGTGTCACTTATATCAAATAAGCGTCATAGAAAATGTGGCTGGGGTTTGGATATGCAGTACATAGGCGAATTTCATTCAATTAAGTTCAAATTGCTTTCTGATACTATAACAGATAACATGCTCTGCTGCCTCCCGTGGACATGTTGTCTCAATGATATGGGGGTGTTTTGAATACCTTGGACCCTCCAATCTTCAGATATGGTGTCACTTATATCAAATGAGCGTCATAGAAAATGTGGCTGGGGTTTGAACATGCAGTACATAGGCGAATTTCATTCAATTACATTACATTACATTACAGGCATTTGGCAGACGCTCTTATCCAGAGCGACTTACAACAAAGTGTATAACCATAACCAGGAACAAGTATGACGAAACCCCTAGAGAGAAGTACCGGTCCAAGTGCAGGGACCAACCGCATAGTTCAACTTGGACCCTGATGGTTAAACTGATTAACACTAACAACGAGAACGGCAACAACGCAATCTATGGAAAAAATACAAGTAGTCGTTAAGACAGTTAATGCACCTAAGTCACCTACGAAACAGCTGCCTAGTTACAACCCTAAGCTTAGTCATTTACAGGGGGGAAGGGAGGGATGGGGAGAGGTGCAGCCTGAAGAGGTGAGTCTTCAGTCGTCGTTTGAAATGGGTCAGTGTCTCAGCTGTTCTGACCTCCACAGGGAGGTCATTCCACCATCGTGGGGCCAGAACAGACAGGAGATGTGTTCTGGAAGTGCAGGTGCGAAGAGGGGGAGGTGCTAGGCGTCCTGAGGTAGCAGAACGGAGGGATCTGGCTGGCATGTAGGGTTCGAATATCTTGTGGAGGTATGCTGGGGCTGATCCCTTGACTGCCTGGTATGCTAGGACCAATGTTCTAAATTTGATGCGAGCTATAACAGGCAGCCAGTGGAGGGTAGTGAGCAGGGGAGTTACGTAGGAGTGTCTGGGGAGGTTGAAGACCAGACGAGCCGCAGCATTCTGAATGAATTAATCAATTAAGTTCAAATTGCTTTCTGATACTATAACAGATAACATGCTCTGCTGCGTCCCCTGGACATGTTGTCTCAATGAAATGGGGGTGTTTTGAAAACCTTGGACCCTCCACTCTTCAGATATGGTGTCACTTATATCAAATAAGCGTCATAGAAAATGTGGCTGGGGTTTGAACATGCAGTACATAGACAAATTTCATTCAATTAAATCCCAATTGCCTTCTGATAGCATAACATATACAATGCACTGCTGCCTCCCCTGCCACCCCCATATCATTGAGACAACATGTCCAGGGGAGGCAGCAGCGCATTGTATATGTTATGCTATCAGAAGGCAATTGGGATTTAATTGAATGAAATTCGCCTACGTACTGCATGTTCAAACCTCAGCTCCATTTTCTATGATGCTTATTTGATATAAGTGACACCATATCTGAAGAGTGGAGGGTCTAAGGTATTCAAAACACCCCCATATCATTGAGACAACATGTCCAGGGGAGGCAGCAGCGCATTATATATGTCATGCGACCAGACTAGCTGTTGACACTGGAAAAGTTCTTTGGTAATAATAGAACAGCTCCGATTGAATCCAGATGGCCTGGCAAAATTGTAGCCGGTTAACTGAACGTGTAGATGGTACGTTATAATGCAGTGTATACATGCGGTGAACGGCGGGTAGATGTGGTGCAAAAGCAATAATTGAGAAGTAATAGACAATTATTAGTGAGGAAAAAGCAGGTTAAAGAAACTCGTTCCAAGCGGGACTTGAACCTATGACCCAATAATGCATAGACTGACATTGACCACTCAGCCACGAACAAACTAGCTGTTGAGACTGGAAATGTTTTAGAGTAAAAAGATATGTCGGATTTGCATGTGTATGTGTATTTTGATTGGCTTGTGTAGGTGAAGGATTGGCTAGTGTCGGTAAAATTTCCAATAGGGAGACATTTTGTTTGTGGGATAGGCGGCAGGAATAAGAAAAAGGAGGAAAAAACGCAAAATCCCCTTCGTTTAGGGCTTTATTGTGTGGACATGTGAAGTTGTTTATGAATTCTGTCTGTTGAAATGGAGTCAGAATGTACCTAAATTAATGTTTTTAAGGGCTGAGTGTCTGTGGCTGTTGTGGTTATTTCTGTGGGGAACCATGAAGAGTGCCAAACTCTTGGTGCTGTATAGGTATAGGGCATGCCCCCGCCAAGGCGTAACTTGGCAGGATGGCATATCTGCCATCCCAAATCATGGGTTTTTGGTGTGGTTCTAGTGTACTTTTACTCTAATCGCAGGCCCCCACATCCAAGAACTGCTTGTTTTCCACCCTCCGTTTACCTGGGAGTCACGTGTGAATGCAGTCTGGCACAAAGTAGCATAAATTGTTCTGTTAATTACCTGGGGAAAAGAAAACTAGGGCTGGATTTAAATTTGTGGTCCAAATTTGAGAATCCATGTTATAGAGTATTTGAGGACCTAATTCAGTTGCTTACCATAGGGGTGTCTGATGCACCCTAATATATATTCAAAGAAATATACATAAATAAATGAGGGAGTGAATGAAAACAATGAAAATGGGGAGGAAAGACAAAAAAAAAACAAATACAATTAATACCTGGTCAGACATAAGCATGATAGCTGGTTCTAATATTCATTTCACTTTAACAAATAGGGGTGTACGAGGAGGGGAACACGAATAAAATAACTAATGAAACACAGACACACACACACACACACATATATATATATATATATATATATATATATATATGCAGTTGCACTCAAAATTATTCAGCCCCTCTAATCCATACGATGTCTTTGTGATGTGAATAAAATTTCATGACAATGTATGAACTAAGGCCTTTGTAAACAGAAATACGTGTTTATTAGAACAAGTTCAAGTGATTTTGAAAACCTACAGCTGAGTTCACTATTTGTTATAAGGAAAAAATTCTCTCCAAAAAAATCAATGACCAAATTATTCAACCCCCAAATTCAGTACTTTCTGGAACATACTTTAGCTTTTACAACTTCCAATAAACGCTTCCTATAAGTGCTCACAAGCCTCTGACACCTCTCTTTTGGAATCTTGGCCCATTCTTTCTGTGCAAATGCTTCAAGTTCACCAATATTCTTTGGTTTTCGTGATGCCACTGCTTTCTTCAAATCCCACCAAAGATTTTCAATGGGATTTAAATCTGGGGACTGAGAAGGCCAGTCAAGGACATTCCAAGATCGTTCCCTGAACCAAGCTTTGGTTGACTTGGATGTATGCTTGGGATCATTGTCTTGCTGGAAAGTCCAATGATCACCAAGCTTCAGCTTATGCACTGAGGGCATCACATTCTTCTCCAGAATGGCCTGGTATTTCAAGGAATCCATGGTGCCAGTCACACGCTGAAAATTGCCAGTACCAGAAGCAGCAAGACACCCCCACAGAAGGACTGACCCACCTCCATACTTGACTGTGGGGATGGTGTTCTTCTTGTCATAAGCTGCACCTTTCTTGCGCCAGACATACCGCTTATCCATGGGTCTAAAAAATTTCCAGTTGTCTCGTCACTCCGTAAAATATTCTCCCAAAACTCCATAGACTTATCCAAATGATGTCTTGCATATTCAAGTCGATTCTTCATATGCTTACTGGTTAAGAGTGGAGTGCGGCGAGGTGTCCGGCCATGAAGGCCTTTCTTGTTCAATATCCTTCTTATCGTCTGTACTTATACTTTTGTTCCAGCTTTCAAAAGGTCATTCTGTAATCCTTTGGCAGTAATATGAGGTGTTTTCTCAGCAGTTCTTACGATGCGCCTGATACCAGTTGATGTAACTTTACTCTTCCTTCCACGTCCAGGTAGGTTTACTGCTATTCCATGACTTTTAAACTTCCTTATGATGCTGCCAATTGTGTCTCTTTGAACTTTCAATATCTTGGAGATCTTTTTGTATCCATTGCCTTTTTTATGCAGTGAAATAATTTCTTCTCTTAACTTTTGAGAGAGCTCCTTTGTCTTTGTCATGTTTGCTAGTCAGCTTCAAATTGATGTGAAGAAGTGCATCGGTGGGATTTATATGTTTATCACAGGGGAAGCAAACAGTATCTTTATGGGTTTCCTAAGGGCTTAAGTGTGTTTCCACAAAATTTAGTCACTCTACGGACCAGCAGATATTTTAAAAATATTGAATGGGGGTTGAATATTTATGATATGGCTGAAATACTAAATCTACATGCTACTTGGAAATATTAAAAAATACATTTTTATTTTGAATTTTAACAGAACACACAAGTGACATACATGTTGTTTTTTTAGTTTCAAGTCTCTCGAAAAGCATGCATTGAAAAATATTTACAGTTTCCACAGGGGTTGAATAATTTTGATTGCAACTGTATATATATATATTTGACATGAAGCTGATCTACACCAGAATGTATATAAGACATTAAGCTGATCTCAGACCTGAGGAACAGTGTCTTGCTCTTCCATGACTTGCTACTTCTCTGGAGTATAAAACTGAGGCAACACACACATAAAATCCATTTTTCATCAAAAGCAACAAACTCACAAATGAAGAAAAAAATGGTTGTTGACATTCAAAAATAAGGCAATGTGTCAAAAACTAACAAAGAAGGAAATATATGACTTAATACTGTGAGACCAAATATTAATAATTTTAAAACCACTGGAGTAGAGTTAAACCTGTCCAGTAGAGGGTGCTAGTGTATCTTGGCCCCGTGCACAGTGAGGTAGATGGTTCAGGGAGCAAAGAACAATCCAGTGGCCACAGTTGGAGAATTACAGAACTTGGTTGCATCAGGGGGTCACCAAGTTTCCAAATCTACAATTAATTGCTACATTAGATGCTCCAAAATTAGATGCTACCTCCATGTCTAAAGGCTATTTGGAGTGGTTTCAAGAAAAATGGTTTTACTGGGAGTAATCAACAGTTTCAAGAATCTAAATCGTCTCCTTCGTTTCATCTACTGTGGTCCGGAGAGATGACATTAGAGCTCTTTGGCCAAGCATAGCTGTTATTTCATTTGTGGCCTTGTTAGCTTGAACTAGTCTGCCCGTTCTCCTCTGATCTCTCTTTAGCAAGGTGTTTTTTGTTTATCACACCATTCTCTGTAAACTCTAGAGACTGTACTGCATGAAAATCCCAGGAGGGCGGCTGTTTCTGTGATGCTGGAACCAGCACATCTGGCACCATCCATCTGGCACAGTCAAAGTCGCTTAGATCACACATCTTGCCCATTCTAATAGGTATGGAGCTGGTCTTGTAACCTATAGGTCGCAGGTTCGATTCCCAGGTAGGACACTGCCGTTGTACCCTTGAGCTAGGTACCTAACCTGTATTGCTTCAGTATATATCCAGCTGCATGGATGCAATGTAAAATACTATGTAAATTAAAAACTTGTTTAAGTCGCCCTGGATAAGAGCGTCTGCTAAACGCCTGCGATGCAAAGTAAATGTTTTACTGGGAGTAATCAGTCAAACCCAAAAACTAGCATTTTCAAAATGACATTGTCTCATCTACTGTTAAATGAGATGACATCATTATGTAACCCTATTTTACTGTGTCCTTATGCTTTTCGTCCCTTCCACGAATAACCCTGACCGTAAAGTCTGCGTTGTGTTGTTTTATGTGTGGGTCTTGGTGGAAGAAAAGGAGTATAGGGAGAGATTGTATAAAACAAGTAGTTAAAGTCTAATAAACATATGGCAAGAAATAAAAGAATATAGCTAGTAAAACACTAAGTAGTAGCAAATACAATCAACATTTAATCCACAACAAAATTAGTTGTGCGCTTTATTCATTTTCAATAGCGAAATAAATAGCTACTAGTCACGCCAGTGCCATAAATAAAGATGAACACTGCATGCTTTATGTAAATCATTGACCGCAAATAATAACATGTAATGAACATTAAACATATTATCTTACATATTTCATGAACAAATTACATGGATGGGTAACATTAATCAAGGTATAAAACTGTTTTGAGCGCCCCCTGGTGGCAGCCCTATTTTAGTCCTCCACCATACAATTACATTACATTACAGTCATTTAGCAGACACTCTTATCCAGAGTGACTTACACAACTTTTACATTGCATCCATTTATACAGTCAGATATATACTGAAGCAATGCTGGTTAGGTACCTTGCTCAAGGATACAATTTTTTGTCAGTTTTTTGGCAGTTTTGTACCCTAGCATCAAACCTGTGATCATTAGGCTATAAGACTAGTTCCTTACCCATATACTACATTGTTCATTGCACCATTCTCTGTAAACTCTAGAGACTGAATTGCACGAAGATCCCAGGAGGGCAGCTGTTTCTGTGGTGGTGGAACCACTACGTCTGGTACTGACAGTCATGCCACAGTCAAAGTCACTTAGATCACACATCTTGTCCATTACAATATTTGCTCAAACAAAAAACTAAACATCTTCACTATGTCTGCATACTTTATATATTGAGTTGCAGCAACATGATTTGCTGTTTGGTGGAGTAGGCTATTTGCATTAATGAGCGGGTGTACATAATAAAGTGGCCGGTATATAATACAAAGGATATGGGTCTGGTGTTGATTTAGGGGTGTGTATACAGAAACAGGCCTCATGTATACTGGTAAATACAGCGGTGGATCTTTAATGTTACGGGGCTGTTCTGCTTCCACTGATCCTTGGGCCCTTGTTAAAAACAACAGCATCATGAACTCTACCCAGGTACCAGGACATTTTAGCCAGAAACCTGGTTGCCTCTGCCAGCAGACTGAAAGCCACTAGTGGATCTTCCAGCGAAACAGTGACCTCAAGCACACGTTACTATTCACAAATAAATGATTAATTAACCACATAAGCCACATTTTGCAATGGGTACAGTCTCCAGACTTGAACTCCTTTGGAAACCTGCAGTTTTAATTGAACAGGACAGTTCTTTAGCAAAGATGAAAAGAAATTAAGAATCTGGATGGAGATCCTTCCCAATGTGTTCTCCAGTCTTATAAGATGTTATTCATAAAGACTCAGTGCCATTATCCTTGCAAGGGGAGGGTGAACAAAGTTCTGAATAAGGGGTGGAGGGGGCAATAATTGTGACACTTATTTTCTGGAAATAAATGTATAATTTGAGAAATGTGCAATTTTGACCGATTCCATTGAATTCCATTGAATCGTTAACAAAAAATATTTATCAAGTTGTACAATCAATATAGAGCTAACCATTTACATTTATGTAATACAGTTGCTGTATAGAACATGTTTAGGGCCTATTTAAATTCTTGATTGCTTCCTGTGAACACTGTGGCGTGTTGTATATGCGTCTCTCTGTATATTAGTGTGTCTATATGTGTGTTCAGTGTGTTCTCATTTTGTGTGTTTACAGGTTGGCTAGTTTGGGATAGAACCCACATGTGGTGTAAACTGGTCTGATGTGTTCCAGTCTCCTGAGATAGGGGGCGCTGTTTCTAAAATGAGTCACTCAGGAGAGCCAGACACCAAAGGAGGAACCCTCAGCACTAAAAGAAAGAGGTATGAATGCACAAATCAGATATTTAATGTGATGTGAGTTAGAGCTGCAGTAAGAGGATGAGTTTAACTGGAAGCTCTGTCTCTATGTGCTGTGAGTTAGAGCTGCAATAAGTGGATGAGTTTAACTGGAAGCTCTGTCTCCATGTGCTGTGAGTTAGAGCTGCAGTAAGAGGATGAGTTTAACTGAAAGCTCTGTCTCCATGTTCGGTGAGTTAGCGCTGCAGTAAGTGGATGAGTTTAACTGTAAGCTCTGTCTCCATGTGCTGCGAGTTAGAGCTGCAGTAAGAGAATGAGTTTAACTGGAAGCTCTGTCTCCATGTTCTGTGAGTTAGTGCTGCAGTAAGCGGATGAGTTTAACTGAAAGCTCTGTCTCCATGTTCGGTGAGTTACAGCTGCAGTAAGTGGATGAGTTTAACTGTAAGCTCTGTCTCCATGATTTGATCACAGGGTCCAGGAGGAAAGAGCAGGGTCACCTGTACCCAGCTGTCTGTCTGTGAAGAGTGATGATTCAATGAGGAGGATAATCAACTTCAGAGAAGAGTTTCCAGCTGATTCAAGGTAATTACACAGGTTCATACTGACACTACTGTTTAATTCTACTTCAATCTGGCTGGTATCGTTCACGTGTAGGTGGGGGTATTATGTCACTTTCAGACGTGCAGTGAGTTAGAGCTGCAGTAAGAGGATGAGTTTAACTGAAAGCTCTGTCTCCATGTGCTGTGAGTTAGAGCTGCAGTAAGAGGATGAGTTTAACTGGAAGCTCTGTCTCCGTGTTCTGTGAGTTAGCGCTGCAGTAAGCGGATGAGTTTAACTGAAAGCTCTGTCTCCATGTTCGGTGAGTTAGAGCTGCAGTAAGTGGATGAGTTTAACTGTAAGCTCTGTCTCCATGTGCTGTGAGTTAGAGCTGCAGTAAGAGGATGAGTTTACCTGGAAGCTCTGTCTCCATGTTCTATTCACAGGGTTCAGGTTGAAAGAGCAGGGTCACCTGTACCCAGCTGTGTGTCTCTGAAGAGTGATGATTCAATGAGGAGGATAATCAACTTCAGAGAAGAGTTTCCAGGTGATTCAAGGTGAATAAACAGGTTCATATTGATACTACTGTTTAATTAAACCTAAATCCGACTGGCTAATTTTTGGTGTACGTTGGGTGCTCCATGTCATATTCATGTGTATGTGGGTGTGTCATGTCACATTCAGGTGTAGATAGTATGGTACACTATGTGCAGGTGTACGTTGGTGTATTATGTCACATTCAGGTGCAGGTTTGGTTTATGATGTCGTTTTCAGGTGCTGGTGTGTGTATTTTGTCATATTCACGTATTGATAGTGTATGATATCACTTTCAGGTGCAGATGGGTATATTATGTCACATTTCAATGTAGGTGGGTGTATTATGTCACATTCCGGTGTAGGTGGGTGTATTATGTCACATTTCGATGTAGGTAGGTGTATTATGTCACATTCAAGTGTCAGTGAGTGTAATATGTCACATTCTGATGTAGGTGGGTGTATTATGTCACATTCAGGTGTAGGTGTTGTATACCGTGTTGGCTCACTGATGTTTAGATGGTGTTTTTTCTTGTTAAATTTCTGCAATAATTGACCCTGGATCCATTACCTGCATTATCAGAGTTAAACTTCCCCTCCCTCCATTCCTCACTCTGTCCCTATATTCTAGCTGTTAACACAGCTCAGACAGGAGTGGCTTCATATTTTATGTGAATTAATCAACAAGGAGCGAACTGCAACCACATTTTATGCAATTAAGGACAACACACGCATATTAAAATACTTACATGGATATGTAAATACATATTTTTGGTTTGGCGGTGAATGGATCTGCTTTAGATATTAGTGCACGCACTAACTTTGTCTAACAGGGAGTACTATACATCTCCCCTACTAAACAGGAAGAATACCAGTAAACCCCCCAGTATGTAAAAGCAGATCCAAACAACAGGTGATGATGGGGTGGTGGAGGGTGAGTGCAGTTGTGAGCAGCAGCAGTGATGCAGGCAATAGCATCGCAGGCAAGCAGCAGCACTGAGTGGTCTGACTGGTGGTTTAAAAAGGCACTCCATTGGTGATGCGTGCCTGCGATTGGATGTGTAAGAGAAGAGTGTTCTTTGTTTGCAATTGGATGATTGTTGAAACGCGTGAGTATGTGGTTAATGGAGCCGACCGATTGGTCAGCTGCAATTTTTGAGTTTCCTGACAGAACTTGCTTTGCGCATTCTGTGCGCAACGTTAATTCGTTTCTAACTCTAATGTGTGTTCAAGAGAGAAACTTTGCAAATGGTACAATACATAATGTGTAAAACACTTCCTTCTGGATAGAGCTGCTGTAAGAGGATGAGTTTAACTGGATGCCCTGTCTCTATGTGCTGTGAGTTAGAGCTGCAGTAAGAGGATGAGTTTAACTGGAAGTTCTGTCTCCATGTACTGTGAGTTAGTGCTTCAGTAAGAGAATGAGTTTAACTGGAAGCTCTGTCTCCATGATTTGATCACAGGGTCCAGGAGGAAAGAGCAGGGTCACCTGTACCCAGCTGTCTGTCTATGAAGAGTGATGATTCAATGAGGAGGATAATCAACTTCAGAGAAGAGTTTCCAGCTGATTCAAGGTAATTACACAGGTTCATACTGACACTACTGTTTAATTCTACTTCAATCTGGCTGGTATCGTTCACGTGTAGGTGGGGGTATTATGTCGCTTTCAGACGTGCAGTGAGTTAGAGCTGCAGTAAGAGGATGAGTTTAACTGAAAGCTCTGTCTCCATGTTCGGTGAGTTAGAGCTGCAGTAAGTGGATGAGTTTAACTGTAAGCTCTGTCTCCATGTGCTGTGAGTTAGAGCTGCTGTAAGAGGATGAGTTTAACTGGATGCCCTGTTTCTATGTGCTGTGAGTTAGAGCTGCAGTAAGAGGATGAGTTTAACTGGAAGTTCTGTCTCCATGTACTGTGAGTTAGAGCTTCAGTAAGAGAATGAGTTTAACTGGAAGCTCTGTCTCCATGATTTGATCACAGGGTCCAGGAGGAAAGAGCAGGGTCACCTGTACCCAGCTGTCTGTCTATGAAGAGTGATGATTCAATGAGGAGGATAATCAACTTCAGAGAAGAGTTTCCAGCTGATTCAAGGTAATTACACAGGTTCATACTGACACTACTGTTTAATTTTACTTCAATCTGGCTGGTATCGTTCACGTGTAGGTGGGGGTATTATGTCACTTTCAGATGTGCAGTGAGTTAGAGCTGCAGTAAGAGGATGAGTTTAACTGTAAGCTCTGTCTCTATGTGCTGTGAGTTAGAGCTGCAGTAAGAGGATGAGTTTAACTGGAAGTTCTGTCTCCATGTACTGTGAGTTAGAGCTTCAGTAAGAGAATGAGTTTAACTGGAAGCTCTGTCTCCATGATTTGATCACAGGGTCCAGGAGGAAAGAGCAGGGTCACCTGTACCCAGCTGTCTGTCTATGAAGAGTGATGATTCAATGAGGAGGATAATCAACTTCAGAGAAGAGTTTCCAGGTGATTCAAGGTGAATAAACAGATTCAGATTGATACTACTGTTTAATTAAACCTAAATCTGACTGGCTAATTTTTGGTGTACGTTGGGTGCTCCATGTCATATTCATGTGTATGTGGGTGTGTCATGTCACATTCAGGTGTAGATAGTATGGTACACTATGTGCAGGTGTACGTTGGTGTATTATGTCGCATTCAGGTGCAGGTTTGGTTTATGATGTCGTTTTCCGGTGCTGGTGGGTGTATTTTGTCATATTCAGGTATTGATAGTGTATGATATCACTTTCAGGTGCAGATAGGTATATCATGTCACATTTCGATGTAGGTGGGTGTATTATGTCACATTCCAGTGTAGGTGGGTGTATTATGTCACATTCCGGTGTAGGTGGGTGTATTATGTCACATTCCGATGTAGGTGGGTGTATTATGTCACATTCCGGTGTAGGTAGGTGTATTATGCCACATTCAAGTGTCAGTGAGTGTATTATGTCACATTCCGATGTAGGTGGGTGTATTATGTCACATTCAGGTGTAGGTGTTGTATACCGTGTTGGCTCACTGATGTTTTGATGGTGTTTTTTCTTGTTAAATTTCTGCAATAAATGACCCTGGATCCATTTCCTGCAGTATCAGAGTTAAACTTCCCCTCCCTCCATTCCTCACTCTGTCCCTATATTCTAGCTGTTAACACAGCTCAGACAGGAGTGGCTTCATATTTTCTGTGAATTAATCAACAAGGAGCAAACTGCAACCACGTTCTATGCTGTTAAGGACAACACAGGTATTAAAATACTTAGATGGATATGTAAATACATATTTTTGGTTTGGCGATGAATGGATATGCTTCAGATATTAGTGCACGCACTAACTTTGTCTAACAGGGAGTACTATACATCTCCCCTACTAAACAGGAAGAATACCAGTAAACCCCCCAGTATGTAGAAGCAGATCCAAACAACAGGTGATGATGGGGTGGTGGAGGGTGAGTGCAGTTCTGAGCAGCAGCAGTGAAGCAGGCAAAAGCAGCGCAGGCAAGCAGCAGCACTGAGAGGTCTGACTGGTGGTTTAAAAAGGCGCTCCATTGGTGATGCGTGCCTGTGATTGGATGTGTAAGAGAAGAGTGTTGTGTGTATGCAATTGGATGATTGTTGAAACGCGTGAGTATGTGGTTAATGGAGCCGACCGATTGGTCAGCTGCAATTTTTGAGTTTCCTGACAGAACTTGCTTTGCGCATTCTGTGCGCAACGTTCATTCGTTTCTAACTCTGATGTGTGTTCAAGAGAGAATCTTTGCAAATGGTTCAGTACACAATGTGTAAACAGATTCTTCTGGAGAGAGCTGCTGTAAGAGGATGAGTTTAACTGGAAGTTCTGTCTCCATGTGCTGTGAGTTAGAGCTTCAGTAAGAGAATGAGTTTAACTGGAAGCTCTGTCTCCATGATTTGATCACAGGGTCCAGGAGGAAAGAGCAGGGTCACCTGTACCCAGCTGTCTGTCTATGAAGAGTGATGATTCAATGAGGAGGATAATCAATTTCAGAGAAGAGTTTCCAGCTGATTCAAGGTAATTACACAGGTTCATACTGACACTACTGTTTAATTCTACTTCAATCTGGCTGGTATCGTTCACGTGTAGGTGGGGGTATTATGTCACTTTCAGACGTGCAGTGAGTTAGAGCTTCAGTAAGAGGATGAGTTTAACTGGAAGCTCTGTCTCCATGTTCTGTGAGTTAGTGCTGCAGTAAGAGGATGAGTTTAACTGGAAGCTCTGTCTCCATGTTCGGTGAGTTAGAGCTGCAGTAAGTGGATGAGTTTAACTGTAAGCTCTGTCTCCATGTGCTGTGAGTTAGAGCTGCTGTAAGAGGATGAGTTTAACTGGATGCCCTGTTTCTATGTGCTGTGAGTTAGAGCTGCAGTAAGAGGATGAGTTTAACTGGAAGTTCTGTCTCCATGTACTGTGAGTTAGAGCTTCAGTAAGAGAATGAGTTTAACTGGAAGCTCTGTCTCCATGATTTGATCACAGGGTCCAGGAGGAAAGAGCAGGGTCACCTGTACCCAGCTGTCTGTCTATGAAGAGTGATGATTCAATGAGGAGGATAATCAACTTCAGAGAAGAGTTTCCAGC